>NC_041405.2:133307945-134012945 GCF_900747795.2 Erpetoichthys calabaricus
CTTTCCTACTTTTGATTGGGTAATACTTGATGTCATCGTTAGTTTGATTGGTCTTTTTAACTGTCCAGTGAGGAGGGCGTGTCTTTTAAGTAGAGTCTGCAAAGTGTTGGCACTGAGATGTGGCGTCAGCGCCAGAGTTGAAGCCCCTAATGTTGCGGTCAGCAAGTCGGCTAACATCCGCCATGTGCCGTCTTTCAGTTGCGAGAAGCAGATCATAGAATGGTTGAAACTGTTGCCCCTAACGTTGCGCCACGGCGTGTGGTTCGTTTATACTTCGTGTCTTCTCATTAAACTTTTATCTCGCGAATATGTTATTGCAATCCGCAGCGGGAGCGTTTCTATAAACTTAATTTAAAGTTACGTTTTACACCGTGCTTTGTTTCCCTTATGAACATGCTTGTATGCTTCACTTGCTCCCTTCTCAATTGTTTAATTAATTTTTTGCTCTTTGCTGTTTGCGGCTCTTCCGTCATTTCCCCCTACTTCGTTCTTTTATCTCGCGAATATGTTATTGCAATCCTTAACGGGAGCGTTTCATTAAACTGATTGAAAATAGTTTTGAATTACCTTTTTAGTAAAAGGCGAGCTTTTAAGCCTGAGAAATCACCCCGTAAATGCACACGTTTAATTGCACATGTGTTAATATGTATGGTTACACAGTATTAAAAGACAGTGAACAACGTCAGTTACCTTTGTTCCCGCGTTTGATAAAAGGCGAGCTTTTAAGCCTGAGAAATCACCCCGTAAATGCACACGTTTAATTGCACATGTGTTAATATGTATGCTTACACAGTATTAAAAGACAGTCAAAAATTAACGTCATTTACCTTCGTTCCCGCGTTTGACTCGTGCTGTAAATCTCTTCCTTGTTTTTAGTTCACGTGATTACGTAGGAGGCGTGATGACGCGATACGTGACTCCGCCTCCTCCATTACAGTGTATGGACAAAAAATATGTTCCAGTTATGACCATTACGCGTAGAATTTCGAAATTAAACCTGCCTAACTTTTGTAAGTAAGCTGTAAGGAATGAGCCTGCCACATTTCAGCCTTCCACCTACACGGGAAGTTCGAGAATTAGTGATGAGTGAGTCAGCCAGTCAGTCAGTCAGTCAGTCAATCAGTCAGTCAGTCAGTCAGTCAGTGAGTCAGTGAGTCAGTGAGGGCTTTGCCTTTTATTAATATGTATAGATTACTGACTGCTAAGCAAGGGCAGGAATATTCTGTGCCGATTCTCCAAAGTCTATTGAGAACATCAGTGAAGCGATTCTATAGCAGAGAGAAATAAGTTGTGGGACAAAATATCTTTGGTATTCTAAAAACTAAGAATAGGACATAGGAAGAAATGTTAGCATGGAGTGCAAGAGGGGATAAAGTGTAACGTGCTGTTCACAGCCTGAAAAAAGAGCTTACTTTAAAAAAAATGTTAAGTCAGAATCTTTTCATAGCTTTGCCAAGTAAACTGAAATATTGGGCTCCACCAATGTTTTTGTAAATGAAGGAGAATTAATAGTACTTTGCAGTCTCACCTTACTCGGCTTTAACTTTGTTCCAAATACTTTATTTCAGGCAAATACTTCAGCATGATCACAAATAGTAGCAAATGGGATGAGATGAGCCTTCTAATTAAATCACTTATTTTTTATAAATAGCAGGAACTGGATAGACAACCCACTGGTGCTGCAGCCTTCCAGGACTTTTTTTGGGTCAGTACTCACAGAATAAAAGTACTATTTTTACATTTTGCTTTTCATACTGAACACATTTACAATGTGGTCTAAAAACAGTAGGCGTGTATAGAGGTTTGTGCAAATGAACCACAGTGAAGTCAAATCAGTGGTATTTGTATTTTGCAGGCTCCAATTCTTGTCCACTCAGTGACAAGGTACTTGTTTATGTGCTTTACTAGACACTTCCCCTTCCATGACAGTGGCACCTGGAGTTTCCTGATTATACTTTCAACTATGTTAACTGTAAAACTGATAATCCAGCTTACCTTCCAGTCTGCAGTCAGTACTAGCAAATCCCCCCTGGAACTGCAGTCGCACCTCTGAAATTTTTACCATTTGAGGAAATTCCAGCAGCACCCACTGGATTGCCCCCTAGAGAGAGAGACAGAGAGAGAGACTGGTGAAAAATGAAAAAAGAAAAAAAAAAACAGGAAATATGAGTTAAGGGTCAGGTTTAGAAGGTTGTTCAAAATTTGGGAAAACCCTTATGAATGGAAAAATACACACAATGAATTCATGGGGGAGTGGCTAAATGAACATGCAAAATTTTCATAAATTCACGATGTAAGGGGTGGCTGTACATTGTTAGTGTAATAAGCGGCATTGCCTCACAGCTCCAGATTGTTGAGTATGAATCCTTCCCAGGCCCTGTTTGGATGGAGTTTGCAGATTCATCCAGTTCCTCTTGCCCATTCTTTAAACATTTTTAGTTTGGTGTTTATTTGTGAACTCTGTGATTCACTGTGGCACAGTGACACCCTAAACAAACTTGGTTCCAACCAGAAACTCAATTAAAATTACATCAGTGCCATTCAATGGATACTGTACTAACTGCAGTCACAGCTTCCAAAACCATCTTCTTGAATAATGCAGGACATCTGACCTTAATACCGGGTTTACTGGGCACATTACTTCGTCTCCCAGCACAGTCTCAAGAGCATAGAGGAGATGCCAGGAGATGGGCCGTTACAAGAGGAGAGCTTGACAGAACCATAGAAGGGCATCTTCCCAGCAGCAGAATCAGCATCTGCTCCTTTGTGCAAGGAGTAACAGGAGGAAACACCGTAATAATTAAAAACACCAACACAAATAATTACTGCTTTATCAACAATGTGCTTGCTTTCCACTTTTCTCTTTAGGTATGTTCATATAAGAAAAATGTATGAATGGAAACAAATACGTTTAATGCTTTATTTTCTTATGGCCACCGTTATTTCTCTTTTTATGGCTCTGTTGTTATTGTGGTAATAAACCTCTTTCTGGGTCTGGGCACGGTACTAATTTTCATATGTGTCCTCTGACTAAAAAGTTAAGAACCTGCTTTGAAGTCATTCTCTGTAACAGAGCCGAGGTGTAGCATGTCCCCTACTAATGCTGCACTTTTGTATTTGATCCAGCCTGAAATAACCCTAACCTGACCTGAACTAAATCGACTTTGTAGGATGCTTCAGTCTTGTGTCCTTAATATTGTTCAGGATAAAGTGTTTTACACAATAATATGCCTCTCTAGGTCAAGACTGGCCTTTTATTTTTGACTCCGTATTTACTCCGAAGCACGTCACGAAGCAATACGCCTACAGAATACTGTACCCGAATTTTAATTTCAGTAGTCGAATGCAGACACCCCTAATGACTACCTGTGCACACCACTAATCTTATAACATCTGTCACTTTGCTTCCTCTTGTTAGTGCTGTGTAGGCCAAAGCTGATGTACAGTTAAAGAAAATAATAATAACAATAAGACAACAAACAGCCGGTCTTGCACGCAAGATAACGTAGTGCTTGCCGCGATTCTACACACCTGGTCGGAGTTCCAGCACGTCTCCTCGTGGCCATCAAACAGGTGCTTCTTACCAAACTGCTTGGAATCTCTGTTCAGCACAGAGCTCACCCTAAAAAGAGAGGCAGGCAAATTAGCAAAGCTGACTAACAACATCCAATCCTTGCCAAAAATAGCTGAACTAACCTGCTGACAGTACCGGCACATATCAGCGAAGTAGCCATGCTCTGCCTCACGACAGCCGGCAACGGCACTTTACGGCACCTAATCACGCCAAAGCTTTACGACACTAGTGGCATAGTATGGGCAAAGAGCATAAGTAAATTTTTTGGAATGTTATGGGTTATTCCACGTTTGCTGCACATTACTGCCATCTTCTGTTGAGGAGGAGGCATTAGTATTTGACTGTACATAAAGTACTTTCTTCAATTCTAGCAGACGTACAGTAGTAGTACTATTAGTACTATTAGTGATTATAGTATTGAATTTGAACTTTGTTTCCGGGCATCATAATTGGTAGGAGCTTCTCTTGGTGTTCCATCTGTACATATAAAAAGGTACATTGAATTAAAATACACAAGACATGACACCATCACAAAAATTATATACGGTAAAACACAGAGAGATAAAACAATATAATTAAGTAGAATTGCATTTCCGTCCTGTAATATATTAGATAAGTCCTATATAAAAGGAGAGTAGAAACCAAGAAGAGACTGAGAGACCGTTCTTGCCTTTAATGACTGGTAACGTTTTCCTTGATGGTAATAACTGAAAGAGATGGTTGCTCGGGTGGGTGTAGTCTTTGCTTGTATTTCCAGCTCATTTCCTGACCCGTGAAGTATACAAGAACTCAATGGAGTCCAGTCTCAGTCCTACAATCTTTTCTGCTGTCCAAGTAAGACGCTGCATTTATGTTTCAAATGCCATACCAGACTATTATGAAGAAAGTGAGGATGCTCTCAATGATGGCTCTATAAAACTGCACCAGCACTAATCAGGACAAGTCAAGTCAAGTCAAGTTGGGGAGCATGCACTGGTACAGTGCGTTGCCGCACCCACTGCACAACGAAACAACTCGGGGTCCCGGTTTGCAACCCCCAGGCAGAGACGTGGTCCAGTCCCACCCTCTGGAAATGACTCTCTATCTGCCGCAGCCAGGTGTTACGTGGGCGACCCCTTGGTCTGATCCAGCCACTCGGGTCCCCAACAATGAGAATCTTACGAGCTGGATCACCCTCTGGGAAATGCGTCACATGGCCGTAGTGCCGTAACTGATGCTCCCTCACAATTCAAGTAATGTGCCTCATTCGGGACTCCATGAGCAACTGCTCATTCGACACAAAGTCAAACCAACGGTACCCAGGGATTTTCCGGAGAGACACAGTACCAAAGGAATCCAGTCTTTGTCTCAGGTCACTGGTTAGCATCCATGTCTCACAACCATATAACAAGACAGGAAGCACCAGGAATCTAAAGACTTGGACCTTCGTCCTTCTGCAGAGATATCAGGAGCGCCACACACCCCTTTCCAGTGACCTCATAACCCCCCATGCTCTCCCAATCCATCTACTGACTTCATATGAAGAGTCACCAGAGACATGAATGTCACTGCCAAGGTAAGTAAACCTCTCAACAAGGTCAACACTCTCTCTGCAAACAGACACACTGCTGATGGCTGTGCCTAAGAGGTCATTAAAGCCCTGGATCTTGATTTTTATCCAGGACACTCGCAAGCCCAGACACTCAGACTCCTTGCTCAGTCTTTTGAGCGCCCTGATCAGAGCCTCCATTGATTCCACAAAGATCACAGCATCATTAGCAAAGTCAAGATCTGTGAACCTTTCTTCACCAACAGATGTCCCACAGCCGCTGGACCCCACAACCCCATGACTGATCAGGACAGGGGAAATTTTTTATGTTGGCGAAAAACATCCGCTACTGAGCTTTTTTAATAGGACCAGTTACAATTTCAACCCAGTTCAGATTGTAAGTGATAATTGTGCCAAGAAATCTAAATGATTCCAACCTGCGGCAGTGACATCATTTATAACTTAGGGTGAAGGAGGTGAGGAGTGACTTCAGCAGTGGAGGTGCACAGAGAAAAAAGAAGAGGGGGTAGAGCACAGCCCTGAGGAGACCATGTTGTCGGGGTCAGGGACCCTGACTGCTATTCACCCATCTTCACTGTCTGACATCTGTTGCTTAATAATAATAATATGTTTTATTTATATAGCACCTTTCCCATACTCAAGGCATTTAAGTTAGAAAGTAAGTTACCATGGCAACATGGTAAACAACTATGTATAAAAGTATATTATATTATTATTTTTAACAAAAAAAAAATCAACTTACCTGATATACTCCTTACCTCAGTTTCCATACCACTTGTACATTTTTTTGCGCTACAGAGCAGTCAGTTGTAGCTTTATGGCCCACAGGTCTATGTGGCTGTGTCTGATCCACATATTTACTGTATTATGATTTATTTCAAGTGAATTGCTTGTTTTACATTGTTCTGTCACCATGACAGACTGTGATATTTTTCATTGTCATTGTTGCTGCTTAAAAGAATTTTTAATGGTAATGAAACCTCACAAACTATTAAGAAAACCATTTAAATGATGTTAAGCAAATACCTTGGTGTTATTAGATAGATAGATAGATAGATAGATAGATAGATAGATAGATAGATAGATAGATAGATAGATAGATAGATAGATAGATAGATAGATAGATAGATAGATAGATAGATAGATACTTTATTAATCCCCAAGGGGAAATTTTCATACTCCAGCAGCAGCATACTGATAAAAAACAATATTAAATTAAAGAGTGATAAAAATGCAGGTATAACAGACAGTAACTTTGTATAATGTTAACGTTTACCCCCCCCCAGGTGGAACTGAAGAGTCGCATAGTGTGGGGGAGGAACGATCTCCTCAGTCTGTCAGTAATTTACTAAAAATTAACCAAAACGCAGTTGAATATGGATGGCATACTTTTCCTATTCTTGCTTGTCACTCTCTATGTGTGGAAACTGCTTGCTTTCCCCAGGCATAAGGCTTTTCTCTGGTTTTCCTCCCATATCTTATGCAGGTTAAGTTAATCGGTGGTCCAGTACGGGTGTGTGAAGTTAGGCTCAGTTCGGCCCTGCCCAACTCTGTATATTCAATTTATTATAATAACTATTCATGGTGGCTCTAAAATCCATACTAACCCCTACTCTCTCTTCTGTTTCTTTTCCTGGTTTTCTGTGGTGGCGATCTGCGCCACCACCACCTAATCAAAGCACCGTGATGTTCCTACATTGATGGATTAAAAGCCAGAAGTCTGCATGGCCATCGTCATCAAGTCCTTCCATGAGAACCCTAAATACAAAGTGGACTGTTTCATTTATGTCAGGTAGAATGCCTAGAGGGGGCTGGGCGGTCTCATGGTCTGCAACCCCTGCAGATTTTATTTTTTCTCTCCAGCCGTCTGGAGTTTTTTTTTGTTTTTTCTGTCCTCCCTGGCCATTGGACCTTACTCTTATTCTATGTTAATTAGTGTTGTCTTATTCTAATTCTTACTTTGTCTTTTATTTCTCTTTTCTTCATTATGTAAAGCACTTTGAGCTACATGATTTGTATGAAAATGTGCTATATAAATAAATGTTGTTGTTGTTGTTGGTTAGATAGAGTTTTATTATCCCAGAGGGTTTATTTGTAGCACATTTGTCCTGCCAGATAAAGTCATTATTTTGGATCTGCATTCACCATATTTAAAAAAGCAACAACAAGCTTCAATCTGCCTCTATTAAAAGTTTTTAATTTTGCTCAGAGAAACTGCAATGAGCTATAATAGGTTTGGCAGGTGTCTGGAAATTTTACTCAGCCAGGATGCCCAGAGTGTGGAAGGACCGGAGAGAGAGTATTTATTGGACAGCTTCTCCCCCGGGCAGATAGAGGGCAGCCCTCTTGGTTTCCAGTGGGGCCACGGGTTATGAGCATGGGAGCTCATCCCTGTTGGAACCCGTGGCCACCGCCAGGGGGTGCATGGACCTTTCCAGGGCCTTATTTGTGTGTGCAGAAGCGTGGCCAGAAGAAGCTCATTAGGCACCTGGAGTCCGTCCAGGAGCCCTATAAAAAGGAGTCGCCTCACTCCATAAGTGGGCCAGAGTCGGGAGGAAGGAGAGGACAAAGTGCGAGGAAGAGTGCAGGCAGAAGGACTGGCAGCAAGGAAGGGAATGGACTGTGTATTGCGGTTTTGGTGATTGGTGCAAAAACTGTAAATTAACCTGTGTGCTGCCTATCTGTGTCAGGGGTTGGGGTGGCAGTACGCCCCCTAGTTGCTTATAAGAACATTTTAGAATTTACAAAGGTAATTTACAAGACCTTTGAAAGCAACATATCTAACTACCTTTGCCTTCTTCTTTCTTATAATCAGTAATTGTACATTCTTTCTTTCCTATGACTGATAATTTACCAATAATTTATAACTTCAATGCATCTGTCTTTTTTGTTTCTTTCATTTAAGAATTGTTGCAATAAATATTTTAATATTATAGCAGTTTTGTTCTTTTTTCTTGGGCCAGAGGTTTCACAGTTTCCCCCTCTCCCTTTACTGAAGCTTTTGCCCCACTTTGGTCATGTGCAGGTCATAAGGCTTCTTCTTGAGTTTGGGACTTTGCCAACTCAATGTAAATTGAATGTAAAGTATTACACTCTAGGAAGTGAAAATGTGACATTTCAATACACAATGGGAGGTCTGAAAATTGAAAGTACACATTATGAGAAACATTTAGGAGTCATAGTGGACTCTACGCTATCAACTTCCAGTCAGTGTTCACAAGCCATTAAGAAGGTTAACTGAATGTCAGATTATATAGCCATCTTTACGTATGGGCACAACGGGCACTGGCAGGGGGCCCAAGGAGCATAGGGGCCCACGATGTTTCTAATGCTTATGTATGGTTCTGTTTTGCTGTCAAAACATGGACCTCAGTGCACTACTGTGCTCGGTGGCATATGATGCTGTTAAGATGGCCCTGCCCTAATATGTACAGTACAAGTCCAAGGAGGTTGTGCTGAAGCTTTTTAACGCACTGGTGAGGCCTCATGTAGTGTACTGTGTGCAGTGTTGGTCTCCAGGCTACAAGAAGGACATAGAAAAAGTGCAGAGAAGAGCAACTAAGCTGACTCCAGGACTACAGGGGGATGTGTTATGAGGAAAGATTAAAAGAGTGGAGCCTATTCAGTTTAAACAAAAGGAGATTAAGAGGAGACATGATTGAAGTGTTTAAATTATGAAAGGAATTAGTCCAGTGGATAGAGACTGTTAATTTAAATTGAGTTCAACAAGAACATGGGGGCACAGCTGGAAACTTGCTAAGGGAAGATTAAGATGTTTGTCTTCACACATAGAACCACAGACATGGGGAATAAGTTACCAAGTAGTGTGGTAATAGTAGGATTTTAGAGACTAGACATTCTCTGTTGATGCAGACCTGTGGTGAGCATGGCTCTGGCTTTTTGTTTGTTTTTGAGAACTGTACTTTTTTGAGATTTTTCTGAATCTGTATGATCCCTGGAGACCGAAATCCTGTGCTACCACCTATCAGCCAGGTAGTCTTGTGGCCAGTTGCCAGCCTTCCATTTGTTCTTTCGTTAAGTGCAAGGTCAGGTATCCCTACTGTTTTGTCATGAAAGGTGTGAGGTGCCTTTCACCTAAGACATGATCCCATCTCAGTGCAACAAGGCACTTTTTATTGATGCCCCACCTGTATGCCACTTACCGCCTACTGCACACGACTATTGTTCTAAACTGTTTCTTTGGAATACAGCTCACAACTCATACCTGTTAGTGTGCCTTTCAGGTCTGATGGCCTGACATAATTGGTTCTAAGGCTGCTACTGTGATCCACTTCTTCTGCTGGTAGGTTTCTTCTTCTTGATCCCATGGCAGTAGTACATCCTACTTCTGGGACGATGAGCTTGAACCCAATCAACCATGATCAAGTGGCCCTACCCCTTTTAAGGTATGTCTTTCCACAAACCCTTCTCACCTGATGGTTAGAACAATAAAAAAGACAGCAGAGCAGATGTTCTTAATTTATTTATCCATTAAAATATCACATATCATGCCAGAGCAGAAGCAGGTACGTAGATGTAGCAATTTACACTATTTGACTTGAAATCGAGCAGCACTTTAAATATTATCAGCATCAGACCATCATAATAGGTGATTTCTGTCTCATGTCTCTCTTCTCAGGTGGCCAGCCCTTGCAGTAAAGCAGTTGAATCTTGCTTACAGCTGTCAGTCTGCCCTCTCTCAGGGGTCTGTTTCACACCCTTTAAGCTATCGCTTGTCTTCCTTCACTTTGTGCCTGTTTTGGTTGACATCCAGCTTCAGCTTTCTTGCAGTTTTTGCATGACCACTCCTTCGGCAGATGTACAGCAACAGCCATCAGTGCTTTAACCTACTTGTACGATGAGGGTCTCAGTTTGGGACCTTTTGGAGATGAGCTGTGGTGAGGGCCCAGACAGCTGCCCATGAGCCCAGTGTGTACTTTATGTATGCCCTTTGTTTAAACTTATGTAAAAATATCTTTTTCAACTGCTATTTATAATTAAAATACAAACAGCAATAATAGCAAGAAAATGCACCACTAGACTAGCAGAAAAATATACCATCATCACCACAAGTGGCATATGGCAGATTCACCTGCCCCGTATAGCATCCTGGGGATAGCTCATCTAATTCTTGTCAAAGTGCCACTTGCTCTTTTTGCTCTGGTGCCCCTGGAGGCTTCACTGATGCCCTCTAGTGGTTACTGTCTTCCTACTCTGTAGTAGAAAAGTGTTCTGCCACAGCCATTGAGATAGATAGATAGATAGATAGATAGATAGATAGATAGATAGATAGATAGATAGATAGATAGATAGATAGATAGATAGATAGATAGATAGATAGATAGATAGATAGATAGATAGATAGATAGATAGAGTGGGCATATATAAGAATTATTTGACTGAGAAAAGAATGTAAAATCTAGATATGTAACTATCCTAATTATTGCTTTATTTGCTTTGATCATCTGCTAATATATGCCGAAACTTCTCCTTATTTATCTTTCTTTATGATTGATTTCAGAATTGAGTGATTCTATTGGAAAAGTGCTGCTAAGTTTAACATATTTGTTTATATTTATTCACAGCCACCTCTTTTCATCTTCTGCGTTCATCTCATGCACCCTATAGTCTGTATGTTCAGTTAATAGTATCTAACTTGTTGCCAATGGCTTTCACCACCAGAGGGCGGAAGAGAGTGGCAGATGAATTGCTAAGAGTAAAACGATTTGAAGACGTTTGTTTTCCTGCGAAGGTCATCAAGATGGAAAGTTTCATTGTCTTTTCCCTTAATCCATCCTTTGTCTTGTTGTCCACAGTTTGCCAAATTGTTGTAGAGAAGGCCAGCCTTGCTACAAGAAACATGGTTGTTACTTGAGTGCTGTGGCTTTGTAAAAGCTTGGCCATAACTTTTCAGACTAACCCTTTAAAACCTCTTGATCAGTGGAGTGTAATTTTCTTGCAGCTAAGCATGGGTGCTGCTTCAGCTTATGAAACCGGATCCTGTCATTTTTCTTTGTCCATCTTGCTCACCTGCTGTAACAGACAGTGAAAATAAATGTTAAATATAACATAGAGCAACATTCTCAAATTCGCTTAATCCAGCTCAGAATTAGGTCCTGCCTTGCACATATAATGCTACTTGGGGGTGCTCCAGCCCTCCGTGATCATGAATTTGGTTGAGTGAGTTTGAGAGTGTTATGTTATGTTATGTTAAGTTAAGCAATTATCAAACAAGCTTTAATTTATAGAATAGCTTTGTACATTGAATAGCAGTAAAGTCACTCCACAACTGGGTAGCTGTGGTACAGTTGTTTTACAGGACAGTATGCTTTTAGAGTTGGTACCCAGGCAGGCTTAATGGCTTGAATGAACAACCTTATAGTTTAAAGTCTATCGTCTTTGCCAGTAGACTACACTTGGTAAACGTAATTAACATGGGCATTGACTTTTCATAAGAGTTGATGGGGTGAAAAACTTGTAGACTTCAAAATAAATAATAATAATTCAGTTTGTTCAAATTCTACATTTGACCAGTGACAATACTAAATGTTTGAGTTTAGAGATACGTCATGTTATTGAATGATTCAGCAGAGAAGACCACTTTAATGTTTTTATTTACATGAAGCATTAAAAAACTGAGGACATGTGTTGAATACTTGTTCAAAGGCATTGTAGGCTACTTATTGAATTTTCTTTTTTGATTTATAAGGAAGTCTTCATGATATTTGGAATATAACAAAATGGATTTGAATTCATTTCTTGATACTGTACTTGTAATGCTTCATCTTTTCACAAAAAAGAAACAATCACAACAACAACATCATTAATAATAATAATAATAATAATAATAATACCCCAACCAGAGTAATGCAGGAGACAGACGTGGCAATCAACAAGACATCCATCCATCCATCCATTTTCCAACCCGCTGAATCCGAACACAGGGTCACGGGGGTCTGCTGGAGCCAATCCCAGCCAACACAGGGCACAAGGCAGGAAACAATCCTGGGCAGGGTGCCAACCCACCGCAGTCAACAAGACATTGTAACTCTAATGTTAGGCTTTGAAGCATTGCTAGAGACTGATTTACTTGAAAATATAGATGTCTCACAAAAGGGCTTATATTAAATTTGGTTAAAACTTGTCAGATATCATCCTCTGTTGCTCATGACCATCTATGAGTTGGCTGATGACACTCCTCACTTCCAATCCTGGCTTGCGTTGGCTTCTCATAGTAAAAACTTTCTGACATCGAGCAGATGGTGATGTTGCATTTACTACATGCACTGTACAATACTATAATAATCTTGACAAATCATTTGTGGATAAAAGTGCAAGTGTGGCATGTCCGAACAGCCCCAGGTTGAAAGGAAAGACTGAAAACCTACCCACTGACACCTAGGACCAGGCACTCAACAAGAGATATCACCAGCGGAACATCTTGAAGCAGCAGGTTGAAAGCAAGTGTAGATTGTGCAACAGCGCTGAAGGAATGATTTGCCCTTTCATCACTAGATGTACAATGCTGGCTTCTACTGAATACTGACACATATGTGAACATGGGAGACAGCTTATGGGCATGAATAATTGTAATTACCTCCCAAGCCAGGGGATGGCGCTGTATACTAATTCTCTCTTTTTCCCTCTGCAGACCAGCAGACTTAAACCAACTCCACTGATGTCACTTCAGGTTCCCACAATATCACTTCAGGTTCCCATGATGTCATTTCTGGTTCATGGGCCTCAAGGACCCGCCCCTTCCTGTCCACTCACCATATAAATGCCAACTGTGCTCATTGTATTCAGTTCCATTTTGAACTCATGTCTATAAAGACTATTTTCTTTTGCCAATCATTTTCAAGTATACGGGGTGGCTACGCCAAACCTTCATCTTTGTTTTTGACCTTATTTCAAAATATATAAACCAGTACAACATCGTTGCCAGTTATTTAACCATAGGCTGTTGTCATCATTGGAGACACTTTCATCATTTTGAATATGGCAGTGCAAACCGATCATACCATTTTAGCTAACTGTCCTGATATTGTAGTCCATCACAAGAAGGAGAAGAAATGCCTGCTGATTGATGTAGTAGTCCCAGATGGCAACAACATCTTACTCAAAGAAGCTAAAAAGCAAAGAAAATATAAAGATCTGGAGATCAAAATTGGCAGGATGGGGGGCACCAAGATTACAATTGTGCCTGTAGTGGTCGTGGCTCTGGGTACCATCAAGAAAGGATCTGAACTAAACCATCAGGTGCTGCCAGGACACCATACAGCTCCGAGAAGTAGAGGATTACACTAATGGGAACAGCTCACATTCCTTGTAAAGTACTAGGTGCAGCAGCCGCAAGCAAATTAACATGATTATCAAATATAATAATAATAATAATATATTGGTCTATGTTACTTAATTTAAATATACATGTTTATAGTTTATAGGGTCTTTATGGTCACATGTACAGAGTACTGTGAAATTCTTACTTTCATGTGCTAATCAACATGCAACACATCACCACTCTCTGGCACCATGATTTGTGAGAACTTTCTTACCTCAGAAAGTCTATCCTCCTTACTTACATTTGTCATAACCTAGCAGCAAATTACATACCAAAGGTTATAAAGTCTTCTTTGTGACTCATCACCTGAGTCTAACTATTGGTTATGGCTCTGCTTTAGTAAGATTATGATTTTGCTGTCACCGTCACTATGAGCTACCAGTTAGGCTGACAGGTCAAAAACACTTCCATGTTTATAAGTATTCTGTACACTCACCATGGGCTCTTCAACTTAAATTTTGCCAGCATGACTGGTACTTTTGTCTAGCGTGGCTTGGGGTTGGGGGTCATTGTCTTCCTAAACTTAGGACTTGGGGGGTCAATCTGATTAAAATGATGCCTTATTACCATTGATGGAGCCTATTGTAATACAGTATGTCTTATATCTCTAATATATAAAAGTTGTCTAAGTTTGATGATGTGGCTATGAATGCTACAGTATTGTTTGATGCATTGTAAGATTTGAGACAACAGAAAGTGCTTTCTTCAGGCATCTCTTGTCCTAAATGTCCTCTGTAGATTGAAGTGTGGCTCCTTTATATACTTGGCTCGTGTCACCACCTGCTGCAGGGCCGTTTGGGTCTCCCATAGTGCCTTTGCCTTACCAATAGTCTGTGCATTGGGAGATTTTAGTGAGGATCTATGGAGACAGTTTGGATTCCCTAAGCCTTCTCAAAAATCATGGTGTTGAGAGGCCATAAGAGATCCTCAGTGATGTGGACTCAGTATCAGTAAGTGTTCATACTCAGCTTCTTTGTTCTACTGGCATTGATAGACAGCTTGTTGTTAATGCAACATTCAGTCAAAAGTTCTACATCCTCCCTTTGGACTCTCTTGTCAATGTCAATCATTGTGCTGTCAGTAAACAAGATGATGGAGTTTATGTCAAGCCCAGCAACATAACTAACGAGAGGAAGAGAGCAATGGGCTGAGTACACGGCACTAGAATACTCCGAAATTCAAACTGAGACTATTAGATACGTATTCCTCAGGCCTGGCAGACAGAGAGTTATCTGCGGATCATTATACTGTACTTGTAAACTCCCATTTGGTCATCTGCTTGACTTGAGTGACCAACACTTTGTTATATCAGACCCTGTACTACTGAAGTGTTAGTGTTCATTTGTAACTCAGTTATTTGTATTGTTTGTTTATTAATTGTTCCTTGTGATACATTGTGAGGGATGGCCTGCATTCTTACCTGGCCGGGACGCCCCCTTGAAGTGGGAAGCTAGGGTGAGACAGCTTACACAAGGCTTAGTCTTGGATCCCCACATGGATGTCCACAAGGCATGCTGGGTATTGTAGTCCTGGTGGACAACCTTGTTGGGTCCTGTGCGATCTGCAGGATTTGGGAGTCCTCACTCAGAAGCGCTTTGGGAATGCAGTCTCATGTCACTCCCAGGGATTAGATAAAAGGAGCTAGCTGCCTCCCACCAATGAGGCAGAGTCGGGAGGAAGGTGGACAGTTTTTGTGAGGATGAGTGCAGGAGGCAGTGACAGACAGAGAAACAGAAGAAAAGAGTGTTTTACTGTGCTGTATTGTACTCGTGGCTGTGGTGGGAAACGCTTGGGGGAGAGTTTCCCAAAATAAAAGACTCTTTGACTTTTACGCTTGTGTTTGAACCTGCTTGTTTTGGGTGTTTGGGGAGCTGGAGTGCCCCCTGCTGTCCGCAATATGTTGTATGTTTGTACAGTACTGTATATGATATTCATTTATCTATTTTTAGTTTGACGTGGTTACAAATTTTTGAAATGTAATGTTTTTTTAATGCCATTGCTTTATTTATTAATATTAGCTATTTGATTGTTCTGCCTCGTCATTGCAAATTTGTGCATCAATGTGAGCAGCAACAAATATTCTAAGGTGCTGTGTTAAGAATGAACTGAGTATTCATATGGGGTGGGGGGGGGGGGTTAAGGGGTGACTGAAACATTCAGAGTCGTGTCAAGCATGTGTGCTTAGGGGACATCTTCTGGACTCCAGCCTGGTAAGTCCTTCCACCCTGTGTCCAGAGAGGCCATTGTTGCTAACACAATTCCTATTACACCTATAGTTCAGAGGGATGCCAGCCAGAAGATCAATGACCTCATTTCCACACCAAGCAAGAAAGCCCTACCTAGTCCGGAAACCAAGTATAAAATCCTGAAGGAAGTGGACGTTCTTTGCTGAGGAAGATGAAGCTCTGATTCAGAAGAGACAATATTTTAGAAATCTTTGATCATGGCAGACAGCACTGTTTTGCACACTTGTGTACTGCTCTTTTCTGTATTATTTCTCATATTCTACCATTAAATGGGGTTTACCAAAATGGTACCAAAATCTTTATTCTGACTTTCTCTGTTTATTTTTACAGAAGCCAAAGATTAGCTCTTGTGTACTAGAACATGTGAAATATAAGTTTCTACCATTTTTAGTTTATCGTGTATATTCCTTGTTTCAGATCTAAGTCAGCATGAATGGCAAAAAATATTATAGTCTTTGTAGGAATATGGAAAGATTTACCTTGCCCACCTCCAGGGAGGGCAAAATAATGTAGGAATAGCAATAAATTTCACTTCAGTTCGCTTTTGCCTTTGACACACCAGTAATTAATTAAATAATTCTGTAAGGCTCCTACTTTATTTATCTTAACATTCTCGGATGTAGAAGGAGGTCTCCAGCCATTAGATGTATTAAGGTAACGAAAGCACACTTGTTTTAAGAAACAGAATAATGTAATTTATTGATAAACACAAGGATTATATAAATATGATAACTACATGTATATATTGATATTTAAGATAGGGCATAGTGTTACAAGAATGAGTCAAAGACATCATGAAGGTTTAGGGCAGCCACCTGTATATTGTTCCAGGGCTGCAAAACTGAGTTAAATTGAACAGAGATGTTCACAGATTGAAGTCCAAAACAGAACTGAATGATTAATAATAATAATAATAATAATAATAATAATAAGTTAAGATGGCGGCTTTATATGCTGAGCAAAGGAAATTACGTCACCAATGGTGACCAGAACCGGGAAGCTGTCATCAGTGGTGCCAGAACCCTGCGGGATTTCCGATGGAAGGTCTGCTAGAGATTGAGAGAGACAGTCAGCGCACCCCGCCATCCCTTGGTCTGGCGTGTAATTACAATCATTTAGGCCCTTTAGCTGTCTCCCAATCACACGTGTGTGACAGTAGATAGACTAAACAGAGATACCCTATAATATAGAGAGGCTTGCTGTTTACTTGCTATTTAGAGTTCTATTTTATCTTAACACAGATAAATTTTTGTGATACCTGTAAGAGCCAATCTTAGAAAGCTAAAGCTTTAAGTTAAACTCATAGTAGTGTTTCTTAATTTGAATAGAATAGAACTTGGTATAGCCTTTTACCAAATGTAAGTTAAATTGAGGTAGAACATGTAATGCAGTGTGTTAATTAAGTCACTTTGGAATAGGCATATTGCTAGCATGGACAGAAAGACCCATTTGCAGTTTGTAAATGAGATAGACATACAGTTTTCTGACCATTCGACTTAAAGAAAGAAACAAGATGTATTAGCTTTAAACAGAACTTTTCTTTAAACAAGGATTTTTCTTTACTTTGCAATTAAAACTTTTTCAGCATCAACCCCTGGAGTGGTGGCGGAACTACAGTCACCTTCAACTGTCCACTATCTGCATGTGCATGAGAATAGGTATAGCAATATCAGCATCCAATATGTAGCCAGCACTGAAGTCAGATCAAGTGACATGTGGGAATTCATCAGTGTTACCTCCTTGACCTTAGGTGCCATATTGTTGCAGTATTGCCAAGATACTCTGCCTCTTATGTTTTCAGACATTGGTATCCTGTGTCACTAATGCACATCTGTTGATCTCCTCATAGGCTCTGTCAAGGTACGTAATGACCCACCAGACCACGAGAAAGCACTGCCAAGTACCAAGAATTCACCCAGTGAGGGCACCTAGCCCAGCCCCTTCCAGACCTGCGACAAGAAAGCCACCGGACTCCCATAAGGAGTTGTCACTTGTGAAAGGAGCATGCCGCTAGACGGGCCTCCCAAAGAGTGACTGAATTACTTGTAATTTCCTGTTTGCTTTGATTTTGCCAAGCCCGACTTTAAGACAAAGTAATGCCATGACAGGCATGATTTTTATTTTCACCTCATCATTAAACTGGACAGCCCAGTTGGCGCCCCAGATTATTCTGAGATTATCGTAATGGGCAGAATGGTGGATCTGAGGCTAGGGATCTGTGCCAGCATTTGGAAGGTTGCCAGCTCAAATCCTGTAAATGCCAGAAGTGATTTAGCTCAATTGGGCCCTTGAGCAAGGCCCTTAACCTGCAATTGCTCCATTCTGGCTATGATCTTAACCTGCAAACAGGTACTCCAACTTGTAGGGTAAATTCAGGGGTTGATGGCAGGATTGGCACTCCAGCCACTGTTAAAAACCTCACTCTGTTCCATTCCATTTGAGCTAGTGTGGTGTCACCCATTGCACGGCTGTGCTCAAGTCCTAATCTGGGATGCTGAGGTGAACCTTGTGTTGTATGTGCTGAACCATTGCATGCTCCCAACCTGCCATTCCTGTACCCGGCCACATGTGTCACTTGACCTCTTTATAGACTGATCTTATCAAAGCTATGAGTCATTCTGTTCTACTGTCTTGATTAGATACAAAAATGTGTCTATGGTATTATCTTCTTCTTATGTCCTTTCCATATTTCTCAATTTTTATTTAGACAGAAGGGATTTTAGTCCTGCATGCCATCTGGGACTGAACTATTTCTGAGTCTTTTATGATCTCCTCTTTCAGACAACTGCTTTAACTGAAACTGCATCCCTGTGGGACAAGCAGCACTTACAGGTGGAGGATCAGCAGTGCAGAGATGCAGCCATCCACGCCGGGGCTTTACAGCCTAAGCACATTTATGTCTTCATCCCTGGGCTGTGCTGTGCTTCACTGAACTGTCACTGAATCACATGCTGGGACACAAAGCTGAGTCACTTGTGAATCATGATGCTTTTGTAGTTGTACCTGACTGAGGTATGTTAGGGGGCACTAGAGGTGAATATCAATGAGTATAATCTTTATAATATTCTCATTTTTTTTTGCCCACATGTGGTCCTGATCAGTTGCTTTGACTTAAATTTCCATTGTGTCTAAGCGTTGGTGGGGAGTCTTCTATCATGTAGTACAGTATATAGGCCACCATACTGTAGTTACCAGAGCAACCATATCAGGCTTTTTTTGTGTGAAGGGCACTTATGATCCATGCGTCACAATTAATAAGAGGTGGAGTCCTTTGTTTTAATGAAGAGACTCTGCTCAAAGTAAGTGTAGCAGCTGTAGCTCGGCGCATGTGTTCAGTGGTCTTGTGTTAATATAGTGCCTACCTGCCACTAATGGCACCCCATTTTTAATGACAGACACATGTTTGTCCAACCCTCCTGTTTAAGAAGTGCTGTGCTGCAGCCAGCGAATCTCTTCTACCAAGAGAGGCCGTTAGATTGCAAGCTTCAGTTGCACCAAATACTACAAAGAATCCAGAACTTGATTATTAGTCAAGGATATGTGAATTAAACTACGGGGGAGCCTGTACCTGAACAGCAGACACCTCAGCCTCTACTGCCTGTGTGACAAATACTGCAATTCTAAAGGAGCTGCTGAAGTGCGTCTTGAAGAACAATGTTCCCTTTTTCACGCACACTTTTCTGCTTTGCTCTGATTTAGAACACCTCCAGATGTGCCAAGTTATTCCTGTAATGCACACCTGGCATGATAAAACCCCAACATCCCATCACAGGAAATGAAAGCCCAGTTTAATTGCAGAAGCCTTTGTTCACTTTCATTTTGAAGGTCTGGGGGATGGGCTGACACGTTTCCACTGCATTAATGATGTGTGATTCTGCGTTTCTCACCTTTCTAAGTGCAGCCTTTATTTTTATGCAATTACATACTGTATCTAGTACTTTCTACTTGATAATGAACAAGAGAAGGCAGGGAAGACTGCAGTTTTGTCTTCTGGATTACTGAGGCTGTCGGCTTGACACATCCAGTTGCTATATTTGTCAGTAGGTTGCTGTTTCCTCATCTTTATGACGTGCAGCCATATCTCAGGAAGTCTGACCCCAGCAGATCCTTGTCTTTTCAAAATTTGACCCTATAAGACCTTAATTTAAACATCATCACTTCTTGAAATCTGAGTTTGCTAGCTCTTGTAGTAATTTGACTTTATCGTTCAGGATTCTGATCATATCTCACTTGTTTCTGTAAACCTGATTATGTCATAGTTGAAAATATTAATAATAATTCTTCACATTTTTATAGTGCTTTTCTCACTGATTTTCATAGTGAGTGGGAAGCCACTTCTACCACCACTAATGTGTAGTATCCACTTGTGTGATGAGATGGCAGCCATTTTTTGTGCCAGTATACTCACCACACATTAGCTGTTAGGCGGTGAAGTGGTGAGAGAGATAGCCAATTAGAGGCAATGCATGATTAGCGGGACAGAATGACCAGGCTCTGGTGGATAATTTAGCATCAGGATACACCCTACTCTTTACAAAAGATGCTCAGGACTGGTTCATAACCACAGAGAGTCCTCAGTTTTATGTCTCATCCGTAGGACGGCACCATTTTTACAGCATGGTGTCACCATCACTGCACTGGGGTTTTGGGATCCACACACAGACTACAGGGTAAGCGCTCCATGCTCCCCTCACCAACACCTCTTCCAGGAGCAACCCAAGCTTTTCCTGCATGATCTCCCATCCAAGTACTAGTCACGCTTGAACATGCTTAGCTTCAGGTGGATGACCTCTTCTGAAATGCATGTGGTATGGCTGCTGGCTATAATATATGCTGCTATTTTACCCCATTATATTACTTTCTAGAGGATTTTGTCAGATCTCTTGTGCAGTCTTACATAGGTGTTTAAAATACTTTGTTCCATTAGCTTTTTAAAAATCTTTTGTGTTACAAAGTATTATATGATGGAAGTTGATCTTATTCAGTGTTGTGCATGAATCAAAAGAATGCATTAATTGAACAAGCTTATTTTTCTAAGAGCAGTGAACTTATCGTATCGTATTTGCAAGTGAAGAACTTGAACGTGAGCTCGTTCAGTTTGATGTGACATTCTGGATCTGGTTTAGGTTCAGATTAAACGTTTTGCCTTACCCTGTAATGTAGGTTTGGAGCTGAATCTGAATACGGTATTTGGATAAGCACAGATAGTGGATTTTTATAAATATTTATTTCGTACAATTTTTTTTGCCATTTATTTGTATTTGGAAAAAACAGACAGGCACTGTCTGTGTCTGCCTGCTTGTGCTTAAGCTGCACCCCTGCTGACACAAGCTCGCAGTGAAGCTCCGCTTTCGCTTTTAGGAAAATGTTGTACTTCACGAGGCCAATTGATATTTTTCACTGTTGGACATGCAATTTGTGACGCAAATTTTGACCGGCAGTCTAATAGGTTAGTTCACCTACACGCTGGTTCCACAGTCACCATTTGTGTCACATGGTTGGAAATAGAGCAATAATTTATATGTATACTTGTATCTGTTTAATTTCTTTTTTGACCAGGATGATATTAGCATACAGTATATGGTTATATGTGTTTGTTGCTGGGTATAACTCAATAAAATGTATTTAAATAAAAAATCTTCATAATCATTGTATTTTATTCAAGAACACTGTAATAACCTAACATAAGGCATGCAAAACTGAAAAAAGTAAGCTCATGGGTCATTTACTCCCACTCCTTAAAATTACAAAATGAACTGAACATGAACTAGTTCAAAATTGAAATGGTGAACTATGAACGTGAATTTATTCATTTTAATTTGTGTGAACTGAACTTTGAACTAGTTCTTGTGAGGTGTGAACTTGCACAACACTGATCTTACCAGTTGTCAGCATCCTGCACATTTCCCTTCACAGTGCCCAGCTATGACAGGTTTCATGAGATTTCTGTAATACCTACTTCCTGTCTACCCTTGTAATATGTTTTGGTCTTAGAATTTTAACTTTTAGAGTCTCAGACTATGTGATTTTACATTCTACAAAATTAGAGAGTCTAATTTTGTCAGATCATGATGTCCTGCACCTTTATTCCTTTCTAAATATTGTAGTAAATGATCTAACAGCCATACAATTTTAAAGCCTCATTATGTTTAAGATACATCCTGCAAGTTTACAACTTAAACATATCTAAACCTGTTTGAATATGATTTTACAAACATAGTTAATGGAAAAGAGAGGTATTCAAGATTGAAGAACCTATAGTGGGATAAAGCTGATGTCACACATGACGGAAATTTGGAAAAATGCTACAGAGAGAAGGCTCGAGGAAGAGACCACCATAGGAGAAGAGTGGTTAGGTTTTATGCAGGCAGAGGAATATCTGGTGCAGTCTTCCCATTGAGACAGCTCATAGACAAAACAGCAAAGTTTGCATATGGTGGTACTAATTTGGAGTAGGCTTAGGTTGTGAGCAGTTGCGCTGTAACACCCACCACCTGGATTGGGACCTGAGTGCAGCGGGTGACACCTCAGTACCACACTGGAACAGTGTGAGGTTTTTTACAGTGGCTGTAGTGCCAATCCTGCCACCAACCCCCAAGTTTTCCCTGCAAGTTGGAGGACCTGCTTACAGTGCTGGATGCAGGTTAACGTCATACCCAGGACGAAGCAATTGCTCAAGGGCCCAACTGAGTAGAGTCACTTCTGACATTTACGGGATTCAAACCAGCAACCTTCCAATTACCGGCGCAGATATCTTGTCTCAAAGCCACCACTCTGCCCTAGGGTGCTACAATAAAAGTTCTGGGTATGCATGAGGGAGAAAGGAGTACCAGAGAAGTATGTGAAGATTATCCAGGATGTGTATGAGGGAGTGAGAACCTGGGTAAGAAGCAGTGCTGGGACAACAGACAAGATCCTAGGTAGAGTAGGTCTGCACCAGGAATCTTTTTTTAAGTCATTACCTCTTCTATCTGGTTATGGATATGATGACTAGTGGGATAAAAGACTAATCCTGTAGTGCATACATTTTGCTGGTGACGTTGTGATGAGAAGCACCAGAAAAGAGTAAGTGGAAAGGAAGTTAGAAGAATGGAGAAGGGCTTTTGAAGATAGGGGATTGAAGATAAATAAGAAGAAGACAGAATATATGAGGTTTAATGATGATCAGGATTTAGATGTCAGCCAGCAGGGATAGCTATTGAAAAGAGTAGGTAAGTTTAAATATCTAGGATCAGTGGTAAGTCAAGATGGTGGACTGGATGGACCATAGAGTGAAGTGGGGATGCAACAATCAGAAGAAGCCATTGGAAGTATTGTGCAATTGAAGAACTGACAAGTAGGAATTGGGCTGTATCAGCTGGCTTTGTTCATTTATTGTATTTAATAGTTTTTCTAAAGAGAAAAATATTTTTTCACATAATCATATTTTCATTTAAACTGCAATAGTGAGTTATACAGGCCTCTATTCAAACCTCCAGCCGAATATGTACCTTACAATGATGGTGACAGTCTAGTTATAATCTTGACAAGGCAGCTCCATCACATACAAGTCGTTTAAATTAATAAAATTAATTGATAGACTTAATATAATCACAAAAATTCAATGAAATTGAAGCAAGAGATGCACTATAGAGAACTGATATAGCGTGCCAAGACCAAATCTCAGATGGTGGTGAATACTGAAGAATGATATTTGCCAAGTTTTAACACAAGTTTTAATTTAAGCCCATTTGGGGGATAATTATAGTTTGAATTAAATCAGCCTGAAGCAAAGCGTTCAAGAGCTGCAGTTCTGTTGCTGTTTTGATAATTTCATTTTATTTTGCCATGTCTGTGTCTACTATGCTGCAGTTTGAGTGTTATTATTTTTATTATTATTACCATTATCTTTGTTGCTGTTGTTCATGCTATTGTTGGATTGTGTAAGTCATCAGATGTTAAGATCAAACATCACTAGTATGTGAAAATAATATGAAACAATATAATTAGACAGTAACATTGATTCTGAGGGTTTGAAGATCTGTTTCATTTACAAAAATGCTGCTTTCCAAGTTTGTCTAAATGACAGAGCTGATCCTGACATCAAACCCACATAGAAGTGGAAAGAGATGAAGAGGAAGAAGTTTGTGAAGTCAGATCTTCTGTATGCTACAGCTTTAATTTTTGAAATCTCATACTGCTAGATGTGTAACTGTAAGGTTTCATTATATAATAGGTGTATCTGCTGGTGTTTCTTACATATCTATGGCTTGCACCGTCCACTTTCTGATGTCCAGCCATGCCTGACCTTAATTGCTTTTTCGCTTTACCTTTGTGGTGTCTGGTCCTGTCATATGTTTGAATTGTGTAATCCAATCTTGGTAGCCTGCATCTGTCTTTTTGTATTGTACACTTCTGCCCGACTTCAGTAACTTGCACCATTATCTTCTTGCTGCCTGATCCTGCTGTACATGTAAAGCTCTCCACTTTACCACTTACAATCTGATCACATTAGATTGTAGATATAGATGTAGGATTGTAGATGTGAATTTCCCCTTGGGATTAATAAAGTATCTATCTATCTATCTATCTATCTATCTATCTATCTATCTATCTATCTATCTATCTATCTATCTATCTATCTATCTATCTATCTATCTATCTATCTATCTATCTATCTATCTATCTATCTATCTATCTATCTATCTATCTATCTATCCTATGTCCCACAGAACTACCTTTGGGAGTCTGATCTTTTCAGATCTAGGTGTTCGACAAAATGGGCATTGCACATTCTGCTAGACTTTAGTGGCACATCCAGGCCTGTTCAGGCAGCAGTTATAACAGACATTCAGCTACGTAAAACCACCAATTACATTCCAAGAAAAGTGACTGAACGTCTTCTTGCACCTGGATCTACCTGTACTTCATGTGATAACAAAGGTGTAAATCACAGTTGAACAGATATCTTTGCAGAAGCCCCTCTGCAGACTTCTTGAGCCAGAAAGCACAAAATGGACTCAAGCAAGAACAAATAACTTAAATCAATGAACTACAACTTTGATGGACAGAATAACTCGCTTATGGGAAGACACTGATTTTGTAACCGGAAAATCAGAAGAGGTTCTACCTTCCTTCATAAACCATCTGGGGATCCTCTAGGGAATTCTGAAGGAACTCTAGGGATTCCCTCCTGAGCACACAATACAAATGACTGAAACCTCTTTGACTCTGTTTCTCTGAAACCAGAAAGCTGATGAGCCGCTCCCTCTTTGGGGAGCTGAAAACTGACAACTTATTCACTTTGTGAACCTCAAAGCTGAGAACCAGTCTGTCAAGCCTAGCACTGAGCCTATCTGAAGACTGAGAAGCAGCCATTACTTCAAGAAGGAAACTTAGGTGACTAAATTCTCATGCCAGAAAGAGTAATGCCTTCACCTATGAAGCAGCAGACAATGCAGAAAGGGCCTAACAGGAAAGCACTGCACACCACAAAGGATCATCTCACAAAAACAAAGAGTGCACTCCAATACAAGAAGAATTGTATGTTTGAACAGCAACAAAACAACAACTCCACACAACATCTTTAAAGACTTGGTATCATAAAACTATTTATCTGTACTAAGATAAATTAGAATTCTAAATTAGCAGTAAGCAGTCATCCTCTTCTGTGTTATGTGTCTGTCTGTCTAGTCTGTCTGCATCCTGTCTTATATATACATATTCATATACAGTATATATATATATATCTGCGGTGGGCTGGTGCCCTGCCCAGGGTTTGTTTCCTGCCTTGCGCCCTGTGTTGGCTGGGATTGGTTCCGACAGACCACTGTGACCCTGTAGTTAGGATGTCGCGGCTTGTATAATGGATGGATGGATATATATATATATATATATGCAGTTATCATATTTATGTATTCCTTGTATTTATCAATAAATTGTATTACAATATTCTGTTTCTTTAAACTTCAGTCACTTTGATGCAAGTCTAATGGCCAGAGACTAAATCTTACAACAGAGAATGGTAAGTTAAACACAGTAGGAGCTTCATCAAAGTATTCAATTAATTACAGGAATTGCAGAGGGCAAAACCCATAATTAATTAACCAAGTTAAATCTTCCCTCATTTCTTACATTGTTGCTCTAAAAGTTGTGGTTTTGGATCTACTTCTTGAAGTCTGATCATGTCTGATCTCTATATCATGCATCATTACATGTTCGGGTCTGGTTTTGTTTAATCTCAGTGTTCTGTACTTTTCCATTTTGGTGTCCAGTTCTACCTAATTTTAGTAGCTTGCAGGATAATCTTCTTGGTATCTGATTATCTCAGTATAAAATGCACACCATTAAATTACACATTGCGAAGGGCGGCCGGAATCCTTACACAACTGTGACTCCTTCAGGATGGAAGGACAGTTGAAGACAACTTATGCAGAGCTTTATCTCCCCTAGGACTCTAGATGGCAGTGAGCCCAGGCTCAGATTCCTACGTATGTGCCTGCAGGGCATGCCGGGTATTGTAGTCATGGAGGACAGCCCTGTTGGGTCCAGTGGGGGCCGCCAGGAGGAGCTGCAGGTCTAGGGATTCCCTACATCCTGAGATTTCCACCTCGCCTGGAAGTTCTTACAGGTCACATGTGAAGAATATCAGAAGCACTTCTGGGGCAGCTTAAATGAAAGGAGCTGATTACCTCACATCAGAGGCAGGGGAAGGTGGACAAAGCTTGTGAGGAGCCATGGAGGGGGCAGCAACCAAGAGAAGATGAAGAGAAAAAAAAGTATTGCCTAATTGTGCTATTAGATTGTGCTTGTGCATACTTGTGGCTGTGATAGGAAATGCTCTCAAGACGCTTTGGCTTTTAAGTTGTGTCAGTGCCTCTTTTGTTGGGTGTTTGGGGAGCGGGTGCACACCCTACTGTCCACAATGTAAAATACATATTGTTATTACTCATTTTTCATCTCATTATGTTGTTTATGTGGTGTTGTAAATGTGAAACATGACTGCAATTCTTTCTTTTTGTGATGTTACTGGACTTCAGGTTGAATTAATTCCCTTGGTTGTATTAACTACAAAACACTTTATATTGACAGTTTAATTTCAAGTAGGCCTAGCTCTAGGTTTCGTTTCAGTTCTGAACCCTGTTTTGTTTTTTGATTTTGATCTCTGATTCTCTGTTGTGCTTCGTTCATTCAATTTCCCTTTTGATCCTCCGGTTTTGACCTTGCCTTGCTTCGATAATGATTTTTGTCTTGTGTTTCTTATCTACTGGTCTTTTGATTCACTCACAACAAACCCCAGATGCTCTGTTTCTCAACACACAATACAAATTTTTGTATGATATAGGTTATGTATGTTTTGCATTTTGTATTGAATTAAAAAAGTGATATTTTATTACTTTCTCGGTCTTCATTATTTACATGACACTCCCAGCGGTAATCAGGTGACTGCACCATCATGTTTGTGGAGATGCTTGTAAATATAGTGCCATTTATCTTTTTAAGTTATCCATTGGTGGATGCAAAAATGCCTTCTCTTTAGTGGTAGTAAACTTTATTTTCAAGTAGGTCCTACTGTTAGATTTTGGTATTTTGGTTTTGATCTCTTTTCAGTGCCTTCGACTTTATTTTTGCCCTTTTTGTTCCTTTTTCACAGTCCATTTTGATTTCCCGGGATTTTGATATTCTTTAGACTTTAGAGCACAATTTTTCACATTTGAATCATCTTCTATTTTTTTTCTCTCTCACAGACATCCTGGACACCCTGCAACTCATAAGACTCAGATATTTGTATTCTTGTGTCTTCTTTTAAAATGATTAGGTCACATATTAGTATATAGCAACTGTCCAATTTTGAAAGAACTCTGTGTAGAGAAGCTTTATTCTCGTGACGGACAGTGTGGCAACTGTGGCCAGTGTGATATAGTTTGACTCTGAATTGTCCACTTTATCTGCCTGCGCTCACATAATAGACAAGTGGAAACAACTGGATTATGTAGTTGTAAGTTGCCTTGAATAAAACAACAGCTAAATAAACAAATGCAAACTTTTATTGGTGCTGTCAGATTTTCATATAGCTCATTTGGGTCTGCTTCTGTGGGATCTTCAAATTTTGCAATTTTACATCCTCAAGTGTGAACCTGCAGAGTGTTTAAATTTCACCACCTAATGCCCTCAAATCTGATCCTATTGGATCCTTTTCTTTTGTCATGTTACATCCTGAGGGCTTGTCACTCTGCATCTTCAAATAGGATCCTTCAGCATCTATTGTAGCTTTATATTTGGAATCTAACCTTCTGGGATTTATTATTCTTGTCACGTTGTACCCTCAAGTCTGATCCTGCAGGTTCTTTTACTTTAATTCAAGTTAGTTTACTTTTGTTTGGGGTTCTTCACTGAGTTCAGACTCAAAGTGTGCTAACAAGTCCACAGGTAAAATACAATTACAAACTTTACAAATTGGTAACATAATGCATAGACATGAAGATACAGATTTGTTTAAACATATAGAACGACAAAGCAGATTTAAACAGATTGACATAAATGGGCTCTAACAATATCTGTCCATTAACATTATTGTTCAGCTATGGCCAGATGGTAAAGGAGGAAAGGAAAGCAAAAAATTCATTCAGTCCCATCCCTGGAAAACATATTAAACCCCTGGGGAGGGGGGGTTGGGGGGGGTCCATGGTCAGATATAACAGACAACTTCAGACACAGCCACAGGTATAGAGACTTTGGACATCTTCCAATCCTTTGACTCTGATGCTCCTAGAATCACAGATGTCTTTCCGAGGGCCACAGTAGGGCACTGAGTAGAGGATGGCTAGTAATGGTGTATAATATTGCATTACTTACAGTTTTATACAAATGACTAACAAACAGAAAGGCAACATGCACAGCTAATCAGCAGCTCTAGTCAGGGTATGCTAGACTAAAGTTGTGAGTCTTCAGCCTGATTTCAAAGCTGAGACTGAAGGGGTTTCTCTTATATAAGCAGGCAGATCATTCAACAGCTTTGGGGCCCTGTAGCTAAAAGCTGGACCTCCCACTGTTATTTTGCTAATCTTCAGAGTCTTTAATAACCCAGCATCTTAAGAGTTTTCTGCATGTTCTGGTTTGTAAGTAATGCTAATCTTATCACTTTGTGTTTGTGAGTAAGATGCTGTGAGATCTTTAAGTTTTGTCACATTATATCCTGTGGGATGATACATTGTTAGCGTCCCCTTTGCAGCAGTGCACCTGAAGGATGACACAGGGGCTCAAGTTGCGTCAACCATTTCTTTATTTCTGCACATGGAAAGTTCTAATTTCAACCGAACAAAAGCACCTCAAAACTTACAAAGGATATAAGGCAGTTTTATAGTATCTAATGAAATTAGTAAACATTATGATTAGTTAGCAACAATAGGGAGACACAAGGTATTTTTATGATTGGACGGCATCTGCCAGCTACCAGGCAGAAGTATTCTTATGGTGGATACCCCAAAAATAGAAAGATATCAACATAACTGAGACATTAGCTGGTTATGTTATCATCATCATCATCATCCTCATAGTCAGTTTCTGTTGCATTGCTGTAACAGCAGACTACTTCATCTGCCAGAGAAGAGCAAACACCTCTGCATTAAGATGGGACAATATGTGAAATTTGTAGAAAGAGGTAAAGGAGGTATGGTGGAGGAAACCTGGTGTTGCACTGCACCCTGATGAGAATGGCTTGTCACCAACGGTTAATGTCAAATATCCAGATTGGCATACTCTGAGCCAGGCCGTATCCAGAAGAACTTGTTGTTTGTGGCCACTGTGCCTGCCCTCACTATTTCTGTTTCTGTCAACAATACCCTGTTCACACCACGTAGCTGCACCTCTGTTTTATTTCCGTGCCAGACATTTGGTGTACACACTAGGCTGTAGTTTTCATGTCAGCAATGTCAGACTTGCACATGGCCCTGCATTTCCAGTTAGTGGATGTATGCTGCCGCATTCTCACTGGCAGTGAGAAGGAGTTGAAGCCCAATTTCAGGGGGCCGCCATGGAACAGATATCCAAATTATGGGTCGTGTTGCATTTGTCAGTGCATAAGATGTCAATGGAGACCAAGATAAAGTTTCAAAGATGAGGGGTTCCCAAGTTTTTTCATGCCAGTTTTAGCTTTTTATGTAGATTGTAAAAGAAATGACAGGACAAAGTTAGACTTTTGGGGCACATTGCAGCCAACTCCGCATAATTCTATGTAGCAAATGTAAAGAAAACGTGTTATAATGCAAAAAGCGTGTCATCCTGACCTCCGTCTGAGTTAGACTGACTAGGATGACAGCTCTTCTGCATTTAAGGCATTCTGGGAGGAAGAGACGTGTTCAAGTGGACAAACCCCAGAGGTGGCGTCAGATGGAATGGTGTCAGTCATCCTTTCTGCTGCAGAAGGGGAAGAAGTGAGGTCATTCATACACAGTGCCACCCCCTGTCTCACAGGTGTATTACCATCACCAAAGCCTTTAAGCTGTTTCCCATGCACGCACACGGGACAAGATAGAGCAGGGGTCCCAAGCTCCAGTCCTGGAGGACCACAGAGGCGGCAGGTTTTCATTCTAACCCTTTTCTTAATTAGTGATTGGTTTCTGATGCTAATTAACTTCTTCTGAATTAATTTCAATTGACTTACTCTTTATGATTCAGACCCCTTAATTGTTTCTTTTTCCTTAATTAGCAGCCAAACAATAATGAGTTACAAAATGAGCCCAAACATGAGCAGTAAACTGTTACCATCATACAATACTGGAAAATAAAGAAAGGTGAAGGTCTCAGGAATGCTGATCTGCTCAGGTCCACAAAACATTTTAACCGTGCTCTTAGGAAAGAGAAAATCAACAATTTTGGAAAATGAGAGCAGCAACAAGCCATGGAATTAAATAACAGGTTTAATTAACAACAATAATCAGCACCTAATTAAGCAACTGGTTGGAGAGAAATTGGTTGGAGTTTGAGGCCCTGATTTAGTTGGTCTTCTGTTGGCTCACTCGCATCACATTTCATTTCTGTTTGGGTGCCATTTAAGGAAAGAAATGAAGCAATTCAGAGGAATGATGAAGACATTCAGGGGATCAAATCTTAAAAATCAAGTCAATTAAAATTAATTCAAAAGAAGTTAATTAGCAGCAAAAACAGGTCACTAATTAAGAAAAGGGTTAGAATGAAAACCTGCAGCCACTGTGGTGCTCCAGGACCGGAGTTGGAGACCCCTGACATAGAGATGCCCTCTGGACCGATCCTGCGGGATCTATCAATGTTGTCACTTTGTCTTTGAATCTGGTCCCATGGGACCTTTTAATAATCTAACTTCCTGTTTAAAGTGTGATTATCCTACGGAACCTTTTAATTTTATTATTATACATCCTCAAGTATGAGTGTGCAGGGCCATTTTATCACTGTATGTTTTCATAAATGATGCTTCAGAAATAATGCTTCTACTTTTGTAACTTTTTAATTTCAGGCTGTGGTCTTGCAAGAGGCTTTAATTATGTCACATTTACTCTTTCTATGTGATCCTGTCAGATCTCATTATGCTCGCTGTCCAAAGAACAGTCACAACATAAAGTCAGCTCATTCGGTACTCAGGTTAGCAATCAGAACAGCAAGTGGTGATTTATTGCAATTAATTGTGGATGTCTTAGAACAGTGCTATAGCATCTCAAGTGTTTGGCTCATGTTTTATTGGATCTGCCTTATGGACGACTTGGCAATTATTTCTGGTTTGCACATTATTACACAAGGCATTGATATAGGCACCTTCATTTTTCGCTCATTCATGATTTTGAGTTTTCTCCTCTGGGGAGTTAAAGAAAGAACAGAGTGGGCAGAGAATGCAGCATCTCCAAGGATATCATTTGTTTTCTGTGGGTGGCAGGGAAGTTAACAGTTAACTTCTCTTTTGCAATGATGCCATCTGATCCAGCAGAGCAAGTTTCTCCAGCTAGTTTTAAATAATTCAGCCCCATCAGGGCTTTCTCTCAGCGCCGCGTCACTTACCACAGGACGTCGAGGTCAATATCTCCACTGGCTCGAAACGACAAGGATGCAAACTGAGTTGAAACAATTTTCACCAGAGACAGGTACCTGCTGTTGGAGTGGGGGGCTGGGGTGTAGTGGGTGTGAAGGCTTTGGCTGGCTTGCTGATGGTCTGCTGGAGCTCTGATAAAAGCATTGTTTGAAACTCTGCAAAGCGGCTCTTTTCTTTGCAGGCAGTGAGTCTAATTGGCCTCAAGACGGCTGATGTCTTCATCTAACTCTTCGCCTGTTTTCTCAGATGCAGTGAAAAAGAATGGAAACTCTCTAAGCCCATATTTCATTTATCCGCATTGTAAAAGAATGTATTGCAATGAGACCAATTTGAAAAGTCCTAGGCCAGTCTATCCTAGTTGAAGCCTGATAGAAAAGAGGGCAGTGTTGAGCATCCCTTCATTTCCTTAGCATTTAAATCCAAATAACTAAAAAAAGAAAAGAAAGAAATAAAACATAAACACACACTAATTTGCAGAGCCTGCCAAAACTGGATACAGTAAGGAAGTCCAGTTTATCAGTGTCATGGCCTGCCTGCAGCTGAGTTCCATGCTGCACAAAGAGCAAGTTTAAGCCTCAAGAGCTCCAACTGAAATAACACGTGAAAAAAAAAGGATGATGGGACAGAGTCTCTGGATTTACTGTGAGTGACGAAAGGATCAGCAGATAATATTGTGAATCAGAATCATAGTTAGAGCCAGGAAAGGTCAAAATCAGGAAATCAAAAATATATCAAACAATTAAAGGCCTGGGCAGACCAAACTCAAAATCAAAGGCAAAGAATAATTCAAAACTCACATGAACCTAGCAGCTTGACCTACATAGAACTGAAGCTAACTACCACTAGAGATGGTTGTTTATTTTCTATCCAAATGAAGGATAATTTTACCTCATGCTGTGGCTATATTTATAATAGGGATCTGGTGACATTACAGATACAACAACCATGGTCACATGACCTGTGATTCGTGTCACATACATAATAAATGATAAAAATAAATGAGTTTCAAACACTAAAACCTACGGAAATTAATGTGTACTTTGACAAGAAGATGAAAAGACAGTTTAAGGGTCAAGTTGTAGGGAATTCCTTCAAATGAAACAGAAGATGAAAATTCAATAAGCAGGGCATTGCAAGTGTTGAGTGTAAGGGCCAGGCAAGATTATCTGGCATCCTGTCCGGGACCCTTACCTAGACAGTAGGACAAGACAAAGGAGCAGTGGATAAGGCTCCTATTTTGGAATATTATTATTCTCTGTCTGCTAGATGGCAGCATCCTAGGACCTCAGTAACCATATGGACACCAACAAAGCATGATGGGAGTTGTAGTACCATGAGTCATCCAGGGGCTGCTGCAGGGAAGTTGCGATCCTTACTTTCAGGACTTTTGCTTGACCCAGAAGTGCTTCCATCAGGCTATGCCCTTGCATCTGAATCTGAAGTATTCCTGGGTCTGATATAAAAGGAAGTTTTCCAGCCTAATCCAACTGAGTCACAGTTTGGAAGAGAGAAGAGAAGAGAAGAGGAGAGAAAAGACTCATTTGATTGTAATTGTGTTTGTGTAACCTTTCAAGACACCTTTGTGAAGTATTGGTATAATAAAATCCTCTGTTTTTAACCTGTGACTATTTATGTGTTGGTTGTGTCCAGGGTTTGGGGCTCAGTGGTGCCCCCCAGTCATGTGACAAGATTGTACATCAAGGAGACAGAGAGGCAGAATGCTCAGATTTTGGCAAGCTCAGATGCCCACATGTAACACTGCTAGATACTGAAATCTGACAGGATTCAAATGAAGGTTAGTACAAGAATTGAAAAAAATCACCAGAGCCTTATTTCAAGAGGTAATGCTCTGGGATACAGAGTTCATAGAGAATCAACTTCCATGTTTTCTGCCTCAGGTAGAAGTTTTGGGTGTTAGACAAAGTGGGCATTGCCTATTATGATAGGCTTTTACTGGCACACAAGGCCAGTTAAGACAACCAGTTTAACAGGGTTGTAGAAATTAATTTGCACCACCTTTCTGTACCTGCATTCAAGAGTAAATGCAGGAACTTCAGCTCATACCAATATCAGCCCTGTACAGCATCTGGTGACAAAGATGTAAATCAGAGTTCATCTGAAACTTCTGCAGAGACTCCATTAGACAAGAAGGCACTCAAATGGATATTCATCTTAGGCTTGAGTTTGCAAACTGAACCCTGTCTGTATATGATGGACGAAAAAAAAAATGCTCCAATGAACAGATACGGGTTCTGTAACTGGAAGAGACCTTGATCCAATCACCTGAGGGTTACACTTTCCTTCAAAAACTAGAAACATTCACCTTTTCTGTCTCTTTCAGGGTTCTAAAGGCTGACAATCAACACTCTCTGAAAGCTAAAAGCTGCAGGTCTGTTTCTTGAGCCAAAAAGCAGACAATGCACTCTTTTTTAGGGGGAAGCTGGAAGCTGGCAGGCCAACTTCTTTCTCCACGACCTCACAAATTTTCTTTGGCCTGGAAGTCAAAAAAGTCAAAGAAACTAAAGGTCCAAGGAACTTTAAACACACAAACTGTTCTTTCCTGGCTTATGTTTAAATTTCTTGCTTTGATCTTTTTCGATTCAATTTTCAGTTTTGTTTAGTTACAGAAATTTCTGTTAATATTATTGTGTCAATTTCTTATTCAGTAGATATGGTTAATGTATTATTATTTTTATTATTTGCCAATTATTTCTGATTTATTCATTAGCTTCTTTGTTTTTGACTGGGTTCTACAATGTTCCTTATATTTTGTGGGTGGATCCCCAAGTGGCAGAGCCACCCTTACCTTATTGCTTAGGACTGCCCCCCAGCCTTTAAAAGCATGCTGGGAAGGTGAGTGCATTGAATGCGCTTTGGAGGATTGTGTGAGTTTTGCTCTTTATTTGTTTTTTGTTGAGTTTTTGGTCTTTTGTTTGTGTTTTTTAGATAATTCTTCTGGATTTTGTTTTGGGACGTTTTAGGCAATTCCTTGTCAGAGACATAGCTAGGGTTTTCAGCGCCCAGGGACAACTGAAGATTTCACACCCCCTCCTGTTTGCCAAAATGCAATGGGGAAGGGAAAGAAAATTTTAAAAAATATATTTAAAATAATAGTATTTTAAGAAAAAAAATTCATATTTTTTATTTTAAATAGTTTTAAATTTTTAAATATTTTAATTTTTTAAAGCACTTTTATATGTATATTTTCAAGGTTTTGCTAAATTTAAAAAGTCAAATGTTTGCACGGGTTTGTATAATTTATTAAATAAAAAGTCTCCAAAAATGATAAAGCCGCCTCGTGTTCTTTAAAATCTAAATCCGTCATTAGTTTTTGAAAGAAAAATTTGTTTTCCGCATTCAAAAATGATTTTAAAGAAAGTATATAGCAAATTATAAAGCAAAATAATTATATATTTATAAAAACTGCATTACTTACAATTTATTCGTGCGAAAATATGATGGGGAAACATCTAGACTTTTGCAGCCATCTACTAGAATACTTCACCACAGCCTAATCAATTTTCTATCGAACACATAAACACAAATCACTTGGCACACAGAAATGGCATTTGCAACAACTTAGACAATGATACACTAATGCCTCATGTCAGTCGCGCGACCTGTTTAATAACGTCAAAAATGTTTCTGGGTGGGAGTCAAGCATGTTAGAGTAGTGGAGGGGATAACTTATTGTCTGTTGGGTATGTTTTTTATTTACTTTTTAGTGCATTTAAGAATGGAAAATATTTCATACTAAAATTTCGTAACATCAATTTGGTGCCCCCTGGATGCTGCACCTGGGGACAAATGTCCCCCCTTGCCCCCCCCCCCTAGCTACGCCACTGTTCCTTGTTGCTTCTTTTTACATTTTTGCAATTTCTTTTTGTTGCCAAAACATTTTTTCATTTATAAAGAGTCATTGTGAGACTTCAAGCCGTAGTTTTAGGGTTCTCAGTCTTGTGTGGCATATTTATTGATTTTCTTGAGATATTTTGGGAAATTACTAATTCTTTTTCCAGTTCTCCTTGTATGGAACTTTGTAGGCTCAAGCCTCACAGTCTTCTAGGCTCAGATTCCCCTATTTTTGGCCAGGCTAGTTGGGTTTCTGGCCTGTTTTTTGTGGATATTTTTGAAGGCCTTGCCTGTTTTGTTATCAAGTAGTGATAGAATCACAACACAAACAAAATGTTGTTAATTTTGCTGGGGAATCCACAAACGTGGTTGAGGGAGTGAGCCCAGGGACTGACTTTTATATTCTGTAACCCCTGATGCTACTTAGTTTGTGACCCCCGGTGTTGCCACTAGCAACAGCATGGAATCTGTCAAACAAAACTGCACAAAAATTCCTAAACAAAATGGTGTTGCAGGAAAACACAAATAAATACAGGTAAACAGCACATAAAAAGTCAGAAATGACTTAAAGAACTCCAAAAATGTATAAAGAAAAATCAATTTGAAGAAATCATGGAGAAATAACATCATAAAATAAGCAATCATGAGTTTAGGCAGCTGCTGTACTGCTCCAGCGAGTATTTAAGGGCAAGCGTCACTTACGCTGGCGCTTCCACGTTGTGTCCTTGTTTTTGAGTGCTGTTCTTGTGATTTGTGCTTCTGATTCTGCGCTTCCTGGCTTTTGACCCCAACATTCATTTTAGAAGCTGATTTTAGTTTTGTAATTTTTTAGTACTTGTTTACTTTCAGTTTTGCCATTGTCAGTGTCAGTAGCTGCAACAATAACTAAGAGAAAGCATTGATGGTAAATGGGCAGGTGGGAAGTCCAAAATCAGAATGACATTTAGGGCTGAGGAACACCATAAAGCCGGAATTCAAGCAAACAGAAAGAAAGAATCTAATAAACTAACAAAGAGCACATGCTGAAGAGAACAGAATCGCATACAACAGAAATGAATCATCACATTGCTGTTCCAGTTATGCTGGATTTAGAATCAACTTTTGATGAACAAATAATAGAGAATTATATAATCCAATTCAGTGAAAGTCCAGAAATTTTAGTTCAGTACAATTTTTTTTTTCAAATGAGGTACTTTTTTATTCTTCCATTTTCTGAATCTGTAACCTAATAAAAAATATAAATGATTGAATGATGAGGTTTTCAGTTATACTGTTATCAACATAAAATATGGTGAATCAATTAGGTTTATTTTATATTGTGACTTTTACAGAAGGTGGTAAGTGGCATACTGGTTAGCACCATGCCCTATTGCTGCCTGTGTGTCACAAAATGGTGGCACCCACTATAGATACTGATACAAATACAGAAATTGACAAGATAGAGAGTGCATGCATGGCGTAACATTCAAGTGTATTCAAGGGCTGTGTCGACACTGTCACCCTTAATGGACTGAGTTTAGTAGGACGGTTCTATAATGATAATAATAAATAATAACAATAATAATAATAATAATACAGTAATCCCTCCTCCATCGCGGGAGTTGCGTTCCAGAGCCACCCGCAAAATAAGAAAATCCGCGAAGTAGAAACCATATGTTTATATGGTTATTTTTATATTGTCATGCTTGGGTCACAGATTTGCGCAGAAACACAGGAGGTTGTAGAGAGACAGGAACGTTATTCAAACACTGCAAACAAACATTTGTCTCTTTTCAAAAGTTTAAACTGTGCTCCATGACAAGACAGAGATGACAGTTCTGTCTCACAATTAAAAGAATGCAAACATATCTTCCTCTACAAAGGAGAGTGCGTCAGGAGCAGAGACTGTCATAAAGACATAGAAAGCAAACAAATCAATAGGACTGTTTGGATTATAAGTATGCGAAGCACCCCAGCACAAAGCTGTTGAAGGCGGCAGCTCACACCCCCTCTGTCAGGAGCAGAGAGAGAGAGAGAGAGACAGATACAAAAATCAATACGTGCCCTTTGAGCTTTTAAGTATGCGAAGCACTTTGCAGCATGTTGCTTCACTAAGCAGCTGCACAGAAGGTAGCAACGTGAAGATAATCTTTCAGCATTATTAGACGAGCGTCCGTATCGTCTAGGTTTGCGAACAGCCCCCCTGCTCAATCCCCCTACGCAAGAGAGAGACGGAGAAAAGTAAGTTGGGTAGCTTCTCAGCCATCTGCCAATAGTGTCCCTTTTATGAAATCAACTGGGCAAACCAACTGAGGAAGCATGTACCAGAAATTAAAAGACCCATTGTCCTCAGAAATCCGCGAACCAGCAAAAAATCCGCGATATATATTTAAATATGCTTACATATAAAATCCGCGATAGAGTGAAGCCGCGAAAGGCGAAGCGCGATACATCGAGGGATCACTGTAATAATAATACATTTTATTTATATAGCGCCTTTCCCATGATAAAGGCACTTCACAGAGTTTAAGAAAAAACGGCAGGGTACACAATATATAGCATTGTACTAAACCACATAAATAAATAAAGAAGATGAAGACAGTAAATTCAGAGAAAAGCCTAACAGACAACATAATTGATGGTCTCGCACACACACACACAGGTTACATGAGCAACTTGACAGAGAAGTAAACTGAGAGAAGGGTAATAAAGTCAAGTAGAGCTAAAAGCCTTCCTGAACAGATGAGTTTTGAGTTGTTTTTTAAAAGAATTCATGGAGTCAGCTGACCTGATTAATTTCGGTAGGTCATTCCAGAGTCTGGGCACTATACAGCTGAAGGCCCTGTCACCCATGGAGTGTAGATTAGTGTGGGGCACAACAAGATTACCAGAATCAGAGGACCTTAGTGGGCGGACAGGCACATAGTGATGGAGAAGGTCACTGGTGTAGTTTGGCGCTAGGTTATTTAAGGCTTTGTAGGTTATTAGTAGGATTTTATATTCGATTCTGTAAGACACAGGGAGCCAGTGGAGATGGAGCAGGATGGGTGTGATATGCTCGCTGCTGCTGGTTCGAGTAAGGACTCTTGCAGCCGAGTTCTGGATAAGCTGGAGCTGTGATATAAGATTAGAAGGGACACCTGCCAGTAGGGAATTACAATAATCATTGTGGGATGTGATAAAAGCATGGACGAGTTTCTCAGCATTAGAGAAAGAGAGGAATGAGCAAACACGGGATATGTTATGGAGGTGAAAGTAAGAAAGTTTCTTAATGTGGTTTATGTGGGCGGAATGAGAAAGGGAGGAATCAAAAATGACACCAAGATTCTTTGCAGTAGAGGCAGGTCTGATGAGATCACCACCAAGATGGACTGGGAAGGAGCTCATTTTATTAAGTTGCACTTTAGTCCCAAATTGCAGGAGGTCAGTTTTGTTGCAATTTAATTTTAAAGAGTTCTGCTCCATCCAGGTATTAATTTCACTGAGGCAGGTTGTGAGCCAAGAAAGCTCTGATGAAGTTCCACTTTTAACATTGAAATAAAGTTGAGTATCGTCTGCATAAAAATGATAACCTTGTCCAAAGCTACGGATAATATGGCCAAGGGGAAGCATATAAATACAGAAGAGAAGAGGGCTGAGGACAGAGCCTGGAGGAACTCCTTGTGTGACTGGCGCTGAGCTGGATCTGCTGTTGCCAAGACTAACAAACTCTTGCCTATCAGTCAGATAGGACTTGAACCACTGGAGGGCAGTGCCAGAGATACCCAGCATGTTCTCCATTCTGGACAGTAGAATGTCAAGTCTGACAGTGTCAAATGCTGCACTGAGGTCTAACAGAATTAATATGCTGGTTTGTCCAGAGTCTGCTGCCATAAGCAAATCATTGGTTAACCAAAGAAGAGCAGTTTCACAGCTGTGCTGCACCCTGAAATCAGACTGAAAGGGTTCCATCAAACTATTAGAAGTTAAGTAGTTGGTGAGTTGGGAAGCTACAACACGCTCAAGAACTTTTGGCAGAAAAGGTAAGTGGGAAATAGGCCAAAAATTGTTAAGACTGTCAGCATCAAGACCAGACTTTTTTAACATTGGGGTTACAGAAGCAATTTTAAAAATGAGCGGCACAGAGCCAGTGTCAAGGGATGAGTTTATTATTGTTGTAACAGTCGGGATTATGGCATGAAGGCAGGATTTAAGTAATGTGGTGGGGATGGGGTCCAGTACAAAAGTAGTCGGCCTCATCTTACAAAGCAGGTTATTAACAAATGTAGATGTGACTGGTGAGAACTTAGAGAAGGAGCTGGATGAAGTGGGAAAACAGGGAGAGATATTAATAGATGATGTATTTATGTTAGTTGAATTATTTAGATCTTTAATTTTGTTACGGAAAAAGTGGAGGAATTTCTCACAGACTTCAGTAGAAGAGGTAGTTGTGTCAGATGCGGGTTCTATTAGTTTATTAACTACAGAAAACAAAACCCTTGGGTTATCGTGGCCACTTTCTATTATTCTGCCATAATGGGTGTTCTTGGCAGCAGTTAGTGCTTCTCTGTAAGCTCTTTGGTGGTCAGAGAAAGCCTGGATGTGCACGGTGAGGCCAGTCTTACATGACATTCTCTCAAGGCGTCGGCCAGCTGCTTTCATAGATCGCAATTCTGAATTATACCATGGAGCTGAACGTTTAAAGGAAACCTCCTTATGTTTTAAAGGAGCTGTTTTATCTAATGCTGAATGAAGGGCTGAGTTATAGTGGTCAACAAGACTATCTAGTGTTGACAGAATAGGTGCAGACAGAAAAAGATCAGAAATGGATCCAGAAAGGATAGAGGAACAGATATTTTTAAGGTTTCTGTAAGAAATTTGTCGTTTACAGGTAAGAGGAGGGAGAGGCAATAAGACAGTGAAAAATACTGCTTTATGGTCAGAGAGTCCCAAATCAGTGCTGTAAGTGTTGGCAACAGATAGTCCAGAAGTGCAGATCAGATCCAATATATGACCGCCAGAGTGGGTTGGAAAATCAACATGTTGTGTCAAGTCAGAACAGTCCAGTAAGGACAGGAATTCATTCCTCAGTTTAGATGTAGTAATGTCAATATGGATGTTGTAATCGCCAAGAAGGATAATTCTCTGAGAGTAAGAGCTTAGGTGGGTTAAAAGTTCAATCAGATCAGATAAGAAGGATGCATTGTATTTTGGAGGGCGATAAAGAACAATGAGTGAGATGGGACCTGATTCCGTTATTAGTTTAAGAGCCAGGCACTCAAAAGACAATGGGCAGTCAATTGGGATTTGTTTAATGTTTAAATCTACTCTGACAATTAGTGCAAGTCTACCTCCTTGTCTTGAGCTGCGAGGCTCTGTGTGGAAAGTGAATCCAGGTGGTGTCGCCTCCATGAGAGACGTAAATTTGTTCGGTTTTTGCCAAGTCTCCGTTAAACACAGTATATCAAGTTTGGTGTCAGTGATGAATTCTGACAGCACCAATGCTTTGCCATTAAGAGATCTCGAATTAAACAATGCAATATTAGTTAATGAGACTTCTTTTTGTACAGAGCCATGATCTGAGTTTATTTTCACATAGTGTAAATTCGGCACACTGACACTTCTACAGTATTTCCAGGGCCATGAGAAGGACGGCGTATTCCTGAGCAAATGCTGCCGGTGATCTTTTCATTCGCAGCCTGGCGGTGGCGGCAACCTGACCCACGATGTACATATTTCGGGCGCCACAAAATCCCGGCGTCCTTTAGGATGTTCCAGTCAGACCATTTGCTATGAACAAACTGTTTAATAAGAAGGAGTTTGTCATGAGAGTATTTTAGCATGATAGTGAGTAATACTTATCTGATAGCAGTGAAGAAGCAGCACAGCACAGCGGAGCCAGTAGGACAGGCGGGTGTGGCAGCGTAGATGAGCGGCAATAGCAAAGCAGCAGAAAGCGTAGCAGGAGGAGGTAGCAGGATTTGGAAGTTAAAGCATTACAGCCATAAACAGTAATGCTGGGTATTACAGGCGTGATCACCCCGGAGCCACCAGCCAGGTTGGTATGAACATCAGATCAGTTCTTACTCATAGAGTACTGTAAAATGTAATCGGGAGCAGACCAGGATAGCAAATATAATCAAGGAGACAGATTATCCTGAGGTCCTAGATTGCCGGGTTTAAAGAAATGTTCTTAGGTCTCATCCCAAGATCCACAGGTTCAGTTGTTCCCAGTCAAAGTAGAGTCCATAAAATCTGTAAATATTAACCAAATCCATACAATTCGAGTCAACTGCATCCACGAACTATACGTACAATAAAGGAAATAAAACAAGCATAAGAAAGTATAGAATTAAGGCAAGTTTTGCAAAAAGTGTTGTTAGCAGGGAGGAGCGGCAACAGCATGCGTGTGCCAGCGTCCCCTCCCGTGACTCAAAACTAGAACCTCCTCAATTCACTTCAGGGTTGTTGGGGGCCAAAGGCTATCCCACCAGGTCAGGTCAGGTCAGGTTGAGGAGCATGCACTAGGATAGCACGTTGTCGCACCCACAACATGATGAAACAGCTCTGGATTCTGGTTGGCAACCCCCCAAGCAGACACGCTGTCCAGTCCCACCCTCCAGAAATGGACCATCTATCTGCCACAGCCAGGTGTTACATGGATGTCCCTTTGGCCTGGTCCAGCCCTGGTCCTCAGTAGTGAGGATCTTGTGAGCCAGATCACCCTCAGAGAATCACACTAAATGGCTATAGCGCTGTAACTGATGCTCTCTCACAATGCAGGTAATGAGCCTCATTCGGAACTCCGTGAGCAACCACTCATTCAACACAAAGTCAAACCAGTGGTACCCAAGGATTCTCTGAAGAGACACAGAACCAAAGGAGTCCAGTCTTCAGCTCAGGTCAATGGATAGCGTCCATGTCTCGCAACCATATAGCAAGACAGAAAGAACTAGGACTCTACAGACTCATCCTTTTGCATAGATGTCAGGAGTGCCACACATCCCTTTCCAATGACCTCATGACTCCCCATGCTCTCCCAATCCATCTACTGACTTCATGGGAAGAGTCACAAGAGACATGAATGTCACTGCCGAGGTAAGTAAACCAGGGCTGGGTAAAAAGCTGAAAAAAGCCCTGGACAGGACTTCATCACGGAGACCACCCACACTCACACACACACACACCATATTCACACATAATGACAATTTACAATTGCTAATTAACTTAAATTAAAAAAAAAAACTTTTGTAATTAATTCTGTTAATTGAGCATGTCCTCTCTGTTGCAAGTTTCATAAAATGGCACTCACCAAGCTATTCAGTTTTGACAAATGTTAGAGAATAACAGAAGTGAAAGGCAAGCTCTATTACAACGACTGACCATTATGGATATCAGGTGAATGTGGCACTCTGATTAATAAATTATTGGGTGACATAGTACATTTGTGTAACATGTATGCCCACATATAAAGCCAGTCCTCATTTGTTTATTGCATGCTGCTTTATCTCATCATAAGCAAATAGAAATAAACACGTTCACAAATGAACACATATGCGTCCACACAGTGGTGGATGTGGAAACGAAAAAATGGAATTGCTGTCTGTTTTTATCTGCTGGTTGGTCCTTGTCACATTGCTGTTCAAATTTAACATAAGTTCTTAATCAGCCTTTTCTCCTTAGGAGTTTTGACCACCCCATTTTACATATATAACATTAAAGAGAGGGTGGAGGGGCAGGAGTATCGGAGTTTTGTATGTGATGCACCAGATATACTGGAAGAGTGTTTGTTTTGGTGGAGCCGTGTTTTATTACATAGGCAGCCTACCTAAACCAGTTTGATTCTTTAGTTATTTATTGGGAAGCATAGCTTGAAATCGAAACTGTCCCTGTCACCACAACGTCTGGTCACCCTAGTAATTATATTGACAGTCAAACAGTGAATCATTGCAATCTACAGATAATGGTGCTGTGAAGTTGGTTTGGTGTATGGCTAGTACTGGGTAAATGTTCATTTATTCTTGTGCAGAGTGTCACAGGGTAAATCATTCATAACTAGATAACCATTTGTTTTCCTTACTTGCATTTTAGACTTCTACGGTTAGGAAGATCGTTTAACTTTCAGTACCTGTTACAACTTAAAGCATTAGGAGGACTGAGATGCTGATGTACTTGTTCTCTTTTGCTTGCTCTCAAGTCGCCGGGAAGACTTCATAAAGCAGAAACAGCTTGCTGACGCAGAGGTTTCTGTGCACGCCTCACTGGACTTGCAGACAGAGGACTGCAGTCTGGCGCACGCTCAAGATGCCAGTGACAGCAAGTAACTTCTGCCCCCTGCGCGCTGTCTGCTGGTGTTTCATTAACTTATATTGGAGATCTGTTTGCCACCAGACTATCGGAGGTGAAAAAGATGGAAATATACAAAAAATATAAGCTGGTAAAATTGAACCAGTAAATTAATTAATTATTGAAGACGCACGGAATGTTTCTTCTTTTTATGATAGATAAGTACACAAACATACCATGATATTTAAAAAAAATGGAACTTCCTTGACACGTTTCCTTGAGGAATAAGTGCGCCGCATTTTAACCAAACTGAAGTTGTTTCATGCAGACAGATGGATAGATAGGAAGACAGACGGACATTGCTATCGTGATAGTCACTTTGTGCAGTATATGTGAACAAACTTTAAAATGATCAGACTAAAAAGATATAAAGTGTCATACATACATTCACACATTTAGCTGATGGCTTTATCCAAATCAATTTACAACATTAATTGGTTACATTTCTTTTCAAAATAGAGAACAGGCAGGTGAAGTAACTTGCTCCTGGTCAAACAGTGTCAGGAGGTGGATTTGAACCCACAACCACCAAGATTGCAGGCCAAACCCTTAACCACTGCAGCACACTGCTTGCAAAGCAGTGACAGGATCAGACACCATAAAGGAAAATCTTAAGAACATGGGCATCTGACAACAACAGGCAGCAACAGCTAAAGCTTGCAAAACAGTGATCAAATAAGGACAGATATAAAGTGTCCGAAAACAAAGATAGTAACTGAGTCATGCACTATGACCAGGAAAGCACAGAACTGTATCTGTGGCATACAGAGATCAAACGCCAGCCATCCATTGTTGTAAGCCTTGGAATATTAGTGAAGAACAAGAATACCTGGAGAAAACATGTACACAGGCAAGGGGAGAAGGGTCAGACTCCTCACAGACAAGCATTCATTTATGCCACACTTAGGATCTCTTGTTACGGTGCAACGCAAGAGACATGCCACCACTATTTCACTATACTGTCTTTTGGATTTGCACACAAAAATAAAAATAAAATTATTAAGATTATTGATTTTTAACTTTATTTATAATCATTAACTCTCCAAGTTTTGGTGTTTTTAGAGGCTGTGAATGAACAGTGCGCATGAGCATGAGGGTTCTTTACCTTCATGCTAGGCCAGCCCATCACAGACAGGTGAAGAAAAGCGAGGACTGTCCTGCCTTGGCAGAAGTGGGTTCGTTGATGTTGTGTATGGAATGGACCAAAGATTCTTACCCAGCCAGGAGGCCAGTATAATGGAGGGACAGGGAGAGGCAATTGGCTCAGACTATCTACCTCCTCAATACAGCAGATAGCAGCACCCATACGGACACCCATAGGGCATGCTGGAGCAGCCCTGTTGGGTTCTATGAGTGCCACCGAGGGGGTGGGGCGCCAGGGGGGGGTTAAGGATTCCTAGTTCCCACTCTTGCAGTTTTCCACTTGACCCAGAAGTGTTTCCAACTTTCAGAACTACTCCAGGGTTCAGATGAAAAGAAGCTGCTCTGCCTTACCCAAAGAGTCAGCATCGGGAGGCAGAAGACAAAACCCTTTGGAGGAATGGAAGGAAAGAGGAACAATCGTGTTTCTGTAGTTTGTCATACTTTGATCATGTGTACCTGTTTGTCAAGGTAACTCTATTAATAAAAGGAATGATATGGTGTGATTGTGTCTGGGGTTTGGTGGTGGCCGCTTCAGGTTCCTAATACTCAAAGACGTGCAGGTTAGGCGAAGTGGTGATTCAAAATTCTGTTTGGGTGAAGGTGTCCTGTGATGGACTGGCATCCACCTAGGTTAGGTTCTTGCCTTGTGTTAGACCCTGCTAGGATGGGCTTCCTGAACAAGAGTAGGGGCATCCCACAATAATGTCAGGTCTTTCACAGAGTCTCCTTACAGAGTATTGGAAAAAAAATTAAAACTACAATTTAATAAAGTATTACACACAATGAATCAGATATGTGATAATGTGAAGAGAATCTACAGGGAAGAGCAAGTGAAAGTACAGTACATGGGAATGGATGGATAGTAAGGCAGATAAAGAACTCAGTATAGTCAATACGAGTATTGTAGGCTCAAGAGAATGTGTTAGGTTACAAAAGAAATGCATGTAAATGCAAAGAAAAGAAGAAAATATAGGATTAGAATGATGGAATCCCAGTGAATGTCATAAAACATTTGAAAAGAGTGCATGCCATTCAGAATTAAATTCTGTAAACCAGAGAATCTCTTTGATTTGAAGAGAATGTGGCAGGTCAAGAAATCGGACAACCAGAAATGAAACTGTAGCACTGATGAGTTCTCATTGATGGCAAAAAAGTGTTTAAAAAGAGCAAGCTGATTTCAAAGAAATAGATTACTGTGAATAAGAGATTCAGAATAATTTAATCAAGGGTAATAGGGAATCCCAGTTGGAGAAATATGATGTGACTAATTCATCCATCCAGTCATTTTCTAACCTGCTTATGTAATATGGTCTCTTGAGAAGCCAGCGTCTAACTCAGGCTATTGGAAGCAGGGCGGGCACATACCCTTGTTTGCAGGGCACATTTATGCACATACCCATGTGGGGCCAATTTAGAGTCACAGATAAAATTAATAAACATGTCTTTGGGATTTGGGAGCACAGAGAGAGAGAGAAAATGTTTAAACACAAAGAGAGTGCCAGGATGTGAATAATGAATAATAAAATTCCATTGAGGACATGGGAAGGTCAAATATAAATGAGAGAAGCAAGAAATTAGAATTAATAAAAATAGAAATGTCAGATATAAAATACCATTTTGTATTCTTATTCTTCCTACTTGTGTCTTTTGCTCATTCACCACCCAGACATAACTACAGCTGTTGCTTGACAATAGTAATTACAGTCCAGTCAGTCATTATTGCAGGATATTTAAATTCCTCATAGAAACTTTTATATTTTCAGGCTTGGGATGCTTGACTACACTTGCCTTTTGCTTCAGTATGATTATAAATGTTACTTGGACAGTATTTTGTAACAGCTTTGTTTTGCATGCTGGTGCGTCACATCCATTGCCTCCAGCTGCCCATCTGGCTACGATGGATCAGCACTTGAATTGCACCACTGACAGCTTTAGTCTCCACTCACTTTAAAGATGTCTCCACATCTGTGAAGTACTTGAGATAATAGCAACAGTTAAATGTATTTTGTGTAGCTAGGGTGTCCAACATGGCAGAATAAATGAGACAAGCACAAGGATTACAGTGAGCTGGGGGAACATAACTGGAAATCAAGCTCCCCCTTAAATTTGCCACATATTGTGTATTGTTGTTTTTCCTATAATGACAATACAGGTCATTGCCCACTCTTTCTGTAATAAATATGGTGTAGCACTCCCTTTTTTCTTCTTTGTATATTCCTCTATTGGCAGATGGCCTAATTCTGGTAGGTGCTATGGAGCTGTTCGATATAAGAAGCATTGACTGATTTGTTTTTAGAATTCACCTGGAGATGAAAATAAAGGGAGCAGGAAAAATGAAAACCAAATGACTGAGAACAAAAGTGACGTTAAAATCTTCTGAGGTCAGGAAGCTGAAGCCTAAAATGAATATTCTCAAACCAAAACAAAATGGCAGTACAATTGAGAAAGTTTTTGATTTATCCACTGATCATGCAGCACTGCCAGTGTAACCTCCTCAGCCTTCTGTTTGCCCCAGAAAGAAATGTTGAATTTTTTTCAACAAGAAAAAATGCTATTAGGTGTAGAAGAAACATGTAAATACCAAAACATAAGCATAAATACAGTAGGATAGGCTTGTCTAGTGTCCACTGCTGTACTGATGCAGGTTTAGTACATGTCCCTTGTGTGATATGTTTGAGATGGTCACCAATGCACAGCCCGATGTTGCAATTGGGATGGTAACAGTGTGTTTCTTTGTGCACTTTTCTTATATTGTTTCTGGTGCACATGAGAGGGTAGAATGTCCACGATCCACACTATCAACGTGCCCCTTGTGTTATTGTAGGCTACCACAGTTCAAGGCTTAGTGATTTCCACATTTCCCCTGACACGGACATTGACCATTGCTGCCTTGTGAATGTTAGCTTGTGCTTTCACTTGATCGCAATTATTTTGCCTTTTTGACACACAGCTATTGTTGCACCATGGTGAAGCTTCACGTGACCAAATTCATTGGACATATCACGGCCGACTGGTCGTTCCATGCCATATAATGCATCAGTTTCACTATTTGTGTCAATGTCCGATGGCCAATTCACAGCGTCATTGCTATCACTCGATTGGAGCAATGGTTCATTTCAGTTTGTTCTAAGTTTTTAATTGGAGGCCTGCCTCACTCATAAATATTGATGAGTTATCATAGAGTTACGATAAAGTGGTGGGATGTACAGAATAAATTATGTTTTTTTTGCAGCATAATATTATTTCATCCACTAGATTGCAGCAGAAAACTGTCCTGACAGTCATTCAGGCTTAACGCCATCAGGCATATCATTACACGTCACCCTGAGCCTGACTTGGGTTTATCCGTACTTACAAAATATTCCAAGCCTGAATTATACTTATCACATGATAATATCACATATCATGAAGGCTGTGGTCATGTGGTTAGTAACGAGCATCCTAGTCATAAGCAATATGGCTACAGCCATGCAAAATAAGCATAAAATGGCATTGCCCATGAAAATGTATCCTAAATGAACGTCACCATCAAAACAATAAATAACATAGTTTTATTTAGTTATTTCCCAAAATAAAGACATTCTATCTATCTATGTATTAGTATTTTATTTAGGATTTTATTTTTGGCTTGGTGATGTTAAGGTAGGAGCAGGATGCAACCCAATTTAATTAGAATGACCAGGGGCCTCATCTAATGGGTCCTGATGACGAAAAGTCTGCCACAGCTCCAGAGGTTGGCACTGTGTCCTAATGCCTCTCTCTCTCCTTCTCCATCTGCAGATGGATTGATTGACAGCTACGACACCTGACGTCACTGTGTACATAGTGTTAGGGTTAATGGTGGGCTGTAATTGTACTGTTTTCTGTTGGTAATGTCTTCTATTTCATGTTTGCACCTAACCAAATTTGATTCTGGTATGTTTCCCATGCTAGCAATATTTCTGATTCTGAAGTAAACTTGAATTTGAACTCTGGACCAGGACCTACCCTCACGTGCACTCACAAAGTGCCAACTAGGAATCACCAATTATCCTAACACAAAAACTCTTGGGTATGAAGGGGGATCCTCCAGCCATGGGTGATCGAGCATACCCTACACAGGCATTGACCAGACTTGAAATTTGATCCAAGACAAATAGATGAGGCAGTAACACTAACCACTGTGCCACCTTATCACCATGCCCCAAATAGGCCACCTGAGATGAGCTTGTTCACCTGCCTCATCTCATCTGCCAGCACAACTTTATTTTTCAACAAAAAAAATTAAGAAACCAGCAGTGACAGAATGCAGTTTCTTGGGATTCAGCTGTCAGGAAGAAAAGGAAAGGAAAAACTGTGATGCTAAACCTTTATAGTTTAACGTGAAGAGGATAAGCAAACAGAGTGCAATGTAAACACCAAGCCTAACAAGAAAGATGCTAATGGTTCCCTAAGGAAGAATGTTCTTGCCAGAGCAGAACCTTAGCACTAACTTCCTAAAAGCTAACAGACACAAAAAAAAGAAAAAGAAAAAAGAAAAAAATGGGGACAAGGCAAAGCAAAATGCACAAACAGACAAGAAGGAGCTGAAAAACACAACTTTGCAAAACTTTACAAAGTTCAAAGAGAAAAGTCACAGATGACATGAAGCAATTCAAGAAGACATCTAAAAATCTGACAGCTCACCTGCCGCTCCTTCTGTGAACCGATCACCCATCTCTAGGCTGAGTCCAGTCAAGCGCCAAAGTTTGTGTGAACCTGAACATCACTGAAAACTGCTGAAAAAATAAAAAAAAAAAAAATGGAAAGGTTAGTTTAAAAGAAAATACCAGAAAATGGTCAAACCTGTGACTGATGCAAGCAGCACACATCTGTTTAGTATTTAGCCGCTCTACTGCAATGTCTCCATAAAAAACAAAAACATTCTCATGTTCTGAAACTTGGCCTTTTCTTGCTGAGTGTGACCTTTTGATTGGCACTTTCTGGGTTTCTCACTTCTACATATTTGAACACCCACTTTGCTCAGGTGTCCATCTTCTTCAAAGACGTGACTTATAAAATACACTATGAGCAACTTTTGTCTCTTAATGCTTGGTAAAACCTCATCTGTTTGGGTCTAGTTCAACAACACTTGGCCACTAGGGGGCGATAGCAGCATGATGTACAGTAAAGCTCAACATTACAAAAAATGAACAGGGATGTAAGCTTTGACATTTAGCACAGAGGAGGACAATGCAAACAGATATTGAACACCAAAGTATTGATTACCACAGTGGGACAAAATATGGAGTGGGAAGACTCTTAAAACTTACTATTGTTCAACCTGCTTAATTCAGTTTAGGGTCCCAGGCAGCTTGAGGTTAGTAGGAATCATTCCTGGATGGGGTGCCAGTCTGCTGCATAGCACACACACAAGCAACCACACACATACACACACATGCACACACACACACACACACACTTTTTATTGAGGGTTTAGTCCTCAAAGATTTAGGTAATGAGAGTTTAGAAGTGCATAAGTAAGGAGGACAGCAGGTAAGCTAATTTGTGTTTCCTATTAAATAAATTAAAGTTTTTGCCTTTGAAAATGTTTTCATTTTTCATGGTGCTGCAGAGTTGTGATGGGTAGTGTGTTGGTCAGATATACAAGTAAGAACTTCCCTGTACGCGGTATAAATACTGGACAATACAACAACTGCTGCTATTGTTACTACCAGTGCTCTAACTAGAATGTAATGGGCTCTAGTGCAAAAAGATAAATTAGGCCCCTCTAATATCAAATTAACTTAAATCCTAGGAAAAATGACAACCATCAATGAGATTCATCAAGCATATAAGCTATATAAAAGGTCAATAGTCATAATTAAGCTTTATGGAGTTTGGTGCAATGATAACACCATTAACCTTTTCATTCCGATGTGAAGTAGGCAAACATGTAAATAATAAACCCTTGTGAAATAACAACCATGCAGTTACTGTGGGTCACCGAGCCCCATGGGCACCAGTGTAACAGCCCCACCTGCATTGCCCACCAATGATATGATGTTAGGGACAGCCGACTGGTTTGGGACTGAGAGTTATGGCAGGGGTCAGTAAAGTATAAGTAGTGCTGAGGCCTTACTGGTCACTTGGCTGCTAATTTACTATTTTTTGTGGATTTAGAAAGCATTCAGACCCCTTCACCTACTGCAAGCTTTGTTGTGTTGTAGATGTAATTTTAAGTGGATGCATTGGCCATATTTGACCATCAATCTACACTCAATAACCCATAATGACAAAGTGAACACACATTTTCAGAAAGGTTTACATTTTTATTCAAAATCAAAAACAGAAATCTTGCATTCATTTTAGTATTCAAACCCTTTGGTGTGGCACTCCAAATTGTGGTCATGTGCATCCTGTTTGCTTTAATTCTCCTTGAGATGCTTCTAGAAACTTTATGGGATTCCACCTGAGACAAACTGAACTGATTGGACATCATTTAGAAAGGTACACATCTATATATATATATATATAAGGTCCCACAATTCATCCTGCATTTCAGGACCAAGCCTTGAAGTCCAATGAACTCCCTGCAGAATACCAGAATCAGATTGTGGTGAGGTGTAGGGTCTAAAACCATTTCTAAAGATTTGAGTGTCCCCAAGAGCACAGTGGCTTCAATAATTGTGAAATGGAAGAGGTATGTAACCACCAGGACTCTACCTAAACTAACTAACTATGCGAGAACGTCCTAGGTCAGGGAGGTGACCAAGAACCCAATAGCCATTCTAATAGAGCCATAAAAGTCATTAGCTGTTAGAATGACGACCATCCCAGCAGCACTCCATCGGTCAGCCGTTTATGGCAAGATTGCAAGACGGAAGCCACAGTTGAGTAAAAGGTATATGATGACATTTAAAGGACTCTGAGAGCATGAGGAAAAAGATTTTCTGGTGTGAAGGCTAGAGGGTGCCAGTGAGCCCCAAACCCCAAACACGAGCACACAAAAACAGTTCTGGGTTCAAATAAAGGGTGTTTCGTTACAATTACCTTGTATACACAAGCACCAAAAGTTGTTTTTTCTCTCTTTCTCCTCCTCTCCTCTCTCTACCTCACTGCTCTCCTCTAGTTGAGCGTTGCCTTCCTTCCTACCAACTCCAACTCGCCATGATAAGGCAGTGCAGTCCCTTTTATTGACAGTCTTTCCCTTCCCTTCCCTTGAATCCCAGTCTTGGAAGGTACTCCAAATATATCTGGCCGAGATGCCTGTCCATCTACCTGGGATTTCCCATCTGGGTAAGGAATCTTCCTCTCCTTCATCTGGGATGTCCGTCCGTCCATCTGAGGAGTCTTGTTTGGGTACAACACCTTTTTCTCTATCATCTGGGATGCTTGCCCATCCACCTGGGGGTCTCCTGTCTGGGTAAGAAAACTTCCCCTCCCCTGGTCAGAATGCCCATTCATCCTGTATGACACTTACACTGGCGTGATGAGACAAAAATTCAACTGTTTAGGCAGAATTCCATGCACTGTGTCTGGTGAAGGCCAGGTACTGCTTATCATCTGCTTGATATGATTCCTACAGTGATCATGGTGGTGGCAGCTTCATGCTAGAGGAATGCTTCTCAGTGGCTGGGACAGGGAGTCTGGTCATAAATGATGGCAGGATGAATGCAGCCAAATACAGAAGGAAACCTGCCCCAGAGTGCACACAACCTCGGACTGTGGTGACCTTTTAGCACAACAATGACCCCAAGCCAAGCCAACATTTTAGTGGCCTCAGATGTTGGCAGTGTTTCTCTCCAATGGTCCCAGTTTGGACGTCCGCAGAGCTGCATGGAAATTGGAGTCTGAAAGTATAGGCTTGTAGGGGTCCTTGGGGAATAATAGAGGGTGCTGCTGGGGGAGGTCAACCCTGGTTTCCAGATGACCTAGAAGTGCTTCCATCAAGCCACTACATGCCACTAGAAGAACTCTTGGGTCCAGCATAAAAGGAGCTCACTGTCACACCTAAAGGTATTTGGTATCTGGTTGTGTTTATTGTCTGAAGAGAGCTATGTGGGTTAAAGATACTTATATTTGAGCCCAGAGCTGAGCTGGGTCTTATATATGAGGGTTTTGGGGACTCCGTGGCACCCCCAACTGTTCACACAACCCAACACCCCACTGCAGCTATGGACAAAGTCAAACTGTTTTTTGAAAGATCTTTCTTAAGATCTTATCTGCACTAGTTTTTCGCTTAGTAAGCACAACAACTGGTTTCTAAAACTATCTTTTTTTCAAAGCACAGGTTTTAAATCATAATATTAAATTACAGCATCCTCATGGCAAAAACATTAATCTTGAAATATAGTCAAGAAACAGAGCTATAATTTGTTAACCAGGACTTTTCAACCCAGCAAATGAATTAAAGTTTTAAGATTTAAAGTGAACTCATGATTAGATCTCTATACCTTCAACCCACTGACATCACATGCCACACACTTCCAGCTGACCTTATCTAGTAACAACATCACAACCGTCAGCAAACAGCCCTTAAAAGAGTGGCATCCATAACAGTGCTTCTTATTTTCAATATCGTATCAAGCCCAATACCAAATGTGACCACAAGATTCCCTGACCTCTAAAATCCCTAAAATGAATTATCAATATTATAAGACCAAGGGAAAATATACAAATTCAAAAACAAAAGCCTAATCTTCACAAACAACACACATCCACACCTCCCAGTTTAGACACAGACTCCCAACTGGTTTACAGTTGTAGCAGTGCTTGAAGTGAAACCAAATCACTGTCACAATACTCGATGCAGTGACATTCGATTAAAGAGTTGGAGGGTGGAACCCCAGTGAAACCCCGATGGGATACGTCAACATTTGACAGAATAGCAGAGGGAAGATTCACGAAAATGTGTTGAATTTGGAAGAGGTGTCGGTACTGGGTCCTTCACTCCCTTAATAATCGTTCATGCACTGAATTCTGGGCAATGCCCAAGTTCATCACAATGGCCCATTGGCATACTGATTCACATTATGCGACAGTTGTGGACAATTCCCTCTATTGATGCTGACTCCCAGATCACCCTTGTGACCTGTGTCCATGTCTCCCCACTGACATACTGACTCCCACTGTTTCACAGATGTGTTAATTTCTGATTTTAAACTTGATTTGTTTGGTTGTCACCACAACACACCTCCACAACTCCCAGTTTAGCCGCCGACTCCCACCGTGTTAGAGTCCTAGCAACACTTGAAGTGGAACCAAATTATTGGCAGGGTACTGAAAACAGTAACATTCAGTCAAAGAGTTGGAGTGGGGGACCTCCGTGAAGCTTCAAGTGCTGAGAAATGTCAACATTTGATTGAATAGCAGGGGGAAAGTTTGAGGAAAGGTTCCGGTACTGACTGATGTGCTAAAAAAAGATGTTGAATTTGGAGGAGGCGCTGATGCTGCATACTTCATGCACAGAGTACCACTTCAAGTACTGAGGTCTGTGCAGTTCTCAAGTTCATCAAAGTGGCCGTTGTCCACACCTCTCCATTTTCATATGAATCACCATTATTTAACAGTTATGGACATTTCCCTCTACTGATGCTGACTCCAAGATCATCCCTGTGGTCTGTGTCCATGACTACTCATTCACATACTGGCTATAACTGTGTCCCAATTGTGGCCATTTCTGATATTAAGCTCGATTTTTTGGTTTTCACCACAACACACCTCCACACCCCACAGTTCAGACACTTACTCCCACTGTGTTAGAGTAAAAGACAATTTCCAGTGTATTGTCTCTACATACCTCCTAGCACAGATGGAAAATCCTTAAGATCCTCAATGTATTTTAGGTCACTTCCCAGTTTAGATTGTGACTCCCTGTGTGTTGTTGTAACTGTTCAGTCATTGGCTCCCAGTGTGCCACTGACCTCTTGTCTAACCTAAACCTAAACCTAAACCTGCTTGTCCCTCTCAGAGAAGGATGTGTGGCCCAATGCTTGACCTCTGTGTGGGCGGTGTGCCTCGCTGCTGAGGTTTGGTCACGGTGGGAGCAGGCCCACTCCTTCGACTGAAATCCTCTCACTTCTTCATTGTGTCAGAAGTTTTTTATTTTGATGTGCCTCTTGAGGATGAAAGCTTGTTTATTTTAAGGATAAGGAAAGAAATCAATCCGGGGAAAGACTGGTGAGTGCCGAGGCGAGAAGGAAGGAGGCAGCTCTCTTGTGGATGGAGTAGGATTATGTGAAAAACAAAGACGGCAGCTCCCTGGTGCCTGTCGAGAAAGCTTCATCTCACTGAAAGGCCGTCAATAATTCCTATAGCAACCAAGGCCAAGCAAAGTCCATGCTGGCAACCGCTGCTGCTTCCCCACCCACCCACTGGCCACCCTTTCCAGCAGCTACTTCATCCACTACAGCTTGCCTGCCTGTGCTAAAAGTGAAGAGCTCGGCCTGAAAGAGTCCTCTGTTCAGCCCTGGGCAATGTGGGGGCATCAGGCAGCATTTGGAAGGCAGCTGCAGAAAACATTTCAGGGTCTTTGTGGTGCAATGGCTGCTGGAGGATGAAAGAGATAAAGCGTTCCGTGTGTGTGTTTGAGCTATAAAACTAACCCAGAAATTGGTAGACCTCCAATAGTGACAGCCTCCACGCACCAGCCAGTGGCCAAAACAGTGTGGGCCATTAGCAGCCACACAAGCACACAACCCTCAAGGAGCCTCTCTAAATGGACAGAACCCTAGGAATGCAGTTCTCTAACACAGGCCTAGAGGCATTACAACAAAAAGGAGATCCTTTTCATATGTGTAGACCCTTTGAGCCTCACTCACAGTTACTGCTAGCCTTCACCCACATCTATACTGAAAATTCAGCACACAGACGCACACTTGAACTCAAAACTGGGAGCTTAGCATACTCACCAGCTACAGGGAGCTCAACATGCCCCCCCAGACTCATGCATACCCACTTACACACCTACCCAGTACTGAGCCTTCAGTCATGTGTTCTTCACCCACACCTGCTACTGAGAATTCAGCACTCTCACCAGCAATAGACCTGCATGATCTACAGTGCATTAAGTACACCCATGGATACCCATGCGTGTCCATTTTTCACTCACTAATGAGAATAAAGAATCCCCATCTGCACTGAGATCCACTGCTAACACTTCAGGATACCCACATACACACATACACCCATCATGGAAAGCTCAGCACACCCATGTATGCCCGCTGACATCTATTCATACATGCCCACTTTTTGTTCAGCACACCAAGTGTGAGTGAGTCTAAACTCACAGAGTTCAGCACACCAATCCACACTTAAACCCACCATTGACAGTAATACCAAAATACTTACACCCACAAAAACACACCCACCAACACATGTACTCACTGTTCAGCATTCTGCTCAACCATCTACATCCATCCCTGCTACTGAGAATTCAGCAGGCTCACCTGTCTCCTGCACACACCATTGAGCATTAAGTACACCCATCTACATTTGAGAATAGTTTGAGTGCAGCACACCCATGCACACGTATTCGAAGCTATCCATGCCTTCACGCCCTTCCATACACACACTAACAATGAAAGGCTCAGCACACCCATGTATACTTATTTTGCAGCAACTACTGAACATCTGACACATCTGTCTGCACTTGACTCCACTACCAAGAATACAGTGCACCCACCCATACTCACTATAGGAAATGCAACACAAGCTGCACACCCCCACATTGTAAATCCCCACACTATGTAGAGTTAAGCTCACACATTTTCATAAATACACACCAAAACTCAGCATACCTATCTGTAGGTTGCAACTGAGAGTTCACTACACCAGTCTGCTCCCACATCCTTTACTGAGATTTCAGATCACACGACCTCTCATGGCCCCATCACCAAAGTCATCTAGTCTAGAAGCAAACATAGATCTAAATCCGCAGCGACAGTGTTTTTCCCAACCTTTGTGGTGTACATGATCCACTGAATGGGGATTGGTCTCCATCCGTGAATCATGCGTGATCATCAAAGCAGGGGCTGGGGAAGTCGTCCAAGATTGACCACAATCCATCTGTGATGCTGCCACTGTGAATCAACTGCGATCATCAGAGAGGTTAGAGGGGTTTCATCTCAGGTTGGCTATGGCCCATCAGCAATACAGTCACAGCCCACAGGTTGGGAAACGCTGACTTAGACCACCAAGTCCAATAACACATCTACATACACACACAGAATTGAGCATTCAACACCCTCACGATGAAGATCTCAGCAACCCCTCACACAGGCATTCACACTATCACACCCATTTACACCCACATCTGCTCCTGCTCAATCATCCCACTCATCTACACCCAAACTCCCCCCCTGAGAGTTCAGATCATCCATTTGCTTGTGGCTCTTCTACAAATGCCATGATAAGACTCTTGTTGCTGATTTTTTTTTAATTCTCAGTGACAGCTAAAAACTATTTAGACCTGGGTTTTAGAGGCCAGGGAATCTCGTGATCACATCTATTTTGGTGCATCAGGAGTTTTCAACAATGTTGAAAATAAGTTTCTTTCTCTAGCACCACCATTTTGTTTTTCTTATGGGCACCACCATTTTGAGGAGTATTTGTGGATGGTTGCTATGCCACTGGTAGGCAAGGTCAATCTGAAGTAACCAATGCGTAATATTAATAAAGTATCTATCTATCTATCTATCTATCTATCTATATACAACTCAAGAGTATAAAGATCACATTGTGAAATTCCTGAATGTCATTGATTGGAATTAACCCAAACCTTACCACTTTAAGTTCTGTGTTGTTTTGAAATACTTCTGGTTAATGAATTTTGGCTCTACTTTTTGATAACGTTTTAAGGTTAATGCTTTGGATCTGGTTACATGTATGTTTGTTAGTTTTCAAATTCTTACCTTTGTAATAAGGAGACAAAACACAGGAAAAGATTTAAGGTACCACCTTAACCCCATATACTTGATGTTTTGGCTTCAAAGTAATTAACATGTCTTCACAGACAAGAGTCCAATACAGAACTGATGGACAGAAGTTGAGTGCTGGCTTATAAGGTGTAATGACAGGAAGGGGTAGGTCCAGGAGGGCAAAAACATCGGTGGTGCTGGGACTGTTAGTCAACCGGTCTGCAGAGGGAAAAAGAGAGAAAGGATTAGAGAACAGTGCCAACCCCTGGTTCGGTAAGTAAGTTATATCCCTTGCACATGCACATCATACCTTCTTTTTTTGACTATAATATTTGTCACACATATGAAGTTCTGGTTATTTTTTTGACTTCCTAAGTGGGACCCACTGCTTGTTGCTTTGGTTACAGTTAATCTCTCGATTCCTTTTCTACTTAGATTCTCTTGCTGTCCCATAAGCTGAGCACAACAGGGAGTTCACTGCACTCATCTACCTCTGCACACTCTACATCACACACATATACACTCATGTGTACCTCAATGGTAAGCTCAGCACACCCATGGATAGAGGTTTAGACCAAAACTATTGAGATTTCAGCACACCCAACTACACTCAAAACTGTCCAAGGGCAAGCAGAAAGCCAGCCTACACCCCAAACCCCTCCTGAGAGTTCAGATCAGCCATTCACTGCACCCATCTACACCCACACCTGCTCATGAATAATCAACATGCCCATTTACACCCACACCCCAGTTCAAATCACCCATTCACTCATGAACACCCCCCACACCCCCCATGGGAAATTCACTGCACCAGCTACACTTTCACACACTACTACCCCCATGTATACTCATACCCTCTATGGGAAGCTCGTGCCACTCATTCGTATCCATGCACACACCCAACTATGAGGTCCAGTATATTCACACACACACAATGTCACTACTGAGCATTCAGTACACACATCCCCATCACACCAGTGCACACACACACCCCCATCTTTACATGTGCCAACGATTGAGCTTTCAGCACACCCAGCCACTAGCCCACTGCTAATCCCAATCTCCTTCCACTTTCACTTTGGAGGCCCCAGCACTCCCTTTCACCCACACCCACACACTCAGCAACTCAGCAATCCACCTACAAAAGCACACATTCACTTCAGAGATCCTGCCTTCATGAGCTCATGTACTGACTAACAAGATGCCCACAAACATGGAGCTCAAAAGAATCACTTGCACCTGCCCACCCTCCTCAGTTTTTCAGAAAGTGGGACGTGGACAGTTCAGACAGTGAGAGTTATAAAGCCACTGGCAGTGCAGTTGTTAACAGCCGTGTCTGTGAGCTGAATATTAAACACTGGGGTGTCACTTTGGGCGAAATCCTCTCATTTTCTTCTATCCCCTTAATTACTGTTTAGATGTTTAATGGAGCGTGTAAAAAGGCAAAGTGCAGCCTGCTGCTGCTCCTGCCCCTCCCCTCGATAAAGTGTGACGGTGGTCAGTCAGTTGGGACAGGCGTCTGATCCTACAGTTGCCCCTCCATTGTGTGCACCTTTGAAGCTGGCCTTTGTGCTTCTCATACAGTGAGGAGTGGACAATGATTCATGGGAGCCTTAAACTCAACAATGGCTTTTTGTGACCAAAGTCACTAGTCCCCTTTATCCAGAGTAGCAAGGTGTCCCTTAGATTAGAAGGACAGATTACTCAGACTAATAGATCAGAGAGCAGGCACATCACCACAAGTATTCTTTGAACTTTAAAGGCCACTGGCAGAGTTCTGAAGCAATGACCCATGTGGCAGCTGCAGTGAAGGGACCTACAGCTTAATCTTCAGTGACACATGAGCGTCAAAAAGGTAGAATCTGACCCCACAGTCCAATAGCCGGGGGATGAAGTGTCTCTGGCTCGTCCTTTCAGCCAGACAGGCAAATGAATGAAACAGGCTGTCACAAAGGAGTGAAGGTTAACTCACTGAAATCAAAGGATCAACGTATCCTACCAGCATTATTAGAGGAAGACAAGCAGGAACAGTAGGCTGTAATAGTGAAACAGTAACAATGCTGTGCAGAGAAAACTTCACAAAGTATTCATAAAGTGAAGACACCGAATATCGGGATCAAGCAGAATCAGACTACTGAGGGTGAAGCCGAGAATTAATAAGTGGTATCAAGTTGTCACCTCCAGGCAGCAAAGCTGAGAGTAAAAATCTGCCTTAAAATCTTTCTTTTATTGGTCCCATATTTAGGATATGTAAAAATCTAATTGGCTTAGACTCTGACAAAGCAAAGCTGCAGGCTTCAAATATCTCACAGGATTGGACCACTAGGATTTGCAGCTTAAGTGTCTGTAGTTTATTGGTACCTGTTATCAGAAGGACCAGACTCCAAGAAGAAGAGATGAAGAACATCAAGATCTCATTAATTCAAGTCTGGTCAAGTTTATTATTATGCGTACAATGAAGTGCTTACCTGCATGTCTCCTCAAAACAGACGTAATAATACAATACCAGCAAAAGACACACACAAAAAGTATATGCAACATGCACCACATCAAATCTGATACAGCTGTCACCAATATGAGCATCTCAGACTCCCAAACCCCAGACACAACAGCACAGACAGCAGTCATGGGATCAAATATGTCATGTCATTTCCAAACCTGCTTAATCCAGACCAGAGTTGTTGTGCTGACTGGAGCCTATCCCAGCTAGGAAACACCACAAGGCAGGAACAAACACGGGACAGGGCAAAAATCCATCGCAGGGCAAACACACACACACACACACACACACGCACGCACGCACGCACACACACACACACACACAGGAATTTAGTGTTGCCAATTTATCTAAAATGCATGTGTTTGGAACCTGGAGCACCAGAGGAATCCCACACAGATGCAGAGAGAACATACAAACTCCACATAGGGAGGACCCAGGATGAGAAACCTGGGTCTCCTTATTGTAAGGCAGCAGTGCTATAAATGTGCCACGCAGATGCTCTTCTTTCTTCATAATACACAGTACTTTTCTTTTTTTTTTTCCTTTCTTCCTCCAATCCTCCCCAGAAGAGTCTGCCCTTCTCCTTTTCTGACTCCAGCTCTGTTGGGTGAAATGAAGGGCTCCTTTTGAAGTTTGACCTAGGAGCACTTCCAGAAAGTGACTACCATAGCCAGTAAACGCTTCCAGTAGATAGGGAAGCTTCTTCCCATCACCTCTGAGGACCCCAATAGAGCTGCTTTCCAGAACTACAACTCCCATGCGGGCATCCAAATGGCAGATATGTTAGGGGGATGCCGCCATCCAATGTACTGTGATAACATAGGGCTTCTGGAGATGCTCTTTCCTGTGTCCTTCTGTTATACTAGCCTCCTGACTGAGAAGGACACAGCATACATCTTGGCCAGCATGTCCATCCATATGCTTGGTCCATCCATCATTAGGGTATTCCAACCAGGAAAGGAAGGACCTATCCACCCAGACTGTCCATCAGTTTTGATGGCCTCCAGGCCAGGTGAAAGAACACCAATAATCCCAGTTAGGGTGCCAGTTCATTCATACCCTCCATTACACAAGATATATTTGTAGGTATTTGTTTATAGATAACTAGGCAGTGTTATGAGTGCTCCTAATATGATAAAATGGTATGAGACCACTAAAAGACCCATAAAACAGATCAGAGCCTTCCCTAACCTGCTGTGAAAAGGCCTTACCCAAGGCAACCTGACCACAGACTCTACTGGCCAGCTTTAGCCTACATGGGCCTCAAAAGGGTTTTGGCTTCAGAATTCCAAAACATATTGCAAATGTCCAAAAAAGTTTCAATAATAGAGAAAGACCCCTCTAGGAAGATGAAATGTGAGGCAAGTCCAGTTTAAAATCTTTATTAAAAATCCATTTAATTGAAACTAATAAAACAATGCAAAAATGTCCAAAAAACTGGAAAAAGCAAAAGGTTTGCCTAAAGATGTGAAAACCAACAAACCAATTCTATCCATAATCCAGTAATTGTAAATTTAGGACAGAAGCAAAACAATACAGAAATCAGGAAATCAATTCTTATGAAAGTGTACTCTATGAACAACGATCAATGAAACACTGAAGAATCTGCGCCCCATCTCAAATACATAGGCAGAGGGCAATGCTTTAGAGGTGACATCAGGGCAGTACCACCTCTCGGGGTTGCACCCACGAAGCACAAAGAACATAGGACAACAACAAAGGGGTATGGCCCCCTTTGACTCTACTATTGAGAGTATTAATACTGAAAAGGTATAACCCTTTTTCTTTGTGAGCACACACTGGAAGCTCAGCCTCTGATGTTTGCAGTCTGAAAATTTGTAATTGGTGAGCATTCTGTTAATAGTAAAACGTTGAATTAAATGTATCACACATTAAGTTAGGCTGCCTATCCTCTGTGGTTTTGTTCTAAAACACATGCTAAGGAACAGGGCTTAGCCTGTAGCAGCACTACAGATGAATGGACTCCATTTTCCAGCTGCCCCAAGGGTATTGTCCTGATGGGACGTCTGCAACGGGTGCAGGGGCTGCTGGGGACAGGAAGGGCTGATGGGAAGTTTAAAAGGGAGCTAGCTAAGCTGCAAAGGCACCCTGTTGTGTTGTGTTCATATTCACCCTTCTTTCTCGTCTCCAGTACCTCCTTGTGGAATATCGTTTTTATCCAAGATTGTCAAACCTATAAAGATGTATGGGTTGTCTCGTGCCTGCCTGTCAGTTAGTAATGTTGGATTGGTCACTGTACTTCATTGGGAGGAGCGCTCCCCAGTTCTCTTCACCCCTCACTGCATCAGGACTACCTGTAGGACTGTTTAATACATTGTTTACAGAAATCTGTTCCCAGGGTCATCATTTTTCCACCATTCCACTTCATCTGCTACCATTGCATTGGGACTGTGTTAAGGACTTTGTTGTGAGTGTTTATTGTTAGGTATTATTGGTTGTGTGCAAGTATTTGTTATCATCGCAGGGGAAGGGGATCTGGTTATTAGTTGTTTATATTTCCTTTCATTTAATATATCACTAAGTCATTTATTTATTAGATTTGCTGTTAATTTGTGTGAGTGGTGTGAGTCGGGCCAAGGCTGGGTGCATTCCTGTGATCCCCACCAAAAAAAAAAATAAACAAATCACTGACCCATCGATGGTGTGATTCTGAGTGGTTCCAGACCACTACAAGGCCCTGAGGTTGCATGTGAAATTTTATTCATGTAACACATGCTAAGAGGGCTACTAAGCCCCTGAGGTTTGATTATAAAACATTTTCAAATAAACAGACAAATGCCATAAAAAAGGTTTGGGACAGCCATCCGTATACTTGAATCAAGGCTGCTAAGAAGGCAATTAGATGCAGGTTTATACAGATTCGAGTCCAAAACAGAACTGAGTTGGGTGAAAGAAAATGGAGGTTTTATGGTCAAGCAGGGGAAGTGAGGTCAGGAGAGTCGGAAACGGAAATTAGGTCATCGGGGAAAAGCAGAAGTGACATCATCTGGGACAAGCGGAATTTCCCGTAACTGATTTGCAGAGAAAAGAGAGGAAGGCTTAGTGCACTCCACCACCCCTTGGTCTGGCACAGAATTACCCTCATTTGAGCCTTTTAGCTGCCTCCCATGCACACGTGTGTGACAACATATGCTTGGTGAATGACTCTTAACCTTGAATGGTATAGTACATAGAGAAGGTGACTATTAGTCCTACTTATACATCTTTCTAAGGGCATATCAACTAAAACTTTGTAAATGAAAGGAAGGCAATGCCAACTCAAATATTACAATAACTTATAATCAACTCATAATTAACAGTAAAAGTATTTTTTAAAATATTATGAATAAATTGGAGTCAGATTAAAGGATCTGTACCCATGGCGGTTATTGGTTAAGTGGTGAGACAGTTGTGGCTTAAAAGAAACAATTAAAATAATAACCATAAATGCATAATTAATAAATGCAAATATTAGTAGTGAGCTAAAAAAAAGGCCTACTCTCCTTCTATCTCTCTCTGTATATATATTGTAATAATTGCCCACCTTTTTCCCAACAGACAGACACTCTGGACACAGGCTAAAAGCACTAAGAAGACTTTTAATATTTTTTCTTCTTCTGTAATAGTGCCTCCAAAGCACCACAGCAACAATAAACACAACAGTAAAGTCATTTTAATTCCTGATTTCTCCTGCACGCCTCCCAGCAAGCTTTGTCCTACTACCACTCAACTCTGCCTCGCTTGCTGGGTCTCCAACAGTCCTTTATATACAGTAGTCCTTGACCCAGAAGTGCTTCTGTCCTTTGACCCACATGAGTTGCTCGCACTTCCAAGCCAGATAGAGAACTGGCTTTTTCCTTCATCCTGGAAGTACATACACCCCTTTGTGGCAACAATGCTCCCTCTTTCAGCAGGATAATGCCCCTGCCACACTGCAAAATATTGTTTAGGAATGGTTTGAAGTACATGACAAAAAGTTCAAGGTGTTGACTTGGCCTCCAAATTCCCCAGATCTTAATCCAATGAAGCATCTGTGGGATGTGTTGGTCTGATCCATGGAGGACCCACCTCTGAACTTACAGGACGTAAAGGATCTGCTGCTAGCTTCTTGGTAACAGAACCCACAGGACACCTTCACAGGTCTTGTAGAGTCCGTGCCTTGATGGGTCAGAGCTGTTTGGGTGGCACAAATGAGACCTATACATTATTAATGTTGTCGCTGATCATTGTTAACTGTATATATAAACACACTCACTTCACTGTTTATTATGTTACAATATTTTTCTTATGATTGACTTTTCAGAAAACTTTGATGAGTAAATCAAGATTGGAAAGCAACAAAATGATAAAGCTGCAATTTTCTGAAGCTTGAATGGACTTGTAGTAGAGCTTCATGATATTAATTTTATATTGACTTTTGAAAGTGAATATCTGACAGACCCCATTAAATTATACTTGACCACTCACTTCTGACACCATCAGGCCCCAAACATTTTTCTTGACCTCAAGAAATAACAGGATATTTTCGTTGGGCTGTTTTGGCAACACAAAGACTAAGCTGTAAGTTTCTTAAATCTGAATCAGACTCCCGGGAGGTAAAGACATAATATCCTGAAATCTGTCAGGCACAGACACGAAGAAATGATAAAACTACAAATTACTGAGTTTTGACAGCAACTGATTCTAAGGATGTATATTTTCAGAATACACATATCTAGCGGTATGTGGCTTTATGAAGGAAACGCTATGGGCTATTCAGATCTATCAGGGATAGAATGTGAAAATAAAGGTATGAAATATGAATACAGTATTTATGAAATGATTTTGTTTGGCTTGTGATATCTGACTGGGGAAGGCTTTACAGATAGTGTCTCAGGACATTTGATCACACTGTTATAAAGGCTATAATATATAGATATCTGCGAGGTTCAAAGATTTGTCATAATAAAAAGCTACAAAATAAGACACTGAATTGTGACAGAGTCTTGGCTTTAAAAAGTATGCTTACAGAAGACAAAGGTCCAACACGATTAAACTCCATGAAGGTCAATCTGGAGGCTATTGAAATTTGTTTGTGAAACTAAAGCATACAAATATGGATTTCATAGAATCCAAGCTCTGACGTGAAAGGGTTTCCAATTTCGGAGAATAACAATGAAGAAGTTGTTTCTCTGGATGTTGTGATGTCTTTCCTATATCCATCCATCCATTTTCCAACCCGCTGAATCCGAACACAGGGTCATGGGGGTCTGCTGGAGCCAATCCCAGCCAACACAGGGCACAAGGCAGGAACCAATCCCGGGCAGGGTGCCAACACACCACAGTCTTTTCTATATATTAGTTGGAATTCTAAACTGAAGATTTATGGTGACATGTGTGAGTATGCCCAACAATGATCAGGCTCCAGACCTGGTTTATGTCTTGTCCTGATGCTTCCAGTATAGTGCATGGGATGAACCGGCATCCCAGCCAGAGTGGTCCTAGAGGCCATCCTAGAGGAAGATGTGATATTTCCTATCGCATGGACATGGGCCTGGAAGCACATTGCTGTAGCTAATACACCTGGGTTAGAGTCCGAGCAGCCTTGGAGGAACCCATTGGCTGTGCTTTGGATGCTAGAAGGACAAGACAGTGGGTAACTGCCTGCCATGTGCACAGCATCCCTCAATTCACTAGGTGGCAACATCCCTTCTGGTGAGCCCACAGCACAACATAGGAATTATGATCCCATTTGACTGCCATCTCAGCCACAAGGGGGAACTGTGAGAAATGGACTGCACCACGACCGGTGTAATCCCACCTGACCCAGAAGAACTTCCTGATGGCAACAGATTGAGCACCGGGTCTGGAGTTTAATGAAAGCCTTCCACTTGGCCCAGAGAGTAGGAATCAGGAGAGGATATGTATAACACTCGGCTGGATGGAGTGGAGAAGATTGGAGAAAGTGCTGGGGTGATGGAACCTTTTACAGCAGTGTGGGGTAGAAACAAGTAAAAAGTGCACTTTGGTTATAAAATAAAAGAACTGGATTTGAACCCAGAACTGTGTCTGTGGTAGTTGTGTTTGTTATGTTTGGGGTTTGAGGCTGAGTACACCACAAGGCTGAGTAGGCCACAAGAGGCTGAAACCCCAAGTAACTCTAACTTGAATTAAGCAGGTCCAAAAATGCAAGGATGGATGATTAAGCAGTATTGGACACTGTGACACTCAAGACTGTTAAAAGATTTTCTAAAATTATCCATCAAAACAATGAGATCTGACAGGTACTGACCCATGCTTAAGTTAATGCAGAAAACACAAATGTAGCAGGATCAGACTCTATTAAATCACAGCTCCAGTGTAAGATCAGGTTGAATGACCTCAGAAAAGATAACACTACACAGAGCTAATACTGAACAGAATTTTTCTAAGCAGTAACCATTACTGGCAACTTACACTAGGGAAGAACAGGCGCCGTGCAGTGCTGTTACCGGATTTTGTGATGTGACGATGGGTGACAAAATACACACCAAGGGCTGACATGTAACTGACTCAGCTACACGATTCCAAGATTCAGAAGATAAACACTTGAAGACCAAGCCAGCAGGCCTTAAGTGCTGACAGTGTCTGACGCTAGGAAGTTATAGCAGTCAGAAATAAATTGTCTGACTAGATCAAGTTCTTCATATTATGAACGTGTAGAAAAAAGGCATGTGCCCTTGGGCAACTATTAGCGTAGCAAGTGGACCAGGAAATGAGCGCCAGCAAGAATCATCAGGGATAGGCTAAAACTCCTTAATACCCTAAGTTCATTCAGAATAACCGCCAAAAGGCAAAATTTGTTGTGCAAAATCTAAACACAACATCCTAATCTGTCTAGAAAAAGCAATTTCCAAAGGTGGAGTTGTCCTTTTGAAAAGCATGTGGCTCCCCAATATTTTCAATAATGCGGAATCATAACAATAGCAATCATAAAAGAAGATCTCAAGTGAAAGTGACTGAAAGAAAAATTAACCACAACATAGCACTGAGATGACAGCACAAAAGGAGAAAATGTGAGGATTATACGATAGAAAATGTTTCAGATTCAATGCACAACACCATAAAGATAAAGGTTTACATCATTGAGACTTATGCAGACCTGTCCCCTTTCTGCACACTTTACTGTGTTGTAGGTTTAATTTTAAATTGATGCATTTGTCATTTTTGGCCAACATGCTACACTCAATAACCCATAATGACAAAGTGTTAACATGTTTTCAGAAAGGATTGCAAATTTATTAAAAAATCAAAATCTGAAATCTCCCATTTCTTTACGTATTCAGTCCCTTTGCTATGGCACTCTAAATTGTGCTCAGGTCGTCCTGTTAGCTTTAATTTTCCTTGGGATGCATCCAGAGCTTGAATGGATTGGAGCGACACACCGTTTAGAAAATCACACTCCTGTGTATGGAAGGTCCCACAATTCACACTGCATGTCACAACAAAAGGAAGCCACTGGGTTCTCTGCCATGCCTGATTTGTACTTTGTAATTAATGAATTTTAATAAATTGTGTATAAAGAGCTGTTTAATTTTTTCATATTCTTTTCTTTGATATGTTGAAATATTTCAATTATAGCTTGTTACTTTGTAGTTTGATATGCCACATAAGAATCTACAAATAATAGATTTATATGCTTACATGTTTCAGTGTGGAATTCATTGCAGCCTACATGCCAACACACCTACCAACTGGAACAACTTACAGTGCACTCTGGGATCATTTCATTGCTGCGTTTATCTTAGAGTACATCTTTTTGTCTCATCCTAGACATGTTGCATTTGCAAAAGACATTTCCCCTTCTGGGCCCTTTTCTTAGAAATATGTTATCAAAACTGATGCTCTCGCAAACTTGCATGCAAATTTTAACACATTCAAAAGGAAACGCAGCTGTTTAATGAATCATTACTTAATGTTATGTTATCTTTGACATAATGTAGGAAGTGACATTCAGTAGCTGGGTGGTGGTGTCATGATGCACTTGCCCAAGCGTGCATTTCATTTTACTGAGTTCAACACACATGATACTAAATCTGAACTCAGTGCACAAATTTTTTTAATCAGTGCATTTTTTAAAAAGTCTAACATTGCTATGCATGTGCATATCGTCATGAAGTTTGCACTACCAATTAACAATCAACACTTTTGAAGAAAAAAAAGAGAAAAGAGAGAAAAAAACAAATATCATAAATTAACCGATGGAGCCAAGTCGCAGGTGAACAGAGTGAAGCACAATTTTTTTCAATGGCTGATGGAGGTGCTGTTTCTCAGAATGTTGTAAGAGGAAAACAGGATGATGTTTTTGAGTGAGTAAAATTAATTAGTGATTTTCTTTTAGGTAGACATCTATTCAAATCCAAAGTATACTGAGGCAGTACTAGGGAATCCATTCAGGAGCCCGGGATTCCCGGACATTTTTCATTCCTGCATTCCTGGGAATGAAACTGCTGTAATTCCCGGGAAAACAGGAACGGCCAAGCTCGCATATATAGCGTGTAAAAGTGTAAAAATCGATCATGAAATAACAGAGTTATAGTTGAAAATAATTAAGGTGGTGCCATTGCTGCAGCTTGCACTTCATCAGACAACAGCTTTGAACAGCTACTTGAAATTGCAATGCGTCAGTCTGTTGCATCTGCATTATCTGTGCCAAGAAACTTGCCATCACAGAATGATGACAAGAAACTGGATGCATCAGTTTCAGCGCAACGGCAAGTGCAGGCATTGTTTAGAACAAGTGTATCAGTATCTGATGATTGTGCCGCCTACTTCAGTGGAGGCAGAGCGTGCTTTCTCAGCGGCTGGCTACTTCTGCATGAAGGTGCGCTCACGCTGGACACGTTAATAATAGTAATAATTCATTGCATTTATATAGCACTTTCTCAGTACTCAAAGCGCTATCCACACAGGGAGGAACCGAACCCACAATCTTCCATAGTCTCCTTACTGCAAAGCAGCAGCACTATCACTTCACCACCTGTGAGGACGTTGTGCTTTCTATGCTCATATTACTGCAACTAAAGATACATGTACTTCTATGACAGCATGAACTGCTTGTAGATAAGGTTAGTCTTTTATTTGTGTCAACATATTGCAGTAGTTTTACTAGGGCAATCCCAAAAGTAAGGTCTCCTATTTTTTTAGAAATACAAACAACCGTTTATTGTCTATAATGTTTACATCATTTTAAAGGTTAAAGACTTATTTGTTTTTCTACATAATCGCCATTTCGGTCGATGCATTTTTGTAGACGCTGTGGTAGTTTAAGAATGCCCATGTCATACCAGCTCACCGCCATGTCCTTCAGGAAGCGTTGAACCTCATCTTTCACCTCTTCATCAGAGCAGAATCGCCTTCCGGACAAATGCTCTTTCAACTTAGGGAACAAGTGGTAGTCACTGGGTGCCAAGTCCGGACTATAGGGTGGGTGGGTGATGAAGTTCCAACCGCCGATCTTTACGCATGTTTTCCTCAACCTTTGCGACTGTCTTGTCGGAAATTGACGGTCACCTGCGTGAACTTCGCACTTGGCGGTAGCGTTCAACGGGAGCTCCATTTTCAAGGGCTGCCAAGCCAAGATTGAGCATCCCAGTGAAGCCACACATGCTTGTTTGGGAGTGGAGGAAGCACCAATCACAACATTGTGGCCAACAGCCGTACGAACAGTTTCTCTACGGCCCCACCGCTTTGGAGACCTTACTTTTGGGATTGCCCTCGTATTAAAATTAAGTGTCGGTCGTTCTATAATCGTTCACATGTGAGATGCCCGGGAGCCCAGGATTCCCGGGAATGAAATGCAGGATTCCCGAATTCCCGGGAATGGATAAATCCGTCCAGGAATGGATTCCTTAGGCAGTACTACCCATAGGAAAGAAAAATCAAAATCCTCACATCTTTTCGGTTTCTCTTAGACAACAATGAGATCAGAAAGAAATACAATGTTTGTCTCCTGCTTCTCATATGTTTCTCCTGATATTCTCACAAGGGTCTCCTCTTGACTTTCAATAGAGGTCTCTGCAAAGTCACACAAGGGGCTTAAATGTTCCATGTAGTTTCTTCTCATTTTTTGTGTGCTCAGTAATATGTGGTGAAAGGTAATGTGCTTTACTTCTTCTTCTTCTTCTTCTTCTTTCGGCTGCTCCCGTTAGTGGTTGCCACAGCAGGTCACCTTTTTCCATCTCTTCCTGTCCTCTGCATCTTGCTCTGTCACACCTATCATCTGCATGTCCTCTCTCACCACATCCATAAACCTTCTCTTAGGCCTCCTTCTGTTCCACTTGCCTGGCAGCTCTATCCTTAGCATCCTTTTCCCAATATCTATGATTACAAAACTATAATCATTGCTTTTTAATAATAGTGTTAGTTGCTCCAATTTATATTGCTGAGCTCCAGTTAGATCATACTCAGAGAGGACCAAAATGTAGGCAGTACTGCATAGTGGTTAAGACTTTGGCTTTCAATCCCTGTAGTTGTGGGTTTAAATCCCACTACTCACCCCACTGTGTGACCAGTTAAATCTCTTCCTGTGTTCCAATTGGAAGAACAAAAGAAATGGAAGCAAGTGAATCTTGAATATTATAATCCACTTTGAATAAAGACATCAGTCAACAATAATAATGAAGCCTTGAAATACATTAAAGCAAGACTAGAAAGAGCTGTCACACAATAGCTTGTGCTTTTCAAACCAAATTCTTAATTTTGACTCCTTTTACCTCTATTGCATCTCATATCTTCTTTTGGTCTAAAGTTATTTCTCCAAAGGAATTTTAGGGGAAACATCTGTGACATTTTTAAATGAAACATAAATGAAGTTTCATGAGCCATCAAAAATCAACCTGTGAGTAGTCAGATTTTCCTATGAGTAATTTTAGGCATTGATGTTAATTGTAACTTTGAATGAATTAACTTTAAATCACCTTTGTAACATTACCGAGCCCTGCTTTAATAGGAACTTTTACCATAATGTCTTTCACATAAACACCACCAAGGAGTGCATGTCATAGCAAGATCAACAGTAAGCAGCTCAAGTGAATTAATAATATTTGCCCCTTGTCAAAAAAATACAAATATCGTATACAGAAAAGTGCTCAGTTACGTAGTACCTCTGATACATCCAATTTACAAAGGTCACAATAACTGATGCCCATTGAATTTTCAGAGCAAAGCCGAGTAACACAGCTAGCATCACAATGCATGTAATTTTCATAAATTGTGTGGCGGGCCCTTATCCGGCTAGGACGCCCCAACCATAGAAGGACTGAGGGAGAGAGCATTTTCAAGACTGTTTCTCCCCCAGAACGGCACTGGGCAGCCCCATTGGCTTCCAATGGGGCCACAGGTAATGAGCATGAAAGCCTAACCTTGCTGGGGCCCGTGGCCACTGCCAGGGGGTGCCTGAATGCTTTCAGGGCCGTATTTGACAGTATTTCCACCACACCCAGAAGAAGTTGGTTGGGCACCCGGACTTCTTCTGGGTGCCACTATAAAAGGAGCTAGTCACCACTCAATGGCCTAAATCAGGATTATGTGGACAAAGCTCGAGAAGTAGGAGTGGAGGTGGAAGGACTGGCTGGAGAGAAAAGGGACAGTGTTGTGCTCTGTGTACTGTGCTGTGGGGAGCAGAGAAAAACGTTCCCCAACTGTAAATAAACTGTCTTCTTCTGTGTGGACTAAACCTGTGTTCTGCCTGTCTGTGTCGGGGTAAGGGTGGCTGTATGTGCCCCGGGCTTCTACAGAATGCGTAATCAGAACTAATTTCATGTATTTAATAGTCCAATGAAGAAATTCAACGTTAATAGCACTGCACTCCGATACCCAAACTGCAGTGATGCCGCACTGCCCTTCCACCCCCAGGCAGTCACTATGAGTTCTGGCACCGCATGATTTACAAATTATAAGCAGTTCAAATATCTGACGCTATTAAACTACAAAAATTATAACTATAAATAAATAATTATAAATTATTACAAGTCTCTGACTCTGGACAGGATCAGGCTTTGGGCAAGTCTGGTTTCATTTTATTGTGATCAGACAATCTCTGACAGCTCAAAAGCTGAAATATGGAGTACGGATATCAGGCACACTGAAATGTAAAATACAATTTTATGAAAGGTACACGCTTGCAAAAAAGATAAAGCTGCCAGTTTCTGCATGTTGACTAGCTCTCTCTCTAAAAATGTATCGTTTCCAAATAAAATAGTCTAAAATAATCAGGCACCATGAAGTAAAAGCTACAATGTGTTGAGGTTTAACTCAAAGGAGATGAAACTGCAGAACTGAAGTATCTGACAGTATGAGGCTCCTGGCAATTACAGTTTCAGGAGATAAAGATCAGCCATTGGAGTTCAAATGCTGATTATTGATATCCAACAGACAAACACAGCCTAAAATGCTATAAATGGCACAGACAATAAAGGGAAAAAAATGTCGACAGGATCATACACTAATAATGTAAAGTTATCCAACATGCAGAAAAAAACAAGATTTGATAAAACTGCAGAATACAAATATCTGAAAAGATCAAGGTCCAAGAAATTATACCTAATTGGCCTTGGACCCTGGATAGGATTAGGGATTTCATCAGACTGGCCGGCCCAGCACTGACTCAGCTGTAGAATGGCCAGCAGGTGGGAGGCAGCTTAATGGCTGAGGTCTCCAGGACTCTGAACAAATTGGAATCCTCTTACGTGATATCATCTACTCTGGCATTTTGCTCTATTCTTGTACTATTACTATTGTACTGTTAAATTGTATTGAGGATTACTTGTGTTCTGTTCTGTGCATTGTATTGCATTTACCCCATTTTTTGACACCCACTGCACATCCAACCTACCTGGAAAGGGGTCTCTCTGTGAATTTCCTTTCCCGAGTTTTCTTACATTTTTTTTCCCTATAAAGGTTTTTTTTTTTAGTTTTTTCCTTGTTTTCTTAGAGAGTCAAGGCTGGTGGGTGGCTGTCAAGAAACAGGGTCTGTTAAAGCCCATTGCGGTACTCTTTGTGTGTTTTTGGGCTATGCAAAAATAAATTGTATTGTATTGTATTGTAATCTCGATTTCAGGCTCTTGTGATCACAAACAATATGGTTGGAGATATAGTAAAGCAGTGGAAAGAGCAATGTGAGGACCACCTAAATTCCAGTAACATGCATCTACCTTTGAGGAAGCAGAGTCAGGGGACTCGGAGAGGCACTCACCCATCATTGGAGCTGTGGTTGCTAAGGTAGTTAAGAAACAACTCAGTGTCAAGTCCCAGGGCATGGATGATATTCTCCCTTTGGATGTTGCTGGGCTGTCTTGATTGTCTCGCTTCTTCAACATTGCGTCAAGGTTGGGGATTGTCAAAGTAGGGTGGTGGTTGCCATCTTTAAGAAAGGGGTCCAGAGGGTGTGTACCACCTTTTAGGGATCTCACTCTTCAGCCAACCTGGGAAGGCCTGTGCCATGGTTCTGTTGGTCAAACCTCGAATCCAGGACAAACAAGTCAAACTTTATCCTAACTAGGACTCTGGACTTCATGGGAGTATGCTCAACCAGTCTACATTTGCTTTATGGACTTGGAAAAGACCCACGACTGTGTCCCACAAGGTGCCCTCTGCAGCGAGTGCTTTTGGGAATATAGGGTACCAGGGCTATGAGCTATTCTGTCCTGTACAACCAGAGAGCTTGCTTTGCATTGCTGCTAGTAAGTCAGACTTGTCCCTGGTGGGTGTGGGACTCCAGCATGGTTACTTTTTTTGCCAATTTTGTACATAATTTTTATAGACAGAATTTCAAGGCTGAGCCAAGGGATGGATAGAGTCCAGTTTAGTGATCTCAGGATCACTTCTCTACTTTTTGCAAATAATGTGATCCTATTGGCTTCACTGGCTATCCTATTTCCTTCATTAGCTGTGACCTCAGACATGCACTGATGCAGTTTGCAGCCGAGTGTAAAGCAGTAGGAATGAGGATCAGCGAACTCCAAGTCTGAGGTCATAGTGTTCAGCCAGAAAAGACTGGAGCATCTTCTCCATGTGGGGGATGAGGTGCTGCCTCAAGCAGAGGAGTTTAAGTATCTTGGGGTCTTGTTCTCGAATGAGAAAAGAAGGGATTAGGTGAACAACAGGTGGACCTGAGCAGCATCGGCACTCTTAAACACATTGCAGTGGTCAATCATAATGAAGAGAGAGCTGAACTAAAAGGCAAAGTTCTCAGTTTACCAGTTGATCTATATTTCTGCCCTCATCTGTGGTCACAAGCTTTGGGTAGTGACCAAAAGAACTAGATTATGGATACATGCAGCAGAAATGAGCTTCCTTCATAGAGTGTCTGGGCTCAGCCTTAGAGATAGGGTGTGGAGTGGAGAGATTCAGGAGGAGCTCAAAGAAGTGAATAGAAAGGAGCCAGTTGAGGTGGTCCGGGCACCTAATTAGGTTGCATACCTCCCTGAGGACCTCTGCCTTGGGTCACACCGAGGACACATTGAAGAGATTATATCCCTCCGGAGGAGTTGGAGGAAATAGCGGGGATAAGGTATATCTGGACATCTCTGCTTAGACTACTGCCCCCACAACCTGGACCCGAACAAGCAGCAGAAGATGGAGGGATGGATATGATGTGACATTATCAGGCAGCATAGAGATTAAAAACTTGAGTTTAATATCCAAAAAAATTAAATACAACGATAAGATAAAGCTGCTCATTTCTAAATGTTGACTGGACCTTACTCTAAGAATGTATGTTTCCAGATAAAATTATATAATATAACTCTTCTCCTTAGAGGAAAAGTCCATCCATCTTCCAAATCCACTTTATCCTGAGTAGGGTCACTTGGAAGCTGGAGCTTATTTCAGGAAGCATAGAGCGCAAGGCAGGAATGATCCCTGGAGAGGACACCACACACACACAAGCACGCGGACCAATTTAGCATCACCAATCCACATAACGTGCTTATCTTTGGACTGTGAAAGGAAACCAAAGCACCTGATGGAAACCCATTCAGAGAAAGGGTGAACATGCAAACTCCATTCCAATGAGGACCCAGGACAAGATCCCCAGCCCCCTTGTTATGAACACCCCTTCTTGTACCACTGCACCACTAAAAGGAAAAGTCATGAAATGTAACACAAAGGAAATATAGCTGCACAATATAAATATCTGATAGGATCGGGCTACGAGATGGTTTGTTCAGGGCACATTCTTCGCAATGCCATCTGGATTATAGAATCTACACCAGGCTGCAGCAGAAGTTGAATGATTGCTGGCTGATTTGCTGCCAGCAGCACGGGTGTAACTCTCGGGTCATTAAATACTAATATATTGAGTTAATACCCCAGCAGCTAAGTCTTCATGGTGTTCCTCTCGTACTTTAAGATGGAGTATCAGTCAGATTAAAGCCCTGCGAGGCACCAGGGTGGCAATAGATGTGATTCATTCTTTCAATTTGATTTATAACTCTTTTAGGTGCTCCTCCTTTATAGTTTCTTAGGATGAGGACACACAGCCAATCACCCACAGTCACTTATTGCGGCCCTGCCATTCTGAGAGCGTTATCTAGATTGGTTTTTTTTAAGTGCCGCAGCTGATGCCAGTATACTGTTCCATGCAGAGAATCACTTCCTGACTTTAGTTGGCGCTTCCTGCTTTACCCTGTAGTGCTGTTTGCTAGAATGCCTATCACACTGAGCCCAAGGGTGGCATTATCTACACCGCTTAGCAGCTTAAATACTGCAGGCAGCACCCGAGGAGACTGACAGACAAGAACAAATACTCCAGCTTTTGTAGAAAATCATAGTGTGATCAGAAATCACTTTTCTTTTATATACCGCTGAAGGGATTGTACTTTGACAGATTCTAAAAAGATATTACCTGCTGACATCTTCAGCTGCCCTGACATGCTGGTTGTAACTAGCAAGTCTCACGCCAAGAGTTAAGTCACCTTTCTCCAACAAAGATCTGACAATGTGGGAGCACACAGTGTACTCAAAAACCTAGCAGGCCCATTCTGAGTCCAGAAATGTGATTAGGTCTGACAGACACAAATTTTTAAAATCTGCCTTTTTATCATCCTTGGTGACCACCATAGCAGGCCAGTCATTTCTGACTGCATGACAGCTTTGACCTTTAAGAGTTTAATTTTCTACATTCTCTCTATCCTACAATTTTAAACTCTTGAAGCTCCATTTCAGCAACTTGCAGCTTTACTTAACATAGTGTGACCCTGTCCAAATTATGTTGGCTAGTCATTATGTGTACTGACATTTTAGGACTCTACGGCTCTAATCATATGACATCTCGCTGTTCTCTAGCTTTGCCCCTTCAGAGCTTGTGCATATCAAACCTCAAACCCCTGTAGCTTAATTCTAACAAAGCTGAATGGTATGGATTTACACTCGCTGCCCTTTATACCACTCTAGCATGACCCTATCAAAGCCGAGTGTCCTATAGCTTCAGGTTCAAATACTCTGTTCAGATCATAAAACATCTCCCTGGCCTAAAGCTTTGTCCTTTTGGAACTTCATGCTGTAAGATCTTGGACTCCTGCATCTTCACTCTGCAGAGATTTTAAATTTACATGTTATCAGATCTTGGTGTTCTGCAGCCTTATAGGCTCACATTAAATCCTGCTGTCCTCTAGATTTGCCTTTTTGGAGTTTGATTGTATCAAATCCTGGACGACTTCAGCTTCATTCAGACTCACATTTTAATTCCCTAAATTTACACCCTTAATAATAATAATAATATTTTTTTACATTCAATTAACACTTTTCCCACTACTCAAAGTGCTTTTACATAGAGAGTGAGGAGCCACTTCAACCACCACCAATGTGCAGCAACCATCTGAATGATGTGACGGCAGCCATTTTGCACCAATATGCCCACCACACATTAGCTGCTAGATGGTGAATGGGTGAGAGAGATAGCCAAATAGAGACAGGGGATGAATAGGGGCCAGAATGAATAGACCATGGTGGGCAATTCATCCAGGACATTGAGATACACCCTACTCTTTACAAAGGATGCCCAGGGATCTTTTATGACCATAGAGAGTCAGGATTTTATTTCTCATCCAAAGGACAGCACCATTTTTACAGCATAGTGTCCTCATCACTGCCCTGGTGCACCGAGATTCACCTAAGCACCCCCTGTTGGCCTCACCAACATTTCTTCCAGCAGCAACCCAAGATTTTCCTAGTTGGTTTCCCATGCAAGTACTGGCCAGGCCTGAATATACTTAGCTTCAGGCGAATGACCTGTTCTGAAGTGCAGATGGCATGGCTGCTGGTTGCAGAATGATCTTGCTGATTCCAGCTCCAAAGCACAAATCTCACCAGATCTCTACTTTGCAACACCATTTTCACACTGGAGTCTTACTCTATTGCATCTAATGTAATTGATGTAGAAAGAATCCAACTGGGTGAAGGACAACCAAACTAAAAGTTAAGGGTTTCTGCAGTGTAACCTTCAAATCAGTGAGTCTTACAGCATGGCTAGAATAAGCATAGTAATAAGACTCAAAGAGGTCTTCTTATATCATCTCCCAAGCAGGAGTTTCAAAATGTTCTATCCAAGCTTGTCCTAAGAAGCACTAGGAAACAGGTAAAGCTAAGGACCAGAAGCACAGTGGTCAACCACAGAAACTGTGTGCAGCTGACGAGAGTAGGTCAAACTGACATTCCATTGAAATTGTAAGAAATCTTGTCAGAAGTGGTCTTATGGAAGAGCTTCTGCCAAAAAGCCATTCTTCTGAAATGGAAAAAAACAAGAGACCTGTCTATGCATAAAACATAGCAACTGGAGTCCCAAACAAAGTACTCTGAACAGTCAAGTTAAAATTTTAAATTTTTGGTTCAAAACAGAAGGTAGTTTGTGTGTAAGAATTGGGTGACCAGCAGTGAAGCATGGTGGAGGTTCCTTGCGGGTTTGGGGCTTCATTTCTTGTTGGTAATCAGGTCAGAATGAATGGAATCCTTGATGCTGAGAAGTACAAGTAGATTCTCATCCATCGCACAACACCATCAAGGAGACATCTTATCAGGCCTAACTTGATTCTGCAGCAAGATAATGAGTCTAAAACCCACAGCCAAGCTCATAAAGAACTATTTTCAGCAAAATGAAGAATGAGTTTTCCACCAGACTGCATAGTCCCCACAGAGCCCTGATCTCAACATCATTGAAATTGTCTGAGGTTACCTGGAGAGACAGAGACAAGTGAGACAGGTAAAGTCTGCAGAAGAACTGGGGCAAGTTCTATAAGAAGCTTGGAGTGAACGACCAAATGATTTTTTATATAACTGCACAACAGTTAAGGCAAAGGGCTGTGACAATAATTATTTTTTATATTTTTTAATACTCTTTATAATAGATTTTTTGTTATTTTTCAAAACTTTTAATCTCATTATTTTTCAAAGTATCAATGCTTTTTGTTCTACTACAGAACAAATCTTTCATCTCAGATTTCTGTGCGAGAAGTACAGCCAGCATCAGCAGTGTATCTATCATGTCTTTGTTGACTTTAATTAGGTAATTGAGAGGAAGTGGCGTGTCACACTGTGGGCTACTTTGAAAGTACAACATGGGCCAGAAGCTGAGCCACACCATCCACCGGCTGTATGCAAGGCCAGCAGTGCAGTACTGCTCAATGGGAGTGTGGCTCACCATTTCAGCTGGTGTCCATCAAGGCTGTATTCGATCACTTACATTCTTTAACACCTTTCTTGAGTATATCATGACAGATGCTTTCAAAGATCACCAGTGTACTGTGAATATTGGAGGGTACTCTATCACAAGCCTCTGATATGCAGGCTGGTGGGAAGTGAAACTGAGCTTGTCCACCTGGTAAAATTCCTGGAGGAAACAACATTGCCATATGGCATTGAGAAGAGTGTCAAAAATACCAATTTGATGACAAATACTGGAAAACTGACCACAATGAAGATCATAACTCATGAGGTGGAGACCATTAACCAGTTTGAGGACTTAGGTTCTATCAGCAGTGAAGATAGTTAAAAATCTGAAGTCATATCAAGGGCTGTGCAGACCATAGCAGCCCTGGCGAAATTGTTACCATTCTAAAGAGACAGAAGTATTAGTCTTAAAGCCCTGTGGGTGGGTGTGCCCTGGTCATATTAGTCTTTCTATTTGCATGTGAATCCTAGATCTTGACATCGGAACTACAGAGGAAAATCCAAGCAGTGAAGATGAGAAGCTAAAGTATAGTTCTGGGATTTCACCTATGGCAAGATCGATTTCATCATCTAACAACAATCAGAAAACAATGAAAACCTCTTCACAATAGGTGAGAGGAGGAAGCCAAAGTAGTATGGTCAAGCCTCAAAATCCAAGGCAATCTTGCAAGGAACAGTCCAGGGAAAAATGAGAAGAGATGGACAAAGAAAAAAGCGGATGGGCAGTATTTCTAAGTGGACCCAGATGACATCTGCTGAAACCCAAATGCTGTCACATAACTGACAAGTTTGGCGACAACTGGCTGAATGTTCAATTGCACAGCTCCCCCATGACCACACTCGGTTAAAAAAACAGGAGAGATTTTCACTTAAGAGAATTTAATAAATATTTATCTCAGATTTAAGGTCCAGGATGGATACCCCATTTAATACTCTGCCACAACAACAAAAGGTTTGGTTGGGCCAGGTGCACGCAGGACCGTCCTTTCAAGTAACTGATTTTTGAAGAAACACAGACTTCTAGTTCATGGTAGTCTTCAATAGAGAACTGACCAGAAGGGCTAAGCCTTCCACAACAAGGATGGAAGTGACATCAAATGAATACTAGGGAATCCTCCTCCATTCTGGGGTTTTCTGTCTCTTTCTCTCTGATCCTTAGCTGGTGAAAGGATGGGGTTTCCTCCAGAGCCCATACACTGCTGTAGGTGCCTCTGGATTTCAGATTATACATATAAGGTCTTTCTATGCTATTCGGTCCATGGCTATGGCTTTGGCATCATTGAGGCTGAGTCGCTGGTTTCTCAGATCCTCCTCAATTTGTTTGGAATCTTTTCTGGTGCCACTCTTTGAACCGTCCAATCCTCAGGGTTTTTCCACCAGATTAGCTTGTATGGTATCCTACAACTGTACATTCTGCAGACATGGCTGAATCATCTCATCCTTTTCGGTTGTATTGCCTCTTCAACTGTTGGCTGGTGGTTGCAGCTTGTCCATATGATTTCACTTTGATGACGGTCACGGAAGGACACACCCAGGATCTGCCACAGGCATCACGTTTGGAAGTCCTTAAGCTTGTTCAGGTCTTGTTTGAGCAGGGTCCAAGTTTCAGATCCACAGAAGAGAATCGGCAGGATTAGTATTCAGAAGAGGTAGATTTATGCCTTGAAGGAGATGTTGGGCTTCCTTCATAGGCACCATTTGAGCGAGGCAAACACAGTTGTTGCCTGGCCAATCCGGCTGTGGACTTTGGTGGTGGATACCTCTTTTTTCTTTAGGATTAGTGACCCCAAATTCTTACATTTTTGTATTTGTCCTATTTGGACCCCATTGAGGTGACTTGCAATCCATCTGTTGTCAGAGCTTTGGTCTTATATGCATTGATCTTTAAGCCCTACATGTGGGCGGAAGATGGGCAATATCATGGAGGATATGGGTGGCCTTGGCATCGGCATCAGTGAATATGCTGGGGTTAAAGAGGGAAAGGAATTTAACAAGTGTGCTACCCCAATTGCTGTGTCCCTCATTTCTTACCTGAACAGAGCCCAAAAAATGCCCCTTAGGCTCATGTGTCTGACAACTGTATATAAATGAATATGAGTACCATGATGGCACAATATATAGCCCTGGCTAGTGTCACACTAGGGTGCATTTTGAGTATTTTTTGCCCATTGCTTGTTGTCCCACAATTGGACATGTTTCCAGGTTGATCATGTTCTTTAATTTGCACTAGTATGAATGTGTTCACCCTATAAGTAAATGGCACCAGGATCGTGTTGCCTACTACTACTACTGGTAGTGGATCTGTGGATGAATCATTATTCAGGATCATAGGATTAATAATTTCTTTTATTCATTCATTTTAATAAATTACTGAAATAAGTGTCTAAAAACTAGTTATGTTGTAGTTCTGTTGCTATATGACTTTGCATGCACGATGGAAAATGGCTATAATATTTCACCTAAAGCATCCTGCATTTCATTTCTGTCACTGACTCGTGATTTGCAGCACTGCCTTGGTGTTCCATATTAATAACTTCTTCTGGAACTGGAAGGTCTGCAGGACTGAAACCCCATGTACGTCAGCCTGCTAGCAGTGCTCTGTGCAGGAGTGACCCTGGAGCATTGGAGCGTGAAGGCCGCTGACCCATACCTTGCACTAACCTGGGCCCACTCATCCTGCAGTACTACACTACACGGCTAGAGGTGGTCTATCGGTGTCGCAGATGTTGGTGGGTAATTTGTTTGCCTTATTTGTGCCTTGTCAGCACTGGTGCTTTGGAGGGTCTTATCGAAAAGTCCATCCCAGCATGCTTTGCCTACAGCATCAGGCTAACAATAGAAGCAGGCTTTCATGAAAAGCAGAAAAGAGAAAATGAAGAGTAATTGAGTGCTGTGGGAAGACCTGACCCTGCTAAGTTTCTAATTTAAGAAAGGAACTTTTTTCTTTTTCCCCATTTCAGTTTGTAACGACATTTTGCTGACAGTACAGAATGTCTGGTGATGGATGAATGCCCTGTATGACCCTAAACAGGAGGGCTCTGCAGAACAGGCTGCCAATGCAGTGAATGAGGCATTACAGAGAGCCGCTCTCTCCGCCTGAGTGTCCACTTGGCAAAGCAAACTAAACAGCCTTTAGAAAACAAAACTAGAGGGCAATGGAAGTGGACAAGGGTACCGGACAATCCTTCCATCTTGACACTTTTCAAGTAGGTAGAGGCTTTATGGATCAACCCTTCATGTATTTACAAAGCATAACATCTACACAGCAGCTGCAGTAGCAGGATATCACAGTCAGGATAGTGATGACAACTAGAAAGTGGGGCCACATCACCCTGCACTCTCATTACGCTGGATTTCTACCGAAGAGAAAAATCAATTTAAAACTCCTTAAGTTGACTTATAAGCATCTTCAGTGCCTTGTCCCACCATATCTGCAAAAAGCAGCACCATATGTTTCTACCCACTCACAGTCTCAAGACAAGAACTTATCCTCACCTTCAGGGGACCAGGACCACATTACATTTAATGGGGGTTGTGCCTTTTGTTCAGCTGACCGCCATCTCTGAAATGAATTCAGAACTTAAATGTTCTTAGACTCTGGCTTCTTTAAAGCAGGTCTTCAAAATGACCTCTTTAAAAGGGAATTTCTGTGATTTGAAAGTGACTGAAGTGATCTTTTTTATTTATTTATCTGTGACATGTATTTTATTTAGATTCTTGCATCACTGAAATTTTATCTTCCTGCAGGTACTGTGTATATGAAATAGTGTAATAAAGTAACTTTTATTAATGTTATTTGAGAAATTCCTTCTCGAGTATCTATCTATCTATCTATCTATCTATCTATCTATCTATCTATCTATCTATCTATCTATCTATCTATCTATCTATCTATCTATCTATCTATCTATCTATCTATACAGGTGTATTTCTGTTGGTATGAAGGAGCCCCCTGTAGCGTTTCTGGACACACTTGTGCTGAATGATTTGTTGGCTGACAGTCCTCAGTGTTAGTGTGTCACAGAGAGGATGAGCAGCATTGTTAATAATGACACTCAGTTTTTTTTTTTAATTATTTCCTTTGTTAATACCTGAGGAAGGTCTAGCTTGCTCTGTCCTATCTTATATAGTTCCTCTTTTATGAGACAAGTCCAACCTGTCATTGATGTGGACCCCCAAATACTTGAAGGAGTGGACCACCTCCACAGCCACTCCCTGAACAGTGACCAATCATAGAGGCTCTTTGGTACAGCGAAAGTCAGTATCCAGTTCCTCGGTTTTGCTGATGCTAAGTTGCAGATAATTCCTTCTCCACCTGACTCCTACATTCTGTCTCATCTCCCTTATCAATACACCCCATAAGTGCAGAATCATCTTAGAATTTCTGCAACTGACAAGACCTGCTGATATATTTATAGTCTGAGGTTCACAGAGACAGGACTGTTCCTTGTGATGCTCCAGTGTGGCTCACACAGTCCTTGAGTCTCACAAACTGCGGTCTGTCCGACAGCTAGTCCATTATCCATGATGCAATTGGCTCATCCACCGCCATATCTCTGAGTTTACTCTAACAGAGATGGTGGATGGTATTGATGTCACTGGAGAAATCAAAATACATAATCCTCCCAGTGCTGCCAGCTTTGTCCAGCTGAAAAAAGCCATATGGAGCAGATAGATTAGAGTGGAGGATAGATTATCCCATCTTTGTTCAATATGCAAACTGCAGTAGGTCCAGGTGGTCCACCACAAGAGGACTCATATAGTCCAGGACCAGCCTCTCAAAGGTTTTCATGATGTAAGTGCCACTGGTCTGTAGTCATTAGGTAAAGAGGTGCCTGCCTTCTTTCGAACAGGAACAATGCAGGATGTTTCCCACAGCAGCAGCTCTGGAGCCTTAGGGACACACTGAACAGGTGACACCACAAAGCTGATCAGCAGAGGCCTTAAAAACTCGAGGACTGACTCCATCTGGCCCTGTGGCATTTCCTGTGTGTAGCTTCCTTGGTGGTCTCCTTACTTGGTCTTCAGTTATGGACAGCCCATACTGATGGTCAGAGGTGGTCTCATTACTGGCCATTCCAATTGATGTGGTAGGAGTTGCTGATGTAGTAGGGGTGGTGTGGAGAGAGAGCTCATTGGAAGAAGATGGCAGAGGGAGGGAAAATTTATTAAAAAATTGGTTCATGAATTAGCTTTGTCCACATCCTCTTCTAGCATTTGAGTCCTGGATTGGTTAAGCATTATTATTATTACTGCTATTATTAGTATATTATATTACTATACACTATATCCATCCATCCATCCATTATCCAACCTGCTATATCCTAACACAGGGTCACGGGGGTCTGCTGGAGCCAATCCCAGCCAACACAGGGCACAAGGCAGGAACCAATCCCAGGCAGGGTGCCAGCCCACCGCAGATACACTATATAATATTGAAGTATATTATACTGTATTACTATTTTTATTAGTAGTAGTATGTAGTGGTACCCTGGAAAAATGTGCCTATATTTCAAAAGAAAGATTATTCAGAACAACTCATGCAATTCAGCCATAATCTTAACCACTTTTGAAAAGACATCACATTTTGCAAAACAAACCTTCATGAAAGTGACATGGTGACCCAGTGGCTGGGAGTGTCTTGGCTCAGCTCAAAAAGGCCGTGTACCGTTTGTCTCCCAATTTCATCCCCCATCCCAAACATCTGCCTGTTAGGTGAGCGGTTGCTCTTAAGTTTTCCCTGTTTGAGTGTAAGTTGGTAAGCCTTTTTGAAGGACTTCTGCCCTCACTAACGCTGACTCCTGCTTTGCCCTCAGTGATGCTAAGGTAAGTGCCGGCCACTGTGGCACTGACACAGGTCTGAGCAGAATCTAAAAGAAGAGGGTGCAGTAGTTAGCACTGCTTCTGATTCACAGCACCACATTACTGAGCTCAAGGTTGAGGCAGCTCACTGTCGCTGTCTGTGTGGAGTATGCACGTAATCCACATGTCCACCTGCCATTTCTTATGATACATCAGTTTCCTGTGACGTAAGAATTCTCTGTCCATACTTAGCACCTGCCCTGCACAAGAATTTTTCAGGATGGACTTCCGCCCTCAAGACTCTACACTTTTATAAATTAAAGTGCCAGTGTTCAGAGTGATGCCATAGAGGAACCATTTTTGGTTCCCAAAAGACCCATCCACATGAAGGTTCCAGAAAGACCCTTTATTTATTTAGATCCATAACAGGCGCCATACAGTAAATAACTATGAATAGATTGTAGCGGATTTGTGAAAAACCAATGGGTTCAGATTTGAAAAGGGCTCTCACTACATACAACACCACAGGATAAGTTTGGGTTTTCATAATCTGTGTGTGTCCTGCTTGGTAGCCGGCTATACATTGAAGATTTTTTTTTCTCTACATATTAGAATTTTTTTTTTCAAACCACAAAGAACTGTCTTCATAGGCAAAGAACCCTTCCCAGAATGAAATGGTGCTTTGTCAAGCAATAAGAGCCACGCAAACCAGTAAAGAATCATAAAGTGCCATCAAAGAACCAGGATTTTTAAGAGTGTACACTGAACTAAACAGGTAAGCTGTGTGTTTTATTTTCAGGTTTTACAAAATGTTTGCATAAGTGATATTTTGCTCTTCAAACAAGAGTCTTACCTTCTTAAATGTCAGCATATATTCTAGAAAATGCTTGAAGGCAAATAAGGAGAGCATAGGGTGCCACTTCCTCTGCCACTGAGCTCTTTCCTTGGTCGCCTAATGAATTTAAACTAGGACGGTTGCCTTTACAGGATCAAATTATAAAATAATTTTCAAGTAAATGCTTCAGGTTGCCTCTTGCTCCATTTTCAAATCCCTCATTTGATGTTGTTTTAACTGCATACGTTGCAGCACAGGGTTAAAAGGATTAGTGAAGGATTAACTAAATAAAAAAGGGGAAAAGAAAGCTGTGCAATTAGAACTTGTCACCGAAAAGCTGTCAACACGGCCTAAGGAACAGATGCAAATGAGCCGAGCTGAGCCTCCCTTCCTGCGCACAGCGGAGATGTGTCTCCGGCGGCATCCCACAAGAGGGGAGAGACGAGAAAAGGCAGCCAGAGGAAGAGGGTTAGAGACGTGGACGAGCGGCCAGAAGAGAACATTAGCGATGTGCACGAGCTGGCAGAAGAAGAGGGCGAATGACGTGCACGAGCGGCCAGAACAGAGCATTAGCGATGTGCACTAGCGGCCAGAAGAGAACATTAACGATGTGCACGAGAGGCCAAAAAAGAGTATGAGAGATGTGCACGAGGTGGCAGAAGAGAAGGTAGAGAGACGTGCACGAGCGCCCAGAAGACAGCATTAGCGATGTGCACGAGCTGACAGGAGAAGAGGGCGAGAGACGTGGACGAGCGGCCAGAACAGAGCTTTAGCGATGTGCACGAGCGGCCAGGCGTGAGAGTTTCTTGATTTGAGAACTGGTCAGTAAACTCCCTGTGTGACCTCTGCAATGACCGCTACTTGTTTCGGCAATTAAATGGGGATGCTGATAAAAGTACAAAAAAAAAACTTTTGCAGACTAAAGTAATGGCCGTCATTAGGTAGTTGTCGGCTCATGTCGTCGTTGTCTGACGCAGTCTGGTTGACCCAAGCTTCACCCTGCGTGACTCACCTGGCAAAATGAGCTGTTCGTTTTGCTTGTTATCACACTGAAAAGATATTATTGGTGTCCATCAGTCATGTGTGATCCGAGTAGCTTACTATGTCTGACGGAAGGTTTAGAGTTGAATTGTTAAGTACGCGATTAAAACGATCTTCATGCACAGTCACATCAAATGCTTTGTCGCGATGTGTGCACATTCTGAATCGCTCTTCTGTAAATGCACCAACGAACGATTTGTTAACGTTAAAACTGAACGTATAAAACCCAAATGCCCACTCATACATTTCACAAATCCGCAAACCACTGCACCACTGTAATGGTGCCCAGGGACCTATTCGCACATACACTCACTGAGCAAATTCTTGGAACACTATACTAATGGTATATAGGGTCTCCTTTGTTCTCAAAACAGCTCTAATTCTTCAAGGCATGGATTCCGTAAGTTGTTGAAAATGTTTCTTTGAGATTCTGGTCCATGCCGACATAATTGCATCACACGATTTCTGCAGATTTGTCAGCTGCACATTCATCCTTTGAATCTCTCGTTCTTCCACATCCCAAAGGTGTTCAACTTGATTCACATCCAGTGACTAGGAAGACCGCTGAAGAACACACTGAACTCATTGTCATGTTCATGAAACCAGTTTGAGACCACTTTTGCTTTGTAACATGTTGCATGATCGTGCTGGAATGAACCATTTGATAAATTGTGGCTATGAAGAGCTAGCAGCAGCACTCAAATAAGACATTGCATTCTAGTGATGATTGATTGGTATTAACGGGCCCAAAGTATGTTAAACATTCTCAACGCTGTTACACTGCTACCAGCCTGAACTGTTGACTCATGGCAGGTTGGGTGCATGGACTGATGCTGTTGATGCCAAATTCTGACCCTCTCATCTGTGTGCCTCAGCAGTATTTGAGATTCACCAGACCAGGCTACCTTTATCCAGTCTTCAACTGTCCAGTTTTGGTGATCCTGTGCCCACTGCAGCCTCAGCTTTACACTCATGGCTGACAGGAGTGGAACCCAATGTGGTCTTCTGCTTTTGCAATACACATGCCTTAAGGGCTGACGTGTTGTGCATTCAGAGATGCTTTTCTGCTCACCACTGTTGTACCGAGTGCTTATTTGAGTTAGCACAGTCTTTCTGTCAGCTTGATCCAGTTTAGCGATTCTCATCTGACCTCTCATCAACAAGCTGTTTCCATGTGCAGGACTGCCACTCTTTTTAAACCTTTCTAAGTAAACTCTGGAGACTGTTGTGTTTGAAATCAGAAATAGTCAAACCAGCCTGCCTGACATCAATAATTGTGGCATGGTTGAAATCACTGAAATCACGTTTTTTTTTTCTCATTCTGGTGTTTGAAGTGAACACTAACTGAAGCTCCCAACCTCTAACTGCATGATTTTATGAATTGCACTGTGGCCACATGGCTGACTGATTACAGAATTGTATGATAAGCAGGTCTACAGTGGTTCCTAGAAATTTGCTCAGTAAGTGTAAATACTGTGTTTCAAGAAAAATTTCATGAATCTACTTAATAAATCCGACACTGAGCTGAAGCCAATAGGCAAGACACCCCTTGAATTGAGGCTCCTGCTGACTTTCCCTCAGGTAGGCTTTAGTATTTAGTACATATAAACAGAGCATGCAGAGCAAAACCCACCCACATGTCCATAAGGGGAGTGAGTAAACTGCACAGAGAATATGAAGATGCTGTGAGGCAGCAGTGCTAACAACTGCGCCACCATGTCTCCCTGAGTCTCATGTTTAATCTGAAGAAATAAAAATTAGAGGTGGGATGGTCATTAAATTAATCATTTTTCTTAACCTGTCACACTCTTGCAATATTAATCAAAATGACAGTGTTGAATTTTACATTTCTGTAAACTATGTTACTAATTTATCTAATTAACATGAACTTCTTAAACCTGATAGTATGGGTTCCATAGGTACCTTTTAGCTGAAGGGGCTCAAACTCCCAGAGGTCTGGATTGGCTGCAGGGTTTCATTCCAGCCACTTTGTTAATTAGTAGCCAATTACTGTTTCTAATTGAACATATTTTGTTGCCTTGATTTTAATTACCTTGCTTTTTAAAATTCCAAAACCTAAATTGCTTATTTTTTTCCTTAAGCAACTGAGAGTTAACAGTAATCACTGATCTGCTTCAGGTCAGAAAACATTTAAATGATGTTCTCAGAAAAAGAATATAAACAATTTTCAAAATGTCAGAACGAGTGCACTGTCAAGTTCTAAGGCAGGGGTCTCAAACTTTGGTCTGGAAGGTGACGATGGCTTCATATTTTCCCTGTCACAAGTTTTATAATTAGAAGCCAGTTCTTGCTGTTAATTAGACGTGCTGCTTTATTTAATTATGTGGCTTAGCCCTGCAAGTCTGTTTCATTAGCAGCAGGAATCATCTACTAATTAAGAAAGTGGCTGGAATGAAAACCTGCAGCCGCTGCGGCCCTCCAGGTAGTGAGTTTGACACCCCTTGCTCAACCTTAATCTGATCTAGAGATGTTAGCCCATCAATTCATACGCTCTGTGATTCATTCTCGCTATTTTGTCCTTATCTTCTTTCTATCCTTCATGATCTCCATCTCCAAATATTCCTGCAGCATTGTGCTCTTCTTTTCTCTGTGATTCCTTGGCATCCTTTCATTCTAACATGATAAGAGAATGGGGCTCCTTTATGTTTTTATAATGCCTCATGCTGACTCTGACTGTTCTTGTTAATTTTAGCCAACTCAGAAATCTATCTATCTATCTATCTATCTATCTATCTATCTATCTATCTATCTATCCATTTTCCAACCCACTTTATCCTAACTACAGGGTCACGGGGGTCTGCAGGAGCCAATCCCAGCCAACACAGGGCGCAAGGCAGGAAACAAACCCTGGGCAGGGCACCAGCCCACCGCAGTATCTATCTATCTATCTATCTATCTATCTATCTATCTATCTATCTATCTATCTATCTATCTACAAAATCCAGCCAAAAGTCATGGACACTTGACTATCACACAGTTAGAGCAGTTTGCTTAACTTATGATTCTAAAACCATAGACATTAATATGGCGTTGGCCCACTGTTTGTGGCTATAGTAGCCTCTGCTCATCTTTTCCCCAGGATTTTCGAATCTGTCTCTGGGAATTTATGCCCATTCAGTCAAAAGAGGACTTTTGAAGCCAGGTGGTGTTGCTGACCAATGATAAGACCTGATTCACAATCATTTCACTTATTCCCAGATAGTGAAATGTGATTCATCACTCCAGAGAACATGTCTCCACTGCCCCCAAGTCTGATGGTGGTGTGCTTTTAGTCTTGTGTTCAAATACAAAGGCATGGAAACCCACTTCATGAAGCTATCCATACACAGTTCTTGTACTGATGTTGCTTCCAGAAAGAGTTTGGAACTCGGCTGTGAGGTTTGCAACAGAGTACTGGTGATTGGTGAGTATACCCATCATGTGCCTCAGAACTTGTTGGCCCCACTCTGTGAATTTGGAAGGTCTGCCACTTTGTGGCTGAGCTCTTGTTGCTCCTGGACACTTCCACTTCACAGTAGTAGTCCTCACAGTTACCCAGGGCAGGTCGAGCAAAGAAGACATTCATATACTGACATGTGACAAAAGTAGCATGCTTCAGCGAGTAGTACCCATTCTTCCGCCAGTGGAGATTGGAGATGGAGACTGTATGACAGTGTGCTCATTTTACGCACCTGTTAAAAACAGGGGTGGCTAAAACACCTAAACTCAATAATTTAGAGGGAGGTCCACATACATTTGGCTATGTAGTGCATCTGTTTGTCTATCTATGTGTGTGCTTATCTGTCTTCTCCAAAACAACCACTTTGCTTCTTTTTTTCACTACCTTCTCCTGAGTTAACAATGCATAGAACTTCTTCAGCCACCTTGTCTTTCTACACTAATAAAATACTGGTGCCAGATTGGTTCCTGAGAGCAATGCCTTTTACTTCCCAAAAGAACCATCAACATGCAGGTTTCAGAAATATCCATTATATATTTAGATCTGTAATTGGCTCTATACATAACCATGAAGAGATGATCACAAATTTGTGAAACGCCAATGGCTGCTGACTCTCACTGCATAAAATAACAAGTTCAGGTTTCCCTGGTCTGTTGTATCCTGCCAGGCGTCAGGTCAGGTCAGGTTGGGAGCATGCACTGGTACAGTGCATTGCTGCACGCACCACATGATAAAACAGCTTGGGATCCTGGTTGGCAACCCCCCAGGCAGACACATGGTCCAGTCCCACCCTCCAGAAATGACCCTCCATCTGCCGCAGTCAGGTGTTACATGGGCATCCCCTTGACCTGGTCCAGCTACTTGGGTGTTCAACAATAAGGATCCACCCTCAGGGAATCACGCCACATGGCCGTAGTGCCATAACTAATGCTCCCTCATAATGCTGGTAATGTGCCTCATTCTGGACTCCATGAGCAACCACTCGTTCAACAAAGAGTCACACCAGTGGCATCCAAGGATTCTGCGAAGAGACACAGTACTGAAGGAGTCCAGTCTTTGTCTCAGGTCACTGTATAGCGTCCACGTCTGCAACCATAAAGCAAAACAGGAAAAACAAGGACTCTAAGGACTTGGACATTCGTCCTTTTGCATAGATATCGGGAGCACTAGACACCCCATTCCAGCGACCTCATGACCCCCCCATGCTCTCCTAATCCATCTACTGACTTCATAGGAAGAGTCACCAGAGACATGAATGTCACTGCTGAGGTACAGTATGTAAACCTCTCAACCTGCCAGGTGGCCTACTATAAATTAAAGATTTTTGTTTTTTCTACATATTAGGAACCTTTCAAAATCTTAAAACAACCAATTTTATATGCAGAGAGCCTTTCCCAGAATTAAATGTTTCTTTGTCAAGCAGTGAAGCTACGAGGAACCACATAACCCAGATAAGGGCCATTTTAGAACAAGCGTACACTGTCACTAAAATGGTCTGCAAATTTACAGTAAATTACTGGCCACTAGTTTATTCTTTTACTGTATCGTGTCACTGTATATTAAAATTAGAACACCATCATCCAGTGACTTCACCGTAAACTGCATCACAAAATCTCTGTTTTGTAGCAGTTCACTGCTGTTGAAACACAGGAATTAACCACTTCCAGCAAATGCTCATTTCTTATTACATATCAGCTTTAATAGAACAGCAGTCGAGGAGCCAATATGTCACAAAAAACATTTAAATATTGTATAAAGGACAATTAGGATGAAAGTAAGCCTTTCAGCCCAGCAAACACATCAATGCTACTTTTTAAAATTATACACTGCGATTTAACAGTTAAATAATAAACCACCCATGACTACTACAAGTTACAACATCACAACTCTTAGAAATAAGTGGCTTCATCAATGACATCTGAAACACTGCTTACAAGTAAACGTGCGTGCATTTATCTGTTTTTCATTACACCACAGTTTTTTTTATGTGCAATATACAGTTAATGTAATGTATTTTCACAGGATTTTTTTTAACATTGCATTTGCCTAGTTTCTCCAGAATAACATCAGGTTAAGCTCTGAAGGTCTCTGAAGTCCTCCTGGCCACCTCACTACTTGGTCACTTACTCCTCTTGTCTGTGATTCTCTTTGTGCATGAAAACATCTGACGTTTGAACGAAATCAGACAAGTCTCCAGGAGTGTCCCAGTAGCCACTTAACCTTTCACTGTCATTTTACCACTTATACAGAATATGTGAAAATGGTGCACTGTTAAAAATGTGGTCATAATGGAAACAGTTAATGCTGCCAATCGTTTAAGTGTTAAAAAACAGTCAGGAGCACAGACCAATGGAAGACCTCATCTCAGTAAAAGGAATGCAGTCAACAATGATGATTTTATCATCATTAATATTAAACTGAACTGTCTTGTTATGTCAGATCAAACCAACTCATGCTAAACATCTCACTGATGTCACTTTTACCTTATAATATACCCTGACATGCATGTGTGTCGGAGGACTCCCTCACCGGCTCTGTAGAGGTATGTAATAAGCCGCTAACACGGCCTTCTTCTTCTTCCCTTACAGAACCGAAAACCCACCCAATGAGGACAAATAGCTCCACCCATTCTGACCCTGCCAATATAAAACCCAGGTGTCCTAGAAGGAGGTGTCAGTTTTGGCCTGAAAAAGCCAGAGGACGGAGCTCCCTAAAAGCCAAACAACCGTAGAGCATCTTTTTCAGACTCCTGTTTCGGGCTACAAAGTACAAAGACGCATTCTTTACATTATCTTTCTGCTTATTTTTTTCCCTCGTCCTTGCATGAATTAAAGGGACAACCCCGTTGGTGTCTCAAAAATTATCTGTTTATGCATCCGTCATTGCCATACGTGACCACAACCCACATTACACAGTTTATTTACCTATATTAAAAACATCACTTATATATAAAAAAAATGTCAACAGACAATTATTTTAATCATTTGATGTGAACCAATGTTTATGAAATGCAATTCATTTTATCCAGTGGTTTTCTGATGCATAGTGTGCCACAGTTTCAGCAGTATATTGAAAATAACACCACATAAATCAGCTTCCATAACCCCAACAAACATTCAGAACACACTGAAAAATGATTTTGCTAATTGTTTTTGCTAATAAATTTGTGTTTTTACTGCGCATAAGTATGAGGGTTACACGGAATAATGTGCAAAGGGGGTGTTCTCTTGTGCTAATTTTGAACTTGATGCCATTATGGGTTTAGGGCAATGCAACAATTATTCACAAAATAATCCTCCACATTGAAACAATTAATTTGATATTTACAGCTAAAACATGGTTTAAATGTACATTTACATGTGTTTATCTATTTAGTATCATTATTTTCATCATTTATTGCATGATAGTTTTTACTGTGAAAATAGACTGTAAATGCATTGTATTTAAAGAGGATTTTATAGAATATGAAAATGCACAAACTGAAAATGTTAGACAACACAAACAAGGCCAAATACAATTTTACAGTAATTTTATGTCTATTGACAAAAAATGGCTTAGTGTTTCGTGATTACACAATACACTTTAATAGAGTATTGTACTGCGAAAAATGACAGTTACCTCCTGTGAAATCATGGCAATGACATACAGTGCTGAGTTTCAGCAGTGCTGCCCACACTCTTAAAAATAAAGGTGCCAGTTGGGTTCTTCAGGGCAATGCCAATGGGGCACCATTTTTGGTTCCCTAAAGAGTCGTCTACATGAAAGTTCCAGAAGAATACTTACATAAATAACCATGTTAACAGTTATGGGAAACACCAATGGGTTAAAAGGATTCTTAGGGCCTACAATCCCATCAGCTAAGCATACCTTTTCTTGGTCTGTTGTATCCTGCTAGGTAGCCTACACTACACATTAAAGATTTCTCATTTTGATTACACAATAGGATCCATTTCAAAGCCAACATAACCAAAATCGTATAAAAAGATCCTTTTCAAGAATGAAATTGCTCTTTGTCAAGCAATGTCCCTACAAGGAGCCACATAACTCAGTAAAGTTCCATTAAAGAAGTATTTTTAAGCGTGCACCTGCAATTTGACCTTTGTGTCCACGGACTCTCCGTTATGGAATGTATATAGACGTCAGAGCAAAGTTTATTCCCTTGCATTTCATGAATATTTCCTACCCTGGTTTTGAGTCCATTCCAGAAATTACCTGCTTAGATTGAACCCTAGTGTCCAGCCGGGCACAGCCTCGCGCTCGCAGCCACACGCCATGACACCGCCTTTCTGTGTTCTGTAAACTGAAGTGTTAGCAAGAACGTGGGGCGACCATGCGAGATGTCCACAGAGACTTCTAAAAAGTGTTGAGAAGAGGCCCTGATACCAACTCATTTTATAAAGCGCACTTCATTTAACTATCCCGCTGAGCATTTACTAAAGACGATCTCAAAAACGTGTAATCCGTATCCCAGCACCAAAAGCGGACGCGCACTTTGCCATTTCTGGCCTGTCAGTGGCGCATCAGGGGTTGGGCAGACAAGTAAGCCGCATTGCTCACCTGGGGAATGGCAAAAAGAAAAAAAAGTGCGTCTACTGAGTCCGTCATTTGAGTAAATATTTAAACAAAATCGGGGTAGGCGGGGATGGACGTCGGTGCAAGCATTGAAAGAGACGCAGAAAAAAACATCTGTAATATCAAGGTGTGCGTCCACCGCATTACCTGCGCTCGTGCAGTATCAATGTGTGTGTGTGTTCGTGTGTGTGTGTGAGAGAGAGAGAGGCAGGGAGAGTGAGGCTGTGCGGAGGAGGGCTGGAGGAAGGGGGTGACTGTTCGATTGGAGCTTTTGTTAGAACGCAGGCTGGCCACCGTTGGGATTTTCATCTCTTTTCTGCATTTCTCTTGCACATACGAGTGGCTAATAAGTCCTTCTTTCTGCGCACCTTTTTGTGAACAAAGGCATGCTATTTGTACAGAATCAAAAGCGGTCACTGCTTTGGGCCAGTGTGCAAAACACTCGTAGAAATCATCAATGGTCAAAAATACACTTAATTTTTCAACAGCGCCATTATCTATCTATCTATCTATCTATCTATCTATCTATCTATCTATCTATCTATCTATCTATCTGTCTGTCTGTCTGTCTGTCTGTCTGTCTGTCTGTTATTACTAATAACCGTATACTGCACTTTTAATGCTGTATTTCTAATTATTAGTGAGCTGGGCTCATAATCGGAAGTGTACCAGAATTCATTGAATGATAATACTGATGTTAATTATTTGCATGATAGATAGATAGATAGATAGATAGATAGATAGATAGATAGATAGATAGATAGATAGATAGATAGATTCGCTCTCTTAAATACGTCTTCAGTTCACCGTTGAGCTCTGAGGCCGGTCTTTGACTTGCAGCGGACATGACCGGAGCACGTCCGGACCGTGCTATACACTACTTTTCTGCTGTGCTCCATATCCGAAGCTTTAAACTCTGCACCTCTTTGCCTACAGATTGATCATTTTATATAAACGAGTTTTATCGGTTTGAATTAACACAGAGTGTGATAAGCGCATGGCAGCACAATGCCCGTGTGATACATTATGCCATCTAGTCTGTCATCGCTTTTTACCACAAAGCGTAAGAATGAATATCGGACGATCAACCGAATCGATTCGCTTTCTGCAGACCGCAAGGCTTAGTCCTGCGCGTCCGGGTGGAATTAAGCCATCTGTTTAATGAAAGGTTGAATTTATTAAGTCGAGAGTTAAGATGAATGAGCTGCCGGACCTTTGCGACTCGGGGTAGTGGATATTCTGGAAGCCTTTTTCTGCACCCCATTATCACACTGTCTCATTTTGTCTTTTGTTTGTCCATTACAGCTTTACCCCTTCTGTTTCCCTTTTTTCCCCGTAGTCCGCTTTTATAATTTGTGACACTTTGGATTTCCCCTTTCTATCTCAACTTGACCGCTGATACCTATACCCCCCCACCCCCCCCCCCCTCCCCCCATCCCCCGTGTCCACATCTTTCTAATATTATTCTTTATTCCAATGGTCATCCTTCTCTTCTTTATATGCCTTTTTTCACTTTATTCTTTGTGTCAGTTTCTCCTTCACCGTCCCCATGTACAGTCTCCCTTATCACTAGCCCCCTTCTCCTTGTTCATCCCTCCATCCCTGTCTCTTTCTCCCCTTCCCCGCCCCCTCCTCTCTTACTCTCTCCTTATCCACCCTCCCTTTCTCTATCATCCCCTCCTCCTTCTCTCAATCCCTCTCTCTCGCTGCCTTTATGCCCTTTTGTTTTCAGTCTCTAAGCGCCGAGCTGCTGCTCTTGTCGCCGCTGCGCTCCTCTTCCCCGTTCGGGAGGAGGATCTCTCATTCCGGAACCTTTTTTTTTTTAATTCGTTAGATCATTTTTTATTTCGATTACTTACTCCATTTTTCTTTGGATATTCCCTGACTGCAAGTACCGTACCTTCCCTTTTTCAGCTGAGGACGGTCACCTGCGCTGGAAAAGAAACACTGAGGGGCTCTACATTCCTGGAGACAACAAAAGCGAGAGATGCCGCCACCGTGTCAGCCCAGGTAAGAACGGGAACGTCTATTATTTCTACATTGATTACTGAGCAGAATCGGTTCCCAGTGCAGATACTGGGAGCAGTCATTTGATAGACTAGTAGAGTATCATCGGGGTGGATCATTTGCAGATATTCTTATTAAAATTTCTAAATGTCAACTATAAATAGTCATCAATTATAACTAATTACATTTTAGATAATTGCTTTCGCTATTGTGTTTTTGTCTCGTTCTACGTTTTCGCATTCTGTTTGCACCAATAAAAGTTAGTGCATCTTTAAAGCGAGTCAGCTGGCGCTGTGCCGATTAGCCGCTATCTGTAGCACCAGTCGTCTCACTGCCCCTACGGACGACTGCTATAGGGGTAAAAGTCGCGGGTGTGTGTGAGTGAGAGAGAGAGAGAGAGAGAGAGAGAGAGAGAGAGAGAGACTGATCCGCAGAGTGTGAAGCTGTGAGTGGAAAGGTGCGCTCGCGGTGTGCTTCGACACAGACCGAATAATGACGGGATGTCTGTATTCTAACCAAATGAGTGTAATGGGCTCTAACGTAACCATTTATACAGTATATTTTAATTCGCGGGCGGCAGCACGGAACATCAGTGCATGGATGGTTCCTATCTTGTACTGATGCAGTCGGAGCCATTCTCCGGTCCCCAGCAACACTGGCCTGAGTTAAGGGGGTTAGAAAATATACGGGTAGCTTAAAGAATACAGTACTTTAATTCCTTCTTCTGGCTCTGTGTTGTCGTTCGTTGGCACCCGTATATAAGATAGGTGTGCTGTGTAAAACTGTATAGGGTGTGTGGTATCTGCGCATAACGTGTCAGTAGCTCTACATACATCCACTCAAATACGTTAAATGTTTAAAACTATACATTTTAAATAGTACGTTTTTGTAATGTTGATACATACACCACATGTACAATACATACAGCATTTTGTGCGTACTGTCTAATACTGTAGTAGTATATAGCATAAATCCATATATATATACTGTGTAGAAATGTATACAAAACTGTATACTCACAAATATACAACATATACCATTTTGTGTGTTCTATATATAGTATGTACTAACATAAAATATAGTGTTTGTTGGTGTAAAATGTGATGTGGTGTTTGTATACTTAGTTACGTTCATTTATTTTCTTTTGTGCATTTTTTTTGTATGGTTTATTACAAATATATTTATATAGTATCTATCTATCTATCTATCTATCTATCTATCTATCTATCTATCTATCTATCTGTAGCATTATGTGTACATTTAAAAAGTACCTATTCTCAGAAACGTACACACTAAAACATTATTTTCACCGTAAAACATATACAACATATGGATATATGAGTAGACAAATGCTCACTTTTTTCTCTGTTGTATTACACTATATACTGCACATGAAATGAATTGCATATTCTCTGTGTTTTTGTTAGCATATTTATTTGTGTGTGGTTTATATTATTAAAATGTATATAATGTGCTATTTAGAGTGTTTGTGTTTGTATATGCAATACTTTGATATTGCTTTTCAGTTTGAAACATGTGCATGCTTCATTGGAGAAATATGATTAGTAAATTTATAAGCCATAATACTTTCCTTGCTTTCTTGATTTTTAATCTATCTATCTAAATCACTTATATATACAAAATGTATAGTATTATGTGCATACCTAAAACGTATACATCTTCATATACATAAACACATTTCTTTAACTGTGAAACATATACAGTATATACAACATAAGGATATATAAGTACAGAAATGCTCACTTTTAACTCTTCTGTATTATACTATATACAGTATATGATATATATAGTGTATAATATAGTCTACATATTAATTGCATTTGCATCTGTACAATGCTTTGATTTTGCTTTTCAGTTTGAAATATGTGTATATTTTATTAGTAAATTAATAAGCCATAATACTCATAAAGCATACATTTTCCTTACTTTCTTGATTTTGACAGGTGGTTTATTATAATTGTATTGTGTGTGATATTGTATATCTATCTATCTATCTATCTATCTATCTATCTATCTATCTATCTATCTATCTATCTATCTGTCTGTCTGTCTGTCTGTCTGTCTGTCTCAGCGTCTAATCTGTGCATATTTATTTTTTTCAATCCCTATTTGTGTCTTTTGATCGCCTTGTTTTTTTTCCTGCATTCATTTCTTTTTACTTCTGTAGCTTTTTCTTTGCATCCCAGCTTCTCTTCTCATCTTTCTCTCCCTCTGTCGCTGTCAAATCTCTCTTTGACTCTTTCTCTTTCTTTGTATGTCAGATTCTCCGTTTCTTTGTACACATCTTTCTTTTTCTGTCACTTTTTGTTTTTCTTTCCTCTCTTGCTGTCTCTTTGTATCGCTTCAGATTTAAAAATGTTCATAGCTTAAATCATTTATCGTGTAAATTATTTTCTTTTGCCAGTCATCTATTTTCAGAACAATAGCAGAGTGTCAAGATGTTGAAATCACTCGTACCTCTTTCTGTAGTTTTCATTTTCAATGAAACTGTAAACATTGCAGAGCAAAATTACTAATGGGCAAATGTCAATGAATGAGCATAATGCATCTGAAAGTTCTGAAGAGCTAATTAGAGAGCATCTCTACGCTGCTCACTCTGTAAAGAGAAAATCTAACCATGCTTACATTTTGGTTTAAATGGAGTCAACGTCGACTGGACACCTGGGCAATGAGGCAGGCGCAGCAGAACATCCAGCTACAACTTAGAGCACAGTGGCTGAGCGAGGGCCAGGAAAGCACCCTGGTACTTTGGTGCCATTTCTTCCTTTCCTTTTTATCTCTTTTCATTCATCTCATTCTTACACTTCCCCCTCATTCATTTTTTTAATCATTGTTTCCTTTTCCTGCTGTTGATTTTCCTCTCCATCTCATTTTTTGGTGGCACTTTGGACAACAAGCTTATCAAAGTCAGTGGGCAGCTGGCATGGTGAAGCTCCTGGTGAAATAAATGAAATGTGCAGACAGAAACTTGTTAAAATTTCTTTGCCAGCACTGCAGGGGGTTCTGTTGGTTTCAATGAATTTGGGATTGGAGACAAGTCACCGGATTTGCTGGCAAACATTAAAGGGGACTTGATGAGGGCTTTATAGCGAATAGATGCCAAAGCCCTTTTCAGGGTGGCCAGTTTGTCCAGTACCAGGTGGCTTGTGTGACTGAGATGGTTTCCCTATGTAGTAAGAAAAGAGGACTCCATGTGCCCCAGGTTTAAAGACTGTGTAGTTTTGGTTTCCTATGTAGGAATGCTTTTGGAGGATGGCAATATAGGGAAGGGCCTTAGATGGCTTTGAAGAAGTTACATCGATTTTAATTTTTGTCTTAACAACAATGAATTGCATTTTGCTAAAACATTCAGGATGCTGAAGACAAGGAGGTGAAACAGGAACACTGCAGCATGGGTACTGTGGTAGAGACACAGCCAAAGATGGCACTTTATAATCACCAGCACGCTGTCCAGGTGTAGCACAGTCTGTGCCATACATTTACACTCTTCAATGTGGCATAAATGGAACTCTCACCCTGGCATACTTTGAAGAACCAAACTCACATTTAAACTTCCCGTCATCCCACCTTCTTTGCACAGCTGCCCCCCTTGTGGGTCTAGGTCCACTCACCCCATATTCATCTTTGTAGTCAAGCGTAATCCAGCGTTGCATGTCTTGTGTGCCACCATCCAGAAGCAAAATCTACACAACAGACCTGCTCAGCCAGCTTTTCAGAGGCTTGGTGGTCACATCTTGGCTTCATGGTGAGACAGCACCCTCTTCCAGTCCAGTCTCAAAAGCCTCTGTGCCAAGTCCTTAACTATGGTTGTCCTTCCCAGGACCTGTTTGCCTTTGGTTCAAACGATTTGGCTGCTCCAGGAGGTCTGTACTTTCCCTCATGTTACATTCATTGAGCAGGATGCAATGTAGTTTTGTCCTGGCAGGTAGAGCCCCAATCTGATAAAACTGTCACTTGGACACCTGTCTCCCCCCTTTGCTCTCGTTTGCTCACTTGAATCTCTTTGTGTTTATCACCCTGTTTTCCACCAATACATATCTGATATTTGCTTGGCAGGAGGTGAAGTTCTAATACAGTCCTTTTGTGTGAGTCTGTGCCAGCAGCACCCTTGGCGTTCATAGAACACATCATGTGAGGGTGTGATAGTACACTGGAGTGAATATTTTCCAGAGGCTGGGGTGGCTATCTTCATAAATGATCTCAGAGCACACTCAGGCAGAACATCCTCGCCCAGCTGCAGCTGGCTACCCAGCTCCATATGGGGCACTGGCATTGTCACATATGAGCATTAGCAAAAGAAAATCTTCTCCATCGGAATTATCAGTTGGCACCCTCAAGTTCATGTGGAAATGAGTGCCTGGGAAGGGTCACATGCAATGTGAGCCCACAAGGGCACAGATGTGCTTCTACCTTTAAGAGCTGAGTGATTTCTAACTGAAGACGGCCTGACAGCATGACCAGGCCTCAGACACTCTGGTGTAAAGCTGAAATGGGAAGGGGCAGAATAATATAGAAATTAAAAAAGTATTTAAAACTGGATCTAGCAGCGTATCTCCCACATTCAAATATGAAGATCATCTTCAAATCAAAGTTCAAGTTCAATTCAAATCAAAAATACCATTTAAAGAGAAGGGACACAGACAAAGAGAACATCCTACCACACACAACCCCCATGTCTTTGGCTCTGATATTCACCTTATCCTCAACAATCCTTTTCACAGAACAAAAGGGTCAGAGTCGGTCAGTTCTGGTGATGAGTAATTGTAATTGCCTCCATTATTATGAGAATGTCTCTCCCCAGTGCTGACTGTGCACATCCATCTCTGCTCCCAAGCCATCATTTCAGCTGAGAGCAGGCCATGGTGCCATTGAGTGCATTGCTGTGTTGAATATTAGGGTTTGATTGACATCCAAATATTCTTTACTTTTAATCACACTCACCCCCCCATTACCTACATGACGTTTAAGAGCTCAGGACTACCTTTCAGTGTTTCGGTGACAAAATGGACCAGGAGGAGTGCTGACACAGGACATAACAAGTCTAACAAACAAGAAGAGACATTGAGCACTTGAAGCTCATTTGGTTAACTAATAGTCACGTTCTCACCATATCTTACCCAGATTCTTTTTACAGGCTGTCAAGGTTTCCACCTCGACTACATTTTTGTCCCATAGCCCGTTAGGCCTGACTTATCATCTTATTTTTAAGTCTTTCCTGGTCTTAAGCTTGATCCATGATAGTTTTAAAACAGATACTTAGACACCAATGAGTTACCTGTCCTCCTTTCTTCTTTGTGTAGGCGTCCACCTCGTTGGTCAAGGTCCATCATCTTCATATGCAGTTTAGTTTGCTTTAATCCAGTGAAGCCTGTCTCATGGGCAACTTCAAGGTATAAATATGCATAAAATAAATAAATACCTGAATGCTTCAATAAACAGGAAATATATCAAGAATAAAAAAAAACGAAAATTTAATTCGAATTTTTCTGGTGTATTGTGTCTTGAATGCCCTGGTGTTCCATTTCGCCCAAGCTTCAACCCGGCCTGACATGATCCCAGTTATAACGTTAGCACTATAATTAGTCAATTCTGTTTCACTTTGTTTGTAATGTTCTTTCTTTGTTTATGCACATAAAAGTTGCGTGGCTGAGTAATTTGCATTATAGTTTATGATATGCACATGCTCTTTGAGCTTCTCATCCCAGAAGAATAAATTGATCTGATCTGAGTTGAGCTGATTTGATTTGGTGTGGATGGTGGGAAATTGTTGGTGAGGAAGGATGTTTCTGGCCTGTGTATATGTGGCATACTGCAGCTACAGATGTCCATCTCTGGCGATCTAGGTCCACCTGTGCCCAACAATTTTTCCCATACATGATATCTACTGTATTAAAATCTTCATCTTGGGTCTCCACACATAGCTCTGTAGAGCTCCCTTTTGTTGAGCTCTGTGATTTGCTCACACCACCATCATCATTGATGGCTTTTAGTGAGGGCGACCTCTTGCTCTGTGATGTCAGTGCAAGTCGGGGTGCAGAGTTCTAACCAGCTGCTGTCAGGGCGCTGTGCCAGAGTGACCCTCAGTTGCAGTTTGGAATTTCAGGGCTCCTGAACTGTGCAGCTCAGCCAGAAATGCATTGTTTGAAAAGTTCTGTGTAACCCGCAGTGGAGGTTTCATTGAGGCTGTGCTGACATTTATCAAAGTCAGAGCAAAATGACCGGTCAGACATTTGGCAGTTTGGCAGCAACCCCTAAACAGTTTATTCACAGGCCTGTGTCTATGCGCACTGTGCCACTAGCCCATAATTTAGAGAACTGAACCTGAAACCAGAAAAGACATAACTGGGTTGGCCTGATGTTCTCCTGGTGTTGAAATCACATTCATTGCCTTATTAGCTTTGTTTTCATTTACTTTGTCTTTAGCAGTCGGTGACTCTCATATGCATTTCTATCAATTTCTAATAAACATTCACAATTCTAATGGCCTTTAACTTCCATTCCCATCATTTCCAGCCTTCTTTTCCATTTGTGAGTTTACCGCTCTCTAATTTATGTTCACATTTGCACCATCCACATCTCTTCTGTTTATACTTCTGCTGGTCTCTATTTCCACACATAACCTGTACTAGTTAATAACTTGCCTTTGCATTCAGGATCTTTGCATTCCATTTCTCTTATTTGCTCTCCTTCTCAATATATGGATTAATGCATGGATCTTAAATGGTGTACAATATCCATTGTTTTTTTTACTTTTTTCATCATTATGGGCACAGGAAAGGCACTATATCAATAAAATGTATTATTATTATTATCATGTTCACTTTTGAGTTATCTCCATCACTATCTCTGCTGGTGACTAACTCACGCTGACATCTATACTGATCTCTCCTTCCCATTTCTTCTCTCTACATTTCTCTAATTCCCATTTACATTTACAATTCCTACTTTATTTTTCATTGATTCATACATTTCTTCCTGTCCCTGCTAGTCTTCAATGGTCTCCTGTTCACTCACAGTTCTAATGCTCTCTACTTCCTATTTTCATTTTCCGCTGTTATCTCCTTCCAATTCATGTTTCTTCTGGTTTCTGCTTTTGATTTCCGTTCTCTAACACAATCCGTTACTTTCCAAACAGTCCAAAATGGTCTTAAGCTTCCACTGAAGTCCTTACTGCTCTCCAGCCCATTTCCACGTTCCACTCTTCTCTGATTCCCATTGTCATTTCCACTGGTCTCTGCATCCAGTTTAGTTTCTACTTCTCTCTCCTTCTCATTCACATCCTTACTGGTCTCTCTTTATTATTTCCATTCTCTAATGCCGTCAATTCCAATTTATATTTGAATGAATCTTCAACTTCTCATTGTTACTGCTCTCTGCTTTCTATAACATTTTTTTCCTGTTTTCTATTTTACATTCACATTTTTAATGATAGATGGTGCAGAGTTTAGTGTTGCTACATCAGGGGCCCTCTGTCCTTGATTCAGTTCCTAAGCCAGTCCCTTGTTTGTACAGTATCTGTTGTCCTCCAGATACTCCAGTTTTATCTCACATATCCATTGGCGCTGTTTGAGCTCAGACGTGCCCTCCAATGCCCAGTACTCTTTCCTGCTGGGAGAGACTCCCCACCGTCCTTCATAAGCCTGAATTGGATCGAGAGGGTTTGACAGCGATGTGTGTTGTGTTTATTTCCAGATCACTGCTGCTCTTTCCATTCCATCTTTTCTTTACTGGTCTCAATTTCCACTTTATATTTTCTTTCTCTCTTTTTTGTTTTCTAATTTCTATTCCTGTCTTTACTTCTATCTCCTTAATATACATATCTTTGCTCATTTTTCACAATTTCACTTTTACATCTCTCCCTTCCTTACTCTCATGCCAGGGTCTGATTCCCACTCACCAGTTTACCGCTCTCCCCTTCCCATTCACACCTCTACTGGTCTCTACTACCCCCCATCTATTTTTCACCACAGCACAGTTTGCTTTCATATTTGAACTTATCACTGTGTCCCTTTTCCCATCTTTACTTTTCCCACTTCCCAGCATCGAACTGTCTTTCACATCTTTCTCTTTCTCTCAGACGGATGAACAGCCATTTTCCAGGTTCACCTGGATTTGCCAGTTCCCCCCCAGATTTTGGGGTTATTATTTGTGTATGAGGTCATTATTGTCACACAGGCAGAGCACAGCACAGTTCTTACTTGCTTGAGCTAATCAACCTGCTACATGTCACCACTTCATGGTTGCTGTGATTTGTGATGTAATCATTTTGTTCACTTTCCTAAACCTCTGTGATGTTTCAAAACCCAATGAAGGTTGAAGCCCACTTGGAGCCTTAGGTGGGTTAGACAGATGTCACCCCTCATTGTCCATAGCGGGTATTCAGTATTAATAAACTTCAACGACCTGATTCCCCTCTTTGTGTTCGGTATGTGTACCCCTTCAGTAGTATAAACAGCGCCCCTTTGTGTGAGGATGACCTCTTGCTCTGTGATGTCAATGTGAGTCTGGGTGCTGAGGACTAACTAACCAGCTGCTGTCAGAGTGCTGTACCAGTGTGACTTCAAGGAGTCCATGTCCCTTGGTGTATGGAACAAGTACACCTTTACTTTCATAAACGGCACCCAGCAGGTATCATCAGAGTTTGACAACGCTGGGGGACCGTCTCAGCGTCAGGAGCGTGCACCCCTTAACTTTCATAAATGGCTCCCCTCAGATGAAGGTACCTTAGGTGGCCACCTATGTCACCTAATGGATTGACTGGCTCAGTCAAAAACTCATGATAGTAACCCCATTCTTAGAACAGAAATTATTATAGCTGGACATCAAGCTCCTTCAGTTACCTCTTTACTCCTCTTTATTCTTCATCATTAATGCTTGCTGCTGTCTTCACTGGTTGCCTTTCGCACTTCTCCATGGCTCTGTGTCCCTTTTCTTCCATATCGTCTCTGTGTCCTAGTGACTAACTCCTTTCCATGTCTACACCGGTGTTGGTATCCTTTCTGCATCTTCCTGACTAAACTGTAACTGCCGTTCCCATTTCCACTGCTCCATGATTCCTAGTCACGCCAATCCTTTGCTTGAAGTACTTGCAGTGGTGACTCAGTGGGATTTCATTCTGGCACAGAACTTGATAGAATCATCCGGCACTGAGATAAACAGATGTGATCCAGCCTCGATAGTCACCTCGTTTCCTTCCCTTGGTATCTCTTGCATGTTGCCTTTTGAATCAATGCCTGGCAGTTCTTAGCACCCTAAATTGCAAAATGTTGTTATTTTCTTCTATAAAATAATGCTGTCTGCTGCCTTTTGGGAGGAATCCAGCCTGTGGTCTTACCAAATTAACACTCACATATCTTTACTTCTCGTCTCTTTCACTGCAGCATGGTCCTCAGGGGGCATGCTGGAGTGTCAGGTGGCCACCGTACACTTACGAGGATTCTTATGGATCATTTCATATGGTGACATGGAGTAAATCCTTTACATGTTTCTTGACTCTACACTCACATTCTCTACATGCCTCTTTAAACAGGAGGGGTTCACTAGCCGCCTCCAAGCCCACCATTTCTGCTCAGTATTTTCCAAGCCCACGCCAGTCAGTGATCTGCACACACTTATCCAGAACATTCCAGGTGATTTACATACAGGGCTACATAAATCTGCACGCGCTTGTGGCCCCCCTACTGGGCGCAGACAGACAGACGCAGATCACGCTGAGAGACTCTCACACGCGCCTCACTTTTATACTTTCGCACTTCTGCTGAAGCCATGAGAGCTGCTAATTTATTCCAAGCCAATATTATTTACACCAGTAAATTCTCCTGCAGGAGGGAGAGAGATGAGAACCCCCCACCTTGATTCACACAAGACCCTCCTGCTCAGAATAAAGAATGCTTGCACATCTGCCGTGCACCTCGAAGTCTCCCTGCCTCTGTGTGAGCAAAATTTATTGCCTCATTCCAGAGAAATCCTTTAAAATGCACTGCTGTGAGGTGTGTGTGTGTGTGTGTGTGTGTGTGAATGTGGTTCACTGCTGTGAGCCAGAACTTGTCATGGAGCCTTCATGTACATTTGTGTTTATGTATGTGCTTGTGTTTGTGGTGCCTTTGTCCGCTTTCTTGTGTGTGTGTATACTAACGTCATGAGCATGTCCATATTTATGAATATGTATTCATATTTCTGAGCATGAGCACATATACCTGTTTCTTCATATGCCCTTATTTGTGAATATTTTATGTATTTCTGTGTTTTTATCTTTATGTATTGTTTGCTTGTCTAGGAGCTTTTGTCTAAATAAGTAACTGTCTACTTGATGTAGTTTAAATAATCCCAAAATGTGTCTGTATGTACACTGATCTGCATGCACGCTTAAAAATAAAACTGCCAAAGTGGTCCTTCAGAGAAATGCCATAGGGGAGCCATTTTTGGTTCCCAAAAGAACCATCCACATGAAGCTTCTCGAAAGAACATTTATTTATTTAGGTCTGTAACACTCACCATAAATAACCATGAAGAGATTTGTGAAATCCCAATGGCTTCCTGATTTTAAAAGGACTTTTAACGCAAACAACCACCCAAGCTTAGTTCAGGTTTTCTTGATCTGTTAATGACCTGCTAGGTGGCCTACTAGTCATTCAACGTTTCTGTTTTCTCCACGAATCAGGAACCTTTTCAAAATCCAAAAATTCATTTTCATATTTAAATAATTCTTGCCATTTGAAATAGTTTTTTTGTCAAGCAATGGAGCTACAAGAAACCACACAACCCAGTAAAGTACAATTAAAGAGCCAGTATTTTTAAGAGCATATGTGTTGTCATAGAAGACAGGGGTTGGCTGGCATCCCAGCCAGGTAAGGAACCGTCCGTTAGTAATGGAAGTGTGGAAGAGGACCATCTCCCGAGACCATGTACTCCCCCGGCGATAGGTGAGTCTCCCAATTCCAATGGGCAACCCAGCTGTGTCTCCTGGGAGCCGCCAGGGGGAACTGTGGGGAGGCGGTTTCCTCATTTTAGGGAGATAACCTGGAAGTGACCTGAAAGCACTTCTGGGTTCAGTATAATAGAAGCCGAGAAGTCGAGAAGTCAGATGTGGTGGTCGGGTGGATGAGGATGAAGCTTACTGAGGACAAGTGGAGGAAAGGGAAGGGAAGAGACAGAGAGAAGGAAGAAGGCTTTTGCTCATAATTGTGCTTGTACAACCTTTGGACAAACCTGTGAGAGATCTTTGTGAATAACTAAATCTTTACTTGAACCCGACACTTGTGTCAGTGAGGTTTCATCTGGGGTTTAGGGTGCTGTAATGCCCCCTACAGGTCACAGTGTGTTTTTAAGTATATGCTAGTTGGGTTACCAGGCTCTACCTAATGTAGAATAAAATGTACGTATGGTCACTAAATAAATTCCCCAGAGTGGAAAATCTTGTCTCCAAATCAAAATTTTAGTGACTAGACCAATCATGGAGGGAAAATTTGCATACTCGTGTCAAGTCCCAAAAAGTTATCCTAGGGGTGCTTCCTTATTAAAGTGCAGGTGCAGTCACTAAATAAGAAAATTCACAAAGAAACAAAAGGGGAATGTACATAAAATGTGCAAGAGGTAAGATTAGCGATGTGGATTGGTCATTCTGGACAAACACACACTCAGGTTTGTCCATTAGACCCAACCACTCAGAAGAGGTGTTGGTGAGGCCACCTGGGGTTCTTACTTTGTGTGTATCCCAGTGCCCCATGCAGTAAAGGTGGCACTATGCTGTAAAAATGGTGCTATCCTTTGGAAGAGATGAAAAACTAATGACCTGAAGTACAAAACTGAGGTCATAAATGATCCCTGTCAATTCTTCATAAAGAGTCGGGCATATCACAATATCCTGGCTAAATTGCCCTCCATGATCTGATCATTCTCCAACTCTAAACATCCTCTTTCTCTGATTGGCTATCTCTTTCACCCCTTAGCACCTAACAGCTAATGTGTGGTGAACTTACTGACTCAAAATGGCTGCTGTCCCATCATCCAGGTGGATGCTGCAAGTTGATGGTGGTTGAAGTGGCTCCCCACTCACTGTGTAAACAACTTTGAATAGGTTAGTAAAGCATTATATAAATGTAAACAATTATGATTATAATTATTATTACATCCATAGCTGTACGCATCAGTGAGGTGGTTGTGTGCTACATTATATAAAATTAAATGTTAGGGGATTTCAGCCTGTGTTTGTGAGTTTTTGACTTTATATCTATATGTATAGATGCTTGTATTACATGTATGTGCTTCTATTTATTTATATATGTCTATGCATGCATATGTGTATGTGTGGATGTTTGGGTATGCATTTTGTGGCCACTGTGGGCCATCTTGAACTCCCAAACCCTTGTCACAACTACAGACATGCCAGTCCCGGTAGAAATAGTCCTTTTAATTTAAAACAGTAATGTTATTGGTTTTCTTCCAACAACCTAACACCCAATGCTCAATTCCTTCTTTTGATTGTCCTTCCTCCATATCTGTCCAGGTGAGTTTTGTCCTCCTTTTCCCCAAACTTGAGTGAGGCAAGGTGGACCCTTTTATATGTCAGGCCCAAGTTCTTCAGGCACCATGACATTACACAGAGGAACCACTTTCAGGTCAGATGGAACCTTCTCCATGTCATGAACTTGGAATAACAAAGTTTGTAGTCCCAAAAATTCCCACTAGAGGGGGATATCACCACCAAACCCCAGCTAGTAATATAGGAAACACAGAGTCTTTATAAAATATAAGATTTATTGTTAACAAAAATGCTCAGTCATAATACTTTGAAGCTCCAAAGAGCACAAAAGGCACACAATGCCTGTAAAGGCAATTCCAAAAGCAAACAAAGTCCCAATACAGATATTCAAAGAATGCTCAAAAACAGAGCAGTAAGGTCAAAAATCCAAAGAATCGCCAAGCACCGAACAGTACAAAGATAGGCTCACCAAGCTCCAAATAACTACCAGGAAATGTGGATTTATAGGGCAGAGGGCAGTTCCTGGCAGTGATTGGCTAGTGTTCCTACCTCTTGGGGACCACTCATAAAACACATGGAACATAACCAAGGCATAGTAACCAATGTAGGCAATAAACAAAAGAAAAATTAACATAAATTAATAATTCAAAAATTAACAAAAAGGAAATAAATCAAGGATTTCAGTCCCAAAGGGAGGAATCCTGGCTGAAACATAACACTCAGGAAGAAGGGTGTAGCAGCAGACCACCAGACCACCAGAGCTACAGCCAGTTGGATTTCATGTCTATGCCTCATGATTTTCACACCATAAACCCCATAGCACTGTGTGACAGACTTGCTACATAACAGACAGTTCAATTATATGACACACCCACTACAAGACACACCCACTCAATGATCATTATTATTCATGAGTCAGATAACCCTCCCACAACCCAGGATGATTAATTATAATGAAACGCGAGCTACTGTACTGTTACATCACTGACATGTAATGCAAAGGCCACTTAACATCTTAACAATTTGATTTGCCCCTCAATGGAGCGGCACTATGGAGGTCTGCATCTAGACTCTGCTGGGCATCCAGTCTCAGCAGCTCCTCTGGTGGCACCCACAGTATCCAGCAGGGCTGTCTAATGAGAATACAGCTTCCTCATTGCCTTGCTGGTGTGCACATGGGTGATCCACCAAAGGTAAGCTGTCTCCTAGCACATTGTGGGAGTATACATTTCTAATAGGCGCTCTCCCCCTGTCTTTCCATTTTGTTGTCCTACCCAGCCATTGCAGTGGGATGTCCATCTGTTGGCAAGGAGCCATTGATCCCAGTCAGTAAATTCAATGCATACAAAAATGAGTTCATGGTTTTATTAGACTAAAAGGAAGGATGATTAGAGGGTGTAAACACAAAGTATTACAGAAACATAAAGGACAAGGTAGATCCACCTTATAGATAGATAGATAGATAGATAGATAGATAGATAGATAGATAGATAGATAGATAGATAGATAGATAGATAGATAGATAGATAGATAGATAGATAGATAGATAGATAGATAGATAGATAGATAGATACTTTATTAATCCCAATGGGAAATTCACATTCTCCAGCAGCAGCATACTGATACAATAAGTAATATTAAATTAAAGATTGATAATAACTTTGTATAATGTTAAATGTTAACGTTTACATTTACATCATTTAGCAGACGCTCTTATCCAGAGCGACTTACAACAGTGTTTGTTAGTTTTTTTCGCATACCCCTTGGGGTCAGAGCGCAGGGTCAGCCATTGTACAGCGCCCCCTGGAGCAATTACAGGTTAAGGGCCTTGCTCAAGGGCCCAGCAGAGTAGGATCTCTTTTGGCACTGACGGGGATTCGAACCGGCAAACTTCGGGATACCAGCGCAGATCCTTAGCCTCAGAGCCACCACTCCGCCCCCCCGGGTGGAATTGAAGAGTCGCATAGTTTGGGAGAGGAACGATCTCCTCAATCTGTCATTGGAAAATATGTATATTTATTATGTATAGCTAAACAAATTTTCTTTCCCTGCTTAACTGGTGCCCACCTCAGACAACCAACCCACACCTCCTTTCATGTCCCTGTCTGTCCTGGCACATCCACAGCTGCACTTTACCCTCCCTCTTAAGCCTGTGGTCCTACACACCTACTGACTTGAGTCCAACTAAATCTGGCAGGCAGTGAGACTGTAAACTGGTGGTCATATCTTGCACCTTTCTCAACATCATCTCTCTGGTTAAGGGGCACCACACAAACTGATGTGGTCAGAGTGCCCTCTGGTGGGCTCAGGAACCATTGCACCCCTGAACAAAAGAACCGTTTTTAAAAAAGATGTGTGTTCCTGTTCTCATAACAGGCACAGGTTCCCATTTGTTCAACGTGAGGTTTTCTATTGCCTACTGTAAGGCGAGACAAATCCTATTGGCATGGTCCCAATCCACCATGACATCTTGTTATATGCATTCCCCCCTCATGCTGAAGTTTGCAAACACAGAGCTTAATGCCCATTGCCAACATCTGTCTACCCATGCTGACTGATAAAATAGCTTTCCATTAACTGGCGTGGGTTGCTTTTCTTTAAATGGATTTTGTCAGATCCTCATTTCAGTCTGTGTCGCTTTTAAACCTCATCTGCTCCTGGGTAGCCAGTGACATCTTGTTCATCTTCTCTTTGTATATATTCTTGCATACATATGCATAATAATCATGTATGCTTCTATTCACACTTGCACATGTGTATGTTGCTTCATGTCTTTCCATACATATGACTGCATACTGGCTTGATGTACTGTATGTTCCTCTGCGTTTCAGTGTATGGGTTCTTATGTGCACACACAGCACTTGTCTTGTACATGTACACGTACACCTTTTGCATTTTGCTTTGTGTTTCTGTCAACATATTCTGGCATAACTGTGTGTCTTGGTGCATATGTAGAAGCCATTCTAATAAAGGGAGTTCTCCTTTAGCAACACTGGCTCTATAGATTGTTGTGCAATCTCAAGACCTTGAGTTTGAGGTCTGTCCCTCCTGTCTTTGGGAGAACAAGCAGCAGAAGGGGATTTCTCGGAGTGAATTCCAGGGACTTCTACGTATGTGCCTTTGCTTGTGTCTCACTTGCTATTAGCTGTATGGTGACACATTGATTAAGGCTGCTGTCACAGAGCTCCAGAGTTCTGAGTCCGGGTACGAGCTGAGGTGCTGTCTGTGCTGAGTTTGCATGTGTGGGGACCCCCAAAGACGTGTAGTTAAGATTAAGTGACAGCTCTAAACTGGCACATTGTAGGGTGTATGTGTGAGGGTGTTCTGAGGTAGACTGGCACCCCATCGAGGGATGGGACCTCCCTTGCACCATGTCATGCCGGGATGGCTATGGACATCCCTGTCAGATGATTGGATGACTGAGTTAGAAAATAAATGAGTGAATCAAGTGTCTGAGGTTACTTAAGAATTGATTAATTACATTTATATTGTGCTTTTCAAACTAACTTGAAGCAGGAGCCCAGGGGCCCATCATGGCAAAGAGCCTTTTTATGAAGAGCCCCCCGACACTTGCTCAATGACATTTGGCTTCAGTCCTAAATTCAATTCCCCTTAATTTCCTTTACTTGACTACTTGACCACTTGATTCCCCGTTTAGTTGAAAGAATTCTGCTGGATCTACTTTATCAATGTCTTTGAGGATTTTAATTAACCCCGTCACAGTCTCCCCTACTTGAGACTAAACAGGTTTAATTCTCCTAGTCTTTCACAGTGTGACATATCCTCAAGTCCTCGGAGGCACCTGGTTGCACTCCTTTGATGTCATTCTTGTAGCATGTTGACTAGAGCTGTGCTCTCCAGATACAGTCTCATTAGTGCCTTGTATGCTCTGAGCATAATGTCTCTTTATTTATATTCAATAGTTTTTACAATATAACCTAATGTTTTCTTCACCTTCTGCACATTCCTTAAATGATGCACATGTGTCAACATAAACCCCAAAAGCTTTTTCAGATGTTGCTTCCTGTAGGACAGTGTATCGTGTTTCCCATCTTGTGTTTATTATTGACGTTCCTTTTGCCCACGTGTAACACTTGGCACTTTTCATTACATTAAACTGCATTTTCCAGATGTTCGCCCAGTTCTGAAGCTTGTCCAAATCTTCTTGAATTGCTTTTGCTACTTCCTCTGTGTCTACTATTCCTTCAGTATTAGTATCATACAATTGCCCTCCATATGAAAAGGCAACCTATAGAATGCAATGCGGTGCCCTCCTCCTGCTGGTCCCCTGTTGTCCACCTGCCAGATTTTACAAAGATAAGCCCCACCCCCCAGTCAGGTGGTCAGAGGATTCCTTTTGTTAAATGAGCTGAGGAAGCATTGCCACCCCCCATATTGTTCCTTCCCCTGAGGATGCAGTTCTTGAAGACCTCCTGGTGCTGCTGAATACATTCAAATGGAAGCTGGAGATGAAGAAAGCCCACTTCAGTAGTCTGTATGAGCAGATCATATCTCAGAGGAAATGTCAATGTATTGAATTTGTGTCATTATGATGACAGCTTTTGTGATTTTTATGCATTCCATAACCTGAGGGAAGATGCTGAGAAGAACACAGGCCCAAAGGCCCACTAATCAATCGAACAGACCTCCGCCTGTCCTGCTTGTCATCCCAGGTCACCAGTGACAGGCTTCACCCGTTCCCGTGGCCATCACAGTCTCATGTACCCCTTTCTAAGTTGTTACCCCTCCTTTCATATGCTTTTGGTGTCAAGACAAGAATGGTGGAGTCCCTTCATCTAACTTATTAGCAAAAGGAGTCCGAAACAAACCCCCCAAAGGCCCAACAGCTTTGTAAAAGTTCAAAGCTTACCTTCACCTCATTGATTTTGGAGGAAAACTGTCATTTGGAGAGCAGGATTTGCAATATGGAGCTGGTAGTTGTGGGCGGGGGAGTTGTAGGGGGGGCTGTAGTGAGATGTGCTGTAGAGAAAAAAAAATATTAAAAGCACGAAGAGCAGTCAGCCGAAGCAGGTGCCAGAGAGACGGCATAATGCAGGGCCACTTGTGGGTAATTGACATCTCTTTGGACGTAAGGGTTTTAATGCGCTTGTTGCAATTGCCCAGCAGTGCTCATGCAGGACAGAAAATGATTATTGTGCCATTTTTGTATTTAAAATGCAAATGACATGTTCACTTCATGAATATTCAGACCTGGACACCAGAGTTGCTTTCCTCCAGATGGTGGCTTCCAAAGGAGACAGAGTAAGCTGGAGGCGAGGTGGGGGGAGAGGGGGGTGCGGGTGGGTCAGTGGACACAAAGCCATTATGGTTCATTCCAGCTGTGCCGTCAGGTCCATTTTCTATAATCGCTTCTTTCTCGAGAATATTCTGCACATTTGAAATCCTCACAAGCACCCAGCCTCACCAAATTGCTCTTGAACGCCCGTGTGAGTTTTTACAAGTTCCACGTCTCTCTCGGGCGCTCACTAAAACGAAAGCCAGCCGTTTTCCTCCGAGTGTGCTGTCTGAGCTGGTGACTAAACCCATTTGAAATTCTTCTTTATATTTATTTCTTTTTGTTTGACTGGCACCGGTGTTTTAATCAAACAAAAAGTAGATGATAAAAAGATTTCCCGTCTGCCGCACAAAACAACGTCAATCACTAAATGCTTTGAAAGCTGAAGAAAGTAGGTCAGTAATATCTTCAGACACTTGAGGTACGAAGTGAGTCTTTCTCGCTAAATTCCTGTAAAAGCCGGATGAACTCTGTTCGGCAAATGGCATGTCATCTGAGCAAAGTCGATCTGTGAGTACTGAGAAATGTGCATCTGCGATAGTTGTGATTTAATCAGGGATCATAATGTTTTCTTATTCTCCTAAGTTTATTTTTAATTGATGCTAGCTATGTTACCTGTCAAAAACAGGAAATAGAATATATTTAAAAATATTTGCTACCTCTTGCCTTATGTGTACCCTTAGGATTCGTCCCTTGACTTTCTTTGGTACCCTTGTGTGTCTCAACCTCAGTGGCTCATCGCTTGATCATATTCCCATAAAGCCTGCTTCTCAGACTCTGTCCTTTTCGAGGTGCCTTGCTTCCCTCCTGTCCGCTTAGTGACTACCTCCAATGCTAGACACGCCAACATTACCCACAGTGAAAACACTGTTGATATTCTAGCAAACATTTTCCGTCCCTGAAGGCGCCTCTCAGAGTTCCTCCTATGCCTTTCCTTGGTATCGTCATGTGTGTCGTCAAACTCTGTTGTCTGGCGCTTCAAGAGTCGACCACATTTGACTGAGAAACCAAAGTGAAACTAACCAATCAGACCAAAGCCAAACTAGCCAATCAGATTGCTCAGAGGGACTGGACACACACATACATTAGTGTTTGATTATATAGAAGATTTACAGTTTTTTTGCCCTTTTGCCATTGTAGAACAGTGACATCATTTAATTTTTCCTGATGTGATGCCACACGTCCTATATGCACATGTGTGTGTAGTTTCACAGCAGTTATTTTATTTAGGAGGAAGCCATGTGCTCGGTTATTGTCTGAACTTGGTTAATTGCCACTACTGTTTGTTTAGTTTCAAGAGCAATTTCTTTCTCAAGGCAGTCTTTAACTCTTTTTGTTCGTTTTGCCCTGTTATTTTGGCAGATGAATTTTAAAGGCTTGTTTGTGTCAACCTCTGCTCAGTCGTGACAATCCATTCTTTTCTTTAGAGCTGGAAAAGAAAGCCAAAGCATTTAATTTTGGCAAGGGCCATTAGATGAAAATGTTTATGGGACACATAAAAGAGTAGTCATTAAAACATGCAGAGTTTCAAAGGCAAAAAGACCAAAAGATCGATCATCAAAGCCGAGATGGAGTTCAAAAACCAAAGTTAAACATTGGTGAGAAAAAAGGTGTTAATTGTCGTTAAAACAATCCAGTCCCTAACTAAAGCAAATCATCATGAAGCACCGTGTCAATGCCTTCGTTTATCCCAGAGCTTGGACTCACCAACTTAAACAGACCGGTGCAATAATGCCAACATGTGCTTAGCATTGAAGCGGCAACTAAAAACAACATGGCTGCTATCATGAGAAAGAATTCAAAATGGTGCTGTAATAACATCATGTGAGAAATGATAAAAGAAATAAAAGTCTTAATTCTATTTAGTTTGGTTTATTTTTGTATACTGTAATGCCCCTGTGTGAGTGCCGGCTCACAGAGGTGTAACAAGCTGCTCAGGTAAAAAGCAATTACAGTCTTTACAAATTACATAATGAATACACATAAAGACGCAGATTTCTTCCAATATATGCAGTAAAATAAAGTCATTGCAAACAGAGTAACATAAATGAAGCCTAACAATATCAGTCTGTTAACATTATCATTAAAGTAAGCTAATAACTGGCAAGCTAAAAAAAAATGTTAGTGATGAGGAGGGCATAAGACAACAAGTCCTACTTGGTCCATTTAATGACAATTTTACAAATTCCAAGCTTATCATTTGCCTTCAGCATTCCCTCAATTATGACACCATCCATCTAGTAACATAAGTAGATGCAAAATGAACCTTCTTGATTTGATGATTCTTGGTGAGCCACAACGAGCAACAGCTCATTCGACGTGCACATTTATCAGTTCACCCGTCGCTCTGGTGTTTAACCTGATTATCCAGTTCAGCTGTGCGGAGAGTCCTCACCTCTCCAACTCATCACATGCTCACTCTTGGAGAGTTTAGAGTCTCCATTAAACCTAACATGGGTATCCAGGAGATGATGAATTGGTGGGAGAGTCATTCAGCATTCAGATCACGTTCTGCTTCACTTAGAGTTCCATTCTTTTCAGCAATGACACTGCTTCGTATTTCCTTAAAGCGAGATGAGTGTACAGACACCTCTCAAATACATAACAAAATAATTCAAAGTGTCCAAAATAATTTCTACATATAGCGCCCCTTTGTCTCCCTTGGCATTTAATGATGGTGTTGGATATACTTAGTATAACTAGTTCTCAACACTTTATTTTAATCCTTCTTTCCTTTTTACTTTTCTTTAGACTTGATAGTACAACGAATAAACAATCTAAACACATTTACTGACACCACAGCAAAACACTAATGCTCTACTCTGGTGATTCCCAACATGGGGCGCACACCCCACTGGGGGCAATTTGATTTTTTAGGGGGGCAATTCGAGAATTTAGGTACGTTAAACAATTTATAAAATGAAAAAATGGAAATTCTCTGTTAAAAATAATAGAAAAAAATAAACAAATAATTTTTATTTTTATTTTTTACAGAGACATTTATATATTTATGTAAACATAGAAGGGATGGTGAAGAACCCTTTAATTTATTATTTTACATCTGGCTTGGGTTTTTCTACTTAAAAATCGTTTTTACCATTAAAATAATATGAATTGTAACAATGATTATAAAATTTTACAATATAACAAAAATATAAAATGATCAAAATATTACAGAAAAAGCTGTCATTAAAGTTATTTTATATTTATGAATATCACGCCTCTTATTATATGTTTTCAAAACTGTAGTTTCTGTATTTTTATATTACTTCATATTATATTTTTTTTTTAACAATTTCTTAGTGATTTCTTTGTCAGTACTTCAACTATTCTTTCCCTCTTTTGTTTCCTTGTTCTTTGGAAGCTTGTTTAGACCAAATTAATGACATTATGGGCTTCCTCCACATGAATAGGAGTTCACTTTTTGAATAGGTAATAATAAGAATAATGCATATGTTACAGTGGGGGACATCATGATTTTAGAGAGGCTTAGGTGGGGCATGGCCAAAAAAAGGTAGGGAACCACTGCCCTACTCTATTCACCTCTTACACCTCTACCTAGTTAGTATCAAAAACATGCAATTACTCAATTAATCAGTTTTAACGTTCAAACTATTTTACACAAATATAGTAATATATGGGCAGCACGGTGGCGCAGTGGGTGGCACTGCTGCCTCGCAGTTGGGAGACCTGGGGACCTGGGTTCGCTTCCTGGGTCCTCCCTGCATGGAGTTTGCATGTTCTCCCCGTGTCTGCGTGGGTTTCCTCCGGGTGCTCCGGTTTCCTCCCACAGTCCAAAGACATGCAGGTTAGGTGGATTGGCGATTCCAAATTGGCCCTAGTGTGTGCTTGGTGTGTGGGTGTGTTTGTGTGTGTCCTGCGGTGGGTTGGCACCCTGCCCTGGATTGGTTCCTGCCTTGTGCCCTGTGTTGGCTGGGATTGGCTCCAGCAGACCCCCGTGACCCTGTGTTCGGATTCAGCGGGTTGGAAAATGGATGGATGGATAGTAATATATCAGTAACACCTACATTCACAATTTAATATATATACTGTATATCTACTCTCTATGTATAAAATCCTAAGCTTAATAGTCCAACAATTCTGTGCAACGATTTTATGTTTTAATGTCACGTTTTTTGTCACGCTTTAAATTGGGCTTATTTTAAAACCTACATATATATATATTTGGTATCATAATTTTCAGAATTTATTGAACTTTAATGTGATGTTGTTAGATTTTCAGATTCTTATTCCATTTTTAAATTATAAACTAAAAAATATCAAGAACTCACGTCCCACGAGACGAGACTTTTTGCCAACAGATTTAACCATTCCTGGGGCCGGAAATAAAAAGACAAAGAGTAGGACAGCTGCTGTACAGGCTTTTAAATGTTCGAAGTGCCACGCGAGATTTAGATCACGCAGCACGGCAGCAGCAGCAGCAAGCCAGCAGCTGATCGAGCAAAGAGGAAGTAAAAAAAAAACTATATTTGTTTCCCATTGTATCACCATTTAAGAGAGGGTTTCACAGGAGCGACCGCATCTCCTTGGGGTGCGTTCAGCCCCCCTCTTCATAACGCAAGCGGAAGAGACGCGAAATGGCTTCTGCATAGCGCAGGCTGCTTTGGGCTGGCGAGCAATGCGAGCAGGGGGCAAACCCCCTAGTTAAATATATATATAGCAAAAGGAATGTCTTTGAGGATGTGAGTCTCAAATTAAACTAAGAGTGCAACACTTCTGGTTAAAACACTTCCATTTAAATCCAGGCCAAGCAGTAAGAGGTGGGTCCAGGTGGACAGAAACCAGAAGTGACATCATAGGTGGTGAGGTTGTCAATCATCTGGCCTGCAGAGGGAGAAAGAGAAGATGCATTAGAATATAGCACCACCCTATAGATTGGCAAGGAATTAGCACCACCAGAGAGAGACTTTAAGCTGCTAACAAAGCAAATATTTGTGATTATATATTTATATATATATGCTAGGGGGCTGCTCACTTCGCCCGTCAACCCCCAGGCCTGCGCTACGCTCCAGCCACTTTGCATTGTGGATTTCACTTTAACCAAACAACAAATCTTTTAATTCTCGCGGATACACCTCTTCATTGAAAAGAAACACTACTTTTCCCTGACAGCAACACGATTTACATGATCTACAAATCTCCGACTTAAAGTTTAAATCCGAACAATATCTACATACTTCTGTCATATCACCTATGTCCATATATTCAATATCTTTTCGCTGTTCCATTATTTCACTGATTAATAATTTCCGTTTGTTTGCACTAATGCAATCTTTACTATCATTTTTTGAGACTTTTAAATTTCAGTACTTTCATTATCTCTAATGTGCTCTGCATGTGTATTGCGCCAATGTTTTTCAACCTTTTTACAACATTCTACTTTGTCATCTACTCTTTGTCTTTTGTTTCCGGCCCCAGGCGTGGTTAAATCTCTTGGCACAAAGTCTCGTCTCACGGGACATGAAATTATCTCTCGGAAAAAGTCTTGTCTCATCCCAGGATTTTTTTTATATAATAGAGAGATATACTATACATGAGGTCTGACAATTAAGTTTGCAAACTCATCCTAGAAAAAGTGCTACATATCTCATTAATGACTATCACTACATTCACCTTCGAAGTACACCCCTTGGGAAGCTATGCACCAATGCCAGCACCTAGTCCACCCTTCAAAGCAATTTTGGAACTCTTTTTCTGGAATGGTCATCAGAACTGTTGTCGTATTATGCTTGATGTCTTGAATGTCATCAAAATGTCTTCTTTTCAATATTTCCTTTATCTTTATGTAAAGACATAAGTCATTGGGGGCCAGTTCGGGTAAATAGGGAGGGTGTTCCCATACAGTTATTTGTTTACTGGCTAAAAACTCCCTCACAGATAGTGCAGTGTGAGCTGGTGTTGTGTATTCGCTGTTCTAATGCAAGCTCCAACATCCCCGTGACCACAATAATGAACTCCACTCAGCAAGTGAGACACTGTGAGACACTGATATACCAAGGTTATGAAACCTTACTGAGCTGTTTCTACAGTGCTGCCAACATATGTGCACAGTGGCAAGTTTGTGAACTTAATTGTCAGACCTTGTATATATATACATCAATCATGCATACACCGTTATATATATCAATGATTCATACAAATTGCCCCTGTGCTCTGGGAGGGCGCGTACGAGGAAATCTGCTGACACCTCCTTTTGGACAACGTCTGCTCTGTTTTCACAGGGGCACAGCCAGTGAGCCAGTTTGCCCCAGAGATCAAAAGCCTAAGCATGAGTTGGGTTCTCGTGATCGAAGCGACATTCCTGGCAGCACTGAGCTTGACAGATTGGGGTAAGTCCATAGTGGGCGAGTATTTCCCTGTTATGTGCTGAATAATCAGCTGTTGCGTTATCCTCCAGAAATTCAAGCTGCGCGTCACCTGAAAGAAACAGAGTGAGGAGGAGTGCCCACTCTCTCTCTGTAGCTAATGCTGTCTGGCAGTAGTGTGGTAAAATATCAAAAGGTATGATTTGATGTCATCCTGAGGGCGCATAGGAACAGGTAGCTGAGCTGGTCCCTGGTTCCATCCGTGATGCTTGAACTTGTAACTGATTCAGGTTGTCTGCTATTTGTTGGACTAGATCTGCCAGGGTCTGGCCGGGTCTGCCAAACTCATGCTGATTATGCCACCTCTCATCAACTGCTAGTAACCAAAGGACCTCAAATGAAATGTTGAGGTGCCACCTAGGTCACCCTGTTTACTTCTTTGACGCACATGACAAAATAACAAGCCACAAATATAACAGAAATCAATTTAACCATCACCTATTATAAACAGTGCTGGGCAACAATTAAAACTTTTAATTGCGATTAATCGCAGACAATCACAACAATCACATTGTTATGCACAAAATTCAATAATGAATTCAAAAGTAGTGTATTGCGTGTATTTGGTTTGCAAACATTTTAAACAAATAAGGTGCTTTTAACAGCAATATTCCCTTTGCATAGTAGCAGTTAAAATATTTCTTGTAAATCTCAACTTATTAATTAATGTAATCAAATCAAATATAAAACCAAAGCTATTTGCCACAACTCGGGCATTAACGTTTTATCTAGTTTGTTATAGAAAAACAAGTTACCCTCAGAGTCCAGAGCCACGATCACAACATTATAACTGGAACCTTCTGAGCAACAGCAAGTTAACATTTCTAAATCTGTTTTCTTTTTTATCTAAACAGATACCAGCAGAAACATTTTCTTTTATCAGGGAGCAGCATAAACAGTCGTGTTCAGTAGCAACTCTTTTAGAGCTAATATTTTCGTCTGTTGCTGCTTGTTGTGCCTGCTTTCTCAGCCTGTTTGCAGTTTGCGGCAGCAGCGGCTGGTGTGGGGGGGTCGTTATTGGGGTTGATGGGGGTTTGGGGGGAGCGGCTCAACAGCCAACAGCAGCATTTTTTAAGTTGTCAGGCCTATTGTCACAATTCCTTCCCTCAGGTTGGTCGTCTACACAATGAGCCACCACCTTCATGGAGAGATCTCTTTTTATAGCTCCTGAACCAAAAGAGGCATTGTTAGTTGTCTTCACTGGAAGGAAAAGGAGACAAGGTGGTGTCACAACAAGAACACGAAGGAGTCACAAAATGTTTAGGGTAACCGTCCCGTATATTGTAAGAGGTTGCAGACAAAGTAAAGCAACTGGTTTCATGGAGTTCAAAACGGGACTGATGCATAAGTGGAAAATGGTGATATTTAAGGAGAGGCAGAGGAAGTGACATCATCGGGGTTGGAGCCGGAAGTGATGTCCTCGGGGCCAGGTGGAATTTCTCGAGGATGGTCTTCAGGAGAAGAAGAGAAAGGGTTAATGCACTCAGCCCCCCTCTGGTCCGACATGGAATTTCCCTCATTCAAGCTATTTAGTGTGTGATGGTGGTTAGTGATCCCACTACATGGTGTCCTGGGGTGGTAGTGCTTTCCTTTGACAAGCCAACCAGGAAGGTGACCCTCTGATGCACATGCGTGACAAAATGTAATTTGGAAATAATAAAGTCCTTGAGGTAGATTAAACGTGACCCAAAAGTACTTTACTTGTATTACATGAAAAAATGTCCTTGTTTGAAAACACAATTAAATGAATAAGTAATTAAACCCCACTTTTTCACTAATGCCACAAGTAAAACGATGCAACCAAAACAAGCAGCTTCTTCGCCCCTGTAGAGCACACAGAAAAGTTTCACTGCACCGTCCACAGCAGAGACGAGATGACCTGTATGGCTGCCATCTTAACAATATGCTACAGTTAAGTCCGAATCACCTCCAAACATCAACTTTCACTGATGCCCCAGTTTTTCCAACTCCAAGTGAGTACACGCACAGTTTGCTGTGTTGGCTCACTCAGCACAGTCCTCAGAAGCAGCCATGAGACCCCACATGTATTAAACCAGCTAGCTTTGTGTTAGAATAGCCTACTTACTAAATAAACGTCTGGTTTAATTTAATAAAAAATAACCAAATTCCCTCTTCTGTAACTTAACTTTCGTCATCTGGTCAACAGCTTAACCACACCTCACGTAATTTCTAAAGGCTTGTGTTACTCATCTAGAAACTTCTTTTCTCTGTCTCTTTCCATTTGTCTACTTCCTTTCTCTTTCCCATGTGCCTTTTCTCCACAACCTTTTCTACTATTACCTCATGACGGGGTACATATAGGTGAAAAAACTATGTTACAACATTCCTCCTTTAACTGTCCATCTCACTCTGATCTTTTAAGACAGGTCAAAACATTTACAACAAGGAAAACTCAAGGGAGGGCAAGTCACAAAAGAGTATTCCAACAGTGTGGGACCTCTGTTCATGTTCAAAGTTACCGAATACTTGAGTCCAGTTCTCTGGCGCTGGAAAGTGGTGACATTTGGCATGTTGGTTACCACATTCAAATAAAGAGTTTCACTGTGATGGTGATGACCCTCTAAACATGACCACATCAGTGTAACCTAGGCAGTACGTGTAGGGCTCTCATCAAGACGTAATATCATTTGGACTGAAGCCCAAGGTGTATTTCAATTGAAAAAATCAAAGTCAGGAGATCTTTGAGTTGATATAAAATAAGTACAATTCCATAAAGCAGTCAAGCCTCAAGTCTTAAAGTTATTAGAGTGAAAGGCATCGGGGACGGTATTTAAGGCCTACTTAACATAATATGAACTCCAGAGAAAACCCAAGGCTGTCAGGCATCACGTCTCTAAGGAATCAGTGTTGAGTATCCGGTCAAAATCCCGAAAGATTCCATTCAAAGTCCATGAATCTAAAAACTTGAGTCTAGTTACTAAAAATGACTCTGTTTGAGTCCCAAGGCAGTAACACATTTCTTCTTGTCTTACTTCAGCTAGGACTCTCATCTCAGGACAGAAAATGGATCTCTTCAAATCCCAAGTGTATATGCAGTGCTACTGAAGGCCAAGCAGTCAGCATCAAATTTAAATCAAGAAGTAGCAATAAGTGCAAATCAGTGAGTTCCTAAATGCGTATAATTCCACAAGGCAGTGAAGTCTCATATTTCTAGGCATAATAAACCATTAAATTCCAAAGTTTTAAGGACATTTATTGAGACCCAGGAACAGAGAGACCCTTATTAAACCTGGCATTGATGTGCATTTCATATCTGGGTTGTATCCAGATACATTTTAGTTTGGATTACATTTATACCTGGCATTAAAAGGCATCTCCAGTGTCTGCATCATGCCCAGTTAGAGATCTGTGCACATATTTATCAAGTGTCTCAGAATTACTCCTAGCAATTGCAAATGTCCATATACTCTGGACCAGGGGTTGGCAATGCACACCTTTTCTCCTTTTTCTGCAGAACCTCAGAAGGAAATCCTGACTTCACTTCCAGCTCCAACCCTCAAAGCACACCGCGTCCTGCCTACCCTCTTTAAATGCGCCATACTATCCGTAATTGTCACTTCAGTTGTGGACTCAGTCTGTTAAGATTGCTCATTGTTTGCTCCACATTTATTGTTTCAAGTATATGAGGTGGATGCCCCAAACCTTTTTCTTGGTTTTGTTGTCTTTCTTACAAAGCGTTTCTGTAGCTTCCTAGGAAATCATGATGACATTTCATGGATTTCTGATACTAACACTAAGGGTTCAACATAAATATAAAAATAAAAACAATAATATTACAGCTAGTAGGAGAAAAAACTAAGCTGTAGGTGGCAAAAACATCAAGCATAATCCTGTACCGAGTACTAAAAATGGATGGAAAAAATGAGACGCACACTGAATGAGTATTAAGCCCAACAATGGGCACGTTTATTTAACAATGAATAATCCACAGCCATACATTACCTTCTCACTGTTATGGCCATGGGAAACTCCTCACGATGTAACAGTTACTGAAAACAACCACAGTTATTCCAATACTTTTTCTGAAGTTGTGTTCACTCCATCAGTGTTCCCAATCCTCTTCCAGAGTTGCATACCATGTCCTTTTCCATGATCCCCCATTATCTTCCGTAATGCTCTAATTATCCAATGTCCCAGGAGTTTCTTCCTGCCTACTTGAACCTTCCAGGGAGATTAACGTGTAATGGAATAAAGAGCTCAGCATACCTGTGTGACATTTTGCTGTCAATCACCCAAGCAGCCCAATTATCTCCAGGGTAATATGCTGGCTACTATAGTACAGTTGGCGTCTATGAGCACTTGTGTGGTGATACTGTGATACTCACTTGTGATTCACATGTGTACTCACTCATCCACATTATGGGATAATGCTCTTTATGTGCATGCCATCAATCACAGCAACAACTCCAGGAAAATCAGTGATTTGCATGATATACAACTTGCATTAATATCACCTCACATAGGGTGGTGGTGAAATGTAGAAATCTACGTATCACCTCAAGCATTGTAAGGGTGTTCAAAGTTGGTCCAATATTCGAGAAGTGGTTGGTTGTGACATACTCACATCATTGCTGTGGCAAAGTGACATTTTCCCTGTGCCCAATGAACGTAATGTTACCCTTTCACTTCGACTGACAGCACATAGCTTCTTTATGTAGCTGGAGCAATCACATGACTCACAAGATTTGTTACAAATATTGTTCCATTTTTCACAGATTGATATCTTTTGGCGAGTGTGTTGCTGTCCAGTGTTTCCAAAACATTTCACCTTTTCCTGGATGTGTGTGCCAATCGCTGTCTAAATGGCGTCTTCTGTCACCTCCTTTTGAGTTAGAACAGCTCATGAACTTTAGGAAATCCTGGTGAAGTTAGGAGTAGTGTCCTAAATTAGGAAAACTGATAAAATGCTATTACTCCTAGTCCTAAAAGTAGAACCAAATATGCATCACTCTGATATGTTGAGCTAGTTAGCATCGTTTTCCTATTCTGATAAATACGACCACCAATATCACATTCTTTTCTTCTGCCTACGTGATTGTCATATGCAGGTTGAAAATGCATTCTCATTACACTTGTGTTAAATGTGGTTGCCATTGGTTTTTGACCAGTCTGAGTGATCTGGACACAAAGCCTTTACATCTGTCTTTAATGTGGTCAAGGACTAGCCAATCGGGATCATTGAAAATGCATATTCATGCCAGAAGTAAATTGGCCATAGACTGCAAGGAAACCCCAAGGCTCCGAGGTATCGAGTCTATAAAAAATCAAAGTGGAATATAAAGTGAAATTACCTAAGGAGTCTTGTTCAGAGCCCATCAGTATCCATTAAAAATTAACAATCTAGAAACATTTTATGAAATATGCAATTAACAATAATAAAATATCATGTAAAATTATAAGACTCTTGATAATTTTGCTGTCAGTTTCTCTTGTTTCATATTATGTGAAAAAGGCTTATATATGTTTAGTAACCTAAAAACTATTATTAGTTGTTTGCCTACAGAATAGTAACATTTTTTTACTAAACCCATGGCTCTGTTGAAAACCATGGAATCAGTTTAAAATTTAGGTCAAAACGTCCAGATCAGTGAATATTCAAATTGAGTTCCTACAGGTATATAAGATACTGAAGAGTGGAGACTGTAATCGTAGTAATGAGAGTCAAACACAGAGGCGGTACGGACTCAACCTAAGACTCAAGTGAATATCGACTTTGGGGGAATCAAGCCTAAAGTCTCTAAAGAATCAGTATCAGAAATAATATGACGTCAAGTCAATTTCCAAAACTTGATTCGGTTAGATACCCAAGGCTGCAAGATTCGGTCCCACAGAGCCCCACAGTGGCACCAATTGCATCTAAATAAAGCAAGTGCTCTGAAGTTCTAAAGATATGTACTGCAGCATAACTCCAAGGCAATCAAATCTACAAGGAAATAGAAACTCTCTATGAACTCTGTTTGAGCGCAAATAAACAAATGCTCAAGCAGAATTCTTAAGCATACACAACTCTCTTCAGGTCCTGAGGTAGTAACATCTTTCATCTAGATGGATGGTCAAAAAAATAAGGCTGCTATTCAAGTCAATAAAGAGTCAATCAATAAAGAATCTCCATCTAAAGGCAGCCATAATTCTGTTTAGTCCCAAAGACAATATGGACAACACTCCAAACAAAAGACAATCCGGTGTTGTGTCACCAAGATGCATTGATCTTACTCCAGCCAAAGCAATTTAAGGACTCTAACTGAGGTATAAGTGTAGAGTCAAGTCCCAAGGAACTAAGGGCGCTACTGCAAGAATACCTAAAATGGAATCCTTAGACAAATCAGGAAGTAGAGGAGGTGGCACATTTGACTTTTCACTTTCTTCATGTTATTGGTTACCAGGCGACCCTAAACAAAGTCACCTTCAATCCCCCTATTTGTATCAATGACTTCTGAAATCCTGTGGTGGGCTGGTGCCCTGCCCGGGGTTTGTTTCCTGCCTTGTGCCCTGTATTGGCTGGGATTGGCTCCAGCCGACCCCCGTGACCCTGTAGTTAGGATATAGTGGGTTGGATAATGGATGGATAGATGGACTTCTGAAATCCTCGCAGGACCTTCAAGGTACCTGATTGATATTCTTCATCTTCAATGGTCATTCTTAATTCAGTCAAAGCTTTCAGGTTGGACTAATATAAGAAGGGTCATCTCAAAAAAGTAACGGATTGATTCAAATCTAAAGTAGAAGAGAAATGAGCATCAAAACATGTTTTGTGCCCAAAGTCCAATATAATATTAACTAAGGCAGTCAAGATTGCGTGTTAAAATTGAAGTTGCAAGTCAGCAAATCATCACCTAAAATGTTAAGGCTGCCTCAAGGTGGTAGAGTCCAGTATCACATCAAAGTCCCACATCAATACAGACCTTCAATACAAACAGAAGTCACATAACCAAAACATATTTATCAAATCCAAGTCACAGCAAACTAGAGGTCAAGCGTCTAAACATGTTAGCATCTATACAAGTCCCAGGGTACTAAAGAATTAGGTAGCTAGGCCCAGGAAGCAGAGATTAGCTCCACAGTTCGACTCTCTTCAAAAAAACCCCAAGGTTATGAGGACACTGGGGTAACTCTAAGGTAATGGGGGCAAAATAAACATTGCTTAACTCTGAAAAGACTCTATTCAAGTCTCAAGTTACCAAAATGTCCAAACACGTACAGTTCTCTTACAGCCCCAAAGCTTTAATGACTCCGTTCAAGCCCCATGGTCGTACAAAGTCTCATTTCTACAAAGAATGGGCTCATTCCAGTCTATAAGACAGCAGAGAATAAGATGAAAAGCTTTGTACCAGGCTTGAGTCCCTAGGCAATGTGAACTCCAAGATAACCCCTAGGTGGTCTCCATGTACTGTGGGTATCATATTAAAGTTCTCTGGTTAGCACATTCAGTGCCAGTCAAGGTCCATACGGAGGCCTAGGCAGTGTCTGGAGTGTGCGGCCCTTGAGTTTCATAAATGGAGCTCCTTGATGGCCATAGCACATTCAGTATTCTTGTTAGACTTCTGTGCAGTGTGCACACTACTTGATTTACCAAAACATTGCTCTTTGGTGTCCATAGTGCTTGGCGGGGGTCCAGAACACATGCTGTTTGACTTTAATAGACATTGACCCTTGACCCGTGCTCTTTAACTTTCATATGTAGTGCCCATCGAATGAGGTAACCCTACGCGTCCACCGAGGGCAGCTCTGAGCACATATTTGATTTGGGTTGCTATATGCACACAATTTGAATTAACATGTCATACAAAATCTGAATGCAGTGGAGAATTGGGTAGCAAAGCATCAGCACTGAATCTGAGACCCAGATCAGTATGACCCCCCAGGGTAACCATGAATCACATTTCGTAGTTGCCCAAGCACATGTCCCAGTTCAGGTAATCCTTACTTTTATTTCCCAAATATATGTGGCCTTATTAGAGTCCCAGGCCCCCACAGCAGTAACTGTTCTCCTTATGTGAGTCTCTCATAAGGGGGGGTAACTCCATTATAATCTGGGCACTAGCTGACTTTCACAATAGTGAAGAATTGAGTGTTTCTGAGTTGAGTCCCAAGTGTTCACGTTTCATGGTAGCATAATTACCAGATGCATTGTTTTCTCACAGAACTGCTATTGGTGGGCGAAAAAATGTAAGACTGAAGCTTTGGTCTACTTCTGAAAATGTTCAGAAGTTTTCTTGCTATTTTTACAATGTAATAAATAATATGCAGTAACTTGCCTATTGCGGTGCCCTAATTGCCTTCTATTCCACTGTTTTATGAGAGGATCACTTCTTCACATTCACCTTTAAATAAATATAGGTAGAGCTAGCAAGTGCTACAAATGACAACTAATCATATATGCCCCACCAAAATACTATCTGCCATTAGGCATCCTCTTCACAGGACACGGCCACTTCAATTAATTCAATTACTGCCATGGCAGTCAACTCTCTCTGAAAAAAACACAAAGACAGTCCCAAGACAGTAACATCCAGAGATCCCAGGGGACAATAACTTGAAGTTTTACTCAATAAAGATTGGCACGCAGCTGAAGGCCATGACTGGTGCTCAATATTGCATTGTATGCATTGTGCTAGGTCCAATCACTGATTGCTCTGCTTTATCCATTTGCTTTGTCAAGTCAGGCCATATTGTTTTATCAAAGCACACAAAACTAAAATGGCCATTAGTAAGATATATGAACAGCTCAAATGACCATTGAATGCGAGTATCACAGTGACATGACATCTGTTTGAAAATGCTACTTGTGAAAAAGCAGATGAACACCATAGCCTAGGACATGCGGCCTGAAGATGGCAGTTCAGGCCTTATAGACCTTCCCAGTGCAGATAAGTTGGAGTCCCATTCTCATTCTCAACAAGAGAACAAAGAAGCAATTTTCTGCATGTCTTTGGCCAGCATCCCCTCCCCTGTTGTTAGAAGGAAACCTCAGGTCCAGGTAAGCTTTATCCTACACACCTCAGCTGTAAACTGCACAAGCTGAATGAATCCCTGCTGGGCGTAGACATTCGGCCATCCTTCAATCCTCAGTTTGCTTTTTATCCACATCTCTGTATTTGGTTTCCATGACCAGTTGTAAATAAGTGTCAGGAATTTTATCCGGTCTCTCAGACCCCCTCTAATAACCCATTTTCCAATGCTCAACACCATGTCCTTGATATTTATCACCCTCAAACTCGATGATAGACATGGTGAAAAGCATAGGAAGCTTTTGATTGGTTCCTGAGCTCAGAAAAGACATCACAGAGACCACATGACTAAAAAGTGTGGCTTATTACACAAGTGCTAAACCTAAGAAGAGATAACACAAACTCAGACTATGAACAATATTGAATAAAACAATAAACATACTGGCTCCCATGTGTGGACTAATAATAACAAATCCCTGACTGACCAATAGGGTGCCCGCACAACTTCTCCACCTCATCCCAATAACAACATGCTCCCTTAATCTCACCTAAAGCAAATCTTTGAACCGTGCCTGGCCTCTCTACCTCCAGTCAGTAGAACCTTTTCTAGCTCTCCTCCCAAATCCATGTGGCTTCCTTCCCAAAGAGCTCCTTTTAGGCTGCATCCTGTATACACTTTTAGTCCCCACAGCTACATTTCCAGATCACAGGCTAGCATGTCCCATTATGATGCATATGTCAGGTGGTTCCTGCTGTCCCTGCCAGCCCATGAGAGTCTGTTCACCATATGCAGCAACACAACTTAAAGTCCCCTGCTACCCCCAGCTGGGCTGACCCACCCTATATGGTGCCCATTTCTTTTACCTTTTGAATGACTCAACTAGCTTTTCCTGTAGCCCACATAGGGTCTCACAAGTATGCCATTATCTCTTATAGCCCCCCTATATGTGGTGCTCTCTCAACTGCTTTGCCTGCGAGCCTTGATTTGTGTCCATCTAGAATGTCTGATTGGCATTCTTTGAGTTTTGTCTGTTCTTGGCCCAAGATTTCTATGTGGTGTGGTCAGGTAGGAATAAAGATTGGGTCCAAAAAATGTTGGGACCCCAACTGAGTTAACCTGTTTAATTCAAAGAAAAAGCCTTAAAGCCTGAAGGTAAATATACCACACAATGGTGTGAATTAATGAAACACAGGCTATAGACCTCCTTTAACTGGGTTTGGCTTGGTGGGAGCTCCATCTTCCGGTCTGGCTTGTACCAAGGTGAGAAACCTCCTTCCAGTAATATCCAGCTTTATAGGACTAGGTCTGGAAGGGTTGGAATTAGTTGTCCTCAATGGATGTTTTCTAGGAGCTGAGGAGGAAGAAGGAGACAATAATGATAGCGATAGCGCCTCCTCTCATCCTGGAATTTTACACCTCTGATGAGCCCAGAAAGTGAACATCAGATATGCATGCATGACAGCGGGCTCTACTGTGCTCTCTCATCATCTCTTTCAACCCACCCCTATATGCTGTCCAATCATCTTTCCATCCACCCTTTCATTTTCTAATCTATTTATCCACTTCAGGGTCTCAGGGAGCAGCTGCCTATCAAGAAATATTAGGAATAAGGCAGAAATTAACTCTGGATGAGGTGCCAGTCAATCACCGGACGCATTCAGGCACATACTCACACTCACTCTTTCTTTGTATTATTATTTTATTTTTTTCCTTATGAATCATCATAGCCGTGTGCTCCAACTCCTCTTGATGATATCCAGGGTCCCCTGCGAGATGAAACACCTCCTTCTGGGAACACTGGTAACACCAACACAACCCTCAGCAACTTTCAGGGTCTTGTCACAGAAGGTCTCCCACATTCTATTAGGGTCAGTAGTCACACCCAAGTTTGTAAGTTCCTCATGCAAACTTCGTGCAAACTCATTAGAAACAGCCTGATCTTGGAGTCTGGCCAGGTCCAGCCTCATTTTCCTTGTAAGTGGTTGTAACTGGACCTAAGCTGGATCTTCAGAGTAGCAACAACAAGTCTGTGATCACAAACTGGGTACTTCTGTAGACCCTGCAGTTTTGTAAGAGTGTCCAGCATCTGCCCATGAGGATGTGATCAATCTCTTTCACCACACCACCAGTATTGTACCAAGTAACAAGTCCAACGATGTGGCAAAGGGCGCTGGAACCAGGATCCAGTGATCCACAGCCCCTGACCTTTTGCAAAGTCAAGGAACATGGAGCCACTCTAACCACGGTCACCTGACTCATGGGGACCAGTACAATCCTCAAAGCCAGTCTTTTCAGTGCCAATGGTTGCATTGAAGTCACCCATGACCATGACCAGAGGAATGTCACAGAGCGAAGCTGTGAATAAAATGTCTCCCTCACCAAGACATCACTCACCGCAGTTGGAGCATACACTGAGACAACAGTCAAGACACACAGAGAGTGCTGTAATCTGAGTTTCATAATATGCTCATTGATAGGAGTGACATCAGACACCACCAATTACGGCAATGCAGCCATGTGGCACGATTCCAGCTTGCAGGATCCTCATTTTTGAGGACCCAAGCGGCTAGACCAGGCCAAGGGAACGCCCATGTAACACCTGGCTGCGGCAGACAGATGGTCATTTCCAGAGGGTAGGACTGGACTGCGTGTCTGCTTGGGGGTTGCCAACCAGGATCCCAAACTGTTTTGTTGTGTGGTGAGTTCAGCAACATGCTATACCAGCACATGCTCCCCAACCTGACCTGACCTGACCTGAGTCATCATATACTTGGATTACCCAAAATGAACGCCAGCTAATGTGTTGCATTGAATTGCAGTCTAGTATAATGTGTAAGGCTGCTTATTAACAGTATGAAAGGCACTATTTTAAAACAAGATGGCTTGATTGATATTCTGATGTTCTTCAGATGCAGCCCAATGTTCTGGGCTTCTAATGTGGGTTCCTTACATTTCATCTGAAAATGCCATTTTTCTGAACAGCTTGCACATTACCTGCCTTCTATCCATCCATCCATCTATCCATCCATCCATTCTCTTATCTTCATAAACTAGTTCACAGTCACAGCTGCTGGAGTCCTGGCTGCATCAGAATAAAAGCAAGTACCAATAGTGGGTCAGGGTGCCAGGTCATTGAAGGGCACATCCCCACACACAGAACTTACATATAATGAGTGATTTCAGCTGAGGTTTCACTCTTCTCCATTTTCTCTTTCATTACTTGTGGTTTCTATGAATTAAAAAAAGTCTGAATTAAAAGTCTGAAATAGCATACGTCATCCTAATTCAGAGTGTTTGTAAGAAATGTGATGATTTACTTCATCAGACAGAAGTACATAATATGAGAATAGTTTCATCAGATATTTAAAATATTAAACTGTGTGCTAGAATTTAAATATTTAAAGTCTAAATATTCTCAATTGTAATAAAAGTCTGTCATTTTTCACCCCCTGATAAATGTCCATAGAGGACTAGACCCCTAGCAAAGGATCAAAAATCAAAAATAACATCGCATTCATAATCACTGACCTTAAATCACTTGAAAATGATATCACACATGCTTAGGTTTGAAGTTTGTCATTTTTAACCTTCTCTTAGAGGGCTATCACCACCCGTAAAGATTCAAATACCAAAAATATTACTATATTGATGACTCCACACATACCTTTATTATCAAACCCGTTTTGTGTAAAGGAGTAACTTTGACCCCTCACTTCCCATTAGGGGATCTGTGTATAGGTAATGTACAACTTTAAGTCTTTATGATCATTTTTGCCTGCGGTGGGTTGGCACCCTGCCCAGGATTGGTTCCTGCCTTGTGCCCTGTGTTGGCTGGGATTGGCTCCAGCAGACCCCCGTGACCCTGTGTTCGGATTCAGCGGGTTGGAAAATGGATGGATGGATGGATGATCATTTTTGCTGATGATATCTATTCATTTTCTTTACACTATCATAAGGGTGTCATTTCCTTCACAAACTATGATCCAAAACGGCCCAAAAATTAAGGGTTTTTTGAGTCCAAGTCAAAAATAGGAGGAAACCTGAAAAGCTCTATGTTCTGCATAACTAGCTATCAAGGTACTGTATATCATGTCTGGGGGTTTTCTTGTACCATTGTGTCAGGAGGTGTCTGACAAAAAAAACATTGAAGGATTTGTAAGTAATTCTTATGTCGAATAGTGACAATGTGTTGCTTACTGGTCAGACAGGCAAATAAGAATTTTGCTATAACTTTGCACGTGACAATACTTTGACTGCCATCACTACATTTCCACATAGCAGGCCAATCAACAGTCACAGATTAACCAATTAGTACGTCCTTGATATGTAGGATATGAGAGAGATCAAATAAACACCATACTGTCAGTGACCAAGCCTGGGATTTGAACCCAAGACTCTGAGTTTGGGTAATATTCCTGCCTTAACTTGTGCTTCTTTGAAATTGTGCCCCATCACTCTACATACCTGCTTTTGTTTAATGTCACTTTTATCCTATGTCTGTGGAAGAGACTAAGTGCACTAAGCCACTGTGACATTAATAAAGTTAATAAAGCTATTGTAATAATCATAACCTGCATGTCTTTTTCCATATGAAAAACTGTAAGTCTAATTTTGTCCACCACTAGATAGATAGATAGATAGATAGATAGATAGATAGATAGATAGATAGATAGATAGATAGATAGATAGATAGATAGATAGATATTCCCAAGGGAATTTCAGGTAATAGTAGCCAATAATTCATTATACCAAGTTAAATACAAACTTTTACTACACAAATAACAAATAACAAACACTAGATGGTACATACAATAATGCCAGTGCTGTGATAATTGTGCAAATAATACTACTGCCAAAGTGATAGGTGGCACATAATATCAAAGTGACAGATAGTAAAGTGACTTAATGTCAAAGTAAAATAAAATAAAGTGACATGCTGATAGATATGTTATATCTGAGCCCTATTGTCTGGGTAAAGGGATTCGTTTATTTATTTGTTCACCAGAGTGGTACCTCTTAAAGTCCCCTGTTGCTACTCTTTGCTCCTCCTCTCTATCTTCTAGATTGTGGAGTCTTTTGCACTTTCTATTCACCCGCTTTCCCTACTCTACTCACCTGACAGCCCTATGCCCAGGAGGGTCTTTTGACTCTTAAGCCCCATTTAGGAACTACTTCTGGGGAGGCCCAATCATACCTTTCATGGTCCGTTAAGAAAAGTTTTAAAGAAATGATGTTGCTAGAGCTCCCCTAAAGGCCTCATGGTGTCCCCACACTTCTGAACTATCTCTCTCTTAAAAGGCCAAGTCTCTCCCAGGTTAGGCTTAGGGTTAGGCAGTGGTGAGCATAAGGTCAGCTAACAGGCGTCCCAAATGCTTTGGCATTTTTCATAGTTCCCGCCCCCCATCCAAATCCATACCCCTGAAGTACGGTAATTAGCATTATATGACAGCCCTGTTGGTGTTAGTCTAGTATAACTGGTAATGTGGCCTGTGCCAGAGTGCAGTACGTACAACTAGGGCAGCATACAGCTTGAACTCATGTCTTGTAGTGTATTCATTTGCCTGCTGTTGGAATTTCTACTTGGTCCTCCATGACAACATACAGCAGTGTAGTGTGTAGGAGGACCCAGTTATATTCTATTAAAGACAGGAGCTGGGCTATAACACACCATTTGTTCTATTATTAAGTAAATTGGGTCTTTACAGCATGTTGTTTGTGAAAAGAGGAGTGAGAGAAGGGGCGTTTGAGCCCCGAGGTGTGTTACTTCAAAGATTTCATGTGTGGGGGCACTAATGTTGATCTAATGGGCCTGCCATTAGTCCAATACCCTGTGATAATTCACTTGTCCTGTGGAGTCTAATCAGATTGGCAAGGCATGCAGCTAGCTTGTAGTGCAAAGTCAAGTCCTAAGAGTCGAAGATTCAAGTAAATTCCCAAAGCCTCATGTCAGCATGTCAAGACCAGCCTCAAGGCAGCCACGACTGGGCTTCAGTTCCCAAGCTTTAAGAAGCTTGAATTACAAAGACCTCGAGCCTGAATCCCACAGCAGTATGGCTTCACATTGACATCCAGAGGCAGTAACGGCACAAGATGAGTCCCATAGCGGTTGGAAATAATTAAGTCCAGATGCAGGAGAGTGAGGAGCTCTATGTCTTAGAAAAACAGAGCAAAGGAACAAACCGCAGGACTCCAGGGGTTTCCATCTGCGTTGACAAAGATTACACGTCACGGTCTCAATGCCTCTCCTGTTGCTACACATTCAGGGTTACCTGCCACCAATAGCCCCTGTCCCACAGTGCTCCCTGGTGGGTGTGTACTGTAAGCGGATCTTTTAGAAGTCAGCAAAATCAATATTTAGCATTTTACTGTTTGTGACGCTTGATGCCTGGCATGGATGGTTTATTATGCTGCTTGTAACCTGGTGCTTCTGAGGTCATCACTGGTGGGCCTCGGCCACCAAGATGTATAGGCCTTCACTTTATAAACATAATAGAATTAATAGAGTATAAATTAGAATTAGAGTGCTAAACAGTTATCAAGTAATGCTACAATAATTGCCGTATGATTACTGTATAATGACTCCATAATTAGTTTATACTTTTCCAACAATTATCCGGTAATCTGTGCCCTGTGGCTGAGAGTGCCGCACATTACATTTCCCGCCAAAGAGTGCATATTTTTGCATATTTTCAAATTTGCTGAACCTGCCCCAGAGCTGACGCATTGCTGGAGCTCGTTTGCAGACCCCCTGCCTCACTCTGCACCTCTTTGTTAGACAGATGCCCTCATGAGCTTCACATCAGCGCCAGGCAAGGAGAAAGCTTGTGCCTTTGAGGCTGATACCCCTGAAGGTATGGACGCAAACATTCAGAGAGGTCGGTTCAGGTTTCTTAAGTCCTTGTCTGGCTTCATCTATTATTTAAAAAGGCATTCGGTATTAAATGAAAAACAACAAGTCACTGCTGCAGAGGTGACTCGGGTAGAGCTGCCTTCACGTCTAGCGTACTGCTCTTCAGGCTCTCCACATGCTCCTCCGCTAGCTCACTCGAGATGCACGTGCCATGCTGTCACGGATGTGGAGTCTGTGAACAGGTGCTGATGATTCAGAAGTAACTATGAGAGGCAACATCTAACTGGAGGTCTAACACACCTGAGGACCCCTCTCCACAGGTGTGGTGTGCACAGCTTGGCTAGAGGGAGTAGAATAAGAGTTGAAATAAGCTTTAGGTGTGTTTGCCAATCAAGTTCAGTCCCTAATGCCCACTGTGTTCACAAGCCACTCCCCCATATGAGTTGCGTCAGCTCCCAGTTTAGACTCCTAATTTATGACCATGTCACACCTGCTACACTTCAGGGCCTGTGTCTTCTCCATTACATTATATTACATTACATTTACTTATTTGGCTAATGCCTTTATCCAAGGCAACTTACAACATTTATGATACAATTGGTTACATCTCTTTTGACTCTCCATTAAAAATGTGCCCCAAGTCTCATTTTAACTTTGTGTCCTCAACCCTGCTTAACTGTGAATTCCCAGTGTCTCCTTTAATAATTCTTTGCATTTATATAGCGCTTTTCTTACTACTCAAAGCGCTCAGCAATTGCAGGTTAAGGGCCTTGCTCAAAGGCCCAACAGAGCAGAGTCCCTATTGGTATTTACGGGATTTGAACCGCCAACCTTCCTAGCCTCAGAGCCACCACTCCACTCCTTTACTTATACTCCCAGCCAGTGGGCTACTAAGTCACCTCACTGCCCAGTTTAAATCTGCAGTTTAATCACTAATTCCCCTTGCATCCCTAAACTGACCTCACCACTCCAGTCTAATCAGTAACTTTTGGGGTCTCTGCAGATCAGTCAGTCATTTTCTAACCCACTTAGTCCTAAACAGCATTGAAGGGGGTGCCAAAGGCTATCCCTGCTAGCATTGGACACAAGGCAGGAACAAACACTGGACATGGTGCCAGTTCATCACAGAAAGAACACACTCATACACACTAACACCCCAACCACACACTATGGCCTTTTTAGTGTCACCAATCCACCTAACCCACATGTCTTTGAGAAAGCCACTCACTCAGGCCTCCTTACTGCAAGGCAGCAGTGCTAGCACTCTGCCAACGTGCCACTTTTCTCCACAGGTCACCTCAGTTATTTTAACCACAAGTTTTCAGTGTATCCCAAAGTCACCTCATGTCACTAAAGTTTAGTATGTCCCTGAATCTCTTCACTTTACCAGATTTAACCATTACTAGTGTCCCCCAGTCACCTCACCCACTAATGTCTGCTGTGTCCCGGAATCACTTCACCTCCTCAATTCAAACATTACCAGCCAGTGTGTGCCCCCAAGTCATCTCCTCCATTAATGTCCACTGTGGTCCCAAATCTCCTCCCAGCCTAATTTATCTGCCAATGTCCATTGTTTCACTAAATAAGTTCTCACCAAAGTTTACCCACTCAGCCCTTTCTTTCCTTTTGCCTCCTTCCTTCTCATTTTCAGCCACTTTGTCTTAATGTCTCTCCATCTTTTGTTTCAGAGTAAAGATGGCCACTCATGGATGTTGGATTCGACTGCTGGTAGTCCTGGCACCAGTTCTTGTTGCCGGTAAGTTTTATTTTCTTTACAAGCCGATGTTAACTGGCCAGCCAGTGTGGTGCACTGGTACCCTTGATGTAGCATAGCTTGCTTGCTTTATCTGTGTTGGCCACTGGGTGGCGCTAAAGTCACCAGAATATGAGCTCTTTCACTAGATTTTCCATCTCATTTGCTGTATAAGGTCTGCTTTTATTAAAACAGGCTCAGTATGATAACAGACTAATTATTGTATTAAGTCAACGCTTTGTCTTAGCTATTAGAACACTTTATACAAAGCAATGAAACTATTATGACTCAGACATCACTAAAGAATTTTTATGGATGTACTACATTTTTTAATTCTCTTTATACATTTTTGGGAGTTTTGAAGTGCAAAGATCATTTCTAGATGTGTGTTTTGTTTATATTATATATGATTTATTTTATTACTGTAATGCACTTTCTTTACCCACTATTTTGGTCAACTTGCTGTCAAGATTCACTCCTGGTTGCTTGGGGGTGTACGAACATGACAGAAGCTGTTAGAGTGTTAGGCAAACCCTACATAATTGAATTAATGCAAAAAGCAAAGAAAATGCATTTAAAACACAAAAAGTCTTTTCAGATGTGAGTCTCAAGAAGTGGGTTGCCCAAGATGTCAGGTCTTCCGGTCATATGGTAGTCAGGCAGGAAGAGGCGGGTCCATGTAGATGGACACTGGAAGTGACATTGGCGGAGGAGAGATGTCAGTCTTTTGGTCTGCAGGCACACAGTGCCACCACCTAGATTGGTGGATTATTGTGGATTATTATCACTTAAACCCTTAACCTGTCTCTCATGTGTATGTGCGTGACAGGGGCAATACAATACAATACAATACAGCTTATTTTTGTATAGCCCAAAATCACACAGGAAGTGCCGCAATGGGCTTTAACAGGCCCTGCCTCTTGACAGCCCCCCAGCTTTGACTCTCTAAGAAGACAAGGAAAAACTCCCAAAAAAACCTTGTAGGGAAAAAATGGAAGAAACCTTGGGAAAGGCAGTTCAAAGAGAGACCCCTTTCCAGGTAGGTTGGGCGTGCAGTGGGTGTCAAAAGAAGGGGGTCAATACAATACAATGCAGTACACAGAACAGAACAATTTCTCAATATAGTAAGAAATAAAAAATATAAATTTTAGAAGTACAGAGCAGAATTTAACAGTAGATGATATATCCCACAACAAGATTTGGATTTGTGTAGAGTCCTGGAGACCTCATCCTTCAAGCTGCCTCCCCCATTTGGCCATTCCATGGCTGAAACATTGCTGGGCCAGCCAATCCGATGAAAGGACCCCTCTTTCCCACGATTCCTGCGATCCTCCATCACGGATGACTTTTCCTTAGGCAGGCAAAACAACTTGGCAGGTGGGCCGTGGCACCAAGTGCCACATTTGAGCACCGAGAAGAAAAACAGAATAAGTGAGGGTTAGTATACAATTATAACTGTCATGTTACTTATGTTTAAGTGCTAATGACTAACAACAGAGATGCAGTCTGTACAGGTAATCAGCAGCTCTAGTCAGGATATGCTAAACTGAAGTAGTGAGTCTTCAGCCGGGATTTAAAAGCTGAGACCGAAGGGGCATCTCTTATAGTAGCAGGTAGACCATTCCACAGTTTAGGGGCCCTGTAACTAAAAGCCCGACCTCCCACTGTTATTTTATTAATCCTTGGAATCATAAGCAGACTGGCATCATGAGATCTTAATGTGCGCTCTGGTTTGTAAGTCATGATAAGTTCAGACAAGTAAGCCGGACCTCGACCATTTAATGCTTTATATGTTAAAAGAAGGATTTTGAAATCTGCCCTAAACTTAACCGGGAGCCAGTGTAAGGATTTAAGAACTGGAGTTATGTGTTCGTATTTTCTTGTTCTTGTAATAATTCTTGCAGCTGCATTTTGGATTAACTGGAGGCTGTATAAAGAACAGTTTGAACATCCAGTGAACACCACATTGCAGTAGTCAATCCTACTAGATGTCACCAACACAACGCTTTGTAAACTAACCCTAATTTTTTTTTTTTCCAGAATTCACTGTCTTAATCTTCTTTATTTATTTATCTGGTTTGTACAATGCTATATACTGTATACACTGCTGTTCTTTATTATATTCTGTAAGTGCCTTGAGCATGGGAAAGGCGCTATATAAATAAAATGTATTATTATTATTATTATTAAACCAGGGTGATGAAGTATGCTTCATCCAAGACTGAACTATTCTAGAGAGTTGTTGTACATGTGTCTTGGTACTTAGAACTACTGCATACCGTTTCTTTTTTTACTTTGATTTCTGAAATTGATTCTTTTGTTGACTTTCAATCTATGACTTATTTTCTTGACTTTTGACATGCAATCCATTTTGTAATCTTTACTTGCCGTCTTTTATTAACAAGGAAGTGTGCGGCAGGCCCGGTCTTAGGTATTATGGGGCCCTAGGCGAAAGGGGGGTACAGGGGCCCCCTGAGGGGGGCGGAGCCCCCTGGAAGCTCTGTGAAATGCGTGAAAAATAGACCAAGGAGTCGATCCGGGGCCCCCCGGACGCCGGGGCCCTAGGCGGTCGCCTACTTCGCCTATGCCTAAGGCCGGGCCTGTGTGCGGTTATAAAAGCAGCTGGGTTTGACCGAGCAGAACTCTTAGGCCTTCAGTCTGGCGTTAATTACTGAACACTTTCTATTTTTTCCCTACTGCCTTTTTTGCAACGGCAATAAAGAAGCCCAGTGTAGTCCACAAATTATTGAGTTCCTCATTCTGATGAAGAATATGCTGCAGGTTTGCGCTAGGGAGAGTTTGAATGCAGTAAGTGAAAAAAAAATTCTCTTTCCACAGTTTTAAGGATAAGTATACTTGGAACAATTTCTTTTGTCTTTGGTAAATGCTTTCTGTTAATTGATTTTGAATATTCCTAAAGCTTTATTGTAATTTCAAGGATCAGAACCATATTTGTTTTTTGGATTAATTCTTAAATTTGACAATGATATTCAAATTATTGATATTTAATTTTAAGTGTGTCACATTGGCATTTTAAAGATCTTCGCTTTTTTTTTGGTGAATTCCTTAACTATTGCCACCCAAGAGATGCTACACATCAAGTGACAAAGTGTGACGATGCGGGTTCTGCTCCACACTCCCATCGGCTATTAGGGAGCCCTTGAACCCAACACCGTCGGTAATGTCACCGATGAGCTAGACAGTGAGGCAATAACAATGAGCAAGGGGATGATTTAAAAGTGCAAAGTGCTTTTATTAAACAGACAATCAAAACAAAAGTGCAACTGTGCAAAGTTCAAGTCAATAAACTTAAAACATGTGGAAGTTCAAATCAATAAATAGAAAAACTCTTCTAAAAATAACGAGATTAAAAATCCAACAAGAAGCAATCCTTTAAGGTTATAAAGCCCAGTGTCTTCCTTTACCATGGCGGCTCCCCTGCTACTCCCATTTGGGCTGCTCGACAGGAGAGTCGCCTACCTGCAGGAACAGCTGCCCTTCATTCAGATCCGGTAGCCCTCCGATCCTTGGCTTCGTTGGGCTCCCAACCGGACCGAGACTTGGGATATTTCCCAGCGGCCAAGGCGCTCACGCTGGGGCTATACCAGCCCAAAGCCTCCTCGACTCCCGCTCCTAGCAACGGCCAAGTCGATACCTCTACTGGTCACTCCAGCTACTTAGTCGCTCAGCTGGAGCGACCGCTTTCTCGGCCCCACTGAGTGTCGGCCATACACTCCCCTCGTGGGCTCTCTTCCCAGCTGCCTGTTTTCTCTAATGCGAGCCTGCTCTCGCTCACACACTCGCTCTCCTTCCTCACACCGGCTTTCTCCACCTGCTTCCTCCTACCTCCCGTTCTCCTCCCTCTTTCTTCTTTTTGTTCTTCCCCTTAACCGGCTCGCGCTTCTCTATATATGCGGAGAGGACATAGCAGCTGCAGCCCATTAGGCACAGGAACAATCACGGATGTGGGCAGTCTCTCACCTGTGCACTTAGGCGAGAAACGCCCACACCGCAGATCGCCCTGCGGCTCGCTACAGCTACCACGCCCCCTCGCTAAGCCGCGAGCGTGGCGATTATTTATTTAAAACGAACTGGCCTTTGCTGGAGAGCTGTGGACCCATAACACCACACAAAGTTTCAGTGCAACGCTTCAACTGTCTGTCCGAGATTACGGATTGAAACCTTGAGCAGTTTTAGTCTTGAATTCAAAGTGTTAGGGAATCTGGTTAATGACTCTTATGTCCCCACTTCCACATTCAGTTCATAGTCTTAGGGTTTTAATTCCAGTGACAGTCTTGTAGTTTTGGTAACAACTCCTGACAATTCTTGGTATGACTTTGCTTATGGTTTTGCCTTCTCGATTATGTTTTGATAGCAATATTGGAGTATTCTAGAAGATTTTTTTTTTCATTCTTTCTCAAAAATGCACACATCTTCTCGGTTCCTCACAATCTGCTGTGCCAGCAAATAGCTTCAATTAAAAGAACAGGCAGAGTGAGTCTGTGCTGCGACCCAGCTAACCCGAATTCATGACTGGCATAATACAGAGTTACTCTTTTATGCCGTTCCTGGATCATGTTCCCGGAAGTGTGGACCTGACCTTTGGTTATTATTATACGGAACAAAGTTGCCTCCTGTCATCTTCTTGTTCCTATTCAGAGAGGGCCAGTCTATTGATGTTTCTTTTCCCTGTGCTCAAACATCAGTGCTCACTGGAAATATAGTGAACTATAACACCATGGGACACTTTAGTTGGGAATGTTGTGAGCAACTGGAAATATTCACCCTCAAGGACATACATGGATTGGACTTTAAGGTTTTAGAAGGAAATAAACAAAAGAATGGTTGGTATTGTTGTGAACAGGAGTTTCACACAGTGAAATACAAAAAGATCAAAAGGCACTGCCCAAAAAGGCAATCTGAGGCAAAGTAGTCCAATTCAAAATGTGAATGCAAAACCCAAACTCAAATAACTCACAAAAAACAGAGAATCCAAAGAAAAAGCAGTACTTGCCAAACAACTCCTTACAAACTCAATGATCCACTGCTGGGTTCTTCCCTCTGCCCTGATTATAAAGGCACAGGGAGGACCCAGCAGCTGTGATGTCTGGGAATGGATAAACTTTTAAAGAGCACATAAATATTAAATAATAAAGAAACATCACACATATACTATATAAAAATATGAAAAATAAATAACAAAAACAACAATAAAACAGATAATAAAATCTCTGACTGTAAACACAACATGTATAACAGACAGAGGTCTGAGCCAGGACGTCAGAGCTTGAAGGGGGCCACACGTCCCTGTTCTGTCTGTAGGAGTACTGATATTCTTACTGGTTCACTCCACTACCACATTTAGAAAAACATCTGTCCTTCCACAGGGAAGCCTTCTCTAAAATATAGTAGCTTCTGCACATCGGCTCACTATCAGCCCTCAAAGTGGAACTCACCTTCTATCTGTCTCTGAAGAAATTGTAATGTCGGCATTGCATCTAGAACATAATATATGTAGAAGGAGGTTGATAATGCCAGAACAACAGAGAGTAACAGCAGTTCTTCTACTTCACTGCAGCCACTGTAGGATGTCAAAAGAAGCCCAACATCACAGCATAAACAAGTGTGCAAAAATGTGGGTGGAAAAAACAAAGTCAAGTTGTGACTGTCTAACAAAGAACTCACAAATAATTTGTCTTAAATTTATCCAAAATCTTGCACTGTAACACTACAGCAACACCCTCTCAAAAAGTGCCAGCAATCGTGACTCACGTTCAGTGCTGCCGTCGAAATACGTGACCAGCAATAGGTGACAATACGCACAATCTCAACCTCAGTCTCAGAATGATGCTATGATGACATTAACATTGAAACCATAAAAATAATAACAATGGGAATTATTCATTTTATGTATAAAATAATCAGTACAAATTGTCCCTCATGACACCAAACTAAGGTTCCTAACAGGGAGCAACTGTAAACAAGATGGTACTGCAAGTGCACTGGCACAGTAGATGCTCCCTAAGAGGGGGCAGGCATCCTGACCCAAAGGGTCTCCTCATCAAACCTTCACAGAGCCAGCCACAAAAAAAATATTTAATTCCAACAAAAAGAAAAATATATTTTGAACGTTTTTAGGCTAAATGAAACTGTGAAAAACTGGTGTGTCGCTTCACATGACATTACAGACAACAGATGGGCGAATGCAAGAAAATCTGCTTACGTTAGCAAGTAGACAACAAAGAGCTCCATCCTGATAATAAAAAGAAAATAGCAAAGCGCTACTCAAATCATGCAATTGGCCAAACTACCAAAGACAACATCTGTGCTCAAAGCATCAGTGGAAGGAGGAACTGGTGAAATTCTGCCCATGTCATAAACAGAGCAGATTATTATACGCCATTGCGGCAAGTGTGACAGAAAAGGCTTCTCTTGCTTGTCCTCCTTGTCCCCGTCTTCCCACTGCAGATTACAACCACAAGATTATTTATAACAATGTGCCGAACAGCCTGATAACTCCAAACCAGGTGGAAATAAGGATATAAAGCATTTGAATAAAAATACATATATAATAACATTGAGGTCTGTTATATGTTAACAGTGCAGCTGTTCTTTAAACTGCAAAACTCAGGCATAATGTAGACTCTAAACATTTGTTTGAATAGTCTATGACTTCAGCCGAGAGGTAAATGAGTTTGAAATACAGGAGAACACCCAGGTGGTAGTGGAAACAATGGAAAAAAGTCTAAAATATAGAAAATTGACAATTGTATTTTTAGAAAAGTATGATTAGCAAAAAAACATCATGGAGTGAAAACATTTCAGAAAGTATTTCCACTGCTGTCGACTGTTTTGCATCTAGCTCTGATCGTTTGTTTCTTGATTCTCTTCCTTGCCATCACAAATTCACACACATTCTACACTGGAAAGTCGATGTGAAGTAGAGCAGCAACCACCATCTTTTAGTTTGCATCTGTCTGTTTTATTCCTTTTGTGCATGCATGGCACAATCAGGATGGACAGATCTGGATCAGTCCCAAAATGTATGTGAGTAGTCAAAAAAAAAAACAGAAACAAAGCAAAAATCAGGAGAGAGTCACTTTTAGCTACAACACGAATGTAGCATTAAAGGATAAGTTCAGTAAGTCAAAGTTATTTCTTCATTAACATGCTATACAGGTACATGTATTTGTCACATGAAATTGTGCTCAAAAAATAAGTGCTTTATATAAATTAATAAACATCATGCCTACACTAGTACTTTCTTTTGTAGTCTATAGGGCACTTAAAACCTACCAAATATGTCTATTTTTCAAGCCAAGACAGTTATCGAGTATTGATCCACATCTTTCAATTACACACACAGTACCGCCGCTCCCTATATGCAGAGTACGCAGTCTGCGTAGGGCACCAACTCCCAGGGGGGCACCATCCCAGCTGCTCAAAAAAATCGTTTTTATATATTATAATAATAAATTAATATTAATAATATACATATACAAATAAACAAAAATATAAACGTATATATTGCATTTTATGGTGAACGCAGAGTAGGCTAAGCACACGTGATGACGCGCGCGCCCTCACCTCTGTTATGGCTGCCTAACTAATATTTGGGGGGGGGGGGCACAAAAGTAAATTTCTGCTTAGGGCACCCATTTGGCCAGCAGCGGCCCTGTACACACACATTGTAAAATAGTTTATAAATGTCATTTTTGAGCAAAAAAAAAATCAATATTATGAGGTTCAACCATTTTAAAAGAAAACCCAACGTGCACAATAGCTCAGCACTTAGTTTTCCTGCGTAACAACCTTTTACGCCCCCAGTGCGTGGTTTCCACTCAAAAGACCAAATGACAGTAAACTTTTATTTGCCATGCGGTTGGTTTTGTTTTCATTTCCTTCCTTATTTATGTGAATAGAAAATGTATCCTTACCTCAAGAAAAATAGTACTAGGAATGTACATTAAAATGATTATTTCCAGATCTCTTTTGATGAGACAAACAAGCGTAAACAGCACAGAAGGCATATTTAAATATTTATCAAAACTTTTGCCACTTTTTAAGCTTTTGTTTTCCAGTGGAGTTCTGTGCCCTACATTTCAAAGTGCCATGTTGGGCAAGAAAATTTTGTATAAAATGCTTAACTTTAGAATACAATTTTACATGGTAACTGCATATATACCATGTTTGTGAAGAAATAACTTTGACTTGAAAATTACAGAACTTTTTCATTAAAAGAATTGCACCTCTTCAGACAAGAGCATTTTTATGTCAACAACAGCAACCGAAAAAACTTAAAATGTGTGAAAATGCTAAATATGGTGTCACATTTGGGAGACAACTTCAGGACCACTTTGCGCTGAGGGTTGGCGCTATCACCTAATACAGCAGTTCTCAAACTGTGGGGTGTGCCCCCCTAGTGGGGTGCGAAGTAACAAAAAAGGGGGCGCGAATGTTGCCATATGTGGCGTAATTTCGCTATTCGTAGGGAAATTTTAAACTTGTAGCAGTGTATCGGCAGCACGAAATATAGGAATAAATTTTATTAGGGTTTCAAAAAAACGTTAGGGGGGCATGATTAAAACTGTTATGAAAACTCGGGTGGCAAATACTTAAAGGTTGAGAAACACTGACCTAATACGTCACCACTCATTCTACTTGCAGATCCAGCGATCAGCCAAGGGCTGCTAAGTGACATAATTTCCAGTTCCCACACACTTAGAGCCACCTCACACACACAGCCACCATCATGGAGTCAATGTAGCTTAGGATAGCTCTGAAAAGATGTTATTATGTGTTTCAGTAAATTGTTATGTTGTTTTATTTTTTAATTATACAGGAATTACCACAGGTTTCCTCAAACCTTTATGATCTTTATTGTTCTTTGTTACAATGGAAAAGTTAAATTGGTGTTCTACTCTAAATGCTTCTTCAAGTAGGTAACCCAACCTCCATTATTGCAGGGGGTTCAAGAATTCTGACACTATGTCACTGTGACTTCTACTGTAAATGAATCAACAATAACCTTGTCCTGCCCAATATCCATCTTTTGCATTGAAACTCTGGGGCTGATCCCATCAAATTGCAATAATATTCTGAAGCCTACTTGTAGGAACTTGAATCTGATCTTCACATTGTCCAAATTTCCTAGCAAGTTGTCATAACATACTGTAGTGCCATTTGTTGTTATACCATTTGGAGTCTGAGATTGCTGCATTTAGATCTTGATTATTACCCCTTCAGAAGTTGATCAGCTCTAAAATGTCAAGTTCTTTACTTTACTTCATCTTTATCTTACTTCATCTGTGCAAGTAGTAGATTCCATATCTTGAATTGGGAATCAATATCCAAGCTTCTAAAAAATTATATACCTCTGCTTCCCCCAAACCCATTTGCCCATCCAGGGAGACCTTGCAAAGACCTACTTGGTCATCCCAGGCTGCCTGTGTTAATGCATCTCACACTTTTGACATTCCTTATAATTTGTATATGTTTATTTACTTTTTGCATGCTGACCCCTATTGGGCACCACATCCCACTTTGAGTGCTTCTGACTTTAATTCTGTCCAATTCTGTCATGTTTTCATTGCCAGGGAATAATGATAAGATCAGGGAACTCAGGCTGAAAAACGTCTCCCACAACAGCGGTTCATCCGGCATGAATATTTAGCGCACATCTGCGGAGGTCACAGAAGGACTCGAGCAGGGATGCATCACTTTCCCTGTGATAATCGTCGCTAATTGTCCCTGCTGGGCGGAAGCAGTGGCCACACATTTGAATAATGAATGAGCCTCAGCACCACTGAAGCCAATACTGCTGAGATGAAGGTCGTGGTCCGGGCTGCGAGCTTCCATTTGTCAAAGAATGAGAGTGCAGTTAGAACCAAGGCGCTTAGTTTCCTCACCAGGAGGCAGTAAAGACTACAGTGTGATGAAGCAGATTGAGCAGATTTTTAATTTAACAAAAAAGAAGTTGATAATGTGAAGGAGGGAATGGGTGATAGGATGAAAACAGGTTAACAGCCTGAACACAAATTGATCCAATGTGAATTAAAGAGGTGGATTAATCTGCAGCATTGTCATCCAAATAAAATAATACTTCAAAGATGGGAAAGAAAAACAATATTGTATCTGGCATCCAGCTGGCATCCCAAAAATTCTACTAGAGTCACATTCACCCCCCCAACATCCCATCCCAGCAGCCAGCCTCGGGATGCAGACACAATTTGTTTGCATTTTTATTGCTTTCCAGACAAGACGTTTCACAGGCATTTTTCTTCAATCTTCAGCTGAGCGCCCGGATTCTGAGTTTATTGCTGTGAAGCCTGGCGCTCTGTCTCGGCAGCACGGCCTGCAAGCGTTATCATGTTTTATTGAGCGCCATACCAGTTAATAAGGTTCCATGCTCATAGGAACGGAACGTGAATAAAACTGCTCTTCAGGACTCCAGTAGGCTCTGCTGGGTTTATTATACACAGATAGATTTGCTTTCAAGGCTTCCTTCATTCAGAGACTTACATTTAAAACTTCATCCTGAGCTTTCACTGGTCCAATTGCAAAGACTTTGATGGAACTGGTGGTTTGTAGGGTAGGCACTAATCCTCTTCAAGCTCATCGTCTTGCTGTTTCACCCTTTGGAGACTGATCCTGACAGATCTCAGGCCTTTTACCTATTGGAGGCTGAAACTATCAAACCTCTTTTTCCTACAGCAGACTGATCCTGTTAGATTTTGGGGGTATTTGTCTTCTACTAGTCTGACCCAATCAAATTTCAAACTTCTGCAGTCTGACACTCAATCTTCATACAGTCCTCTTAGATCTCATTAGCCTACTGTTTTACCGCCTAGTGGTCTCATTCTGTCTGATCTTATTCCCTTTGTTACTTATCAAAAGAAATCTGCTTCCTGTCAGACATTGCAATCCTGCAGCTTTTCCCACGGGATGCTGATTCTGTCAGACATCAATAGTATGCTGTTTGTCCACAGTCAGATCCTGTGTCCTGCAGTTTCACTGTTCAAGGAGTTCATCCATCACTTTCTGTGGTGTCATCTCTTTTGTTGTCACACAGTAGACAGGTAAGGCAATGGAATTTTCAAAATCAGAGCTCAGTCCTGTACGATCAGAGTTCTCTGCAGCCTTACACTTTCACATTGCAGCCTAAACTATGAGAGGTCTAACCTATCAGGGTTTCCATCCATCCATTTTCCAACCCGCTGAATCCGAACACAGGGTCACGGGGGTCTGCTGGAGCCAATCCCAGCCAACACAGGGCACAAGGCAGGAACCAATCCTGGGCAGGGTGCCAACCCACCGCAGGACACACACAAATACACCCACACACCAAGCACACACTAGGGCCAATTTAGAATCGCCAATCCACCTAACCTGCATGTCTTTGGACTGTGGGAGGAAACCGGAGTGCCCGGAGGAAACCCACGCCTATCAGGGTTTGTAATCCAATATACAGTAATCTCTATTTTTTTACATTTTTGTAAACATTTCACATTTTTGAATTGTAAGTTCTTGTGTTTTATTGACAGAAGCTTAATCTTTGACAGTTTGCAGCCTTTACCTTCTGAGGCTGATCCTGCTACTGTACATCTAAGCATTTTTTCAGATCAAGGTTTCTTGTGGCTATAGTGCCCTCCATAATGTCTGGGACAAAGACACATTTTTCCTTGATTTAACCCTCTGCTCCACAGTTTAAAATTACAAATCAAACAATTCAGATGTGCATATTGTAGACTTTCACTTAAGGGGATTTGCATACTTTTTGGTCACACCATGTAGAAATGACAACACTTTATCTATACGGTCCCCCCATTTCAGGACAACATAATGTTTGGGACACAGCAATGGCAGGTCTATTAAAGCCATTATATTCAGCACTTTGTCACATATCCCTTGCATGCAATGACTGCTTGACATCTGCAATTGATTTATAGGTGCTGAGTGATCTTCTCTGGTGATGCTCTGCCAAGCCACTAATGCAGCCATCTTCACCTCCAGCTTGTTGCAATTTATCTCCTTAAGTTTTTCTCTTCAGCTATGGAAGGCCTGCTCAATTGGATTTAAATGAGGTGACTGCCTTGGGGTTTTTATCTTGTTGTAGGATGAGGAACTGTCCGTGAGTTTGGAGGCATTTACTGGAACTTGAGCAGATCAGCCCATCATCAATGAAGATGACCTGTGCCTGTAACTGTGGCAGCCATGCATGCCCAAGCCATAACACTGCAGCACCACGTTTAATAGAAAAGGTGGTCTGCTTTGGATCTATGGGCAGATTCCTTTTTGTCTCCAGTACTTGCTCTTTATATCACTCTGTTGCAGGTTCATCTTTGTCTCATCTGTCCACAAGGCCTTTCTCTAGAATTCTGCAGGATCTTAGAAATAATTTTTCTCAAACTGTAATCTGGCAGTCCTAAGTTTTTGTGGCTAACTAGTAGTTTGCAGTGCGGCCTCTGTATTTCTGTTCGTGAAGTCTTCTGCTGATAGTCGTCTCTGACACGTCCACATCTGCCTCCTGAAGACTGTTTCTGGTCTGTCAGACAGGTGTCTGGGGCTTTTTCTTTGCCATGGTGAGGATTCTTCTGTTATCACAGTGGTGGTCTTCCTTGGCTTACCAGTCCCTTTATGATTACTGAGCTCACCAGTGTGTTCTTTCTTCTTAATGATATTCCAGACAGTTGATTTTGGTCATCCTGAGGTTTTACAGATGCCTCTAATTGTTTTTTTCTCGTTTTTCAGCCTCATAATGGCTTCTTTGACTTTCATTAACACAGCCTCTTGTCCTCAAGTTAAATAATAGCAACTACAGACTCCAAAGGGGAGAAGTAAGCCTTGCTGCTTTATGAAGCAATGAAACCCACCTGGTGTATCACAAACACCGTGACGCCAATTGTCCCAAACATTGTAGTGCCTGAAATGGGGAGACCACATAGTAAAAGTGTTGTCATTTCTACTTGCTGTGACCTACACATGTGCAAATCCCATTAAATGAAAGTCTGCAATGTGCACTTCAATCACACTTTGAAGTCTGAATTGTTTGATTTGTAAGTTTAAACTGTGGAGCAGAGGGGTAAATCAAAGAAAAATGTGTATTTGATATTATTGGGTGCACTGTATATTTCAGAAGTCACATCCTGTTCAGTTTCAGTAGTTTCTTTATCTTGCAAGAGTCTAATTTGTCCAGCCTACCTTATGAGGTTCTACATATTCTCCTGTGTGACTTTGGTATCCTGCTGCATAACAGTGCCATTTTCTTAGTTGAAATTAACCTGCAGCTGTCCTCCTAGTTGTTGCATTCTGTCAGATCTCCACTTCTCATGCCTGTGTTTGAGGAGTGTGATTTTTTTGTTGTGGCAGGGTCCTAGGGTGACCCTATTTTCCCCTATACTATTATCCCTTTATTACATGGACCTTAACAAAACGTCTCCATTCTCTTACTCTTACCACACTGTCAAGTACTGCAATTCACCATTTCCCCCTTGTCGTTTTCATTCTATAACCACAGGCTACTCAATAGAGTAAAAGATCAGGCAGGAAAAAGAGTTGCACTTTTAATGATGTATTACAGATATGTTTTATTATAGCTTGTGACATATAAAGCAAATAGAATGTGACGTTACAACCTGATAGTGCTAGTTATGTCGTTTCAGGCAGCATGTAAGCTTGTAGTTAATCGATTCTTTCTGGTCAGCATCTGCATAAGGCCAAGCAGCCTACCTGTCTCAATATGGCTGCCAAAAGGGAGTTGGTGTTCACAAGATGGAGAAATGAGACCAGTTCCTGTCACCTGTCATGATCCAATGAGGTGTCATTATACAGAGTGACCCTCCAGATTCAGTGTCCGATCCTAATCAGCCTCAGAAATGAATAAGCAACTCCATGCTTCAAACCCATCCATGTTTCAGCACGACTCAGTCCCATTCCATCCAGCCAGACTGCCCTTTCATCTCAGGCTAGCCGGCCATTTTGTGGCCTTTCTTGGGGGCCAGTGCAGGGGATTAGCTCAATGAATGTAATTGCACAGAGGTGTAACAAAGCCAAGCATCTTACAAGTAGGTAGATGTACAGTCTTCTTACCAGCAGCGGCCTGTTTATATCCTGGTTCAGAATGTTGGCTAGGAGCTGCCTTTACGCAAATAAATGGTATATGAACTGAAAAATGGACTGGCCTAAAAATTAGACATCGTTAGACAATCAAACCAATATTACATAAGAGAAAAGGAGCGCATGCAAAAAACACAAATGACAATTAATAATGAAATGCAATGGGAGCCCTGTAAGAGTTAAATAAATCAATCCACAATTATCCACATCAAAATCCACAAAAATAAGCATCTTTTTGTAATAAAATACACGTGTACTTTGTCAAATGAACAAACAAATGCTACAGAAAAGGTTTGGGGCATCCACCAGTATACTTGAAATCAGGCTGCAAAGTAAGCAATTAGATGCAGGTTTATACAGATTTGAGTCCAAAACAGAATGGATGGATGGTCAGGCAAATGAAGTGAAGTCAGCTGAGTTGGAACCAGAAATGAGGTAATCAGGCCCGGGGACCGGAAATGATGTCATCGGGGCCCTGAACTGGAAGTGATGTCTCTGGGGCCAGGCGGGATTTCCTGTAACTGATCTGAAAGAGAGAAAGGCTTAGTGCACTCTGCCACCCCCTGGTCTGGCATGGAATTTCTTTCATTTGAGCCCTTCAGCTGCCTCCCAACTTCTATATATATTAACAGCATGATTAGTAGAATTATACATTTTTCTGTTAATAGATTGCCTTTTTCTACACTAAATAATTTCTTTGTGTTTTACATTTTCTACTTGTTCAGTATTCTTATTTGTGTTAACGTTCTTGCTTATTCTATATTGTAGATTAACTATTAGTAAGCAGGTTAGTTTTTTAACATCCCGTGATTCCGTGAGCTTGTTCCATTTTGCATACATTTACTGTGCTGTGAAAAAATATTTGCCCCCTTCCAGATTTCCTGTATTGTTGCTTGTTCGATTGTTTCTCATCAACAATTAAATTCCATACCATACAAAAGACAACCTGAGTAAACACAATGCTCATTTTTTAAACAATCGTTTGATTTATTGCAGGGAAATAATTTCACCAACATCTGTATCACCAGTGTGAAAAAGTAATCACTCCATCAATCAATGAGCCAAATTTTAATTCAATTAGACTAAAACACCCCACCAGGCTCAGTTGTTGCCAGTGCCATTTAAGCTAAACATCACTTCAACAGAACCTTTCCAGTAATTTGATGTTATCTAAAGTTGGGAATGGTGAGGCCATGTTCAGACGCCTTCCGGACCGCTCCGTCTAGACTGTGCGTTTTTTTAGTTTATTTCCTTGATTTATTATTTCTTCAATCACAGACAACATTGGGTTTAGTAATTTATGACAGCAGAACACTTTTGGAAATTGGAAGCCCCATCTGTTATGGCCGGCTGAGATACCCCTCAACCCGGACGACAACAATAGACGCAACGCTGACCAGCGGCAAAGAACAAAGAAACAGTGTGGAAAACATGGCGGTGTCCGAAACAGACTGAGACAACAAGCACATTGCCCACCACTGCCTAGCATCCTGCTGGCTAATGTTCAGTCACTGGAGAACAAGCTGGATGACCTGAGAGCAAGAGTTACCTTCCAACATGATATGAGGGATTGTAACATTTTCTGCTTTACGGAGACATGGCTGACCCCCATAGAGCCAGACAAAGCCGTAACACCATCGGAATTCGTTCTCTGTGTTTCGCATGAACAGAACGGTGGAGTCTAACAAAGCTAAAGGTGGTGGAGTCTGCTTTATGACTAATAACAAATGGTGCGATGCCAGGAGTGCTTCCATTCTCTCCGGCTACTGCTTGCCTCACCTGGAGTATTTAATCGTTAAATGTCATCCTCACTATCTGCCTCATGAGTTTACCTCGGTCTACATCCCACCCCATGCGGACACAGGCACGGCTTTGTCTGAACTCCACAATGTTCTGTGTATGACAGAACTCTGGATCACTGCTTCACCCTGTACAAGCAGGGCTACAAAGCTGTTTCACATCCAGCATTTTGAAAGTCTGACCATAACGCCATTCTCTTCATGCCAGAATATAAGCAAAGTTTCATTCATGAAGCTCTGGTCACGAGGAAGGTGAAGCACTGGTTTTCCCAATCAGAAGCAATGCTGCAGGACGTGCTCAATAATGTAGACTGGGACATGTTCTGAACATGCGCAGATGACATCAACGAGTTTGTGGAAGCAGTAGTTAGCTTTGTTAGTTTGCTTGCTGATGAAGTTGTCCCCACGGCAAGAGTTAAATCTTTTCCCAACCAGAAACCGTGGGTTGACAGATCGATCCGCACAGCAGTAAATGCTTGAACCGCTGTTTATAATGCTGGACTCACCACTGGCGATTTGAGCACCTACAAAGCGTGGTGAAAGACACCAAACATAGGTATCAGGAACGAGTAGAGCTGCACTTTCAACAGGGCAACATACGGCGTATGTGGCATGGACTGCGTACCATCGCGGACTACAATGAAAAATCTCACACAACGGTAAGTGCAGACTCTGCATTTGCACTTGCTAATGAACTCAACGCGTTTTACGCCTGTTTTGAGGCTGGTTACGCAGTTTGCGCTAACTACTGCCTGACTATGGAGGATGGTGACGTCATCAGCATTGCAGAGCGCGATGAGTGTGCAGCACTGAAGCAAGTAAACATCAGGAAGGAGACGGGACCAGACAGCATCTCTGGATGCCTGCTGCATTGCTGCGCTGACCAACTAGCTGGAGTACTCACCACCATCTTTAATGAGTCTCTAGTTCGTGGTTCCCATGTGTTTCAAAAGATCCACAATAGTTCCTGTTCAAAAGAACAGTAAGCCCTAGTGCCTGAATGACTACTGACCTGTTGCACTGACATCAGTAGTCATGAAGGTGTTCGAAAGACATCATCTCATCCTCCATCCCAAGCACTGTTGACCCACTCCAGTTCACCTACCGTCCTAACAGATGGACGGAGGATGCCATTTCCCACGTACTGCACACCACCCTCAGCCATGTGGACAAGAAACTGGGGAATTATGTGAGATTGTTGTTCATTGACTATAGCTAAGTATTCAATAAAATAATACCCTGTAGACTGTTTGCGAAACTGAGGGATATAGGACTCAACAACTACTTGTGTGCGTGGGTGCTGGAATTCCTCACAGGCAGAACACAGGCAGTGAGGGTTGGTAACTGTGTTTCCAACAGCATCACCATCAACACAGGAGCTTCACAAGGGTGTGTTCTTAGCCCCCTGCTATACTCCCTCTACACCGATGACTGCACGGCCACATATTCCTCCCACACTATCATGAAGTTTGCAGGTGGTACTGGACTTCATTGCGAACAACGATGAGACGGCCTACATGGATAAAGTTGCAAACCTGACATTGTGGTATCAGGAAAATTGCCTCCAGCTCAACATCAGCAAAACCAAGTAGCTGGTGGTGGACTTCAGCAGGAGACAGCAGCGGGACTATAAACCCCTCATCATTAACGAGACTCCAGTGGAAAGGGTCAACAGTTTTAAATACCTGGGGGTTCACATCTCTGAGGACCTAACATGGTCTGAACACATCCAAGTTCACACCAAAAGGGCAAAGCAGAGACTCTACCATCTCAGACAGCTTAGGAAGTTTGGGGTCTCTTCAGGGATTCTAAAGACTTTCTACTCTGGCGCTGTGGAAAGTATCCTGACACAGAACATTACATCCTGGTTTGGAAACTGCTGTGTTCAGGACCATAAAGCTCTACAGAGAGCAATCCATGCAGCAGAACACTGCTGCAGGTCAGTTCTACCATCTATGCAGGACATTTACACAGAAGATGCAGGACCAGAGCTGGTCAGGATTATCAAAAACTCATCTCATCTCAGCAATAGCCTGTTTCATCTGTTAAAATCAGGCAAAAGGTTTTTGTAGCATCCTGGCCAGGACAGAGAGACTCACAAGGAGTTTTTATCCTCAAGCCATAAGATTTAAATCAGAACATACCATCTCATCCATGACCCTCCATATACTTAGACTGGACTGTAATTGTACCATGACGTCTACCCTTACCTTGTTTTGGAAATTGGTCTATGCTCCTGTCTAACATTGGTTTTGCACAATAATCACTGCACTATTGCAATTTAATACTTAATTCTACTTTATTTCACTTAATTTTACTTATTAATTTATGTCCTATTATATTATTATCTTTCAATCTAGGACTTTTTGTTAATCTAACTGACATTCTTCTAACTTTGCACAGTTATGATAAGCGGATCAGGATGCATTTCACTGTGTGTTGTCCTGTATAACTATGCATGTGACAAATAAAGAATCTTAAAATTTTTAAATCTTGAAAATCTTGAAATCTTGAAGGTCTCAACAAGCAGCACATCATGCCTCGATTAAATGAAATTCTGAAAAATGTGAGAAAGAAAATTACTTAAATATATCAGTCAGGAAAAGGTTACAAAGCAATTTCTAAAACCCTGGCACTCCAGAGGACTACCGTGAGATCCATCATCTCCAAATGGGGAAAACGTGGAACAGTGGTAAATCTGCCCCGAAGTGGCCGGCCTAGCAAAACGCCTACAAGAGTGCATGGAAAACTCATCTGGGAAGTCAACAACAAACATCAAAAGAACTACAGGCCTCTCTCGGCTCAGTTAATAGCAATGTTCATAATTCCACCATTAGAAAGACACTGGGCAAAAATGGTATCCATGGAAGAGTTGCAAGGCAAAAAACCACTGCTAAGCAAGAGGAACATAAAGGCGTGACTAACATTTATCAAAAAAAATCCTTGATTGCCCTCAAAAGTTTTTAGGATAATGTTCTGTGGAATGACAAGTCAAAAGTGGAACATTTTGGAATACAGTGGTCCCCTTAAATCTGGCATATAACTCACACATCTTTCCACAATAAGAATATCATGTGCACAGTGTAAGAAACAACAGGCAGTTCAACCCAGCCAGACCGCCCCTGAGATGAAAGGACGCAGGAAGGCAGCTTTTGTAAGACACTGCTTCCCCCAAGATGCTAGATGGCAGCTCCCAGATTCCCACAGGGCATTCTAGGACTTGGAGTTTGTTATCTCAGCCCTGTTGGGTGCCATGGGTGCTGCCAGGGGGTGCTGTGGAAGGACCGGGGGAGTCGTGGTTCTCTTGTAGACCGGAGGTACTACCCAGTCACAGGGATGAAAGCCCAAACGTACTTCCGGGCCGAAGAAAACTTGAGTTCTCCTTCTGAACTGGAAGTGCTAGCAAGTCATGTGAATTGAAGGAACAGAAGCACTTCCGGGTCGAGTACTATATAAAAGACTGCTGAAGACCCAGAAAGCGTGCCAGAGTTGGAAGACAGGTGGACAACGCTTGCTGGGAGGTGTGGAGGAGAGATTTAAAATTATTGTGCTTAGTATTTGTTTGTTTATTGGTGGTTGTGGTGCTTACAGGCACTATTCAAAGAAGTGAAGAATTAAAAATACTTCTTGGTGCTTTTAACTTGTGTCCTGCGCGTCTGACTGTTGGGTTTAAAGGGGCAACAGCGAACCCTAACATGCACAACAGTCAAACATGGCGGTGGTGGTGTGAAAATGTTTTTCTACTTCAGGGCCTGGACGAGTTGCCATCATTGAGGGGAGCACGAATTCAGCTCTCTAACAGAAAGAACTGAATGTCTGGTCATCAGCCTGTGATCTGAATGAAGCTCAAACACAATTGGGTTATGCAGCAGGAAAAGGAACCTGAAACACAAGAGCAAGCCCAACTCTGAAAGGCTAAAATAAAAATAAATGAATTGGCCTTGTCAAATTCCTGACTTGAACCCCATTGAGAGGTTATGGCAGGACCTTAAATGGGAAGTTTATAGTCACAAACCCCTAAATGTGGCTGAATTAAAATAACTCTGTAGGGAAGATCTGCCCCTAGTAGCAAAATGATGTTGCACTTTATTGCACTTGTCACTAGTGTTGTCTTTTATTTTTAGTTTTACTGTTATTGTTTAATAATAATTTATTTTTTACTATCTATTTCAAATTATTACTAATTATTTTGTTAATGCTTTATTTATCTATTGTAGTTTAGCACAGTTCTTTGCCTGTCTTGCACTTGTCCTGTGTTTAGGTATATTTTGCACTGCGGCCCTGCAGAATGTTATTTCATCCCACTGTATGCTGCAATACGGTATATGAATGGTATGACAATACAGGCAATTGACTTGAGTAGGCCAAAATGTCCCCACCACAATTCAAAATACTGATTCCCTGTAACTGGAAGTGTTTGTTTACAGTTGTTACAGCTAAGTATTGAAATTTGGTAGGGGGGGCAATTACTTTTTCACATTAGTGATATAGGTTTTTTTAAACCTTTTTCCTTCAATGCATCATATGATAATTTTAAGAACTAGGTGTTTGTTTACTCAGGTTGTTTTTTGTGTTATGCTAAATGTGTCAAATAATCAAAACTACAAGAAATCGAGAAGGGGGCAAATACTTTTTCACTGCACTAGCACTATATATTGAATGACAAGAAAATGTTTTTATAATAAATATGCCTAAATACCCAAATAGGAGATTAGAACTAACACAGTGGAATATTGTACTAATGAGGAAAATAAACCATGCATGTTGTCTGATAGAAACAAAGTATAAATGAAATTAAATGTGGTTTATTTTTTATTACAGTGCACCTTTGAATGTTTTATTTAGCATTCATAATTAAATCTATAATTGAGTGCAATAACAATCTGATGCTAATGTGAATTCAACTTACAATGAGCATTAATTGTGTAATGTAAATGATGCAGAATATCATTTCAGCAATTAATTTCATTTATTTCATTGGATTTGATCACCCGTTTAAACTGGCGCTGAACAGGTTAGTTAATGACAGCCATGTCTGCCATTATACAACTAGACAGCTGCATACTTTAAATTCAGCTGCACTACTGATGTTGGTGTGCTGGTCCTCCTTTTAAAAACTGTTCTGTAGGCAGGACCATCTTAATGTATGGACACAATGGCCGGGGGCTGCAGGAGCATAGGGGTCCATGATGTTTCTGATGCCGATGTGTGTTTCTGTTTTGCTATCAAAAAAGGGTCTCCAGTGCATTACTTTGCCCGGGCCGCCTATGATTCTGTTAAGACGGCCCGGTCTTCTTCTCCTACACCAAACTCACAGCAGTCTTGTCAATATTTCAGTTTTATGAGTCATAAAGTCTTCCATATGGTCCAATTTTGTCTTCAGTAGCCTCGTCAAATCCAAGACCTCCTAGTCCTATCACCTCATAATCTTCTCCTGCCTGTTTCTGAAATTAGAGCACATTTACCCTTTGACTTCTCCTTTGTCACGTTTTGGTGCAAAATTAACTTAACTCATCATGTCTGTCTGAAAGTTAACTCACTGAAATTAGATAACATGAGCGTTTTGTTGTCGGTAATCTAATCTGCGATAACCTGATTCTTTAAAAATCTTCCTTTAGGTTGTGGGGAGGCTATTCCTGTCAGATTGCTTTATTTTGCAACTTTACTCTTTGGAGTTTGATCATGTTTCAGACCCCCCCCCCCTTATGCCCCCCCCCCCCACCCACCCACATATGTTCTGCATCTTTAAAAATCATTGTGCGAGGTGGCTCAGGGAGTCCAAATGACAGAGGCATGCTTTGTGGCCAGGTGCACTAATATTGTTAGACCCATTGGTGGAATTTAAGGGGTGTCCAAGAGTGACCCCCAAGTGGGTTTACTAGGTTACTGAAATAAATCTTAAATAAAGGGTAAGAGCACAGTTAATGTAAATATGTTTAATTATCAACGGATTAGATACATGGTGATGCAGTAGTAGTGCTGATGTCTTGTAGTAAGGACTCCGGGGGTCAGACCTCGAGTGCTTCCTGCATGGAGTTTGCATCTGGGTCCACGTGGGTTTGCTCCGGTTTGCTCCCACAGTCCAAAGAGCTGCAGGTTAGGTGAACTGGGAATGCTAAATTGTCCTGTGATGTGTGTGTGTTCACCCTGCAATGAAGTGGTGCCCTGTCATTCCTGCCTGCTCACATTGCTTGCTGGGATAGGCTCCAGCTGCCCCCTGCCCTGGATTTACAGGGTGGATGGATCAGTGGCTACCATTATGTGTTCTTCCCAAAGCATCTCTCTCTTGCATGTTGCCTATCCTTAAAACAGGTATAGAAATATTGTACACAATTTTCATGTGCAGATTTTGCTTGACTTGTATATTTTGTCTCTAATAGTTTGCTCTTTTAGATGTTGTAATGAGACAACAACAAGGCAAGGAATAGGTCTGGGGATCCACCCCGTAAGCTTGAGAAAATTAACAACATTTTTAGGCAATAATACAGAGCCAGAGTGATCTTCATAGACTGAGTCTAAGGCAGTGGTTCTCAAACTGTGGGGCGGGCCCCCCTAGGGGGGCGCGAAGCAACAAAAAGGGGGGCGCGAAGATGTGAAAAAAAGCAAACAAGAATCGAAAATATGAAAAATACATCTATTGAAACCAAAACAAATGAACTTAAACTACATTCTGATACGAGAAAAATAAATATAGAGTTAGATAAATGTCGATAAAAGTTAAGTAGGTATAATAAAATATGCATCTATGATATATCATTAATTAAAAAAGAACAAAGTGGTATTAGTGGGCTCCTTTCAAAAAAGCGTTAGGGGGGCGCGATTAAAACTGTTATGAAAACTCGGGTCGCAAATACTTAGAAGTTGAGAAACGCTGGTCTAAGGCAAGACTGATTTGATACAGAGGGTATGGTGGCTTTATAGCTGGCAGAGAGGAAGAGGCAGGTCTTGTGTGCTGCACCCGGAAGTGAGGTCAGGAGCGGGACCAGATGGGAGGTCTGTTGGCCTGTACCTGAAAGTGGGGTCAGTGGAGGAACCAGAAGTGAGGTTAGGCAAGTTTTCCTTCTGAGGATCTGCAGAGGAAGGATTAAAGGTGTTAGTGCACACTGCCGACCCTTGATCCGGCGTAAGAACACATTTAGTCAGGCCCCTTGATGAGGCGCCCATGCACACGTGTGCATTTCAACTTCCAATAGCCGCTTTTGTCAGCAAAACAGTGCGATTCAGGACAAGAGATTGAAGCAGTAGTGTGTGTGTGCCTGGCACTCATACCTGCCTGTACAAACAGCGGTGTGGTGGTCTGAGCAAATCTCCACCACATTCCACACTCACCCATGTCAAAATATTAAATAAAAAAAACAAAAATAGATAGATAGATAGATAGATAGATAGATAGATAGATAGATAGATAGATAGATAGATAGATAGATAGATAGATAGATAGATAGATAGATAGATAGGTACTTTATTAATCCCAAGGGGAAATTCACATACTTGTCTCTTTGATGAAGCAACTGATTAACCAAGAACGGTCCACCTTTCACATTTGTTAACTGAGTTGCACTCGAATGTCACACTATGTGTACATTTTCCAGCTTCATAAAATAAAAATGTTTATTTTGCCACAATTAAAATACATAGACAAACTTAAAAAAGCAGCTTTTTCTGTCATTTAAAAATTCTAATTGGCACTTCTGCTTTTTTTTTGTAATTTCAAACCTTTAAATGTGTTAACAGAAATGAGACATACTTCATATTGTAAATTAAATTACGAGCAATTTACCTGACAATGAAAATATTGAATTTGTACAGTTGGGACTAAAAATTTGTCCCTAAATGTCAAACTCCACCCATGGTTAGATCAAAATTTTTACCAAGGAAGCTAATCCTGCCATGTCTTGGCTCCATGCATCTGTGATCTGAAAAACAAAACCAGGAATGTAAAAAGAGTTGGGGTAAGGAGCAAAGAAAAATGCACAAAATTGGTGCAAAGCAGTTGCCATTCAGCCAGTCCATGACATGAAGAGATAAGAAATCGATTCTTGCACCTGAATAGCTGGTCCTCAAGTGAACGCCCCCTTCTGGTGGCTTTGAATTTTTTACAGTGCTGACTCAGAAGGGGAGGGGCTTTGTGGCAGAAGTGGATTCTGAGTCACTCGTTGTCAGAGATGGGCTCTGCTGCAGACCTCCACAGCTCAGCAATTCAGCCAATTGGTTTGCAGGTTTTTGTTATGTGGTTCACTTGACTTGAGTCAGAAAACCCACCCTCAACCCTAATCTTAACCAGAGTGTACCCAGGTGTTATCACTGACGTATAATGTAAAGCAACAGCCTCCTGAATGGAGTGGAGCTCTGGAGATCTGCAGCTCGAGTCTATTAGGTTGTCTGAACTATGGACTGAAAAGGAGATGGAACTGATAGCAGTGCCCCCTCTCTGCTCGGAGTGGTATTGCTTTCCTTTTGGGCGCTTTGAAGATGCTCCCTAAGTGCACATGCTTGACACATCCTTGTCATCTTTCTGTGCCCTGCATTATAATTCATGAGTATATGATTTGGTTAGATTACACCATTTGCAGTTTTCCTTTTAAAGCGGATTCTTTAATCAGCAGTCTCTACGGCTTTAACCACAGAGGTCTGATATTCATAGATGATGGTGTTTGAATCTGAAAATTCATTTTAAAACTTTTTAAATCCATTTCTCAGTAGTAAAAGACTGAAACCTTTCCCAGGAGTGTAAGATGTAAAGCCGAAAGCAGTCATGGACTGGGTAACAGGAACCACTTAAGCTCACACACACTCAAACTCAGTCAGAAAAACAGATGTAGGCACTGAAAGCCCCACATAGACACAGGGAGAGCACAAAAACACCACACAGACAAGCTCTGGGCATGGGGTAGAAACCCAGTATGTATAATGGATCTGTGAGGCAAGACCACTAACCGGGGTGTCACCATGCCACCCCAACAATGGTGTTCTGAATTTTAACACTTTTGCAGCTGATGATTTGTGGTTTCTGTATTTTGGAAGTCAACCCAACAAATCTCAGTAGATTGCTGTCTAACCCATTGTTGTCTGACCCACATGAATCCTGCTAACCTGCAGGCCTCCTCTCTGTGTTATTTACCTTTTTGAGAACAGATGAATCCTAAAAGAGTGATGAGCACTTTCAAGAAAGATTAAATGAATGTTTGGCCCTTCTGTCCTTCAGATTAGATGTTATGGTCGATGGCTAGGACCCTTACCCTACCGGGACACCTTCATATTTGAAAAAACGAGGAGAGACAGGGCAGTATCCCCCCATAGGATTGCTGAATGGTAAGGCCATCCTGGGTTGCAATGGGCATCATGGGACTTGGAATTTGCCAACTCAGCCCTGTTGGGTTCCGTGGGTGCCTCCAGGGGTGGCTGCAGGGACTGCTGAGCCTTATTTTGTCAGACTCCCACCTCACCCAGAAGTGCTTCTGAACCACACTCATGGGAAACTGGAGTACTCTCACATACTGCATAAAAGGAGCAAGTTGCCTCAGCTCTGGGAGCCAGAGTCAGGAGGAAGAGGACGAAGTTTGCTGGGAGGAGTGGAGGCAGAGCGAGAGAGAGAGAAAGAAAAAGAAGAAGAAAAAGACATTGCTGTGTGTTTATTTGTATTTGTGTTTGTGCTGTGGGAAACTCTTACAGACAAGAGCTTCCCAAACAAAGCCATGTGTTGTGCTGGACTTGTGCCTGTGTCTGTCTGTGTCAAGTTTGGGGAGGCCACAATGTAAAACTGAGATCCTGACTCACTGTGGTCATAAAAGTCCCCAGGGCATCTTTTGAAAAGAGTAGGCCATCTCCTGATGTCCTATGTAAACTTCTCATTATGGCTTAGCCTGGTAATAGCCTACTAATCATCCCCTGTCCCTTATTAGCCAACTGTCTTTCTCACCCCTTCCCCACCTAATAGTTAGCTGTGATGAGTGTACTGGTGCAAGAATGGCTGCCCATCTAGGTCAGGGGTGTCCGATTCCAGTACTGGAGGGCTGCAGTGACTGCAGGTTTTCGTTCTAAACATCTTCTTAATTAGTGACCAGTTTTTGCTGCTAATTAAATTCTTTTGTCTTAGTCTTAATTAACTTGACTCAGATGCCTTAGTTAATTCTTCTTCTTTAATTAGCAGCCAAACAATAATGAGACACAAAACAAGCCATCACATGATGAGCTAACTATCCATCCATCCATTTTCCAACCCGCTGAATCCGAACATAGGGTCACAGGGAGTACCCGGGAAGCGAACCCATGTCTCCTAACTGTGAGGCAGCAGCGCTACCCACTGTGCCACCGTGCCACCCAATGAGATAACTATATTATCTGAAAATAAAGAAAGGTGAAGGTCTCAGTAAGGCTGATCTGCTCAGGTCACCAAATCATTTTGACAGTGTTGTTAAAAAAACAGAAAATTAAGTTTTGGAAATGTCTGCTGTGGCTGAATGAAAACAGCAACAAGCCATGGAGTTAAATAAAAGGTTTAATTAACAGCAAGAATCGGCTTCTCATTAAGAAACTGGCTGGAGTGAAATTGGTTGGAGTTTGCAGCCCAGATTTAGCTGGTCATCTGTTGGCTCGCTTCACCTCTCATTTCTGTTTGGCTGCAATTAAATGAAGAAAAGAATCAATTCAGAGTCTAAAGCTTTAAAAAAGGGCTATTAAAATGAAGGGAAACTAAGTTAATTAGCAGTGAAAACTGGTCACTAATTAGGAAAAGGAGTAGAATGAAAACCTGAAGCCACTGCGGCAGCCAGGACCAGAGCTGGACACCTCTGACTTAGGTGGATGCTACACATTGGTGGCAGATGAAGTGGCTCCCCGCTGTCTATATAAAGTGCTTTGAGTAACTAGAAAAGCACTATGTAAATGTATTTTTTATTATTATTATTATTATTATTATTATTATTATTATTATTATTATTATTACCGCCGTCCTCTCAGCCCACTGAAGCACACAGGTGCATTCACCAGGGGTCAGTAAGACTTCTCAGGCTTTGAACTCAGCTCATTGATCTGCTAAAAATGGAAGCCGTGTTGAGGAGTGCGACCTTCTGAAGCTCTTCCACCCTGACTCTACACAGGAGTTCGTGGCCTTGGTGGTTCCCATTATGCCTACAGCTACTAGAGCCACTCTTGCCCTTGTCTTCCACATGCGTCTAACTTTGATCTCAAGGTCTTTATACTTGAACTAGATCTGCTCGGCCTTCTTGCTCAGAATGTTGTTGTCATTCAGAATTGTCACATCGAAGAAGCACAACTTGCTCTTCTTGTCATTCAACACAATATCCAGCCTATTGGAGGTTATGGTATGGGCTGTGGGAATGATCTTGCCCTACTTGACGAATCAGTCTCCATTTTCAATGACCATGTCTTTTATATACTCGTACCACTCTACTTGTCAACTGTCAAAACACCTAGCTGTTGGCACAACACCCAGTGACATTGCACATAAGTGCCAATAAGATATTAATTCAAGGTCAGTGAATGGCATCCAGAAACTATGTGATTGATAATTATTACTATTATTATTATTATTGTTGTTGTTGTTGTTGTGAATTCAGGAGTGTTTACATTTAGAACATGGCAGAGATAGTAAGCTATGCTGTGCTATGATTTTCCACTTTGTGTCTTTACCATTACACCTCCTCTTAGTCTCTCATGATTATTCCCAATGGTGGATGGATGTTTACTTTCCTCTATTTTATCCATTAGGTAATACAGGAGGAGTGAAACTGGTCAACATGAAAAGAGTGACACACCAGACGGTGCACGCAGGCCTTGCAGAGACCACTTTCCTTCCGTGCATCTTCACTTTACGGCCAAGCCCCTCACGAGAGCCACCGCGCATCAAGTGGACCAAGATAGTTTCAGAAGGAGGGGTCAAAAAGGAGATCTCTGTGCTCGTGGCCAAGGATAATGTCATCAAAGTCAAAAAGGACTTCCAGGATCGAGTCACTCTGCCTGGCTACCCAGATAACCGATACAACGCCACCATGGCCCTCACTAACCTGCACACCTCAGACAGCGGAATCTACCGTTGCGAAGTGGTGGTGGGTATAGATGACGAGGAAGATACGGTGCCCCCTGCAGGTTTGAAGGTGAGTACACAGCCTTCAGATGACAAATGTGGTTTCAGCTGCCACAGAAGCTTGTATAGAGTTTTGCAAAATGATTTGGGCTTAAGGGAGTTAGGATATGAGGGTGGCAAACTCTGCCTTTTGGATGGGTGAGAGGAAATAATGGGAGTGCGAAGCCTCAGGTATTTGGAAAGTCTGCATTTTAAATGGGATTTTAGGAGTTCTGAGGCAAATTATAATTTTTTAATGACCTGAGTGCTTCATGCTGAACATCACGAGGTTTGATGTAACTTCAGATAAAAGACCAGTCCCCCTGGTGCATGCTTTTTCCTGATGACACTGTGTTGTGTAGCAGCACAAAATAGGATATGGAGAGGAAGTGGGAAGAATGGAGAAGGGCTTTGGAAAGTGCTGGGTTGAAGATAAATAGGAATAAGACAATATATGAGGTTTAAAGGTGATCTGGATTCAGAAGTTAGCCTTCAGGGAATATACACATTTAAATATGTAGGATCAGTGGTAACCAAAGATGGAAAAATACAGTAGATGGAAAGATAACCTATAGAATACAATGTGCATGGAACAAATGGAAGAAGGTATCAGGAGTACAAGGGGGGACCCAAAAATAATGAGAATTTTTTTTAAATTGTATATTTCTTAGAGCATTTCCAAAATTGAATCACCCTCAAAATACTCTCCCTGAGACACAATACACTTATCCCACCACTTTTTCCATTGTTTAAAACTGTTCTGAAGCTCTTGCAAAGTGATAGTCTTCAGTGCCTCCATCATATGCTTATTGACCTCCTCCGCATCCTAAAAATGCTGTTCTTTAAGGACCCTCTTCATTCTTGGAAATAAGAAAAAATCGCAGGGCACAAGGTCCAGGGAGTAGTGGGGGTGAGAAACCGTTGTCATCCCATTTTTCAAGAGAAACTGCTGCACACTCAATGCTGTGTGCGCAAGAGTGTTGTTGTGATGCAGAAGCCACTCACCTGATCACCACAATTTGGGTTGAGCACTTCAATCTCTTAAGCACGTCAAGGATGCCGCTTGGCCAAATGATGCAGAGGGAAGTCTAGTCCACGCACCTAGTGATAAATGTCAGAACTAACGCCTCTCCGGCCTCCAGAAAAAAATTCTTGTAATTTTGGGTTGCCTCTCATATTGTGTGATCAAAGATTTAAGAAGAAAGTTAAAGGTAAGGATTTTAAGTCAGTGGTAAGACCAGCAGTGATGGTTCGAGCTGAGACATGGACACTAAAGGAAACAAAGGAGAAGATGTTAGATGTGGTAGAAATGGGAATGTTGAGATGGACGTGTGGACTTACAAAAAAGAAAAGAATAAGAAATGAGATAATCAGATGTACAACAAAAGCAGGAGAGATATCTAAGAAAGTACAGGAAAGTACGTTGAAGTGGTATGGACACGTGATGAAGAAAGACAATGAATATGTGGGAAAAAAGAGTGATGGGAATGGAAGTGCAGGGTATGAGATAGCATGAGAGGCCAAAATGGAGATGGAAAGAGAAAGTACAACAAGATCTGAAGACTGAGGAGGAGGTATGGAGAAGGCTGATCAAGCACATCAACTCCACATAGAACTAGAAAGAGAAAAGAAGGTTGTCTTCCAGCCATTGTGAGGTTTTCATCATGATAGTTCATACCAGAGAGCATGGCTGTAGGGGTTCAACAGTGTTCCCCTTATGTCATGAGTAGCCACACCAATGTATAGAGATATCAGGGGTCTTGTTTATACTTCATCCTATTCAGGCTCTCCAGTCCTCCATAGAATATGTACAGCCAAGGAGAAAAATGAAATAAAATGCCAAACCAGAAACCAATTAGGCTTTCATCTCCAAGTGCTCTCCTGGGCTCTTTATTAATTAGAGTCACGCTGCATTAGATTGCAGGCTGCTTTCAATTCCAGAGTCACTAATAAATTAATGAGCCACTATCGATGAAATGGTGACATTGATACATAGTTGTCATCCACTTTTGCTGCAGACACACACTGAATGTCTTCACCTGCTGCAGCCTATCTGCCCCCCACCCCAACCCCCAGTATCCTGAACATGGAGATCCATTCTGCATCATAGTCACATGCATCTTCCAAGAATGGTGAATTGAGGGGCCTCTGTTACTGTCATTGGGTTATGATGTACCAGCATCATGGCCTCAGTGACCTCTCTGTTCACCTTCCTGGTACTGAAGTCTTGAGTTCAGAAGCCTTCTTGGTGCTGGTTTGTAGTTAAAAGGGGCAAGGGCTTCATACTCAGCGTCTGTGGCGTTAGGAGGTACTGGGGGTTCTCTGTTTATCCAGCATTCAGCACCTTACTGTGTAAATGCCTCAGAAGGTTAGCAGGAAGGGGGTCTTTTTGTTGAGTGGTTTTTTTGTTACTGCTTTTAGTTTACAACATGAGCTCATGACCTCAGTGACCTCACTCTCTTTTTTTTTTCTCCCAGTTAGTGGATACAGGAACCATGACCTCATTGATCCCTCCATTTGTCTTGCCCCATTACCTCATTTAGAGGTGTTGAGCTCAGTGAACTTTCCATATTTTTTTTACATCTTCATGTCAGTGTTAGTGGGGTTACAGTGTACAGGGAGGCTTGCGTTTACCCAGCATTCATCAACCTTGCTGGATGGATATCTCAAAGAGTGTCTCAAGTGGAGTGGTCCACTTACAAGTCCCATGACCTCCCTGACCCTTCTGTTCATCTCTCCCTGTTAGGGAATAAAGGAGCCATGACATCACTGACCTCTCTGTTTGTGTTTCCCCATTAGTAAATATGGAAGTCCTGAATTCAACAGACTTTTTGTATTTTAATTAAGAGGCCCCTAGGGGGTCTCATAGAGTTATGTGATAAAGTAAGAGAACCTCATGGGAATCATTGACTTTTTCAACAGTTTTCAACAGGCAAGTAAGTATTAGATCTTCATGCAACAGTGCCTATAGATAAAGATGATCTACCAGAACAAATGGCAGCTAAAATTGGCCTGGCGTTTTCATTCTCATAATCCAAATTAATAAAAATGCTGATTTTTCACATGAAAAAAGTAAGTCCACTCATATTTATCACCACTTCAAATCCATCAAATTAGAATGAGGTGTTGTAGATGAGGTTCCAGTGGTTAGAACCAGCTTACAGAGTATGGTGGACCCTGAACTTATTTAGACTGCAGATATAGACGGTCTGGTGCTATCTTTGCTATTGATGTGTGTGGTGTCATCATGCCAAGATCAAAAGAGCTCTCTAAGGCCCTCAGAAACAAGTTCTGGATGACTATGAGTCAGGCAAGGAATTTAAAAAAATCACCAAATTATTTGAAATCAATCATTCCACTATAAGGAAAACCATCTACAAATGGTGTAGATTTCAAATGACTGCGGTAGACCACCACGGGGTGCACCAGCTGCCCCAACACGACACAGGTAGGCAGAAGCACAAGTCCAGGACACAACACATGTTTATTCAGAGCTGGGGAAGCACTTTTGCCTTGCTCCCCTGCAGCAACACACTATAAAGCACCAAACACAAAACTCTTCTTTCTCTTTCTTTCTCTCGACTTCGCTTCTCCTCCAGCAAGCTTCATCCACCTCCTCCCAACTCTTTGTCCCGAAGTAGCGGCTGCTGGCTCCTTTTATAAGGCACCCGGAAGTGCTCCAGGTGCCTATTGACTTACTTCCGGCAACACTTCCTGGTGTGGCAGAGGTGCTGCATACAAGGGCTCAGCAGTTCTCCAGGCACCCTTTGGCGGCGGTCACAGGCCCCAGCAGGGTTGAGCTTACATGCTCCAAACCTGTGGCACTGGGAGGTAACACTCTTGATACACTTTCTACCTCGGACCTTCCATTATAGGGGTGTCCCAGCCAAGGAAGGTCTCCGGCCATCTCCTACACTGCCAATTTGTCCAAGATAGGCCAGCCCAGCAAATTCAGTCCAACAGTTGAATAATAATAATAATTCATTACATTTATATAGCGCTTTTCTCTGTACTCAAAGCGCTATCCACACAGGGAGGATCCGGGAAGCGAACCCACAATCTTCCACAGTCTCCTTACTGCAAAGCAGCAGCACTACCACTGTGCCAATTAATCTTTGATACTGAAAGAAGTCTCCAAGAAACCCAAAATTTCATTGCAGGATGTGCGGGTAACTTGCAACAGTTGGTGTCAGAGTGACCAGAGGGTCACTCGTTTGGGTGTCCTGAGTATAGTAACCTCAGTGTTAGTAGGTGTAGTGTCAATTGATTGAACTTAGATAGATAGATAGATAGATAGATAGATAGATAGATAGATAGATAGATAGATAGATAGATAGATAGATAGATAGATAGATAGATAGATAGATAGATAGATAGATAGATAGATAGATAGATAGATAGATAGATAGATAGATAGATAGATAGATAGATAGATAGATAGATAGATAGATAGATAGATAGATAGATAGATAGATAGATAGATAGATAGATAGAGTGTGTCTCTGGGTTTCAAAGTAACATTCTTACCTGATGACCACTATCTCAGGCTTTCCTGTGTAAGCAGTAGAAATGCCTCGGTGACCTCAGTTTGATTGAGGCTAGAAGTATGAGTGCTCCTGAAACTTACTGCTCCTCTGCTAATTAACCCCAGTTTAGGTGTCCAAACATTTTACATTCTGTCAGCGTCTACGGATTACAAAAAGACTGGCCTGTACTCCTGACACACCTGAAGATTATCAGATAGGCCTCACTATAACTAGACAAGCCTGGTCCTCAAACTCAAGAAGCAGTCTTTGTATCCTACACGAACAAAAGAAGCCTAAGCTTATAAAACTGAAAAAGGGAGAAGGGAACCATGAAGCCCCTGGCTCAAGAGCAAAAACAGTTTCTTACATGGTTTATTAACTAAAAGGTGATTTTAAATCCAAAGAAAATGTATACACAATGCTGCATCACAGTGATAACCCAAAAATGAACACAAGCCAGAACATAACTACAAACTGAATAGCATTTCTCAGTTAGTTGCTGCAAGTCTCTCGGATGCCGTGACTTCAGAGCAAGTCTTCCTGAATAATGTCAGAGGCACTGTCCCCCAAATTCCCACTTTTTAACTGTTTTTTTCAGCAGCACAGTCTCCTGGGACATTCAGACTCATTTGCAGAGACAGAAGGAGATGAGTGGATTTACACTTGAAACTCAGGCTCTGACAACTCCTCCTGAACTCCCAAGAGGGTCCGCTGATTCACATTTCATTGTTTCATTTCTGTCTGGCTGCTCTAATGAGACAGTGACACCCACATGTCCAAGCAGCTGTGAGCCGTTAAGATTAAAGCCATGTGGGCAGGTCGATTCACCAGTGGACTCCGTCTCTCACTCCTTATCACTCTGGTGTTTACTGGATCCATCTACCTGCTCATAAGATGCCATCGACATCTTGTTAAGGAAGAAGCAGCTGATGTAGCCAACTCTCAGCATCCCACACACTGCTGCTGTCCATTCAAAATGTTCAGAGTGAAAAAGCATGAATTTGGCTCTGACAGCTGATTAGAAATTTCCCTTGGCCTGAAACACCTCTATTGACAGACTGTAAAAGAAATCAAATTCCATGGGAGTATTAAAAGCAAAGGTATTATTGTCTTTGACATAAAGAACATTCAATAAGATGGACACTAATGATTCAAGAGAGTTTGCCGTTGATAACAATACAATACAATACAATACAATTTATTTTTGTATAGCCCAAAATCACACAAGGAGTGCTGCAGTGGGCTTTAACAGGCCCTGCCTCTTGACTTTGACTCTCTAAGAAGACATGGAAAAACTCCCAAATAAAACCCTTGTAGGGAAAAAATGGAAGAAACCTTGGGAAAAGCAGTTCAAAAAGAGACCCCTTACCAGGTAGGTTGGGCGTGCAGTGGGTGTCAAAAAGAAGGGGGTCAATACAATACAATACAATACAATACAATACAATACAATACAATACAATACAATACACAGAACAGAACACAAGTAATCCTCAATACAGTATAAAAATTAAATTATTACAAGTACGGAGCAGAATTTATCAGTAGATGATATCACATAATACAATCTTGATTTGGTTAGAGTTCTGGAGACCTCAGTCATCAAGCTGCCTCCCCCAGTTGGCCATTCCACAGCTGAGACAGCGCTGGGCCAGCCAATCCAATGAAAGGACCCCTCTACCCCATGATTCCTGCGATCCTCCATCAGGGATGACTTTACCTTAGGCAGGCAAAACAACTTGGCAGGTGGGCTGTGGCACTAAGTGCCACATTTGAGTACAGAGAAGAGAAACAGAATAGGTTAGGGTTAGTAACAAATTATAACTAGCATGTTACTTATGTTTAGTGCTAATGATTAACAACAGAGATGCAGTCTGTACAGTTAATCAGCAGCTCTAGTCAGGGTATGCTAAACTGAAGTAGTGAGTCTTCAGCCGGGATTTGAAAGCTGAGACCGAAGGGGCATCTCTTATAGTAGCAGGTAGACCATTCCACAGTTTAGGGGCCCTGATGAGGTAGGCGACTTTGACCTGGGAGTAGTGTGGTGAGCTGGTCCTCTTGTCAGAATACTGGTAATTGATGATACAGGGTGTACTATCACGGGCCTCACTGGATTTGTAATGGTCTGGCCTACTGTTGTGCACCCTAAGCTTAATACACACACACACTCACACAGAACAACACACAGACATAAACACACTTAAGCACTGATTATGGGTGATTCCTGCACAGCCTACACTCCTCAGTACTCCAGACAAGTGCTTGAGTAGCCCAGACATTAGAATTTTAGAGTATTAGAACAATATGACAAGAAGAGACCATTCAGCTCAACAATCTCATCCATACTATTCACATACTGTTTATTCTCATTGAGATTTAACTCCTACTCTTCACCACCCTTTTTGATAATTTATTCAAGCATCCCCTACACACTGAAGGTTAATGTACCTTAGCTATTCCCACTTACCCAAAAGGAGCATAACAGCTTTCTGAGCTGATCACTGTTGGGGGTGTTCATCCTCAGCTGCTAACCCTGCTACCTACATACGGTACAGGCATGAGAAGTGAGTTTCAGGTCTAGCCCTACTTCAGCAGCGGTCACCATGTGGCTCAACTAACTATTACATAACAAACATTATCTGAGAAGGCAAAGCATTCCTCATTGTGGTCCCATAATGATTATATCAATACACACGTAAACTTTTTCATTTCTTTGAAACACCAGTAACTGTAATAAACACATATATAATGTGTATACATCAAACTCTAGGGTGGCACGGTGGTGCAGTGGTAGTGCTGCTGCCTCACAGTAAGGAGGCCTGAGTTTGCTTCCTGGGTTCTCCCTGCGTGGAGTTTGCATGTTCTCCCCGTGTCTGCATGGGTTTCCTCCGGGTGCTCCGGTTTTCTCCCACAGTCCAAAGACATGCAGGTTAGGTGTGTTGGCGATCCTAAATTGTGCTTTGTGTGTGTGTGCCCTGCGGTGGGTTGGCACCCTGCCTGGGGATTTGTTCCTGCCCTGTGCTGGCTGGGATTGGCTCCAGCAGACCCCTGTGACCCTGTGTTAGTATATAGCAGGTTGGAAAATGACTGACTGACATCAAACTCTAATACACTGTCACTGCTAAAGCACACTTTTATGTGCAATCCCATACTATGATCATGCAGAAGAATTAAGTTATAATAAGGCTTACCTTTTATCTGAAATCATTCGGAGCCTAATCCCAGCAATCACTGGGCACAAGGCAAGAACACTACCTAGATAGGGTGCCAGTCCATTGCAGGGTGGACAAAAACACAAGCACATACACATACAAACACACATTACGGCCAATTTAGCAACACCAATTCACGTCTTTGGAGTGTGGGAAGAAACAGAAACAAGATGGCAGCATTCCTGGGTTGCAGCAGTGCCTCGGACTCCCCCTGGGCTTCATGGGGGTTGGAGTTCTGTGCAGCTCTGTGGGGTTCCGCAGACGCCACCAGGGGGTGCTGCAACAGGAGCGGCTGACCTCTTTTGGGCGTTGGTTTTGCCTTACCTGGAAGTGCAGCCGGATGTCAGCAATCAACCACCTGGAGCACTTCCAGGTGCCTGATAAAAGGGGGCCAGCAACCACCACTCAGGAGCCAGAATCGGGAAGAAGAGGACGAGGTTGCCTGGGAGGAGTGGTGGTGCCAATGTGGAGGATTGTGTGTTATAGAGGAAGTGCTTTTGTTACTTGTGTGCTTGGGACTGTGTATTACCTGTGGGTCATGGGGAAGACTTGCGCCCGCAGGTGACGAAAAATAAAAGTCTTGTGTGTTTGACACGTGCCTCAGTGTGAATCTGTGCTGGGTCGGGTGCCTATATAGCACCTTAATTCACAAGATATATATATATATATATATATATATATATATATATATATATATATATATATATATATATATATATATATGTATATATATATATATATATATATATATATATATAATATATATATATATATATATATATATATATATATATATATATATATATATATATATATATATATATTTATATATATATATATATATATATATATATATATATATATATATATATATATATATATACACAGTACTGTGCAAAAGTTTTAGGCAGGTGTGACAAAATGCTGTAAACAAAGAATGCTTTCGGAAATATAAATAATGATTGTTTATTGTTATCAATTTACAAAATGCAAAGTGAGTGAACAAAAGAAAAATCTAAATCAAATCAATATTTGGTGTTACTACCTTTTGCCTTCAAGCCAGCATCAATTCTTATAGGTACACTTGCACAAAGTCAGGGATTTTGTAGGATTCTAGTCAGGTGTCTGATCAACCAATTCTACCAAACAGGTGCTAATGATCATCAATGTCACACGTAGGTTGAAACAAAGTCATTAACTGAAACAGAAACAGCTGTGTAGGAGGCTTAAAACTGGGTGAGGAACAGCCAGACTCTGCTACCAAGGTGAGGTTGTGGAAGACAGTTTCATGTCATGGCAAGATTGAGCACAGCAACAAGACACAATGTAGTTATACTGCATCAGCAAGATTTCAAAGCAGACTGAGATTTCAAGATGTGCTGTTCAAACTCTTTTGAAGAAGCACAAAGAAACAGGCAACGTTGAGGATCGTAGACGCAGTGGTCGGCCAAGGAAACTTAGTACAGCAGATGAAAGACACATCAAGCTTATTACCCTTCAAAATCGGAAGATGTCCAGCAGTGCCATCATCTCAGAACTGGCAGAAACCAGTGGGACCCAGGTACACCCATCTACTGTCCGGAGAAGTCTGGCCAGAAGTGGTCTTCATGGAAGAGTTGCAGCCAAAAAGCCATGCCTCCCACGTGGAAACAAGGCCAAGCGACTCAAGTATGCATGAAAACATAGGAACTGGGGTGCAGAAAAATGCCAGCAGGTGCTCTGGACTGATGAGTCAAAATTTGAAATATTTGGCTATAGCAGAAGGCAGTTTGTTCGTCGAAGGGCTGGAGAGTGGTACAATAATGAGTGTCTGCAGGCAACAGTGAAGCATGGTGGAGGTTCCTTGAACGTTTGGGGCTGCATTTCTGCAAATGGAGTTGGAGATTTGGTCAGGATTAATGGTGTTCTCAATGCTGAGAAATACAGGCAGAGACTTATCCATCATGCAATACCATCAGGGAGGCGTATGATTGGCCCCAAATTTATTCTGCAGCAGGACAACAACCCCAAACATACAGCAAAAGTCATTAAGAACTATCTTCAGCGTAAAGAAGAACAAGAAGTCCTGGAAGTGATGGTATGGCCCCCACAGAGCCCTGATCTCAACATCATCGAGTGTGTCTGGGATTACATGAAGAGACAGAAGGATGTGAGGAAGCCAACATCCACAGAAGATCTGTGGTTAGTTCTCCAAGATGTTTGGAACAACCTACCAGCCGAGTTCCTTCAAAAACTGTGTGCAAGTGTACCTAGAAGAATTGATGCTGTTTTGAAGGCAAAGGGTGGTCACACCAAATATTGATTTGATTTAGATTTCTCTTTTGTTTATTCACTGCATTTTGTTGATTGATGAAAATAAATGACTAACACTTCCATTTTTGAAAGCATTCTTTGTTTACAGCATTTTTTCACACCTGCCTAAAACTTTTGCACAGTACAGTACTGTATATATACATAGATACTATATATATAAATATATATATAGTGAAAAGAAGTAGACAACACGCTCATAAAGATTTGGGGTATGAGCCCTGTATACTGTAAGGTCCAGAATAACCTTTCCTGGCTTATGCATTCACTGAAATAATGAATCATACAGCAGACAAATTGCAATGCAAGAGTGACGTTTATATAATGAGACTGACAGGAAATTGAACACAGAGGGAATGCTGGGGAGAAGGTCGAGCAGACATGACGTGGAATGCAGAGGCTGGAAGTGCAGTCGTCAGGTAAGGTCGAAAGTATTGGGTGTCACAGGTGAGTGGAATCGTCTGCCAGTACATACCCAGGCAGAGTTTGTAAGATGTGTACAGTACTTTAAAGAAAAGATGACTGATCAGGCAAAATATATTTCACATATTTTTCATGGAATCCAAATTACAGTATAAGGCTTCACAGAACAGCACAACCATTAAACAAAACATAGTAATAAGGAAAATAATGAGATGGTCCCTGTTCAAAAGTGTGCATATTCTTAGCTTTATATGATTTATTGCCCTCTTTAGCATCAATGATGGCATGCAGTCTTTTGTAATAGATGTGGATGAGGGCCTTGATTTTCTCAGGTGGTAGAGCTACCAGTTCTGCTTAGCAAAAAGCCTCCAGGACCCTTAAATTCTTGGAATGTCTTGCCTGAACTGCACATTTGAGATTTCCCCAAAATGTCTCAATGAAATTGAGGTCAGGAGACTGTGATGGCCACTCCAGCACCTTCACTTTTCTCTGCTGTAGCCAAAAAAGGGTCAACTTGGCCTTATGTTTTGTATCATTGCCATGTTGGAAGATCCAAGTGCGTTCCATGTGCAGCTTTTAATGAATGCAAGTTGTTTTTCTTGGCACCTCGACAAATGATCTTGACAGTTATGGCTGAAATCTCAGTTGGCCTACCTGACTGTGGCCTGGTAACCCCTAACTTTCCACATTTTAATTAGAGTTTGAACACTACTGACAGGCATTTTCAGATCTCTGGATATGTTTTTATATCCTTTTCCTGATTTATACAATTCAACATCTTTTTCTCACAGGTCCTTTAACAGTTCTCTTGCTTTCCCCTGTGATTTGTTGCAGCAAAGTCAGTGTAACTCTGCCTGAATTTAAACTGATTACAATCCAAAGGGTTACAGATGTGGACACTCTCCCTTAATTTGAACCTGTGTGGGTACATAAACTTTTGATTAGGCCCATTTGGGTGATTTCAGTTATCATGATGATTTAAAAAGATGTGGTCACCATGAGGTACACCAGCTCCCCAACCACAAGACACAACAGACACAGGCACAAGTCAAGTAATACATAACGCTTTTCCTTCATTCCCCACCAAAGCACGGTGCAGTAAAAGCACTAATCACACATAATAAAGCACAGTACTTTATCTTCTCTTCTCTGTCTGTCTCTCTCAATCCTTTCACCTTCGCTCATCCTCAGGCAAAGTTGGTCCTCCACTTCCCAATTCAGGCCCTGAAATGAAGGCAGGCAGATCCTTTTTAATGATCGCTGGAAGTCCTTCCAGTATCCTGAAGGCTCCACGGTCCCTTTAGAACCCCCTGGTGGCAGCCATGGCACTCAACAGGCCTGAGTCACAGATCTCCAATTCCCATGAAGTCCTGTGGGAAACTGTAGTGCTGCCACAACCCAGGGGGACTGCCATCTAGTGGCCCGTGGGAGGTACTGTCCTGTATATATTCTCTCCCCCGTCCTCTAGTTCACTGGCATCCCAGCTGGGTAAGTGCCATGGCTGTCCGCCACAAAGGGCACACACAATTATGTGAAAATAAATTGCCTCTCCTGAGCACACCCCCTAATTAAAAGGAAAGCTTTCTGCATGATTACTTATATTTTGCAAACAATGGCCAATATTTCACAAATTCTGCCAGGATATGTAAACTTATGAGAACAACAGTATATATATTCACAATATCAGGTAATTTCAGCCATTATGGTAAAACTAAGATAAGAATAAAAATAAAAATAAAAAAAGATAAAATAAATAAATACAAAATGCAATCACAACAAGCTTAGTTTTTTTGCCAGTTTGCAAACTCTTTTGTCAAACCTCCAATAAACATTACCAGTTATTCAGCCGTGTAGACCCAGTGCCAGCTCTGTAATTGCATGATGTTTACATCACTTCACTGCCAAATGACCTTTTCAAACCATAAATGAATTGTCAACAACAACATGCTGTGCAGGTATGTAGACTTTAGTGAATTTCTTTTATCAGAGTGTCAAGTAGCAGATTTATTTTCAAAAAAGATTTCTCACTACTGAGCGAAGTAACAGGTAACAAGAATGCAAACATCTTACAAGTACTCTGAATAGTTTTTCCATCGTGATCTGCAGTCCATAAGTCATTTCAAATGATGGTTCTGTTGACCACCTCATGTCAGTCTCAACCATCTAAATTATACACATTGAGTGCCAAGTAAGTCAGCAGCTCGTCAAGACATCAGACCTCTGGAGCGGCCTGGATTTTGCTGTCAGTGTGTGCCACTCAATGCCAGCATTAATCCATAGATGGGCCCGGGTGTAAGTAAACACAAAAGTCCCTAACAAACTCTTTTTTTTATATGTCATAACTTATTGACTGCAGTGGGTTGGCACCCTGCCCTGGATTGGTTCCTGCCTTGTGCCCTGTGTTGGCTGGGATTGGCTCCAGCAGACCCCCGTGACCCTGTGTTCGGATTCAGCGGGTTGGAAAATGGATGGATGGATGGATGGATGGATAACTTACTGAATTTGGCGCTTATTAGGCTTCTAGTCAAAGACATGGGCTTAAAGAAGGCCTGGAATGGACTAACCATGTTCTAGGACAGCAGTCCCCAAACTTGCAATACAAGTACAATATCTCCATGCACATTCAGAGTTTACTGTTTGAGCAAACTCATCTCATTCATATCTTTCACTATTACTAGAACTAGAATCTACTGTATAATGTAGTCACTGGCCATTTCTGAAGATCTGCCATTAACAAAACAAATTGCTTTCTTCTTCATGCACTTCACGTTCTGGCAGCTCATATTCTGCCTGTCCTGTTACCGTGAATGTCAAGAGCTGCTGTGTATTGGAGATAAGTAGACTCGTAGACGACAGAGTGTATGTGGCCAACAGTGGACGAGTGATATCAAGGATAGCAGTAATGAGGTTAGAGAGGACATGATCGACCAGTCTTCGTCAGGAATATTTCTATGAAAAGCAACAAACATTTTTTTTTCATGTAAGTTAATAAATTTCATTCAGCTGCAGCCCAGGTTAGCTTGTGCAGAAGTCGGGCCATGCTGATACTCAGTTATGATCCCGATCAAAAGGCCCGCTGCAGCACCCTCAGCACCCCTTTTCTGGGTCCCTGGTTACCCTCAGATAATTGGCTAACTCCTCTGATGATTGATAGCTTCCCTCAAAAGCTTTAACTATGAAAGTATGTGCAGAGTACCTTATCTTGTCAACAGTGCTTATCTGTATGGTATCCAATTCCCATTGGTTAGATACTCCTATCTGACGATCTGAGTTATAAACTATCCCGTCATTCTAACCTAAGATTGTAACGTGAGTTATACACAGGGATAAAATAAAAAGAAAAATATGTATAGACTCAGACAAAATACTAAGGCTTATAAAGCAAAGATTGAGCAGAGACTTACAACATTGTTCTGTATGAAAGACCATAAAGTTTCAGATTTGTAGGTAAAAAACAGTTCAGAGTTTAATTACAGTTCACCGTAGCCCACCTGAGCAAAACTTTACAACAAAAGTCATTCCTCTATGGTTTATAAGCAAAATGTCTACAGTCACAAAATAATGATCTTGTCTCTCCAGGACACAAAGGTTGACTATTCAGAGTGCAATAACTTGGATGCTGATAATTCATCATTCTTTGTGATTTTACGTTCTGGCGACTGTGACAAGATGGTCACAGATAAATGACTCCAGATGTGGACACTGATGACTCACATGTGGGTGGACATTTGGGATTTAGACATCAACCTGAACTCAATTACTGTTGTCATGAAACAGACTGGGCCGTGTGCCCATGTTGGACATATTTGAGTAAAACCCTTCTGTTGTGTTTAATACTTCAATAAAGTTTGACTTGGACACTAATGATGTGACTGCAGAAAGTGACAATTCCTGATCATCATTTGGGTGGTATATAAGATGGCAACGTGCTAGCCCTGGTGTTTCAAATTCTGGATTCCGTTCTAATAAATCTTGCATTATTAGGAAGTGTAAAATCTACCTCGGGAGTCAGGACTGTGCTTGTTAACCTCCTTTGACTAACATTTTAGTTGTGACCCATCCTATAAGAATGGAAAATCAAAAAAGAGATCTCCTTAATATTTTTTTGGTTTCTCCTAGACAACAATGAGATCACAAAGAAATAAAGTGGAGACATGTTCTTTCATCTCCTCCTTCTCAGAAATTTCTCCTGAGAAAAAATATTCTCATATCTAAGAAGGGTCTCCTCTTGAGTTTCAGCAGAGATCTCAGCAAAGTCACACAATGGGCTCAGATCTTCCAAGAAGATGCCTTGACATTTTTTTTGCCATTTTGAAAGTATTTGCATTGTGTGCTCAGTAATATCTGCTGAAATTTATGGATGGCTGTTTGTGGTGATATAACAATTTACTAGGATTACAGAACTGTAGTCATTGCTTCTGAATACTGTTAGCTGCTCTAAATTATATTACTGCACTCCAATTAGATCACACTCATTCTAATGGAAAAGGCAGGCAGTTGGAATAGTTAGGACTTTGGCCTTCAGACCCTGAGATGATAGGTTCCGATCCCACTACTGACACCTGTGTGACCACAAAAAAATTCACTTCATCTGCCTGTGCTCCTGTTTGCAAAAGACGTGTAACTGATTGCACCTCAGATGCTGTAAGTCATTTTGGGTAAAGACAATAATAAGTAAAAATATAAAGTCTTGAAAGCGATTAAACAAGACTAGACACATACCCCACAAAACATACCATGCTTTTTCAAAACAAATTCTCAATTTTGACTTCTGCTATCTCAGTTGCATCTCATGTCTCCTTTTTGTCTTAAGCCGCTTCTTCTAAGGAATTTTAGGAGAAACATCTGTGACAAAGCTGATTCTTTAATGAAACATAAATCAAAATCTCCTTTAAGTTTCATGAGCCAACCTTCAAATCAACCTTTGCATAGTAAAATTTTCCATATTTTTTGACCACAAGTTGAATAATGTCTCTTGATCATTTTCCTGCTGTTTTTCATTCCCATAAATCCACTCTAGCAGAAGACTTAGATGCCAAACGTAAGTTCACCAAAGTGCTTACTTTTCTTGGCCATGTTGTTTATGGCTACGAGTTTGGTTGCTACCCATATGATTGCCAGCATGGTAGCATCACATGATCACTACATAAGGAGGAGAAATGACATCTTCAACATTCAAGTGTTTCGATAATTCTAAAAGCAAACCCCTGGTGGACAACTCAAATATATTTTTCTTAAGGAAAATTTTTGTTAGTTTTGATTAGTTAGTTTTGATGCTCCTGTGTTCTTGTTGACTGATTTTTGAACTTTGTTTTGGTTCAGTTACTTGGTCCTCTTAGTCTTTTCTGGTTTAACAACTCTTGCCTGACCTCAGACTACAAAATAGCTAGCTCCATACTAATCTTCATCACTTGTTCAAATCTCTAAAATCGTTCCTCCACAACAGCTAACGATTTGGACAGTAGGGATGTGAACGTGAGAGTATTGTGGGTGTTCAGTATTGGATTTCATGGCTACATGCTCAGTCATTGCTCTTTATTCTGCTAACACATAGCTGTACTGCCAACTCCAGCACAAATCAATTCCTTAAATTTGCTGATGATACAACAGTAACGAAGATGAAACATCTTACAGAGCAGAGGTGGAACAGTAAGTGAGCTGATGTGGGGACAACAATCTGCTCCTTAATGTCAATATGACAAAAGAGTTGATTGTGGACTTCAGAACAATGGCTGAACATCCCCCACTGCATATCAGTAGCCGTCCTGTAGAGAGGGGCCAGAAGCACATAATTCCTAGGCGTCTTCTTCATTGTGGATCTTTTCTGGACTCTCAATACCACACCCAAGGTCAAGAAAGCTCAGCAGAGGATGCACTTTCTCAGGAGGCTGAACCGAGAGAGAATCTCTCCTCCCATCCTCACCACCTTCTACCAGAGCACTATTGAGAGTGTCCTGACGAGGCACATCACATCCTAGTTAGAAAACTGCAGTGTGTCAGACAGGAAGACTCTGCAACGTGTGCTGAGCATTGCTGACAGGGTTATCGGGGTCTCTCCTCCATGAAGGACATTTTAAAGCAAAGATATAAGAAGCAAGCCCGTTGCATTGTGGGAAAATCCTTACATCCCTCTCATGAACTTTCTGATCTCTTGCCATCTGGTAGGAGATATCGCTCCATAAAATCAAGAACAGCCAGAATGTGCAATAGCTTCTTTCCACAGGCAATAAGACTGCTAAACTCTTGGTAACATGCACATAACAAGCCAGTTTTTACACACATAATTATTTCTTTTTAGCCATAATATTTAATTGGCTCTTTTACATAACCATTGGTTGGACTTTGTGAATTTAGCACTGTCTTGGTTTTTATTTTTTGTGTGCTTTTTTTCCCTTCCCTTTTTACACATTTTCTGGTCTGGAGTAATGCAGTTTCGTCCCACTATATTTTAGATATGACTGGAATGCCAAATAAAAACTTGAACTTGGGCATGACTCTGTGCCTTAAATAAATATGTAGGGGGTGGTCTCCCAGCTGATTGTCATGGTGGCTCCTCCCCAATAGTCATCTTTAAGGGGAGAGGGTCCATAACTAAGCATAAATACATTAACACAAAAATAAACATAATACACACATAAGAAATGACTAATGAACAAAATACCTTCCAAAATATCACACAACACGTTACCAATGACAAAATATACAAAATAACATTTCACAAACAACAAAAATATTCATTAAAGAAAACTTTTCTTGAGCCAGATACAAAACCCTGGCTAAATCATAATTATAGTGCTGTACGGAATCATAATTAATTTAATAAATAATGAATTTGTTTAATAATTGCAATTATTTTTTGTCTTTGCCTTCCTGTTTGGGTTTCAAGCTATGAAGTATCTTCATTGAACGTTAAATTTTATGTTAAAGACATTGTGACGAACGGCCGGGTCCCATGCCCAGCCGGGACGCCCCTGCTGTGTATGTTCCAGGGGAGCAGCCATGGACAGCTCAGTACCTCCCCCGGGGCGCTTGGTGGCAGCCTCCCTGGCCGACGCTGATTCCCCAACCTCCCGCAGGGCTCCATGGGAGATGGAGTCCTCCACAGCTTGGTTGGGGCCCGGGGTGGCCGCTAGGGGGGGCTGTATCCTTCCAACAGCCCGGCTGGACGATTGTACAGCCCCACCCGGAAGTGCAATTAGGACCAGGTGGTCAAGCACCGGGTGGGTTATAAAAAGGGCCAGCCACCACCACTCGAGAGCCAGAGTCAGGAGGAGGAGGACTAAGCCTAAGGAGGAGTGGTGGTGCCAGAAGAAGGACTGTTGTGATTATTGTGAGTGTTTTGGAACTGTGTTGGGCCTTTGGGACATGGGAAAGGTGTGCCCCACGGCTGAAGAAAAATAAAAGTCTGTTTATTTAAGTCTGTGCACTATATAGCGCCTTTCACAACATGTTTAATATTGTTAAACTGATCAAAAAAATTAAAGGAACACTTTGAAAACACATCAGATCTCAATGGGAAAAAAATCCCTTCAGGATATCTCTACTGATATGGACTGGGTAATGTGTTAGGAGCAAAAAGATGCCACATAGTTTGATGGAAATGAAAATTACCAACCTAGAGAGGGCTGAATTCAAAGACATCCCGAAAATCAAAGTGAAAAAATGATGCAACAGGCTAGTCCATTTTACCGAAATTTCACTGCAGCGACTCAAAATTGTTCTTCGTAATTTGTATGGCCACCACGTGCTTGTATGTATGCCTGACAATGTCGGGGGCATGCTCCTAATGAGATGACGAATGGTGTCCTGAGGGATCTTCTCCCAGATTGGGTCCAGGGCATCACTGAGCTCCTGGAGCTATTGGAGCTATTGAGACCACTGGATTATTGGACTTCAGGACTAGATAACGACTGAGTAAGACTTGAATGATGTGTATAAGGTGGCACTGGTGATATGGACAATGTGGTTGTGGACCTACTGAGATCATCCAGTATTAGAATTCAGGAGTGGATAATACTTGGATAACCCTTCAACTGAGCGCTATTGATGAGGACGCACTGGACACATGATTTGAATGGTGTTGTAGTGCTCTTGGACTTATTGAAAGTATTTTTGTATTGGCCTTCAGGTGTGGCTCAGGTGAAAGTGCTTAAATGTCCACCTCCGTACCACTATCCTCACCACTCAGCTTTCTCTTTCTTACAGGTGTGGTGTTCCATTATCGCTCTCCCAGTGATCGGTATGCCCTCACCTTTGAGGAGGCCCAGCGGGTGTGCCTAGAGAACTCGGCCATCATTGCCACTGTCGAGCAGCTGCAGGCCGCTTTTGATGATGGTTACGACAACTGTGATGCTGGCTGGCTGGCTGACCATACAGTCAGGTAAGTGTGTTCTCAAAAAATGAAGCCTGGTGGATGTCGAGATTAAAGCACCGGTGAGCCCTGGGAGACTTACAATGTGTGGGGTGTCCCTTCATCTTCAGGACCCTTCAGACTTTAGTAGGGCTGGTGGTGGGGTCCCTGTTACCCAGTGGTGAGTCTGGTCATATGTTAAATAGGTTTGGAATGAGCATTCAGGAAACTGATTTTGATGAATTTCATGACTCCTGGTACTCTGTGCTGTGAGGAAAACTGGGGGACTCAGTTGGCAAGTTTGTCAATGCCCTTCCAATCTGAGGTGAAGTTCCATTTCCTGGTGTTGTTATTTCTATTGTACAGAGAGACTTGAATGAATTTAGTGAATTAGTGAATATGCTTAAAAGAGCAGGCGTCCTTTATAGTGTAACTTTTCCTGCACTATAGCTGGGTAACAGCTGCATCCCTCCAGGATGCAAATCAGTCGTTCCAGCTCTGGAATTCTGCCATCAGGTAAGCCGCACCAAGGCACACCTGCTACGGAGGGGCTGTTGTCATCAGTATACGCCATTTTCACACCCTTGTGCCACAATATGCGATGTGACTTGGTCAGATCAGAGCTCTCGCTTGTACTCATTTTGACGCCAGCCCAGTCCTCCCTCGGGAATGCGAGAAGGAGGCACTGCTGTGTGACACAGATACCAAGAGAGATCTCAGTGCCGCACTTCACCCATAGCTTCTCTTCCTTTTTCTCTCGGCCGATTGAAGCCCCCCTCCTACACTTGTGTAGACAGTGAAGTTAATAGGATTTCCTGGCCCAGAAAGCCCCGGAGGGCTAATTAAATGAGCTCTTCCTTTAAATGAAAGAAAACATTCAAGTAAATGCAATGTAATTTCATGTTGCATGCCTTCGTCTTTACGTACCAGCCCGGCGGATGGCAACACATGTTCAAGAATTACAAAAGAAGCAATTAAAAAGCGTCATTTGCCTTAGTGACCTGGCCCTTTGGTCACTGATATGAATCTCAGTTGCTCAATCAAAGCTGGTGAAGGCTGCCAGCTTGTGTGTCTCCCTCTGTTCCTCCCTCCGTAACTTGACTGAGTTTTGGCCTGGGGTGCAGTTAAAGAGCTTAGGCATTAATGCTGGGCTGAGCACCAAATGAAGGAGATTACTTTTGCATAAATTGCACTGAAGGTGTCCCGCGGCACTTGGCAAGAATTCAATTACAGTCAAACCTGGACTGGAGAACGCAGATTTTATTAACGCTGTCCCACTGGGTTCCAGAGCTCGGCCCAGGACCTGATTTTACAGTCTTGGGGTCTAGTGCAGTGATTCCCAAGTGTAGATTCTTATAATAAAGAAGGTCTAATCACTTAACAATGTGGTCAGTTGAAAGCTCATTAGAAACATTAGAAAAGTGATGAGAACAGGCCATTTTGCCCAACAAGCTTGTCCATGCTATTCACCTTGATTGTCCAAAATAACATCATGTCAAAATTTAATGGTCCACCACACTACTTGGTAATTTATTCCATGTCTGTGGTTCTTTGCATGAAGAAAAACCTTTGTGCAAGACATGCCCCTAAGAAATTTCTAACAGCATCCTTGTGTTCTTGTTGCAGATTTCATTTAAACGTTACAGCTGGGATCATAATTTCAAACACTTCAATCATGTCTCCTCTTAATCTCTGTTTGCTTAAACTTAAAAGGTTCAGCTCCTTCCATCTCTCCTCATAGCTCATACCTCTCAGTCCTAATCAGTCCAGTCACTCTTCTCAGGATTTTCCCTAGCATGGCTACATCTATTTTGCACACAGTATTCCAGGTGAGGCCTCACAATTGTGTTGTAAGGCTTAACCGCAATCTCCCTTGACCTGTACTCCACACCTTGTGGTACATAACCTAAGACCCTATTAGCTTTCTTGGTAACTTGTGTACTGATGTAGATAGTGACAAGTCCACTATGACTCCCAAATCCTTCTCATCAGGTGTACATTCAAGTTTCAGGCCTCCACCTGTATATTCAAATCTGACATTTTTATTTTGTACATGTAATATTTCACATTTACTTCCATTAAACTCCATCTACCACAAATCTGCCCAAAGCCTGTCCAATGTTGTCCAAGTTCCTCTGCAACAATTTATCTGATTCTACATTATCTGCTGTAGATGCGCCAGAGGATGGATGGGCATCCCACTGAGTATGGAGGTGAATTTCTTATCTTTATTGTGTCCACCCAGATGGAAGCCAATAAATGTAGGAAAGAAAGGATACATTTTAACTTTGTTAATTAATTTTCAGTCTTGCCTTCAACAAAACTGGCAATTTATCAAATAATTTGGCAGAGCTCCTAATTTATTTACCTTTCCTTTCTCTGTTGCAGGAGGCCAGTCTCTGGCCTTTAGACATATATCAAGGTAACTGAAGGACATTCATTTTAAGAAACAGAATAATACAATTTATTGTTGAACATAAGGATTATAGAACTATGATAACTGTATGTTGTGATGGATGGTGGCCACCGCCATTACCTACAGGAAAAGATGACTTATGAAGGCTGCTATCTCACCCAAACTGCTTTTGGCAGCCCCCTCAGGATGTAACAGCCCCTCTGAGTCCCACAGGGCTATTTTGGACATGGTATTGGTCGGCTCAGCCCTGTTGGGTTATGGGGATGTCACCAGGCGGAGTTACGGGAGCTGCAGAGCCCTAATTTGGGCTTCCACCACTCCTGGGAGTAACTTCAGAATGTATATCTCTCTATTGTATAAAAAAATCCTATGATGAGACAAGACTTTTTTCAAGAGGTTTTTTCAAGTTCCACGAGACGAGACATTTGACATGAGATTGTTTCAAGTCACGCCCTCCTCTCAACCATATTCAACCACGCACACGGTCCACTCACATCTCATTTGCGTGAATGCTTTTGACACACACATTTCCTGCTCTCTCAGCTCTTATAAATTTTTACATTTTCCTCACTTTAAGTTCACTTAAAAACGTATTATGTCCAAATTTTATTGATGAATTTCATCCCGAAGGGATATCAACAGAAGAAATGAGTTCACGGGCAATCCTAGCACTGAGAAACAGTGAAGTCAAACGAATTAAAGCGAAAATTGTTGATCGGTTACATGGCAAATTGGTTAAATGTATATCAATAGACTATGCTGGAACAGTTGTTGGTGATTGTGCAGAAGATGAAAACATCAATTTACAATATCCTGAAGAATATCTACAACCGTTAACATCATCCAGTCTTCCACCACCTGAATTACTGTTGAAAAAAGGATGTATCCAAGAAAGGTAATGTACTACATCACCCGCAGATAACATTAGAGACCAAAGGAGATCTTGATTTACCATTCATATTAAAATGTTATCTGTTTCCCGTTATAATAAATTTTGCAAAGACAATTAACAAATCACAGAGACAAACATTTGAAAAAGTCAGTTTATTTATTAGAGAGAAAGAAACGAAATTCTCTCACGGGAATTTATATGTTGCATTGTCACGACATAAGTCCAAATGCAGAATCAAAAGTCAATGCAATATTGACAAAAACTTAATACAAAGAACTGTTTTTACTGAAGTTTTACAGTAAGTGTATGTTTAAAAAATATCCATCCATTTTCCAACTCCCTGAATCCAAACACAGGGGTCTACTGGAGCCAAACACAGGCTAACACATGGTGCAAGGCAGGGAACCAATCCCGGGCAGGGCGCCAACCCACCACAGGACACACACATACACCAAGCGCCAATTTTGAATCGCCAATCCACCTAACCAGCATGTCTTTGGACTGTGGGAGGAAACCGGAGCACCCGGATGAAACCCACGCAGACACAGGGAGAACATACAAACTCCATGCAGGGAGGACCTGGGAAGCGAACCCGGGTCTCCTAACTGCAAGGCAGCAGTGCTACCACTGCACCACCGTGCCGCCCATTTAAAAAATATTTGCGTGTTAATTTCAAAGGCAAACAGAATGAAATCATATAAAGCAATGAAAAACTTGAACGCAACACGAAATATAATTAACTTTTAAATTATTACGTTTTACTATTTTTACTATGGTTAATTACTCACTGTAATGTAAAATAGGTAGTTCTATTATGCATATGTAACAATTCCCATGAAAATAACAATCTGTTTAAATTGTATATCCGCATCCCCATACTCAAGTGGCAGAACTGCAAAGTGACTTGCGCGTAGTGCCAGCCTAGGGGTTGGCAAGCAAAGTGAGCAGAGGATAAAGCCCCCTAGTATTGATATATAAAACAGACAGATTAGACTGGACAGACAAACATATAACAAAGAGAGACTGGCTCTTTACTTGCTATCTAGACTTATAATTTAGTTTGGCACAGATAAATAGTTTTGTGATACCAGGTCTTTAAAAATGATGTCTGATGTTGTGTGGAATTGTGGCTTTGTTGATGCTCCAGGTTCAAGTCGAGAATTCTTCTTGCATTGGAATGCTGTCTTTCTCTTTGCTTGGTGATCCTTTGTCTGTGCTTTCCTCAGTTAGCCCCTTTGTGTGTGTCATCTGCAATTTCATAGGAGAGAACATTACTCTTTCTGGCACAAAAGTTTAGATACTGAAGCTTCCTTCTTCTCACTCCTCACTGTTTAGCTTGGCAAACTGGATCACTGCTCTCAGTTCACAAAGAGAAGAGCTTGTCGGCTTCGGCTCCCCATGAAAGAGCAGCTCATAGCTTTTTAGTTTCAGAAAGAAGTTTTCAGAATGTTTTCAGTCAATTCAAAGAGTAAGAGCAGACCTCCCTTCCCTCGGAATTCCCTTCAGAGATCCAGTAATTGTCTCAGGATTCTTCAGGATGGTGCAGAGAGTTTTAAGGGAATGTATAACTTCTCCTGATTTGATTAAAGTCACTTCCAGTTACAAAATTGGTGTCTTCTTCTTCTTCTGTCCATCAGAGTTGTCATTCATTGATTTGCAGCTTTTTGTTCTTGAATCCACTTCATGCTTTCTGGATAAAGAAGTCTGCAGAGGGGCCTCAGGAGAGACGTCAGTTCAACTCTGGCTTGCACAATTGTTATCAGATGAAGTACAGGCAAATCCGGGTACAAGCTGAAATTCAGTCACTTAGTTTGGAATGCAAGTCAGGGTTTTGTGTAGCTGGATGTCTGCTAAATCTGCTACCTTAGCAGGCCTGGTGTGCCACTGAAGCCTAGCAGAATGGGCAATGCCCACTTTTGACCTACAGTGTCAAGCATGCATGTTTTCTGCCTGTGCTGTGAAACAGGAACACAAGATGGAAAAAGGGGTTTTAAGGTTTTAAAAACTAACAGGCCAGACCAGGACCTCGGTGAATCTGCTTCCCAACTGAGGCCTGCACCCCAGGCAGCCAGACCCCAAAACTCAAGAGGCAGGCTTTCAAGGGACCTGGCTTTATTAAAAAGACATTAAATATTTTAGATACTTAAAAATGCCCTTCAGGGGAGAGGATAAACTATGAAACCTTCATCACAAATGAGGAACCTTTATAAAGGAAAGATGTATTTGTATAAACAAAACAACAACAAAAAAAATGAAAAGGGTATGCAGGAAAAGGCAACTCAAGTCAAATAAGATCAATCTGCAAAGCAAAGAATCAAAGTCCAAAAACAAAGCAAAAGAATCTATAAAGCAGTAAATCAGAACATTACTCACCCAGTGCTGTCTCCACAGTTCTCAAGGCTATTCTGAAACATCCACTTCACTTCCTGGGATTTAAAAGCAAAGGGCGGTGATCTTGCTAACATGTAAATGGTGGCCCCGTCTCCAAAGGTTTCTTTCACAACAGACATAAGATATATAACTGAAAACATATTTAACACAAAAATACTAAATAATTAGAAAAAACAATGTTCAAAACACAAAGACAAAAAACATAATAACATAATATACAAAATAATATTTAAAAAAACCTGAACATAACAACTCATATAAGACCTGGCACAAGCAAACAGGGAAACCCAGAATCTGAATCAAATCATCGGTGTCTCTGGACAAAGGCTGTTAGCGTGCAGGTCATCCATGACCCCAAGCCTGTCCAGTTCTGCTTACTGCCTTGAATCAAGAGCTGCCTGGATAAGCTCCAGCCACTCATGCCACTAGAATGGATTAGGTGATGTGCTACCAAGTAGTGAAAGGACCAGAAATAAACAAGAGTCAGAATAATGATGGAGAAGTCAAACAGAGAGATCAACGAGTAATAAGCAACAAAGCGAACCAAACTCAAACTCGAAAGAAAAGCAACACCTGATGATGATTAGGATTCTGGGATTCTGGTTATTAAGATGTGGACTCCTGACATCTGTGGTACCACCGAGTACAGCAGAATTCAAGAATGTTAATCTTTATATAGTTGCTGCTAGAAATTCTGAGGACATTGTATTCTCCATTGGACACTTAGCTTGGACAAGCAGATGGACAGCTTGGTTTTAAGTGATGATACTTGGCATTCAGGAACACTGATGATTGAACTCTTGCATTTTGCTTTGTAGTCTGCACTATTACTATTGCACTATTGTATTGTATTTCTGAGGTCGCAATGATAAATTTGCCATCTAGCCATGTGAAGAGGATGAATTGTGTTCTGTTTTGTGTATTGTATATTTTTTGATATCCATTACATGCCAAAGCTCCCTGGAAAGGGGTCTCTCTCTGAATTGCTTTTCCCAACATTACTTCCATTTTTATTCCCTACAAAGTAATTCTTTTGGAAAGATTTTTTTGTCTTCTTAACGAGTCAATGCTGAGGAGGGGGGCAGTCAAAAAACAGGGCCTGTTAAAGCCCATTGCAGCACTCGTTGTGTGATTTTCGGCTATACAAAAAATGAATTGTTGTTGTTGTTGTTGATGTCGCAAACTAGGAGTCCCAAAAGCACATAAGTCACATAAATACTTCCAAAAATTGCCCTCTGGTTACCATCAAAACACTGACTAGAAACAAAAGGTGCCTTGAAAAAGCTTTATAAAATAAAAATATTTATTTAAACATAAACATTCTGTAGTACCAGAAACTCCTCAGATCAGAAAAGGAATTGCCAGAGAAAGGAAGGCAATCCACTGCAAACACAGTCCCAATACAGTCCCCCAAGCCGAACTCAGAAACAGAGCATAGGTTCAAAAATCCAAGATATCACAATTAGCAGAAAACACAGCAGAATACAAGTAAACCCTCCACTCCTTAGCACATTTGAAATGAACTGCCAGGAACTATTGAAGGCCCTCTAATTTATAGGGTGGTGGGCGGTTCGTGGCGTTTATTGACAGGTGGCCCCGCCTCTTGGGGAACCACCCCTAAACACATGCTACAAAATACAGTCTACCTAGTGAGAAAGACAAAACCAAAAATAAAGAATTAACGTTAAGTACATCAATTAACAAATCTAAAATGAACAAAAGAGACATTAAACCCGGCTAAGATATGTCATCTGATGGCAGCTGGGCTGGTCAATAAATTTGATTGTGGAATTTGAAGATGTCTTACATGAGTAAATTTTAGAAGAAGATGCACCGAGGATGTTGTCTTCTTCGTTGACGAGTAGTTTTCAGCAGGTCTGTTCGGTGCTCGAATCAGCAGGGTAATGCTATTAACTTAAAATGGCAGGAGGTAGCAGCACATGATTGATTTAAACCCTGGAGATTTCCCAGCTGTGTTACACTCAGGATAGTGGCTGGAGTAGGGGGTTGACCTTGGACATTTTTGTTTTCCTCAATGTCTTGGTGGTGTATTTTACCAGTGTTAGGATGGGCAGTTTGGAGGAGGAGTGGCATACGTCCCTAGGACATGACACGCTTTCAGAACCCCAGGGACTTGTCTTGCATGCTAATAATTGGAGTTCAGGAATACAGATCTTTGTGTCTAGTTCAGTAGTGATTAAATTCAGGCCTACTACCTGAAGGCTACCAAAGCCTTTTGTATTTCAGGTTCAGATTCAGTATGGTTATTTTTGCAAGTCATTGGTTATATTGAATGTTGATGACCACATTAAGTAATCCAATTAGCTGGCAAATTGATAAATACAATATAAAGATTCTGAGAGTTGTGCCTCACACACTGATGATTAGAAATCCATCTTACTGAGGACTCATAAAGCCTTTGCCTTTGATTACCACAATCTGACTTTGTTCCAATTGAAGGCAAAGTCACCAGCTGGCAACTCATGTTGAGCGTACTGATGTCTTACACATTAACAGCCTGGGTCCACACGTTCTGATTATTTTGTCTCACACTGATGATTAAGATTCTGGCCTTCTCGTGACTGTCCTGCACTCCTAAACAGAACAGTTCAGGGATCTCAGGGTGATGTTTCTGTGCTGATAGGGCTGATTTTCATCTTAGTATTGGCCCAGTATGGATACGTGTGAAGGGCTGGTTTCCAGTTTGGGTTGGTTCTTTCATTGAACCCAGCACTGCCCAGTATGCATTCATTCAGTGCAATTCAATACCATTTATTGTTGTAATCCAGCCTTCACTGAGTAGACGCTCAGAACAAGTGCTGGAAACCCCACCACAATACACTAACGGAAGATCTACATACCCTGCACCCATGAACGCACAAACGAGATAAAACACACAGTAATATTCAGGTACAATGATCTTCAAAGTGTACTTTAACATTATTACATTTGTTGCCTTACACACAAGATGATCTGACATCAGGATTGCCAGCCACATTTGTATTAACAAGCTATTCAGCGATGCCATTGCCTTCCTTTGCATGTCAGATGTTGAGATTGGGGGACAGAGGCCCCCGGTGATTCATATCCAGTAAATCTCGAGTGTGGCAGCGTGCGTTTGTGTCCCTGTCCACTGTTGCTTCCTTTTTTTCCACACGGTCATTTAATATTCAGAGACATTTCCACATGCATATATAGGATAGAGATACCATCCACAACCATATTTAACTTTTAGAGACACTGACAACTTCATGTCCACACTGAAAATAAAAACATTCAGGGATTCGGATGACTTCATGTTCTAAACTCATTTTTAAGATGTAAAGATGCTGAAGGTTAGGATATAGCGGGTTGGATAATGAATGGATGGAGATACTGATGGTTTTGCCTTCCAAACTGAGGTGAAAGATTCTGAGAGACTGATGACTTTTGCTGCGCTCCATTTAAAATTGGAAGTTGGAATTTCCAAGATCCTGGCTGGAATTTTCAAATGGAACACCCCCATAACTTGGACTTCCAACTCATAAACTCGGGGCTGGTCAGTCAAGTCCAAGTTTATCCGAATTCAGATCATGACATCAATCCACAATGGCAAACTACATCACAAACTTTAATGAAAGCTGTAGTATTATACTGTTTATTAGCACTTCTGTCCATTTGGGTCTCATTAAATCAATCACACACATAGAACTGTCCAGCTTATATCTCTGGACATGTTGCTATGACGTTTGTATACGCAAAATACCATGAAATGAGTTGTTATCAACTGATTTTTGTTCTGATAGAGCAGGCGCAACAAAGGTTGTCCTGTATACGTCCATATTGTCTTTCTGAATGTTTTTCTGGAACTCAGTCAACTCAGGTATTAAGTCATTCCCAGCTCTGACATCTGACTTCTGAGGTAAATGGAACACAGAATTTGATGGATCACAGTAAGAAGGTCAGGGTTCACATCGTGTTCCCTGTCCACATTGGTTGACTAATGGTGCTCTGTTTTCTTGTTACCGTCCAAAGTTAGGCAAGTTCAATGGATGCTACCTTGGTTTCAGTGTGTGCGTGTATGCGGGTGTGGGTGTGTGTGCGTGTGTGTGTGTGTGTGTGTTTGCCCTACAATGGACTGGTGCCCTGCCCTGGTGTTGTTCCTGCCCAATGATTTCTGAGATAGGCTTAGGCTGCCCCATGACCCTGCCCTCAATAAGTGGTTAGTAAAATTGAGGGATAGATTGATGGATGGATAGATGGATGGATGCTGATGATTTTGCCTTCCAACATACTGTTTACAATTTAGAGATAAATAGTTTGTCTTCCACACAGATATTTAGGATTCAGGCATACTGATGACTTCACCTTTCACAATCACTTCTAAGATTCAGAGATACTGGCAACTCGGTTGTTCACACTAAGATTGATGATTCAAGGTTAACAATGACTTCATCTTCCACAGATTTTCGGGACCTAAGGATATTGATGACATTTTCTTCCACACAGATTCTTAAGATTCAGAGATACTGATGGCTTAATTTTCAACATGGACAGTTAGATACCCAGGATGTCGATCATTTCACCATCCACACTGATATTTAAGATTCATGAATGCTGACAGCTCAGTTGTTCACACTCCCATTGATGATTCAAGGTTACCAATGTCTTCATCTTCCACATGGATACTTAGAATTCAAGGATACCAATGACTTTATTTTCCATGTAGAAAGTTATTTAGCGGGACCACATAGGGGTTTTATTTATGTGTATGTATGCCGTGTTGAGTAATTGTTAAATGGAAATAACAACACTGGCCGTGCAGATTCCTGATTATAAATTGGGGTCTGTGCCTTTAAACAGGTTGGCACTGATGCGGAGGGGCTTGTAGGATTATTAGTTCGTGGTTTGTAGGCACTGTACCGATAAAACCGGAAGAGAAGGATGTGGCGGGCCTTTTTGATTTTCCGATCGACTTCATAATCAGCAGCTCCTAAACCTTCTGTTAACTGGGCATTTGTAGCTGTGAAAGATGGTGATTGGCCACCAGATTTAAGGACAGCGGTGGTTCTTTTCCTCCAAATCCAGTTCATCGATGCTCTTTGAGAAGAGGCATGCGTCTGAAGACTATTCTTCTGGAGTCTGGTGGTAGGACTGTATTCACTATCTAAGTTTATTAAAGTTTATTTAAAGATAGAATTCCGCCACATCTTTTCATCCTTTAAGCATTGTTTATGTTTCCAGAAACCACTTCCATCACCTATAGTACCAATGCAGGAGTCCATGACTGTAAATATTGTCATATGAGGGTTTGTTCATGGGATTTGTTTAGTACTTTTGTCATTATTTTTCCTTACCGTTTTTGTAAGTAGTTATTATAGTAAATAAGGAATATTTATATATTTGTTTGTTGGATGTGTTTAATCTATATGGGCATTTTCCTGGGGTGTTGTTAATATTCGGGAGTCTGGGTGGAAATACTGTAGGGCTTAGGTGTTGGCCTGATTCTATTCGTCCCTCATTTTAATAGCATAGAGGCTTCTTTGCTACATAAATCTGGCAACAACCTCTGTGCTTTCTAGAAGTTGGGGGGGGGCGGGGGGGGGGTGTACAGTTAGATCCCCAGGATATCGATCATTTCACCTTCCACACTGATACTTATGAGACTCAGAGATAGTGAGTTCATCTTCCACACAGATAGTTAGTATTCAGAGATCCTGGCAGCTTTAATAGAAAATTCTTGGGGATACTGATGACTTTGATTCCCAAGATAAAGATGTGGATTCAAGGACGATGATACCTTTTCCTTTCAAGTTGTAGGATCAGATTCAGGGGTGCTGATACCTCTAAGGTGGTCTCAAGGCTCTAACTGCCTGATGCTTTTTGATTGTTTTGTTTCCCACAGTGCTGTTGGTGAGTATCTTGTCCTCTGATAAAAAGAATTTCAGTGTGCTGATCCACGTGCGTAACATGACTATAATAAATATTCAGCTAACAGATAACGCAGACGCCAGGGTACCAATGATGTTGTCTCACGTGACCATGATTAGAATTCCAAGATGAGGCGCTTAGCTTTCAAGCTGACATATTATTTTATCTCACATGATGATGAATTTGTCCACCTCTATTTTCGATTTGATTTTATTAGACTAAAGTTTGAATTTAGAGATGTCTTTACACTGCATGTTCATAATTAAGATTTGGAACACTGATGGCAGCTTTGTTTACTCTCCTTTGGAGATAACGTTGTTGCTGCCTTGCACACTAACAGCCCGGACTCGCAGATATGGATGTTTCTGCCTTGCATACTGATAATTATAACTCAGGGAAACAGATGACTTCATTTCACATCTTGAAAAATTAGGATTTGTAGCCATTGATCATTGGTCTTGTTCCTAAGAGGGATTCTAATATACCGGTGACTGGGCTTTGTGTGAAGATGTCTTGGATGTAGGGATACTCATCTGTTTGTCTTGTCAGTTGATATTTTAGACCAGGGGTGTCAAACTCCAGTGTGGGGTGTCCAAACTGGGATGGACTCTTTCCCTTACCAGTCCAGTTGGTCAGTTTAATGAATGGTCAGGATGGGAGGTGTGACATTTCCCTTCCCGGTCAGTAGGTGGCCATGGAGGGGCACAGCAGCAGCTGGTGCACCGGGATTGGCATCCCAGCAGCAATAAATGGGAATCCCTTACATGCAGCCTGAAAGGAGAAGCATTCTGAGCATGATGGTTAGAAGTTCTTTTCCTGGTCTGGAGGCCAGAAATGAGACATTGAGAGACTTCCTCCCATGCACAGGTCATCCCCCAGTACACTGGGAGGCAGCATCTTTTGTGGCAAGCCCCTGTATGGATGCCCACAGGGCAGTATGGGAGGTGTAGTTCCATGGGGCTGCCTTGTTGGGTTCCATGGGTGTTGCCAGGGTGAGCTAGTGGGAGATGAAATACCCTGTTCCAGAGTGGTGCTGCCTGACCCAGAAGTGCACCTTGGAGACAATGGTTAGGGTACTGGAAGCACTCCTGGGTCGGGAGAGGTGGAGAACAACACTTGCCTGGGAGAAATGGAGGAGAAAGAGAAGGATTGTGTTGTACTAAATAAAAGAAGCCTGTTTAAAGTACACTTGATTTGAACTTGTGACTGTCTGTGGCCTAGTTGTGCCTGCTGTTTGGAGCTCAGTGATGCCACCTATAGGCCATAACGTATAAAAAGAACGTCATGTTTGCAACTCAAGTTTGAGTCCAAAGGCTTGGACACAAGACGATGGTATCACACAAATTTTCCCATCGCTTTTGCCTCCCAAAGTAACTTATTGGCAGATGACGTCTGACAAGGTTGTCATCCTGGTGATAAAGATACGGTGTCTGTAGGAGCGTATGACTCAGTCATGAAGTCAGAGGGTCATTAAACATGTGCTTCAGTGCCACTTAGGGAGACACTTCAGGGTTCCTCCACGGGTCAGCAGCATGGAACTATCAAGAACAATGTGAAGGATTTACAGCTGTAATTCCAGACTTAGTCATCAGCACTGCATAATGTAGTATGAATGTGAGGCGCAGAAGCTTCAGTTTGGGATGCTGCGCTATAATCTTCCCTGTGGTGCTTTCTTCTCGACTCTTGCACAGGTGTGCCGCTTTTATGTGTTACTTAATTTTGCTCTCTCTTTCCTTCTCTCTCTCTTTCTCTATCTCTCTCTTTGCTTCAATCTCTTAGTCATTTATCTTTTTCTTCCTTGCTGTCTTCCTTGCAGCTGTATATTAACTGGTTGTTACTTCTCCCGTAGATATCCAATCAGATCACCCAGGCCTGGTTGCTACGGAGACAGAGAGGCCCTACCTGGCGTGAGAAATTATGGGCCAAGGGACCCCAAGGAGCTCTATGATGTATACTGTTATTCCAGACAGCAGAGTGGTGCGTATTAAAGGCAAAAAAAAAAAGTCTTTGTGGTTCAAGAGCCTCTAATTGAAAGAGCAGTGCCCAGAGCTGCATGGGCAGCAAGTGAATTAAGGATGATGGACATCACCATGGAAATGCTTCATTCAAGCTCCTTTCATTAGGCCTGCAACCTGCTAATAGCTTTACAGAGTTGCACAGTTCAGTTATTTGCTCCAAAAGCAGACTAACTCCATTGCAATGCATGTACACACTTTAAAAATGGGCTCTTTACTGCCAACCACATAATCTCTGAAGTTTTTCTTAAAAGCCATGTTTGATCGAGATTTTCAGCATAGAGATGAGCAGTGCGTTGGAGGAGAAACCTCAAAGTGCAATTTCGTTGCATCCATCTACTACTGGGTAACTGTCCAGAGTGCTGAACTTCTCAGGTAAATTACATTATTGACAGAGAACAATGACATTTTTAGTAACAGCAGGTGCTAATCATCATGCAGCACATCACTGGTCTCCAGCCTATGACTAGTGAGTACAACTATCTTAACCCCAAACTTCTCTCTTCCTTACCTTTCACACAAAAGGCACTGCGTTTACATGCACTTTAATAACCCAGTTATTCACCAAACCCCATTTTTTAATAATGCGCTGTATACCCTCATTCTGCTTTAGAGAAACTGGGATTTTGTTCTCTAAGAAACCCAGTTAACACACATAGATATCTCTGTGACTACGCCAGTTACATAGCCATGTAAACCCTGGGTTACTGTTGCGGATTTTGTACTCTGGCCATGCCCGTTGCACTCTGTTCGCCTGTGCATTTGTTGGCTTCGCACACACTTGCAGCAGCTACAAGAATCCAAGGGTTTAAAATTCCAGAAGCAAATGCTCAGATGAATGCTTAATTTTTATCAGCTGTTTCAATAAGTGAGTCTCAATATTTCAGAAATCAGTAAACTTAAGTTGTTGAGCTGAATGTACAGTGCTAAACTCAGCAGCATAACCTTGGGAGTAATGCTGAGGGGACGATGTTAAAAGTAAAGTGTGTTACAACAACAACATTTATTTCTATAGCACGTTTTCATACAAATGATGTAGCTCAAAGTGTTTTACAAGATGCAGAAAGAAAAAAGAAAAATATAAAAATAAGATTAAGCAATACTAAGTAACAAAGACTAGAGTAAGATCAAATGGCCAGGAGGACAGAAAAAGCAAAAAGAAAACTCCAGAGTGCCAGAGAAAAATAAACAAAATCTGCAGGGGTTCCAAGGCCACAAGACCACCCAGCCCCCCAGTAGGTATTCTACCTAGCATCAATGATCTAAATCAGTCCTCATGGTTTTCAGGCTTCACATGGAAGAATTAATTGATGATGGTCATGTGGCCTTCTGGCCTTTAATCCATCAATGTAGGGACGGCATGGTGCTTTGATCAGGTGGTAGTGGTGCAGATCGCCACGGAAAACCAGTAAAAGAACAGCAGAGAAAGTAGGGGTTAGTACAGATTTTTGAACCATGATAAAAATCATAATTAAATGCACATACAGAATATCACGTCTACACTAAAATGAAGCTATGAGAAAGCCATGTTAAAGTAATGTGTTTTTAGCAGTTTTTTAAAGTGTTCCACTGTATTAGCCTGGCAAATTTCTATCAGTAAGCTATTCCAGATTTTAGGTGTATAACAGCAGAATGCCACCTCACTACTTCTTTTAAGTTACATAGTCTGATTACTTGCAAGTCACTTAATACCACACTTACTTCACTGAAGTAAAAAAAAAACCCTGCCTTAGTATTATGATCCCAGCAACATTGGGTGTAAGGCATGAAGCAAATGTGGTAGACTGCATGACCGTCCTTTGCAGGGCTCTCACAGCCAAGCAGAGAAAAGTGTGATGCATGCAATCCAGTAATGGAAATAAAATATAAATAAGTGTGAGTTTAGTTTTAATCCGTGTGACTTTAAACTGTGTGATTGTGTGACTATGAATCACCAGGGGCTCAAGTGGTGGGGGGTGTAGGAATGTTATTTAGTTCACAGCACATAAAGGATTAAATGCATGTATAAAACACACCAAAATTATCAAATTTGGCCATTGCTGGTCAGCCTCATTTAGGTTAATATAGGGGCTAAGGATTTAATAGCAAATGTTGGCCACTGAAATGTGCAATTTTCCATAAAAAAAAGAATAAAAAGTAACAACAAAAATTAAAAATGTATTTCTTGTGTAGTCCACAGTCACACAAGGAGTGCCGCAATGGGCTTTAACAGGCCCTGTTTTTGACTGACCCCCAGCCTTCACTCCCTAAGAAGACAAGAAAAATAAACTCCCCAAAAAAATTATTGTAGGGAAAAAATGGAAGAAATTTTAGGAAAGACAATTTAGAGAGAGACCCCCTTCCAGGTAAGCTGAATGTGCAATGGTTATCAAAAAAATGGGGTAAATTAGACATATATAAATGAAAGAACTGTGTGTGTGTGTGTGTATGGAGCAGTCCGCTCTGCTCACACTCAACCACAGCCACTAGATGGTGAATCCATGCACTTTTACATTTTTTCAGCACTTGCATGCACCTCACTTCTCACTACGAATGTCCTGTGTGCAGCAAACACCGCCACACAACAACGACATTGTGCTAATGACACAGATGAAGAAATGCAACATTGAAACGAAGCAAATGCCGCGGATCCACAACGTGCAAGTGAAAAACCTCAGCTGCAGAGGGCAAGGCTTCCACTAAAAGCATTGCCTATTTTCTCCAGACAAAGATTAATAGGACTCAAATGCCAGCGATACGGCTAAGATATGGCAGCACCAGTGTCTTCTTACAAAAACCAGTGGGCAGCAAACACAGGTGTGTCCACATCCTTTGCACAGGCTAATTCTTAAGAATTAGCTCATGAATATATAAAACTGCTAGGGAGTCTTCAGGTTGTTTTTTGTCCTGAAGACCACATGCAGCTTGTACAGTATAATACACAAAACAGAGCACAAGTCTTCCTCTTCACAGAGCTACATGGCCAGTCTTTCATGGCCACCTCACAAATACAACACTGAGACAACTGTGAAGGCAAAATTCAAGAACAGGTAACACAAAGACACGCACTGTTTGTGAGTGATTACATCGTATAATCATTGATTGATTGAGTCTTTATTTGTCACATACTGTACACATATAAGTACAACATGTAGTGAAATGGGACTGAGCAAAAAAATTTACAAATAGATTCAATTAAATTATTAAGAAATTTAAGTTTAAAAAGGGTGGAACTAAGTTGGTACAGTATATAAATAAGAAAAAATAAATATATTCCAAATAGGCTACATATTGCAGGGCCAGGCAGGATTCTCAACTGAGAATGCACGTCTGGGGAGAACACGTTTAAAAGTCTGCAGTGAATAATGGAGAAATCCACTGCTGAAAAGGCTTCCTTCTAAAAACTCTGTCCCCGATTTCCTTCAATGATTGGAGTTGGCGTGTCCTCCTTCTACTCATGTATTAGACAAGTATGTAAGATAGCTGTGGAAAGACTTGGAGAAAGTAAGAGAAAATGAATGAAAGACTTGGCACTGTTATCAGTTCAGGAGCTCCGTAGCACAAGGTATCTGCAGCTTAATGATGTGTTTGTACATTGGAATGAGCGCAACGGAAAGAGAGACAGACAGATAGACACCAAGTCCACCGCAGCTACTTGGCCCCATGCGTCTGTCCACAATAAAATCTTTCTGTCATTTTGACTACTGCATCACTACATGCTTACTTAAACACCAAATGGAGATTCAATAAGCAATTATGGTCTACTGATACACGACGTGCTAAAACACTGCAGCCATATTCAGGTGTTGAACATTTGCATTTCCGATTAGACAGTTATGTTAACTTCCTTTAGTTATTTGTGGAGACATGCTGGCAGAAAGTGGATGCTGTGCAGCTTCATCTTTTGGTTCGCTGGAGTGGCGTCACTGTCGTTAGGCAGCTTAGTTACTCATTTGGCTGTTCATTATCAGCTCTCTCAACAGCAGTCCTTTCCACCTCCCCCTTTTGACGGGGTATGACACATCGTTTACTTCAAACGCATATCCTGCAATGCATATTTTCACAAATGTAGCTTTCAATAGTTTTAACCTTACATCGACTCTGACACTGTTATCAAAACTGCAAGCAACAGAGAGCACACTCAGCACATGCGACGACAAATTCACGTTCACTTTTATCACTTGCCCTCTGGTGTCCGCAAATGCCAACATATAATCTCATGTCACAGAAGGAGTTTTCCCTTGCAACAGGTTATGTTTATTTTCATCACATGAAATGAGCTCTCCACACACGTGATATGTGTGAAAATGTTTATTTGGAGTCTCTTTATGAGACTTTTCAACTGTACATGGTTCATTGTAATCGAAATCAGAAGCGTACTGTCTGCCAGATCAGGTTAACGAGTGCACCTCTGCTCTTTGCTGTTCAAAATCACCACCCCCTACTTTCGGTACCGCCTACATGAGGCGTTGGATTGGCTTAGAAAATGTGTCACTCACTCGGTTGTCTAATTGTTCCCACCCATTTTTAAGCAAACTTCACTCCTGGTTGTCTCCAGATGTATATATCTGGCTCTGTGAGACTAGCCTGAGGGTGACCCATCTACTTGTGCTGGAAAAAGCAGGTTCAAAACTTTAGTGAGAGAATGGATGAAAAAATGGGCTCCACAATGGACTGATACACCCAACTCGGCCAGAACAGGATTCAACTCTGTGCCTTAAAGTAAAGAGGTTTACTCAGTGAATAAATGAATGAATTAATTAATTAATCAATTAATGTGTTCCATCCATAATTACTTCTTGCTTCACAACCAAAACTATTACAATAGGATTCAACTGATTGTATTGCTTTAAGCAGATTTATAAAATGAACAAATGAATGAATTAATTAATTAATTAAAGAATCACTGCTTATTGCCTCACAACCAACAGTGCTAGAACAGAATTAACTCAATGCATTGCATTAAGAATGTTTATAAAATGAACGAATGAATTTATTAATTTACTAATTAATCGATTAATTCATTATTTTTTCTGTCCTATTATTAACTGCTTATTGCTTCAGAACCAACACTGCTAGATTAAAATTAACTTGGTGCTTTGCATTAGGAATAGTTATAAAATGAAAAATGAATGAATGAATGAATGAATGAATGAATGAATGAATGAATGTGTCCCATTTTTACTGCTTATTGCCTCACAACCAACACTGCTAGAATAGAATCAACTCAGTACATTGCATTAAGAATGTTTATAAAATTAAATATTTAAGCACTTGTTTAATAAATTTATTTATTAATTAATCAATTAATTAATTTATTGATTTATTTGTCCCATTAATAACTGCTTATTGCTTCACAACCTGCACTGCTAGAATAGAATTAACTCAGTGCATTGCATTAAGAATGTTTATCCATCCATTATCCAACCCGCTATATCCGAACTACATGGCCACGGGGGTCTGCTGGAGCCAATCCCAGCCAACACAAGGCACAAGGCAGGAAACAAACCCCTGGCAGGGTGCCAGTCCACCGCAGTAAGAATGTTTAAAAAATTAAATATTTAACCAATTAATTTATTTATTTATTTATTAATTAATCGATTAGTTAATTAATTTATTTGTCCCCTTAATAACTGCTTAATGTTTCACATCCAGCACTGCCAGAATAGAATTAACTCAGTGGATTGCATTAAGAAGGTTTATAAAATGAATGAATGAAAGGATGGATGGATATGCTCTACAATGGACCAGTGCTTTGTGCCTGATACAGCACAAGTAGGTTTCACCACACTGTTTTGGAATAAGCAAGTTGCAAATGTGAGTGAGTGAATGTGAAAACTACTGTATAGTGCTGGAATGTTTTTGCTGTATATCTGATAAAATGGAAGGGTCAGTACTGTATAAGTCAAATGGTGCCACTGCTGGGTTAAATAAGAGTTCTACCTCAAGCCAGGCTGGTAGTCAGGCTGCTATGCAGAGAAGGACAGGCAGATTTGTGTCCCAGATTCGGGAGGGGTCTCCACAGAGGCAGTAACGAGCTCCTTTGTTCTCCGCACCATAGGCTCCACATGTTCACTGGGGCACGTGGCCGAGTCTCTTCTAATTGTATTAGTTTAGTCTGGCTCAACGATGATCAAATTAGCTCATCATGGCCTCGTATCATTCTGTGAGTCAGTACTGACTTTTAGCTGCATCGCTGCTAAGCAAATTACACCATTTTGTCTGCTCATCACTCTTCATTTTAAAATTAGTTTTAGTATTGACACTGATTTCTAGGCAGTGCCGTTCATTTGAGACACTGCTTCACTAAGAGCTGTGCCACGTCAGTAACCTCACACGATCTAAATGCACCTACATATTTCACTCCAGTGGTCTCGGGTATCCCAGAGCAGAGTTTCTTGAGTCAGGGTCCCCATGACTGTAGGCTTTGCTCCTAGTCCATTTGTTAGTTGTTCAATGCACTCCTTGCAGCACCTTCCTTCTTCTCTTAAAGTGGAGAGTAAGCTATCCATCATAGTGCGTGATGTAGATCAGAAGAACCTGTGTAGCTGGGTAATCTCCAGCAGCGGGCATCTTGTTCAGCTCCTGGTGGTCAGGTGATGCCAAGTCTCCTTTGTGTTTTAGGTGATGTCTTTCACACTACCATCCCCCAGAAGTTGAGTCTTGCCACAGCATCCACGCATTGCCACTCCTTGGGTGCCCAGCTGGCCACCGTTGGGCAGCTCTACCTAGCATGGCAGAATGGGTTTGACCGCTGTGATCCAGGTTGGCTGGCTGATGGCAGTGTGAGGTACCCCATCACACAGCCACGGAGAAACTGTGGTGGGGACACTCCTGGAGTGCGAACAGTCTACCAGCATGCAAACCGGACAGGCTTCCCGGACACTATGTTGTTGTTTGATGCCTACTGCTACAGAGGTAAGAATATGCCACCGTGGCTTCAGGCTGCTTTCAAGACTTTCATATTTCTTCTGTGTTATTTTTTTATTCTCGTGTTTTTTCAGGAGCTTCTCATCGAGCAGTGGCTTCGGCAGCAGGTCTGCAACTGTCAAAAAATTCTGGCAACTCAAGTTCTGCCAATGTGGACCAAAAGTGGACTGGATCCACTGAGGATCAGACATGGCAAACGTTTTCTTTAGAACAAGAAGTCCAGATGGGTTCCTCTTCACAGAATGACTTGGGTGCTTCTTCTGCACGAAAGAGTGCAATTCTAGAGGAGCAGATGAACGCCATTGGGTCGAATGACTCTTCAGAGATATCTGCCGAGCACGTTACCTTTCATCTGCGGCCAGGGCAGATCAAAATTGACGAGGATGAGCAGCTCAGTCTGGCATCTCAGAGTTCTCTGCAATCAGAAAAGCTGCCAGAAGATCAACAGGAATTTCCAGTAGGCAGGCAGAGTAGCCTCTCCTTGGAAAGTCAACCAGAGCCTCAAGCAGATGAGTCTGTCAATCTGCTGTCCACTCTGGTCAGTGAAGCAGAGCAGAAAGATCACTGGGATGAAGGCCACCGACAGCAAAGGGGCTTTATGGGTGATCTCTCAGGGCATCCTACAAAGGATCAGGGGTCACTGGAATTGGGGCAAAAAGTAAAAACCGTAAATCAACTGCCATCCCATGCTGAGATAACCCATACCCATGCCCCTCTCAATATGGGGGCCTTGCCTTTCACCTCAACAAAGTATGAGGCAGCCATGCCAACCTCCATAACATCAGGTGCTGCAAAAAGACACTCCACCTCAAGTGCTGAAACTGAAGACCCCACCCATGAACCAGATATTAGGAGTGAACAACAGCCCCTGGAATCCAACTACCTGATGGAGATCCTAGAAGGTTCCAACAGTCAAGCTCACGCAGGCAACGAGGCAGATGAGTTCGAGAGAAGGGCTAGAAAGGGTACACTTGAGCACCCACCAGGTCCTCCATCAAGCCTGGCCACTCCCAGGTTTACAGATCGGTGGTCACCACTAGAGGGCACTTCAGGTAAGAGCGAGCACCACATGACCAGTATGGGTGAATTGAATTTTTATTACTTTTATGATTTAGCACCTTTTGGATAGTGAACCAGGAACCGCTCTGTGAAGGCTTTGGCTCTGTGGCAGGTCCTTAAGACCTTGGGTGGCTGCCCCCAGCAGAAGTCACCATTATGAAGAGCATCTCGAGGGGGGGGGTGACACCCCAGGCAGTGGGGGAAGCTGTCACTGAAGTGATAAATTGTGTTTGGTTGTAAATCAATAAAGGCCAGGCCTCCATCTCTCTGGAGGTTTGTTAATAAAAATTTCTTCCCTGACCCAAATCCGGCTTGACGCATTCGTGTTCAGCTGAGGGAAAACAGTTTGCTTTCTCCCTCATGCATAATGTACGGCCATCTCTGTTTCATCCCAAGACGATCTTTAAGCCTGGCTGAGAGAAGTTCGCTGCTCTAAAATCTGTCAGCATGGGGGCAGAGACAAGGGTGCCATGGATAGATACAGGGTTTGACCCCAAAGGAAGACAGCCCACCACAGGCACCTGCTAAATATTTATACTGGCATAAAGCAAACAGATTTTACCATCAATTATTTATGTGCCAGTCAGAGAAATGCCGGCAATTGCTAACAAAGTTGCCATGTTGCTCGCTGGCATACTATAGCCATTCTGAGAGCCACGGTATAGCTCCTCTGGCATCCATTAAGCCATAATACTGTACAAAGTCCATCCAGTGGCCAAACAAATCTACCACATTGTCTGGTAGCATCTGACTGGCACTCACAAATCCACCCTGATTTTTAATGCCAAGCTGCCTAATGGCACTGGCACTCATAGAATCATCCTACCATATAGAGCTCCCCCAGGTAAACTCAAGAACTGTCCATGCTGTCCAATGTCACTTTACAGCCATCCTGGTTTTCTAATCCCCTCTGTTGGCAATGTCTTCCCCAGGAACTCAGGAACCTTTAAGGCTGTCTAATGTCACCTTACTGGCACAAATACAACCATCTCATTGCCTAATGTACCTTATTAAAACCGACCTGGACCCCATCAATCTCCCTGGTGTTCTCAAATCCACCATGACGTCACCATGCCACTGGTACTCATAAAAACCTAAAGCTTTCTAAAAGGTATAATGCCAGCTTACTAATACTCAATAAGACTAGCTGCCATCTAATGCCTTCTCACAAACCATCATAAAGCCACCATGATGTAAAAGAGCACACCACTGGCACTCATTACAGCCTTGACCTTCCTTGCCCAACAATGTCAAGATACGCACTCTAACTGGGACAGTGTCTCCCTGGCACTCATAAAGTCACCATACTGATTATGCCTCAGTGCTATGGCATGGCTTCCTCCTGATGCTCATGAAGATGACCCCCACCTTTTTGTCATTTTTACTGCTTTGTAAAAGCACCACACTCCGGGCACTCATAAATACCTAGAACTTTCCATATGGCACCCCCATAGCCCCCACAGTTCCCAACTACATCTCATTAACCCTTCACAGGAGCAGCTAGTAGCTAATGTCTTCTCACAGACAATCATGAAGCTAACATGATGTCAAGCGTCACACCACTGGCACTCTCAGAAGTGTAGGGTTTCCTTATAAAGCCGCCATGGTGCCTTTTGCCACCCATTGGCACTCATTGCAGTCCTTTTATGTTGTTGACCAACGTTTTCACCTGGGCACTCTCAAATCCATTATGATGCCAGGTGCAGCTTTGTTAACATTTGCAATGCTGCCAGGCTCTTTGGTACTGAAAAAAAGCTCTAGGCCTTCTTCTGACACTCATCTAATGTCCTCTCACAAACAATCAAAAGCTTTGATGTGACATGCATCAATATTGGCACTCATAAAAAGTGGCTCAGGCAAAACCACCATAATGCTTATGTCACCATATTGATTGTGACTCAGTGCTATGGCATGGCTTCTTTCTCACACTCATGAAGTTCAGCCCCACTCTTTTGGTTGTATACTGTTCTGTGGCAGCACCATAGTCCTGGCACTCACAAATTCCTAGAACTGGCATAAATTATAGCCACCATAGTACCTACTTCCACCTCACTAGTACTCCTGAGGGAAAATTATCATTTTATCCCTTTTGACAAATAATAATGAAGCCAACATGATGGAAAGCAGCCCTCATAAATGTCTGGAGTTTCCTTGTCAGGCCACCATAGTTCTCCCTGTCACCCACTATTGCTCACCAGAACCCCAGACATTGGTTTTTGATGTCAAGCAAAATGTTGCTTTCTCACATACAATAATCAAGTCACTACATCGTCTAGTACCACACCATTGTCACTTTTGAAATCCTAGATCTTCCTAGCTGGTACAAATCACCCACAAAGGAGCTTAATGCCATCCATTGGCCTTCAGGGTCCAGAGATATGTGATACTATCTCACTTGGCACTAGGAAAAGCATTTGCTTTCCTTTGTTGCACACCTGGCATTTGCAAACCTTAACCACAGGGCCTGATGCCACCACACTAACTCTCACAAGACCTCACATACCATTTGCAATCTGGTGCTTCTGAAAGCACCCATGATACCAACCCCAAGTTCACTGCAGTTTTCAAAGTCACTGTGCTATTTAACAACAGCACCACTGGCACACACAAAAGCCTTCCTTACCAAAGGGCACAAAGTCACCATAGTGCTTCCTTGCCAGCAGTTGTCAGGACCTGCTAACATTTCATGCCTTCCAAATGTCACCCAAAAGAACACTTTGATGTTAAGCATCACACCCTGGCACAAGCAAAAAGAAAGAGGTGCCACCACACCATCAATTACATGGAGATTTTATAAGTGGCTTTCACAAAGCCACATAATGTCACCTCACTATCACCATGTTACCTACTGCTTTCTTTCTGACACTCACAAAGCCACCATGCTGTCAGCTCTCAAGGCTGCCATTCCATCTCTGCCACCCTCTGGCACTCATTAACCAACCATCTGTCCAGCAACACTTGGCTGGCACTCACTATAAGCCACTACCCAACACATCGTTGAGGAAGCTTTGCCACCTGCTGGTGTCCCATCACTTGCCCCGCCAGCAGAGGGCACACACTGTCACAGAGTTTGTAGGATGACACAGTTGGATGGCAGCTTGGCACTGTGGAATTGGCTAAATGAGTAAATATGTAAACACACATTTTGCTGCTGAATTCGCACAAGGGGATAAATTATTTAGTGAGATTTAACCGGAATTATAATAATTGGAATTTTTATGAGGCTTGCGAGCGATGAGATTTCCTGGGGATTGGCAGGCAGCTTTTTCATCATCGTCTTGTGTGCTTCTTTTTTGGGGTAAATTAATGTGGGGGGGGGGGTGAATAAATTGAAGCTAATGAGAGTTGGCGCAGTGTGCGTCTGCACCGGCTGCTAATCGAGCTCCAGTACCCACTCATTTAATTGCTATGTCTGGCCCTGCAGGGTTTGCAGCACACAGAAGTGGAGGGGCAGCAGGTTCACAACAACCCACTCCTGTTCCCGAGACTGGTGATGAGGTGTGGGCTTCCGAGCCGGTGGCTGCCAATATAAGGGCTCTCCCACCTTTGCATGTGTCCACCAAAGCACAGACACCCTTGGAAACACCCAGCAGCCCACCAGAGAGCATCGCTACTTGGACACGCTTGCCCACCCTGACTCCCCTGGCTGATCTCACTGCGGAAACTTCAGGAGATGACCTGCCAACTTTCAAGGAAATCCTGCCACTTGAGTATCACATCAAGGGCAGAGAAGTGAGGAGGCTGAGTCAGGAGGACACAGCAGAAAACTTCTCTGGGGAAGGCAAAGAAGAGGAGGAAAGCCACCGGGGTGCCACAGAGTGGACTTCCACCCAGGCTGTCCCTCAGCACTCTGAAATGCCAAGACTGGCACAACTTTTCAGTGAAACAGAAGGCAGTGGCAGCAGAGAGGAAGCTGGGCATCTGGTCAGGCAGGAAGCATTGAACTCAACTCAAGGTACACCAGCTGCCCCCATGAAGGAAGACACCTCGCTAGAAGTCTATTCAGCTGTAGAGCCCACCTCAAAGGGAGTGGACATTGTCAAGGAGGCTATGGGGACAAAGGAGCCCCTTAGTGTCTCCACACAGCTAGCCAGTTTTGAAGCCCACCAGGAGGAACCAGAATTGACCAGAGATTTGGGTGAAGTCTCAAAACAGCCAATCATCACAAAATCCCAAGATGACTCTGCGGTGACAGAAGAAGCCTCACCACCAATAGCCAATATAATAGTCCACCAAGAGGACCCTGGGGTAACAGTGGAGCCAGGTGACATCTTATCACAGCCAGCTACAATTGAAACTAATCTAGAGCTCCACAGGGTGACTGGACAGACGGATGGAGTCTCATCACAGTTGATCACTGTAGAGGCCCATCCAGAGAAACCCAGGGGTGACTGGTGAGCCAGATGAAGTCTTCACACATCTCATCATTAAAGAAGCCAACTTAGAAGAGGCTTGGGTGACTGGTGAACCTCACAAAGATACAAGTCAGCTCGTCAACATCAAGGCCAACCAAGGTGACACGCCAGTGACAGAGAAGTCCCTCATAATTGGAGCTAATCAAGAAAAGGATGGGGTGACAGGGGAGCAAATTAATTTGAGAGAAGATGATCCTAAAGTAACAGAGGATCCCCCCAATGTTTGGGCACATCTGGCCATCACTGTAGGCAAACAAGAAGAGATTGAGATGGAGAAGCCTGTAACTGTTGCGACTCACCAGGCCATCACTAATGCCAACCAGGCAAACACTTTGGTAACAGATGATTCCCTCCAAGGATGGACAAACCTTGAGAAAGACATTGTGACAGAAAAACCGGACAAAGTGTTTACTCAGCCAATCATAAGTGAAGCCCACCCAGATGAACCTTTGGTGACAGAAGAGTCCAACAATGAGCTGGTACTGCCATTCACCATAGTTGGCAAGACAGCTCCTGGAGGCACTGAAGTGACCTCAGCAATTGTCACTGAGAATCCACAAGATGTCGCAGAGGTTAGAGGAGCTGTTGACTTTGTCCCACACCCAACGGATGTGCTGCCCTCTTCGGGATTAGACCTGACCGTTATTTCCACCACAGCTCTCTCCGGGGAGGACATGAATGTCACGCCTTCATCTACTGCCCATTTGGCCACTTCGATGGAAAACTCATCATCCAAAACTGAGCACACTCTCTATGTGGTGTCTTCATCTACAGTTGTCCCTGAATCCAAAGAGATTTTGAACACTGACCAGGATAGCATGGAACACATGGAGCCTTCAAAAGTGCAACTGCAAGAAGCTGTGTCTGAACATCCTGGGATGCAGCCTACTGAACAGAGCCAGGCTTTCAAAAAGTCAATGATGAACGAGTCCTACCAAGAGGAGCACTCAAGAGATCAAGAGGTCAGACACTCTGGTGAGTTGGAGATGCACTCCCCCGAAACACTGGATGAATCAGAACAGCTGATCCAGCTGCCCTTGGCGTCCCCCTCTACACCACCACTTTCTCCCATGGACGCCACAGTGGAACACACCAATGCCACAGTGGGTAACCAGCCACCAGCAGAAGGCACAGAGGAGTTAGGAGGGAGTGCAGCTGGCGAGGAGACAGGAGCCGGAGCTGAGCCAGGTAGGACTATTCTGCCAATAAAATTAAATTCTGAGCACTGGGTACATCTGCTTCACTGGCACTGGACCAACCTCTCTGGCCAACATAGAGATAGAGAACCAAGTTAATACCAGACTTCATCCTGGCACAATGGCAGTTCCATTTCTGGCACTGCCCATCCTCTTGCCATGGAAGCGCTTATGGTTTCCATTATAATATTTCTCTTTTATTTTTCCTCAACCCATATCTGCATGTGACCACCTTTTTATGTCCCCAAATCTTATTGTCCCTTGAACTGAGGAATTCCAGCAACCCTGCCAAAGCCATCTTGAAGTGTGCCCACTCCCTCCTTTTACTTTAACACCATCCAAAATATTTCCAACTCTACTACACGCCCAGCCTGATAGTGAATAGACCGCCAACCTTCTGTCTAGCTCATAATTAGGTGTGGCGCTGCATTGTGATAGCTGGTGGGCTGTCACCACCACGGATGTCTCCCCCACTGGTGCAGGTTGCCAGCCAGCATGCCGACAGTCAGAAGAGCGCACAAATCATCGTCAGTCTTTATTAGTCCTTGCCAGATGCGGCCCCCTGACAGCTCGTATTAATAATTCTGCCACGAGCTTTCAAGACGTTAAGTGGGCTGCTCCATCAGAGTCTCATAACGGGCCTGTCGCTGCCCTGCGCTCATGCATTATAAAAGCTGGCAGCTTAAGTCGCCCTTGTGGGCACCCCCCTCCCCTGCTTCCCCTGCCGCTCTATTTATTTCCTCTCACACTTTTGTAGACACCGTCACTTGTCACATAAAGCTTTTTGCCATCTTCTGGTACCCCACACCTGTCTGGGAACATCTAGTGAAGAGATGGTTTAAGATCGCCAGGTAGGAAAACCTGGGGGCTCTAAAAAATGTTTCAAGGCAGAATGAGACCCTCATGTCTTGTACTTAAAAATCTTTGTGTCCGCCAGAAATGACCAAATGTGAACCAATGAGTAAAGGGTTAGTGTCCAATTTACCCAATGAATGCCAGTGGGACCGCCCACCTCCCATTTTTGTGGTGCTTCATCTCCACTGCTGTCACATCTCCCAGGCTTCATGAGGCTCCTCTTCTGCTAGTTCAGGGCACAAACCCCGGTTTGCTCCTGGGTGTCGTCTTGGTAGTGATGAGTGATAAAAGGCAGGTTTGAATTCACATTCAATTCCTCAAAGCTGACACAAACATTTTTTTGCAGGTGATTGTGCAACATGAAATTCACCAAGAAGGTTTATTGGGGTTTTAATGTTTTTTTGGTGTGGAAAACGAAAGATCCTGCTCCCTGATGCCTCGTTCACACTTCCATGTTTAACTTGGTTCTTTTCTGCAACTGCATAACACATGTAAGCCATTACACAAAAGTAAAATAAGTTCTACTGGTGAAACACACAGACCTATGATTATAAAATAAAAGGCAAATAAAAACTCAGTTAAAGGAAAGGAGCTCTTGATACCTGGTATATTTCCTAAATAGTGTAGTTACTTCTTTCAGTTCTTCTAGAAGTTGGAACGTGTTTTATTACTTATGGTGGCTTGTCTAGAGAAAGCTGAACTTTCCAATTTTGTCAGCACACTTTGTTTGTTTTCAACAATAAAAATTCATCCTGACAGTAATCACATGTGATGCCAGGTTGCCCACAGCTGGCATACTCCTCCTTGAACCCGAGACTTTGATAGTCATTGACCAAGATGGACTAGTGCGAATGAGGACACACAACAAGGGACGATGAAAAGTGCATTGAATGTTTTATTTTTTCAACAATAAAGTGAAAACATTAACAAAAAAAAATTTGAACGTGAGCGTCAGTAGGCTTTGTGCTCTAGGAACCAAGTTACTCAAACTGCTCTATAACATTTTAACAATTATTTACCGCTCTGATGCTGATCTTTCAGATCATAAACCAAATTCTGCATCAGAAATCAGTTTTCTAATATCAGGTCCGTCAAAAATGCACTCTTTCAGTTTAGCCTCAAACAAACCTGGAAACCTTTGGCACCAATGCATAAAACAGATAGAGCTTTGACAAACTGCTTCGTTTAATGAAGTACTTCATCTAGCTGGGTCTGATGGCGTTTTTGACACCAAACAGTAGCTTTTTTCTAGCTGACCATTCCTTCTGAACTCAGTCTTCATCATCACCTGAGGTACTTTCTCTCTCTGAGTGAGTGTCTACACAATTAAGCATGTCAGGTGGATTAAGGATTGGTACATCAGGTCCATGTAGTAGATGTCTTGTTGCTGAATTTCCAAGAACAGAACTGCCAATCATCACTGTGATTTTTGGTTGTCTCTGTATCATCAGAATATAAAAAGCATCATCTTCTTACTTTTTGCCCATTGTCTTCATCACAAGTAGAGCAGACACTGCAAGGGTCTCACTGTTTGCCCTTCACCAGTTTTATTCCAAAGTAGGTAGAATACGCTTTTCTCACAATATCTGTGTTGTTCTGTCTCTGTTTTTTTGCTACAAACTTTCAACAAACATCAAGACTATTCATACAACCTCTAGAGGCCATAAAATGATTAACAGTACAACAGAAAAGTAAAGAAAAGATCCTCTCCTGCACTGATGTATCATATACAAGTGCACTGATCAACAGACTGAGTCACACTGAGGTGTGAAGTGGAAAGGACAGGGAAGGCCAGGTATGCTGCTATCTGCTGTTAGGACTCATCAGCATGTTCAATTCCAGCTAGATCCTGACCTTTGTGGTAGAAATTTAATCTATATCAATAATAACACCAAAGAACCAGGCAGGAGGAAGCTTGTCATCTGTTTTTATTTCTTTTCTCCTCTGACAGCATGATGTTTCGGAGCATTCTCTGAACTGCCAGTGCCTTCCCTCTCTTATACTAAAACTGCATTGTCATGTTAAAAGCTGTATGTCATCCCTCCATTTTAAAATCCATATGTTATCCACCACTGTGAAACTGATGGTTATTTTTAGTAAGCATTATTAGTTTAAAAATTGAGGTCTAAGAATTTCTCTTGGTCTCTCTACCTGTCAAACTGAAGTTATTTTAAGCTAAGCATACAAGTTAAACAAAAAAAATCCCCAAAAAACACTATATCACATCTTCTCATAAGCATGTACACACTGGTTAGTTTATCTGAGCTTAAACATATACATTCTGATACTTTATATTTTTCCCAGAGTTCTTATCGATTTTACATCTCAGAATTCAACACTCTATTCAAACACTGTTATTCCCAATAATTTTGTATCAGCTGATGGTTCAAAAGAAGAACAGATCTCACTGAGTGGTCTCAGACTTGGCCCACATTGTCTTCTGAAACATTATCTTTCTTTTCTTGCTTTCTAGCTCTTCAAATACTTGTTGTCATTCTCCCCGACTCCCCGACAGCTACTAACACTATGACATAATCATTGAGCTAATCGCCCGCTTGTCAGGACTTCCTGTCATGTGCCCTGCATTTTGCTTCTCCCAACCTACTGCTAAACTCCTGTTTAAATACACACAATTAAAAGATTTCCTCTATGAGCTCTATAATATACTGTAATTATAATATTGCCATTATTCAGATAAAAGCTACATCATATCTAAATATTCCTAAAATTAAGGCACTTGTATTAAATATTACAACTTCCATATTATAAACTAAAATAAATAAACAAATAATTTTTATCCCCTACTACAATCACCATGTTTGTTTACAGTTTCTATGGATTTGTTACTTGGGGATGATCAGGACTGCATGGCACATCATGTTATCAGTGCTCTGGTTTAAAGGTCAGTGCTGTGCACTTTGCAGATGTCCAAGATTATGGATCATTACAAACACTTACTGCAGCTACTGTGTGCTTTGCTTAAAAGAAAACTCTGTAACTTATCCTGAAGTCAAATGGGACAAAATTTTGTTTTGATTAACTTTTGACTAAGTCTTTGTCTGGTCACTATAATTTCAATGAGCTATCTCCTCAAGACGGCACAACAGGCATGCAGTCACCTGAGGGTATAATAAAAGTTCCTTTGAATTTGTTTGCTATATGGCCCCATCACTCTACTACAAACACTATAAAGGAAATTTATTTCAATGTGTACTGTTTTTTTTTTTTTTTTATTCTAACCAGAGTTTACTTAATTACTTGTTTTGAATTAGTATTCTCACCTTGCTACAATTACCATCAGGACTGTAACTAGGCAAATTTATAAGAAAATAAATACTTAAGAAAACTGATATAAATTGTAACATAAACAGCAGACCACACTTATATATACCCCTTATACCTCCTTCAGCTCTGCCACTCTCCAAGTTATTTCCACTACTTTTTATTTTTAGAGGTGTTGAGTCTCCAGATGAATAAGGACCCTCTCCCTTGCCAAACAACCTGTTGTAAAACAGCAGTAAAGCGTGTTACCCAGTCATATACAGAACATGCAATACATTTTATTCATACACTACTAAATTTGTTTAGTGTCCAGGGAAATGGAACCACTACCAAAAGTACTGGGCACAAGAAAGGAACCAGCCCTGGAGTGGAGATTAGCGCATCGCAGGGCGCATACACTCATGCACTCAATTAGAGCCAAGTTAGACTTTCCCATCAGACATGTTAAGGGTAAATTTCACACAAACATTAGGAAGTTTTTCTTTACACAAAGAATGATAAACACTTGGAATAAGCTACCAGGGAGTGTGATAGACAGTAAGACTGTAGGGACTTTCAAAACTCAACTTGATATTATTTTGGAAGAAATAAGTGGATAGGACAGGTGAGCTTTGTTGGGCTGAATGGCCTGTTCTTGTCTAGAGTGTTCTAATGTTCTAATGTTTTAATGTTCTAATGCAGGGGTCTCCAATCACAGTCCTGAAGGGCCGCAGTGGCTGCAGGTTTTTGTTCTAACCCGGTTGCTTAATTAGAAAGCAATTCTGCCAATAATTTAATTTCATGGCTTGTTAGTGCTTTAACTCTGCTATGTCAGGTCATTCTCATATCCTAGACTTTCTTCCCCTATCTAAGGGATATCATCCAAATGATTTGAAGGCTAAAATGGACAAGCAATTCTCAATCATTCACTTTTTTCTCTTTACTTTCCTTCCAAGTATTTAATTAAACCAAATAATGGAAGATAAATACACACTGGCGTAAATGGTAACAAGCCAAATGGAGAAATGCTGGTCTCTTTTGTCATTCGCATGTTATTGCTAATTAGGATCCATTAAAAACTGAATGAATACAGCTGTTTAAGATGAAAATAAGCAATAAGCATTCAAAATCTTAATGAGCAAGACAACTAAAGTGAAGCAGAAGTATTACTTGAGCAATTGGTGTTTCTTATTAAGCAATTGGGTTGGAGCAAAAACCTGCGGCCACTGCGGCCCTCCAGGACTGTGATTGGAGACCCCTGTTCTAATGTATGCCTTGGAGATGTGGAGGAAAACCAATGTGGACCCTGTGAAAGAATGTGTAAAATCTACATATACAACACCTAACTGGGATTCACACTTATGACTCTGGAGCTGTGAGGGCACTGCACCAACATGCCTCCCAATCTGAATACTTTCAGAGACTAATAACAGATAGATATTACTCATATTTCAAGAGATTAAAAATTACATTACCATATATTCCAAATGGTTCACTGGATTTTGTAAATTATTACAGAAACACCACTGTTTCCTCCAAGTCAAAGTCTTGTTTCCTTCCTAATGATTTTTGTCAGTGTCCTGAAGCTAAACGTAGTGGCCTAGGCCACCTTGCTTCAGCTACAGTCTCCAATATTTTTTCTTCTCTTTCACAACTTCCTCTTCACTTGGTCTAGTGTTTGTTGGCTATGGGTGACATGAATAATTCCTCACATGTTTAATGTCTTCTGCTGTTGAAGAGCTAGTTATTTCTTTGTAATTCTTTTCTTGGGCTCTTTTATTTCACTCACAACTGCTTATCTGATTCACTTGCACTCACTTTCCCATTAACCATTTCTTCAAGCACTGGACCAATGAGATGATGTGTTTCTGTCCTTTCTTAATGATTTTGCAACACTTTTTACAGCTATGGTTGAACCCTGTGGGACAAACCCATGTCTTCATGGAGGTACTTGCCTGTCAAATGGAACCCTATCCAGCTGTGAGTGTCAGCCAGGTTATTCTGGAGAGAACTGTGAAATTGGTAAGATGGCACGAAACTGTCATGTCCTATGTGTGAGTGTGAAGTGAAGCATGGCCGTCCAGCTTGATATTTAAGGCAAAAGGCCTCTTTGTTAAAGAGAAGATCAAGTTTACTGTCGTGTATATATCACAATGAAATTTTTGTTTGCATGTCTTCTCAGAATAGTGACGGTGATACAATACTAACATGAAGACACCACACCCATAAAAATCAGTTAATAGGTGGCATATTTAGAATGCACACATTTGCACATAGGTACTGTATATACGAGAGGGGACCCAACTGTTCCCGGAATTAGTCAATAGCACTAAAATAGGGTGTAGTTATCGACTATGCTATGTCACAAAAATAGTCCAAAGACATCGAAAAATGTTTTGGGCAGCCACCCGTATATTGTGCCCTGGCTGTAAATGAGCAATTTCTATTGAGATGTTTACAGGTCTGAGTCCAAAACAGAACTGACTTAAAGGCTATAAATATGGCGGCTTTAAAGGCCATGACAGGAAGTAACATCATCCATGGGGCCGGAACCAGAAGTGACGTCATCCATGGGGCCGGAACCATGCAGGATTTCCTGTGGATGGCCTGCAGAAGATTAAGAGAGAAGTCAGTGCAGCTCACCACCCCCTGGTCTGACAAGGAACTACTATTATTCAGGTCCTTTAGCTGCCTCCCACTTGCACGTGTGTGACAGCTGCTAGATATCGTATACTTACAGTCTTCAGTCCATCAAGTGGCACTGTGCTGAGCTAATCGAGATGCATGTTTCTGGCATTTTTTCTACAGTCATGTGTGTGACTACACTGATTTTATTGTCCAAGCCAGGTCATATGAAACATCAAGACAACGGTGATCGTTTTTTCCCAAAATTAACGGTTTTGTTAATAGCTTGTTTCCCATGATCAGAACCGTTAGTCAGTGACATTACATTGAACTGCTGAGGGGTCTGCGAGAAAGCCTCAGGAGAGAAATGTCCAGAGTAGTTGGAGAACACAAAACTGCATTTTACACCTTGACAGCTCACCTGCATATACTGTGTTGTCACACAAAGAGTTTTTGACCAAGAACAATATGGTTGTTGCCTCACACCTCCCGTATTCACCAGATCTCACTCCTTGTGACATTTTTTGCCTCTGAAATTAAAACAGAGCCCGAAGGAAAGATGATTTGCTAGCGTTTTAGAAATCCACAAAAAAATTTTCTGGTGGTTCTAGACCCACAAAAGGAGGGCACAGATAATATTAACAGTAATGGAAGAAGTGCTGAGGCGAGTGTATTGCATCTCAAGGTGAGGATTTTAACAATGACTAAAAGGGAATTGCTGTAAGTTGCATAATAATGTTTTTTTTTTTGACAGTTCTGGAAATGTTGGGGTCCTCCTTCATGTTTATGTGTAAATATACACATATATATTGTAAACGAGAATGCAAAAACACATATAGGGTTGGGGCACCATCAGGCAAACCCTGTACATTAGTAAAAACAATAAACACGATTTGACATTTAGTGTGATGAACATCTTCACAGATGCAAGTCCAACATTAGACTGGAGAAAGATGGTGGTGAGGCAAAAGTGATGACTCCAGGAGTCCCAGAAACAATTTGTTGATTTCAAGATCTGAAGAGGGAAGGAGAGGAGAACATTAAAAGGCAGTGCCAAGCTGTGGCTCGGGGTGGAATTGCAAGTTGACAAGCTTTGAAATAGTTTCTGAGGCACATATGTGTGACAATATGTATATTTATACACTTACTATACATATGGTGTACAGTATATACATCCATCCATCCATTTTCCAACCCGCTGAATCCGAACACAGGGTCACGGGGGTCTGCTGGAGCCAATCCCAGCCAACACAGGGCACAAGGCAGGAAACAATCCTGGGCAGGGTGCCAACCTACCGCAGGACACACACAAACACACCCACACACCAAGCACACACTAGGGCCAATTTAGAATCGCCAATCCACCTAACCTGCATGTCTTTGGACTGTGGGAGGAAACCGGAGCGCCCGGAGGAAACCCACGCAGACACGGGGAGAACATGCAAACTCCACACAGGGAGGGCCCGGGAATCGAACCCAGGTCCCCAGATCTCCCAACTGCGAGGCAGCAGCGCTACCCACTGCGCCACCGTGCCGCCCCAGTATATACATACACACGCATATATTCATAGAACTGTGCAAAAATCTTAGGCGCAAAAACATTTGTCTTAGATGTCTTTTGATGTCTTTTGGAATAATAAAGTACTGCATGTCAATGGAAAAGAGTGAATTTTACAGTCCCAAACATTCCTTTCTCAAAACGTGAAGCAATACAATTAGATATTTTCTTTCTTTAAGAATATTCACATAACACAGTGATCAGTGACACACTTACACCAGTAAGTTTTGTGGGCATACAGCCCAGTGCTTCATTAAGCAAACATAAGCTGTAAAGTGCTAATGATCAATGAAATAATGCGTAGGTTGAACCAAAGCAATTAACTGAAATGGCTGTGTAGCATGAATAAGATTGGGCAAGGGACAACCCTACTGAACGGTGAGGTTGAAGTAGATGTGGCAGTTTAACCTTCAGATCTTACACAATGACAAAAGTGAGTATAATAACAAGACACACGGTGTCTGTACTTCTGAGTGAGAGCTCAGTGCAAGGATAACCCAAGAGTCTGTTTTAGATAAGTGGTCAAACTTTCAGATTCCTAACTAATTTTGCTCAATAGTCGAGTTCAGTATGCTAAGTGGTAACTTCTAATATTTTTAGGCTTGCTTTAAAGTTAAGGTTAAGCAATATGAGATCCAATGACAAGGACTTTAATGCAACAACAAGGAACATCAGGAATGAGTTGCTCTAACGAGAGCAGAATTCAGAGGTGTGACATTTACCAATGAACTTTCAAATATACAGAGTATGATCATAAAAAAGAAATCACATTGCAGCTTAGCATTGATTAATGATTGGGCCCACTGGATGGCCAGTGCATAATATTAGGAAGCCACTCACTCATGACGTGGAGTGAATCAGTAGAACCAAATCAGCGGTGGAACTGTGGTGTTCACATGTTGAAGAGAGTGACACTGGGGGATGTCACATGTAATCGTAAGTAGGCGGACTTTACTGCTTGCAGTGGCGCAAAAGGCAAGCAAGTCCTTCAATCAGACTATGCAAAAACAGCAGTCAAAAAATAGGCAGAGGGACGTCAAAAATACCACAATGTCCAAACCTAAACAAACTGCAAAGGTTGAGGTCAGATAAATGTCAAAGCTGATAAAAGGCGAAATATCTGAGACTAATCACTGCACAACAATTTTTTTGAAAAGTCTTGCTTCCTGAAAAGTTTTTGCGGATTGTGACAGGTACCTACTGGGTATGCACAAATATACTTTTGGTTTTACTGCATCACGTACTGGAACTCTGAGAAATAGATATTCATATGTTTACTGACAATAACATATTTAGTCACGTTTTTAGTCTCGCATAAGTTATTAACTTCAACAGAAATAAAAGTGTTTTGCTCCTGATTTTCTTTTGTATTCAATGTTTGGTGCAGTGTCCAACAGTAGTCAGCAAGCATTGAAGGATTCTGGTTGCCCTGGTATATCGTTTCTCCATTGTAGCAATGTCCTGGTGAAACCTTTCACCGTGTTCGTCACTGACAGCACTGAGATTTGAGGGGAAGAAGTCCAAGTGTGAGTGGAGGAAATGAATATTGAGTGACATGTTGCACTTCATTGTCTTGTATGCTTTGAGAAGTTTGTCTACCAGCTGAATGTAGTTTGGGGCTCTGCAATTGCCCAGAAAATTGTCAACAACGTCTTTGAACGCTTTCCAGGCAATTTTTTCCGGCCCAACTAACAGATCTTCAAACCGCTTTTCACTCATAACATGTCTGATCTGTAGGGCCAACAAAATTGCCCTCTTTGATCTTGGCATCAGTTATTCTTGGGAACATCTGTCTTAAATAACGAAAACCTTCGCCTTCCTTGTTCAGTGCTTTCACAAAGTTCTTCATGAGTCCCAGTTTTATGTGAAAAGGAGGCAAAAATGTCTTTGCTGGGTCGACAAGCAATTCATGTGCCACATTTTTCTGTCCTGGAACTAACTTTTTACGGAGTGGCCAGTTCTGTCAAGAATAGTGCGACTCTTTGGCATGGCTGTCCCATTCACAGATGAAACAACAGTATTTTGTATAGCCGAGCTACAGTCCTAGTAACAGAGCAACGATTTTAAGATCTCCACAGATATTCCAGTTGTACCTGCTATACTGGACGTGCTCCAGCAACAGTTCCATATTCTCATACGTTTCTTTCATGTGTGCTGCATAGCCAACAGGCACTGAAGGATAAATGTTGCCATTGTGTAACAGAACAGCTTTCAGGCTTAACATTGATGAATCAATGAAGAGACGCCACTCTTCCGGGTTGTGATCACAATCCAAGGCCGAGAACAATACTTCAATGTCACAACAGAAACAGAGACTGTCGACTTGTGCAAAAAATTTGGTTATATCATGATGTCAGCCTCGAAACACAGAAATTTTCATAACTGGTGACAGCAAACACCATTTCTGCAGTCTCGAACCCAGCATCTCAGCTTTTGCTTTTGGCAGACCCAAATCTCTGACCAAATCGTTCAATTCGGACTGTGTTATCAGATGTAGATCGCCTGATGAGCATGGTTCAAAATCCAGGTCAATGTCACTGTCAGTACCCTGCATCAGTACCCTTGCAGTTTCTTTATCTGGTTCGTCTAAGGTCCAATCCTCTGGTGGTTTCGGAATTGGAAGACTGTCGTCATGTGGAATGGGTCTCATTGCTGAAGGCAGATTAGGATATTTAATTGACTTCTTGTTTTTGGCAGAGAAACCAGACACATTAGTCAAACAGAAGTAACAGTCCATCACATGGTCTTTCTGTTCTCGCCATATCATTGCAACAGCAAACGCCATCGCCTTTCAAGTGCCTCTGAGCCAGGCTCTCAGACTGACAGCACATGTCGCACAGCAAATGTGAGGTGGCCATTCCTTGTCTTGACCACCAATTTTGCAGCCAAAATACGGATGATAAGCTTTCTTCACAAGAGCAGTCGCAAGGCGCAAGTGTATATTCGCCACAGATATAGCAGAATGTATCGCGGCTGTTACGACATTGACGAGACATATCGCCCGACACCAAAACATCTATAGCATCAAGCTTACTTACTGTTAAATTGCTACAGATACTATACTTTACTATACTGATACTATACATACACACTGACTATCTATATTAACCAAATGAGCAGGATTGTTGTATGCAAGCCACCTTTATAGCATGCTGAGACAGCGTCAAGCTCGTTCAGACCTGCCCAGGATGTCAACTTCCACAGAACAGCTTCTATCCTGGCCTGATTCCATGCCTGGACATGCCCAGGCTGCACAAATCGTTGTTGATAAGTCACTTACAGGAGCGAAAATGTTTGGATATACTGTAAATATAAGAAAAAATCATGACGAAACTGAAGATGTCTCTGAAACTGTACGTGATGGGTAAATTTTGATGTGATATTCGTGATCAACACCCAAAAATGTATAAGAAACATCCAATTGTGTTCAAGAAGCAAAAACTTTGTTGTGCAGTGTTATTTTAGTATTTATCCAAACACTTGACATGACATGAAATAAACAGTGCTGGCATGTTTTACACTGGCGATGATGTGATGTCGGATGCCATGCAGATGTAGTTACATGGCTGGCAATCATCATAGCAGTGGACAACAATATGGCACTAAACAGAATGTTGGACGAGAAAAAGAGTGTAGATTTCAAAATGGTTTTAATCAGAAAAAGAGTTTAGAAAATATACCCACGGCATAACGCTCAGACGCATTGGGGGACTGAGTTAAATGTTAAATGAGGCATTTTCATTTTAATTAATTATTCAAAGAGACAGATATCCCAGTTTTTATTTATGAAATATTGTTATTTTGTAACGATGAGTCATGTCTAAAAATAACAGTGAGAACAGAATACAATTACATGCATTAGTAGAGTATATAAAATACTTGTTTTTAATGGCATTTTACAATTTGATGTACTGTAATTTGAAAAAGAGCCCAGATAGGCTTGAGGTGGCTCAGCTGTTTTCATGGACACCAGATTCTAACTCAAACAATGTAAACTTTGCATTTTTAGTGCTGTTCTTAGTTGTTGGTTAAACCCAGACTTTGACTAATTGTAGATTATATTTCCGCAAAATGAAACTTTTGAAAGATGTAATCAATGGAGAGTTATAGTCTATGTGGAAATCTCAAGGTAACTGTTGACTGTAATGGAATATGATGGATTGAAGGTCATTGTGGCATTTTGTTGGTAGGCTACAGTGACAGAAAAATGTTGAACCATTATGATATTCAGATAATGCAGATAATGGTTGTTTTAGTGTAACATAAATACTGACTTTGTGTTTATTCATTGTACTGTATATATAACTAGCCGTCCCTTGTGACATTGCCCGCATAGTAGTGAAACAGGACAGTGAAGAGGGCCCAGCCCAGTTCCCCATGCCTGACATCACGCATCCTCCCCCCCTTAGCCCAAAGCCTCTGTCTTTAATTAGCATGAATAAAACCCTTCCTGCAAGCGAACTTTGATTCTTAGCGCAATGAGAGAAGTCGCAACTGGAATGTTCAAGCAAATTCCAGAAAAAAAGCCTGATTTAAATCCGTTAAGTAGGTCTCTTGTTCGCTAGCTAAGTGGATGTAACATAAGACTGACGCAAGAGTGAAGAGGGCCCCGCCCCTCGGCCCGCTGTGTCTCTCTCGGATTCATGCAAACAAATCAGAACTGCAAGCAAAGTATGATACTTAGCGCAATGAGAGAAGTCGCAAAATCAACTGGAATGTTCAAGCAAATTATGGAAAAAACCCAATCTAAATCCGTTAAGTAGTTCTCTCATGAAAAGCAGACAGAAATACAGACAGAGAGACAGGCAGACAGATGTTGGATTTTATATATAGAGAGATGGCTTATAGATCCATGCTTAGAGAGCTGTTTCTTTCAACATTTCTTTTCTAGATATATTAAGTTTTCCTTTCCTGGTTTGCATTTTTTACTATTATAATTACAAAGTTTATTTAACTTACCTGGTATGGCTTGAAGCAGCAGGAGGCATGAGTTGGTGTTACAGAGTTTGGGGAAAACCACTCAAGTGACTGAATGTTCAGTGCTATGCACACAACTCTGTTGTCATTTTCATAACTTTGTTTAAGATCTGTTTATCTGTCAGGACTGGCTATCAGAAATGCAAAGATTAGATTAGATTAGATTAGATTAGATTAGATTAGATTAGATTAGATTAGATTAGATTAGATTAGATTAGATTAGATTAGATTAGATGTTTATTGTCACATGCATTGCAAGTGCACAGTGAAATTCTTCTTCCATAGTTGTGTTTTTCATAGGAAAGAATATACAGGCAATAAGACAAAAAGATAATGTATACTTAAATAAATACAATATAGTAAGAGTAGCAGAACAATTGCCTAATATCCATCCATTTTCCAACCCAATGAATCCGAACACAGGGGTCTACTGGAGCCAATCCCATCCAACAGAGAGCACAAGGCAGGAACCAATCCTGGGCAGGGGGCCAACCCACAGCAGGACACACACACACTAGGGCCAATTTAGAATTGCCAATCCACCTAACATGCAAACTCCACCCAAGGAGGACCGGGGAAGCGAACCCAGGTCTCCTTACTGCGAGGCAGCAGCGCTACCACTGCGCCACCGTGCCGCCCAATGGCCTAATATACAGAGTGCAAAACAGAATTGTACAGACATGCAGATCACACAGTTTGACAATAATTAACAAAAACAATATGGCAGCACACCTGTAACATACAGCAGAGTTACACATAAAACAACCAAGCAGGTGACTGTAAGAGTTGAATTTGAACCCTGCTCCAATGTGCACATGGCATGTGTCTGAGTCTCATATCCTTCTGAGCATATGTTTAAAAGCTGACGCTGTTATTTTATTATTCACTATGATAAATGTATTTCTTGTTATTTTATATAACCCCCTAATAGAAAATGTTATATTTATGGCATAACCGTTCTTCTATAGTACCAAGTTTCCTGTTTTTTGAACACAGCTGGATCATAATAAATTTAAGCCATTGTTCTTTTCTTTTAAACTATGAGAAACATGGTGTACATGAAGAAATTCATACATCTCCCTTTATAAAAATAAAAGTAATACATTTAAAATGTCATATATATCCTAAACAAACAGGACTATCAATCAAATTGTGGTCATCTAAGGTATCAACATCTGTCATGTCCCGTTAGCAACTAGGTGTAACTAATCATGTTAAAACTTTTTCTTATTATGTAATGAATTCCTTTTTTAGAACAGTGACCTAATCAATGAATTGTATAAATATAGCGTAGAGGACACTTTTTTTCTTTGTAGCACGTGGCTAACATGTAATGCACTTGTTACCTCTTCTGAGATTTAGATAAAGAATAACAATTGTTTTATTGCTTAAATCAGGGCATTTCAGTGGGGGGTGTCTGTTTCATATTCTTTTCTTCCACATGAGTGCCTTGAGCATGGGAAAGGCGCTATATAAATAAAATGTATTATTATTATTATTATGAGTACAGTACAGGTTAGGTAAGATCAAGTTACCAAGAGTTCAGTGACCTTATGGCTGCCCCTGAAGTGGCTGGAGTGTGTGGTGAGGCTCCAGTAGCATTTACCAGAAGGCAGTAGGGATGAGCCATATGGCTGGCATCATAGATGATGGAGTCAGCCCTCCTCAGATATGAGGTAGAGTAAATGGTGTAAAGTTGAGGATCACTCCCAAGGATTTTAGAAGGAGTACTGATAATCATTTGGAGGAGCTTATGATCCTAGAAAGTACAGTTACCAAACCACATTGCAATGCCCCCAGTCGGGTGGCGCGTTCAATAGTGAAGCAGTACAAGTTCACTAGGATTTTCGTTCACACCCCAAAGCTCTTTAGTCCCTGAACCTTTTTGTGGATACAGGTGGTGTTGACAGACCACAAGAGGCAGTTGAAGATCTGATCACCCATAAACCTGAAGATGCTAACTGTCTGGATGGGGGAGCCAGTGTTGTAGAATGGAGTGTAACTGCCTTTGTTCTTCCTGAAGTCAACAATGACTTCCTTTGCTTTGTCAATGTTCAGGAGAGGTTGTTGTCATGGCACCCTACAGTCAGGTCTTTTATCTCCCTTCAGTATGCAGTCTCATCATCATCATGGTGGTGTCATCTGCAGATCTAATGCTGTTGCTCTTGATGAATTGCTACACAGCCATAGCAGTGAGCTGAGGCAGCAGCTTTGCAGAACACCGATGTTGGTGAACAGCGTGGGGGTGTTCCAGTTTCCAGTCTGGAGCCTAAAGGAGGAAAATATTAAAAATAGATAACTTCAAATAACCTCTCTAAAGATAAATTTGAAATAACAAACAAAACCGTCACTAAGGTCGCAAAGAATGCTTTTGAAAACTCACTAATGCCTTAAAAAAGTGGAGTTTTATGTGTACAGCATGTTCTATTTGTGAAATCTCAAGGAAAATTGAACCTGATAAATTTCCTTGAAGAATAAGTGCACCAAATTTCAATGAAATCAGTGCACTGGGCATTGAGTTGTTTCATGCAGACAGACAGAAATGACAACAATAGTAGGTGCTTTTCACATTTTATGAAGATTTGAAGGAAAAGGATCTGACTAGGGATAGCTGTATGGTGATCAAGCACATTGACACCACATAGAAATGGGATAAGATGAAGAGGAAGAGGAAGAAGAAGAACATAAAGCGTAACATTACATAGAGAATTCAGAGGAGAGACAACACACAGTCAGCTTTAGCCAATTCCACGCTGGTTTTTAGCGTTAGAGGTGGAGCTAATCAGCAGAACCATTCTGAGGGTGGAGTCAGAGAGGTTCACAAATTCAGGGGGTGGGACTAGAGGTTATAGGGTGGAGTCAGAGAGGAGCAGCTGCCATTACACAGTGACATGTGTTTAAAGAAGCAGAGTGAAGCCAAAGTACCTGTTCAGAGATGGAGTTCTATCTTGAAGTGTAGCAGAGCATCATCAGTCTACTAAGGAGCACACACTTGTGGAGCCGAGACTGTTAATTAAATGGCTTTATAACACCAACCTTTTTAAATGGCGTCCACCCAATCTGGTAAGAAAAGCACAAGCTTATTTGTACTGGGCATCATTATAAGTGATCTCCGCTTCATGGAGGCCAATCAGTCCCATCTAGTATTGAAGGAACGTACAGTTAGGTCCATAAATATTTGGACAGAGACAACTTTTTTCTAATTTTGGTTCTGTACATTACCACAATGAATTCAACTCAGATGCAGTTGAAGTGCAGACTTTCAGCTTTAATTCAGTGGGGTGAACAAAACGATTGCATAAAAATGTGAGGGAACTAAAGTATTTTTTAACACGATCCCTTTATTTCAGGGGCTCAAAAGTAATTGGACAATTGACTCAAAGGGTATTTCATGGGCAGGTGTGGGCAAGTCCGTCATTATGTCATTATCAATTAAGCAGATAAAAGGCCTGGAGTTGATTTGAGGTGTGGTGCTTGCATGTGCAAGATTTTGCTGTGAACAGACAACATGCGGTCAAAGGAGCTCTCTATGCAGGTGAAAGAAGCCATTCTTAAGCTGCGAAAACAGAAAAAACCCATCTGAGAAATTGCTACAATATTACGAGTGGCAAAATCTACAGTTTGGTACATCCTGAGAAAGAAGGCAAGCACTGGTAAACTCAGCAACACAAAAAGACCTGGACGTCCACGGAAGACAACAGTGGTGGATGATTGCAGAATCATTTCCATGGTGAAGAGAAACCCCTTCACAACAGCCAACCAAGTGAACAACACTCTCCAGGGGGTAGGTGTATCGATATCCAAGTCTACCATAAAGAGAAGACTGCATGAAAGTAAATACAGAGGGTGCACTGCAAGGTGCAAGCCACTCATAATCCAGAAGAATAGAAAGGCTAGATTGGACTTTGCTAAAGAACATCTAAAAAGCCAGCACAGTTCTGAAAAAACATTCTTTGGACAGATGAAACCAAGATCAACCTCTACCAGAATGATGGCAAGAAAAAAGTATGGAGAAGGCATGGAACAGCTCATTATCCAAAGCATATCACATCATCTGTAAAACACAGTGGAGGCAGTGTGATGGCTTGGGCGTGCATGGCTGCCAGTGGCACTGGGACACTAGTGTTTATTGATGATGTGACACAGGACAGAAGCAGCCGAATGAATTCTGAGGTGTTCAGAGACATACTGTCTGCTCAAATCCAGCTAAATGCAGTCAAATTGATTGGGCGGCGTTTCATGATACAGATGGACAATGACCCAAAACATACAGCCAAAGCAACCCAGGAGTTTATTAAAGCAAAGAAGTGGAAAATTCTTGAATGGCTAAGTCAGTCACCTGATCTTAACCCAATTGAGCATGCATTTCACTTGTTGAAGACTAAACTTCTGACAGAAAGGCCCACAAAAAACAGCAACTGAAAGCCGCTGCAGTAAAGGCCTGGCAGAGCATTAAAAAGGAGGAAACCCAGCATCTGGTGATGTCCATGAGTTCAAGACTTCAGGCTGTCATTGCCAGCAAAGGGTTTCAACCAAGTATTAGAAATGAACATTTTATTTCCAGTTATTTAATTTGTCCAATTACTTTTGAGCCCCTGAAATGAAGGGATTGTGTTAAAAAAATACTTTAGTTCCCTCACATTTTTATGCAATCGTTTTGTTCACCCCATTGAATTAAAGCTGAAAGTCTGCACTTCAACTGCATCTGAGTTGTTTCATTTCAAATTCATTGTGGTAATGTACAGAACCAAAATTAGAAAAAAGTTGTCTCTGTCCAAATATTTATGGACCTACCTGTAGTATCTGAAGTTGACATCCTGCTTTCAGAGTCTTAGATGTTACACGCCAGCCAATTTGGCTGCCTGACTCTAAATGATTGGTCAGAACTTGCATGTGGCAGTTGGTTATGCATAACTAAGAGGTCCAGAAGGAAGGCATTGTCAACATTTTTGCAATGGAACAAATTGGACGTGTGTGTGTGCATGTGAAATTGAGTTTAGCTATCTGCCTTTTATCATTAGGATGTTTTGATTGGCACACTTTACTAGTTCTCTTTTCATCACTGCTGTATTTTTCTTCTTAATCTATGGCTTTTTCTCTTTTTTTCGCCCTACAGACATCGACGACTGCCAGTCCAACCCTTGCAAGAATGGCGGCACCTGCATCGACGAGATCAATTCCTTCGTCTGCCTCTGCCTACCCAGCTATGGAGGAGACACATGTGATAAAGGTGCGGCTTCCCTCCCGTCAGATGCTAGAGGGCCAGATTAAGAGCAACTGTGCAATCCGACAGCTGGGCTAATGAGGCGTGTGGGATCAATTTCAGGCCGGAGAGAGAGAGAGAGAGACAGAGAGGCAGATTTATGATTTTCTGTGCCTTGATAGAAATACAGCTACTCACTTAATGGTACTGCCAATGAACTGGCTTATTAAAGTGTGACCTCTATGCCCATCCAGGCTCTGGCCACACTTGCATGCCCTCAGAAAGCCAGTGGCGTTATATTTGTGGATTTATTTTTTACTCCCTGCTGGCTTTCAATTGGACTTTCCCATATTAGATAGAGTATGTAGTGATTTGAACAAAACACCATCAGATAGCAATGGATGCGAGGAACCTTAAGAGCTGGTGGATAGCAGGCAAAAAGAAAAGGAAATAGAGCAGCGTGATAAATATGAGGCAGATGCTGATAATGTCTGTTCAGAGTGCAGTCTTTGGTAGTGTCATCTGAAATAAACAAGGACTGGATGGGAAAAAGGCAGCAGGTCAGAGCAGCAGAAAATGTCTATGACAGTCATTTGGAATGGCCCTTTATCACTTCTCCCGATGAGGTTAAACTGCTGAGTAGAAGGTTGAGGACACTCAGGGAAAAATGAGCAGAGCTAACTAGATTAGATTAGATTAGTTACACTTTATTAATCCTCAAGGGAAATTGAAAGGCATGTTAAGGCATAAACACAGAACACAAAGATACTCACGCAAAAGAACAAAAAGCATATAATACAATAAATATTATGCTAAAGTAATTAAAGTCTATGCTGTCTTCCTGTAGCTTATGGTTGGAGTGAAAGGAAGGGATGTCGGAAGGAAGCATTGAGCGACCTAATGGCAGCATGCAGAAAAGATCCCCAGAAATGATTCTTGATACATAGTCGAGGAATGAGCCTGTGGTTAACAATACACCAAGAAAGTGCCCCCTAGAGGGAAAGGGTGCAATTGCTTGTGATGGCATCTAACTTTGCCACCATTCTGTTTTCCACAGCAGCCTCCAGAGTGCGTTGTGTCAACTCAAACTGCTTGTGGATGCCCTCAGAGTAATTCTTTTAAACAAATCAGTATGCCCCCCTGGCACTGCTCACACTGGCATTTGGAGAAGCTCTTCTGTCATCAATGTCCGGTGTTCCTCTAAAGCAGAAATTTTCAGCCGTGTGCCACAGCGAGAGGTCCACAGGTCTGCCGCAAAATTTTTTAAAACAAATTAATGAAAGACTTCTTTAAAGAAATATGACGAAAAAGAAATCTACAACACTACTTTTATACCATTCTATATGATTTATTTATCATTTTAATAGTATTCATATACTATATGTGAAATGTAAAGCAATAAATTCATACTTTCATGCCTTTATATCCACTTTACATGCCCATCCATCCATTTTCTAACCCGCTGAATCCGAACACAGGGTCACGGGGGTCTGCTGGAGCCAATCCCAGCCAACACAGGGCACAAGGCAGGAACCAATCCCGGGCAGGGTGCCAACCCACCGCAGACTTTACATGTCTCAACTTGTTAAAAATATGTAAACTAAAAATTATTTCATATAATCAATTTTTTTGAACATTTAGTTCAATAATATACACATTATGCTTATGTTGCATGCATACCATGCTTTGTAATATTCCAAGGAATGCATCTTATTGTTGAATGTATCTATTTATATCCCACTACGCCCTGGCTGAATTTGATCACGCATTCACACATATAATAATAATAATAATAATAATAATAATAATAATAATAATTCTTTTTATGTTTATACAGTGCTTTTCTCACAACTCAAAGCGCTTTGCAAAAAGCACGCAGGGAGGACCCGGGACACAAACCTGTGATCACTTTACTGAGAAGCAGCAGCGCTACCGCCTGTTCATAATATATGGAAAGGCACCTGATAATTTGGAGTATTTTTTTATTACAAAGAATTATAAACAAATTGCTTCAAAAATATTTTTTCAAAAGTTACTATTATTATTTTTCTTTGTAAATTAACCAAAGTTATACCTATTTTTTGTCAGAATGGCAAAAAATATAATATTTGGTGGGATACAAAATTTTAGTAATTAGTTTACGTGTGCCAAGAGATGAAACAGGTTGAAAATCGCTGTTCCAAAGTGCAGCTCTAGTTGCCCACATTGTTTGCCCTGACAGGCTGCTGCCTGCTTGGTAACCTTCTCTTATGGCAGCAGGGGTTCAAGTTCTTCCATGCCATTTACTTTATATCTTGGATGTCTCTAAACGGACTACCTAAGGGGGTGGTCTACCCTCCATTACCCATTTAGTAATATTCTTCAAAGCTCATAAACAATCACTTGTCCACTTCTTATAATCCTACCTACATGTCCAAGAGCTTTCTTTGGTTTAGTTCAGTGTTCTTCTTCTTCTAAAAACTTTTCCCACTTCCATTGGGGTCCCAAAGCTGGACCAGCATCCTCCACTGTAATCTGATGCATACCTCCTAGCCAGTTACCCATTACTTCCTTAGATCCACCTTCAAACAGCCCATGCCCTTTCTCTTCTGCTCTGCCCCAACACCCCCATATCCACGATTGTTCTCACCACATGACATATTTGCACCACTTTAACCTTCTTTCCTGTGGTTTCCTTAAAGATTTTCCCATCTTTAACTTTACCTCTGTTTTTTTCATTCCTGGTCTTATCAAGCTTTGTGAGTTCACACATCCATCTCTAGATCATCATTGCTGTAGCATCCCATTTCCTCCCGTGTACCATATTGACTGCCCAGGTTTAAGATCCAGCAATGCTGCTGTTTCACCCTTCACTCCTGCACCGATTCTTCAGTTTGATATCACTCCCGATACCTTCGTCCAATTTTTCCAACCTGATGTCATTCTGTGGTTTATTTTTAGATGTAGCTCTCTACCCACTGTTATGGTTAATCCGAGATATTTGAACTGTCCCACCCTTTTAAGTCTTACTCCCTGGTTTACTCAAGTCTCTAACGGACATATTCTATTAATCCGTCAATTTTTATTTTAATGTAATGCCATTAACAGCATGTGCCAACACAACACAATATTACAGCAGGCAGTAAGATGACAATACAAAATCAAATATGGAAACTGGTTTGCACAAAAGGCATCACTGACAAGTAACAAGCAGGGAGCGCAGTATCAAAAGGGGCTATAAAAATCAAAGACTTCCAATTTAAAACTACAAAGAGAGTAAATGGCAAAGTGACAGTCAAAGCAGCTGCACAGAGTTGATAAACTGCTAACTTACGAGGCTTCAGTGTGGAAATGACAGTACAGGCTCAGGGATTGATCCGTCCATCCATTTGTTTTCCAAAACTTGTAAATGAAGGGGTGACAATTAAATAGCTGTAGTAATCAGACATACTCACACCAGATAAGAAGAGAGGGCATTCTAAACCACAGTGTAATAAATGTGGTCAACGCTGAAGGAATTCTGCATCATGGTGAAGCGTAGACCCCGCTGTATTTTCTTATTGTCGTCTGTTTCGACATAAAGTAGAGGAACGAGGGCAGCCAGCTCCAGCAGCTCCTGCTCGTCCAAGTGGGCACATCCCAGAAGGTTCTCGTGGCATCTGATTGAAAGTTTTGCTTTTTGAAATGGGAGGTGTGGCGCTGCTCGGGACGAGGGTCAGGGGGTTACAGGCCCCAGCAGAAATAGCGACGCCACTAATTGAGTTGCCTGCGACCCTGAATGCCCGTGCGGCTGTCAGCTCTCGCTCCGAGACTATCTGAAGCCTCTCTAAATTAAATCCCTGAGGAGTGGCTCTAATTGCTTCTTTATTATCTTACTTTTATATTATTGATGCCTTTTTGGCGTGAGGAAAAGCACAAAGGGACATGTCATGTCTTCTCAAATTGAAGCGAACAGTCGTCTGCCCTTCGTCTCATATGGTTGGAGGTGTTGCAATATGGCTTACTGATGGTGATGGCGGAGGTTTTAGATAAACTGCCTTCTCCCACACTTTCTTGCTTCTGCGCTATCTCTCTCCCCAGCACCAAGGATAAAAACGTACCTTTGGGCAAAGTCATAGAATCATACACATGTATACACTCACGTAACCCATGCACACGTGCCGGTGAAACAAATGTGGGTGCAGTTTTTGGGGGGACAGTTCTCACCAAGCACTTCATAGCTCAGGAGAAAAGAAAAGAAAAACACACATACACCAACTGTAATGGTGCCTACACACAGAGCACTTTGAGTGGTGAGAAAAGCACTATGTCAATATAAAGAATTATTATTAGTACTAGTTGTGTAAGCCCGTGCTGTATAAAGCCTAGGCTCCTAGAAACTATTGAAATTGTCAGAAAAAAAAATGATATGCAGAGTCGGCGTTTTCGTTTTGCGGACATGCTCGCCCCCCTCATCCATCAGCGGATAAGAAAATTTCTCTTTCGTTTGTCTTTCCTCTGCGGTTTCATTTTGTCGATGGAGTCACTTTCTTTCAGCTTCATGTTGTAGCCTCGCACTTCTTTCTTCTTCCAGCTCATTAATTTGGGCCACCTTGCCGGCACTTTGAGCTTCATGCTGTAGCCCTTGCACTTCCAGGCTGGACAAACAGACACACACACACATTCCACACGTAGACGTTTACATATAAGATTAGTAGTGGTAGTAGCGTAGCCAGAAATTTGTTGGTGGGTGGGCATATAAAATTTCACCCAGATAAGACAGTGTGAAGAAATAAACAAGTGAACCACTGTAAAATGTGTTGGGAATCCACCCCGTATACTCTGAAAGCAATCGTCAACAAGAAAAGAGTAATCATATAAGACTGAGCCAACATCTGACTGGCTAACAAAATGAAAGCTTAGGTTTATATAGGAGGAAAACAAAGGGGTGGGATCTCAGACGGAAATGACGTCTGCAGGAGGGAGTGACAAAGAGGTGAAACTAGGTGGAGTCTTAATTGGCTCTTCTTTCTGGTGGTCTGTGGAAGAGAGAAAAAAGGTGTGTCACAAAGATTACACAGAGACACCATGAAGGTTTGGGGCAGCCACCGTAAATTATGTCCTACCTGCAAAAAGGTTGAAACAAACACAGATCTTTACAGATCGGAGTCCACAACTAAACTGACTCATGCCAGCAAAGATGGCATCATTATACCAGAAATGACATCATCTGAGGTGCCTGAACCAGAAGTGACGTCATCAAAAGTGCCAGAGCCAGAAGTGAGGTCATCTAAGACAGTGGTCCCCAACCTTTTTGACAGCAAGGACCACTTTATTAGATGCAAATTTTTCCACGGACCGGTTGGGGGGGGTTGGTTGGGGGGGGGGGGGGATTCAGTTTTATACACAATTTACATAACATTTCTATTATTATTAAAGTTATTAAGCAGTTCGCATACGTTTGCAATCTGAGATTTTTCTTCTTTTTTTGCATATAACAAAGACATATGCTTTACATTTGCCAGTCCAACAGATTGCACATCACAAACACTGCAATCTTTTTTTCGTGTCTGCCGTTTCTATAGGAGGGTGACAATGAGTTAAATTCCAATGGATGTTTTTCAAATGTTGACAAGCAATAAGCAAAAGGTATCAATGAAAACCACAGACAACAAAAACAAAAAAAAACAGTACGAGGAAAGTTCGAAGAAAGAGATTTTTTTACAATGTTTCTGTTTGGGGATCGTTGTGCAAACGTGCACAACTGAGCTGCAACCACAGATCTAACTGCTCTGTGGATGATTCGTTCAAGCATTTCAAGGTCACTTCGTTGTAATGAAAGCATCTGTTGAATGTCCTTCGTAGTAACGTGATTTCTATAGACTCATGTCATATGGGGAAACTGTCGGGACCATAAAAATACTTTGTTGTAATACTCTCTCACCTTGGTATCTCTCCTCTCTCTGCGCCGCTGCAAAGCCCCGCCCGCCAAGCGTTCTGAAAAGTCTGAGTGAGTCGCCGTTGCCGGCAGTTCTCTCGCGGCCCGGCTGTCAGACGGCTGCGGACCGGTAGTGGGCCGCGGACCGGGGGTTGGGGACCCCTGATCTAAGACACCGGAATCCCACTTGAATTTCCAGAGAATGGTCTGTAAGGGATTGAGAAACACAGTCAGTGCACCCCACCGCCCCCTGGTCGGATGTGGAATTACTATTGTTCAGGCCCTTAAGTTGTCTCCTACTCGCAAGTGTGTGACAGGCGTTAGTGCTGTTCATCAACCACTGGCTCTGTACCTCTGTACTCCCAGTTAAGCCCTTGGACTGCCTCCCAAGCACATGTGTGTGACAACGATTTATTGAACTTGACATCAGAAGCCAAATGTGGGGGGTCCACTAATAAAAACCTGCTTAGTAATGTACACAACGTACTCAAATTAAAACAACCAGACATTAAAAATAAAACTCTATCCTTCTTGGCTATTATAAGAAGAAATCTTAAAGTATGGCCTTACAATGATGCAAAAAATAAAGCAAAAGTAACAAAAAAAAACATTTAACTGGCATGATAGCATCCAAACTATAGACACCAATAATAGCCTACAGTGAACGACACCATCAAGTGAATGTTTTCAACCTTCTTAACCTGCATGACCTTAACAAATAGTAGCCCTGTTACTGAAGCACACTAAGGGAATAAAACACACGATGTATAAAAAGAAAACTCACAATCTGAATCACAACATACCAAGTCTATTGTCAGGTTGAATGCAACTAACTTTGCTTGTTTTTATTTGTATTTGTTTGTTTAGTTTCTATTTTATGAAATGAAGAGCCTTACATAGCCCAGCATTGAATTGCTTCTGTGATTACACGTCGCGAATATTTTGAATCGCTTCCAGTTGCACAAGCTGTAGAATGCCTAGTAAAAGAAGGCCCCTATTTACTGAGGCTGCTGTTGTTACATTATAGGTGTAGTCACCATAGCGTTCTAAGCCTTTTCAATGCATTGTTTGGAGAAGTAATCACTTTGGGCTTATCAGAGCTCTCGCTCTCATCATGGCCACGCAAAGCCAATTCAAATGCCCCACAATATTTCACACAGTCTGCTATTCTGGACAGGGTGTGTCTTTTTTGGTCAGCTCTTTGTTGTGCCATCTAATGCCAATCCTGCAGCCTTCATTTGGATGTTCAGCAATACTAAGAGAGAGAGAGAGAGGTTGGGAGCACTGAAACAGCACATTGTCTCACTCACCCAGTCATGCAACGGGTGACACCTCAGCACCACACTGGTTCAAATGGAATGGAACAGTTGGAGTTTGTTTACAGTGGCTGCAGTGCCAATCCTGTCACCAACCCCCAAGTTTTCCCTGCAGGTTGGAGGACCTGCTTGCAGGGCTGGATGCAGGTTAACATCATTGCAGGTTAAGGGCCTTGCTCAAGGGCCCAATGGAGTGGAATTACTTCTGGCATTTACAGAATTCAAACCAGCAACTTTCAAATTGCTGGCACAGATCCACAGCCTCAGAGCCAGCCTGCCAAAAAAAATTAGCCTCCTGCGATTGTCCAAATGACTGTGGCTACTCTCATGCCTCTTGCATTCTTCAGAAAGATGTTTTCAATCTCGTACCCCACAAAGTTTCGCTACCAACGCTTTGAAACAGCAAAAAGGAAAGCAAAAAAAGGCATTACTTACATCACACCCGGTGAGCCAACTCCGTTTGTCATAACAAGAGTGGTAAAAAGTCAATGTGTAAGCTCGTCCTCAATCACTTGCCTGCTGCTGAATTCTTAAGTCAGGTCAGTCTAGTCCTAACTTCTTTATCTTTTTTCTTTCTTCAAGTGAACGATTTATGAAGGGGTGTTTCGTTAAAGAAATAACCGAATTTTCTTTAATTTCTGAAGTTCCTCTTGAAGCTGCCATCAAAGTCGCTCTCGCTCATCTGTAGTTACATAACGTTAAAGGCAGGTGTGAACAGTGAACCACTGATATCAACATGACATAGTCTGTTGATGATTGTCCAATCACGTTAGCTTAACAAAACCTAAAACAATGCTTATTTGCTGCCAATAAATGTGGGAGTGTCCTGAGCACAGAGAGCTGCGTCCCCGGAAAAATCTGAAAGCAACCAATTAAAGGGCAGCCTCAGGTCACCTGTTTGTCAAAAGATCAAAGACTTGCATAGACTCTCATTTGGTCGGCGCCCTTCACTCAGGAAACACAGGAATTCACACATAATTTTTTTTTATTCACACAGAAATTAAACAAATACAAGCCAGAACCCATTTTTAATGGATGTTGACATGCGCTGACACCAGGCATGTTGTGCAAATAAACACATTTATTTCATGTTTATTGCTCATTACCAAATTAATTTAAGTAGAGCTTTTAAAATACTTGGGGGTGCAGTGGTCCACCACTCTGCATCACAAACCACCACACCAACAGATATACATGGTATAGGTGTGTACACCAAAACACATGTACTAACATTTTCTAGTCATACACAATCACATGCGTACCAGTAAGTGCAAAAGGCCAGAGTGGTGCAGACACACACTGTATATGTGGTGCCAATAAAAAATATTCATCCTTTTAAGATATCACAACATTGAATCAAAGTGGATTTCATTTGTTTTTTTTGACACCGAGCCACAGAAAAAGTCTGCCTTAATGGCAAAGTGAAAGCAGATCTCTGTACAGTGGTCTAAATTAATTACAAATATAAAACACAAAACAGTTAATCACATAAGTATTCACCCCCTTTATATTCAGTAGATGCATCTTTGACAGCCATAACAGCCTTGAGTCTGTGTACTCAGGTGTTTATCAGCTTTGCACATCTCTACACTGATCTCTACATACCATTTTCCCCATTTCTTCTTTACAAATCTGCTCAAGCTTTGTCAGGCTGCATGGTGATCGTGAGTGAACAGCCTTTTTCAAGTCCAGCCACAAATTCTCTGTTGGATTGAGATGTTAACTCCAGCTCAGCCACTCCAGGACATTCACATTGTTGTTTTGAAGCCGCTCTTGGGTAGCTTTGGTGTTATGCTTGGTGCTGGAAAGAAAATCTTCTCCCAAGGTGGAGGTTTCTGGCAGACTGCATCAGGTTTTCCTCTGGGATTTCCATGTATTTTACTGCATTTGTGTTACCTTTACAAGCCTTCTTGAGCCTGCTGCAGAGAAACATCCCCATAGCACAATGTGGCCACCACCAGGCTTCCCAGTGTGGATGGTGTGGTTTTGAAAATGTGCAGTATCTGGCTTAAACTAAACATGATGAGTCTGATGGCCAAAATGAGCAATTTTGGTCTCATCACACCACAGAACCTTCTTCCAGCTGACTTCAGAGTGTCTCCTATGTGTGTACTTTCTGGAAATCTCAAGCCTGGAGGTCATCTGCATTTTTTAACAGTGGTTTTCTCTTTGCCAGTCTCCCATAAATCTGTGACTGGTGAAGCACCCAACAACAGTCTGCACATTCTCTCCAATCTAACCGCTGTAGTTTGTAACTCCTTTGGAGTTCTCACAGGTCTCTTGGTGGCCTCCCTCACAAGTCTTCTTCTTGCATGATCACTCGGGTTTTTGTGTAGCCAGACCACCCTGCATTCCCCCCTGGACCCTTCTGGCACTGTCTCAGTTTGGATAGGCCCCTGCCTGACCTCCCAGCTGCTCCCAAATTAGAAGGCGTAGGGCACAGATTTGAAATCATACGGTTACTGCCCCCTAGTGGCTGTGTTTTCAGGCCACCTACCAGGGTTTTGTATGCTGGTTGGTGTCACACGGGCCAGCTTCTGGGAGAATGTCCTTTTCCTGGACTAATTCATGTCTCATCTTGAGTTTGTAAAATGCTGGAGCAGCACCCTATGAAGGTCAAGTATACAAGTTTTTACACAAATGCAAAACACCATTAACATGGATTGCTCTGCAGACATACATGGATGTGTCTCATGATTTCAAGGACACATCATTTTGCACAAACACCCATGACTACACCTATGCCCACAAATGCCATCACAAGTTTGCAGAAACAAGTCCGCATTAACACACTTATGGTAACAGTCCTACCATCATGCATATGAGCGCATGTGCACACACTTGAGCAGATAGGCAGGCAGCATTTTTTATGCCTAATTGGCAGCCTGCAAAGCAGTGGGTGGCTGTGAGCAACGGGCACCAGCAGGCAGGTCTCCGCAGTGATCAGCTTTTGCCGCCTCTCACGCATTCATCTGCATGTTAAGCAGGGCAGCGGCTGGCCAGGCAATTTGCTGGTGTCACCTTTGATTTGTGAGCAGTCGCGGCTTCACTGCGTGGGCCTGAGAGTCAAGGAGAGTGGAGGCCATTCAGTCTGTTAGGTGTGTGCGTGTTGGGGGGAATTTGGTGTCACTTATGAGCTTTATTTGCAGAATAAGGGGCTGTGAAATGGCACCCTGGAATACACCATGGTCCAGCCTGTAATATAGGACAGGCACATAAAAAGGAACAGAGCCCACCAGAGGGGAGGGCGCCATCTGGTAAAGCCGCTGCTATGCCAATAGAGACAGCTGGCTGAAAATGGAAAGAAAATTACAGCTTTCTTCAACATCTGCCTGGATGCTCCTGCCTGGCCACTAGGCATCGCGACTAACTCTCAGATGGTTCTTTTTTCAGATACAGAGGGTTGTGAGCACAGTTGGAGGAAGTTCCATGGTCACTGCTACCGATACTTCTCACACAGACACACATGGGAGGATGCTGAGAAGGACTGCAGGGAGCACAGCGGGCACCTGGCCAGCATCCACTCACTGGAGGAGCAGAACTTCATCAATGGTCTGACCCAAAAATTTATTTTCATGTAAACATTTACGGGGGCGGCACAGTGGTGTAGTTAGTGCTACCACCACACAGATGCTGTGTGGCAGCTAGTCATGAACCTAAAAGATCTGGCTCAGAAGGGAGAGTCACTATCACTGGCTCAGAAGGCAAGGTTGACTATCGCTTCGGAATTAGATGTTGTGGGTGCGAGTCTGACCACCAGCAACTCACCACAGTGCAGAACTGAGATGACTGAACTGAGATTGCCTTGCACTATGAGTCCATGGCAATTCACTTGGCGATGAGGATGGGATTTGCACTGTGGGTGGGTGGAGTGTAGTGGCAACACTGCACAGAAAAAATGGGGGCTGACACAGATCATATTACGTCACCGAGAAGCACACCACTCACAATGTTCAGAGGTGGTCTAAGCGTGACTGACTAATGGGTTTACTCCTTTGGCTTACGTTTCAAGGGGATTGCCATTTCTTTTGGGTTCACGAGTAGTCATCGTCAGTTGACACAGTGCAAATCATTAAAATTAGATGCTTCATGGTGTTAGTCCATGACAGTTCATTTGGTGACGAGGATGGGATTTGTACTGTGGGTGGATGGAGTGTAGTGTTAACACTGCACAGAAAAGGTGGGGGCTGACACAGATATTTGACATCACCGGGAAGCACACCACACACAAGATTCAGAGGTGGTCTCTGTGTGATTGACCAATGGAGTAACTCCTTTAGTTTACGCTTCAAGGGGATTGCTCCTCTGTCACATCTTGTGGGTTCTGACTGGCCTCTGACAGTTCATCACAGTGCAAATCTTCTAACTGTGATGCTTTGTGGTGTGACTCCATAAAAATTTACCAGTTGTTGTCCATGTGGAGCGTGGATGTTCCCATCATTTTGGATGGATTTTCTTCCTGCAGCCCCAACGACGTATGTATTGGTTAGTTTTTGGATTTGAGATTGGCCAAATATGGGTATGTATGTGAGTGTGGCCCCCAATCCAGGGCTGTCTCCTGCCTTGTGCTCAGTGTTTCCAGGATAGGCTCTGACTACAGTGAACCTGAATGGGATTAAGCATGTTGTGTTATTTTAAATGTATCCACGATGAACTCCAGACCCTTATATAACCACTTTTCTTTTGCCCACATCTGCACATGTCATTCCTCATCAATGTTGGAATTGTTATCTAACCCAAATCAGTTGAAATTTTACAAGTCTGGTTCTCTCCTGCCATTCATCCACACTTGCTGCTACACTTCCAAGTCACTCAGCAGAGTTTGACCATTCTTGCACAGAATGTCCTGCCCCATCCCTATCACAGTATTATTTAAGATTATGTGAATGAAGGTTATGACTGACAATCACTGGAAAAGATGTCTATCGTGACATGGCCTAACTTCTCCAATACAGATGCTACCTAAGCCACCACATTTTTCTTTTCTTCCAAAAAACACTAACCTGACTCAATCAGACTCAACATGATCTCTCATTTCTAGATCACTTTCACTTCTCCCCAAGGTCATAATGACTTTGCCAGAGGCTAAAATTATGCTTCTCCTCCTAAAGCCACAAAGTAATATATCTCTACATAAAATACCCCACCAGCCTTCCAGTCACTGCGCCATCTAGTGCTCATTCATAGATCACCACCAAAAAGTCAATATTTGATACCCTCCATAGAACACCTCATTCCCACCCTGTTTTGACAATCTGATAAGTATTCAAAGGTCTCTCATTCACCAATTAGAAGATATTGAGTTTGCTGATGATATCATCCTCTTATCATACCAGCATAGTGATATGGAGGAAAAGATGCAGACACTGGCCTGGAGAACAGAGATATTTGGACTACACATCAACAGGGGAAAGACAAAGATAATGAGGATAAACCATGCCAATCCTAATAATCTTAATTTAAGAGGAAACAATCTAGAAGACATTGAAAAGTTTATATATTTAGGAAGCATAGTCAATAACTAGGGAGGCACAGATCAAGATATCAGCACCAGAACTAGAAAGGTAACAGTAATTCTTTAAATTCTTCAACCACTATGGAGATCACAGGTAGCCTGACTGAAGACCAAACTATGAACATTTAGCAACAATGTGAAATCTGTTTGATTGTAAGCCCATCGAGACCTCCACATAGTAACTGCAGATCTTTATGAACAGATGTCTGCAGCAGATCGTCAATGCCAAAAGTTATGATAAAACAGACAATGATGAAATATGGAGGAGAAAGTGGAGATGGCTTGACCACACTATGCGACGATCAACAGGAAATGTCACATACCAAGCCCTGTGACGGAACCCTCAGGGGAAACAGAAAAGAGATCAGCCAAGAACAACACTGAAATGAACAACAGAGAACAAAATGAAATAAGCAAAGATCCACTTGGGGACAGTTAGAGGTTCTATCCTGAGACAAGGAAAAGTGGCAATCCTTTGTTGATGACCTATGCTCCACATGCAGATCAAATGCATAAGAAGTCATGAACCCATCTATTTCTCACCTGGAGACCCTCCTAACCCATTAGACAAAATTTAAATACCTCCCATAGAATGTTCAAGCACTCCTTTTCCACACCATATTCAAACTTTCCAATGCATGATCTAACAGGCCTCTTACTTTCCATTTAATGCACATCCCTACACCAAGCATTATTCTAATTTTCATTTTCTGGCTCCACAAATCTACACATTCATTACTGTACTATCACTCCTTCAGCACAGGTCTGGATTTGAAGACCCTCTACAGTATGCTCACAAGATAGTATTTAAGAAGCTCCTATAGATCACCATGTGCCCTTAGCTGCCCTCTGCCTAGCCCCACCTTTCACAGACCCCCTGGCACTCAGTATGACCGATCCCAGCCCTGACATTCAATTTAGACTCTTCCTGTTTGACGTCTCTTCACGTTATTCTAACCCTCCTTGACTGGTTGAACCCACAGGTCTGGGCCACGAGAACACTTGGATTGGCCTGAATGACCGGACGGTGGAAGAGGACTTTCAGTGGACAGACAATATGGCTCTGGTGAGTAGTGAAGCAGCAGCTGGATGTTCCACCTTAGCTCATCTTCTTGGGTTGTGCAGAAATCTTTTTAAAATTAGATGTCTTCTGCCATGTGTTTATAGCAGCCTTTTTTTTTCTTTTTCTAAATTATTCATCCCACTTCTTTCCCCCGAAGGGAATGGCCTTCTACACAGAGCTCTTGGTTCGGTTACATGCTTTGTGAATTAAGCCTTCCTGTCACATTAATTCCTAATGGTTTCTGTTGGCACACTTTTGCTGGCAGATGCTGCTTATCCTCCCCACGGCTGCTGTTTTCCACGGAGCCCTTGTGATCTCCATCTAAGCTTTGCGTTACTCTTTCTCTGTCACACAGCAATACGAAAACTGGCGTGAAAATCAGCCTGATAACTTCTTTGCTGGTGGAGAAGACTGCGTGGTGATGATTGCCCATGAGTCAGGAAAGTGGAACGACGTACCCTGCAACTATAACCTGCCTTACGTCTGCAAGAAAGGAACAGGTAAAAGCATCTGTTTTTTGGATATATTCCAGGCTTTTAAAGGTTCCTCCTAGGAAAATGTCTAGATCAAGTAAATAATGTGAAAAATGCAGAATAATACGAGAATGCATTGTAAGTATGGGTGGACAGTGCCCAAATCTTAGAGCAGATGCCAAATGTTGTGAAGAAAGCTGCATTAAATACTGTGGCACTGTGTGTTTTGTCATGATAGGGTCCTAGCGAAACTCTCTTTTCCTTTATGCTTTTTATTATGAAGACCTGATCAAGAAGTCCCCAGATCCCTGCTTTAGCCCTCATATATTTCATTACCTTTTATATCTGTGACCTCAGGCAACATGACAGATTTATTTATTATAGAAAATGTGCCCAAAACTACAAACAGAGTTCAAATTTGAGTGTGGGCAAATAATATTAGTACAGCCTGGATGATAAACCGTTCTTGCTTAAACAGCTGGGTGTCTTAGTATTGATCTTTGCTCCTGCATGGCCTTTGAATATGGCCACAGAGAGAGGTGGTCTTCTTCTCCTCCTCTTCCTCCATGGATAGAAAAATGGCAGAGAATGAACATGCCTTTTTAAGCCTTCTGTTATTGTGACTCAGTAGCTCCTGACACAACTCCTGGACAGTTTCTGGACCGTTCACCAATGAAACAGTTCAGGAACAACCCAGACCCCCACTTCATACCAGCCAACTCTCTACTTCATAACAGTTCTTATTTCAGCGTGACTTAGTCCTATTACATACCTGGTTAGACTGCCATTTTATCTCAGCCTAGGATAGCTGACCAGTAAAGCTGACCTGCTTGCAAAGGTCTCATCTGATAAATGTCCTGGCTTAAACATTTATATTATTTGACATTAGTAATAAAAAATATTATCAACCTATATGCTAGATCACACCAAAGCTGCCATACATGCGGGTTCCATATTAAGAACATATACCATCACCCAATGGTAGTTCTCTTCATCTGTTGCAGGAGAAAGGATGAGGAAGATAGATGGAAGGAAGAGCCTGAGCAAATGAGGTGTTGATATCAATGGTAGTGAGGGTGCTCAGTCTTCAATCACACCACTTCACTTCCGGTCAGGAATCCAAATGGCAAGCCAGGTTCAAGACAATGAGGTAGGGCAGGAAGTTGCACCACTTTGGATGGACCCTTGGTGGGATGGGGTGTGAGTGCTTGTATCGGTCTTTGTCAGGCTCTCACCTCTGACTTTGCCGACATGAGTGGCCCTACCAGGAGTACACGACTCTCAACAGCATTGCTCAGGGAATCATTGAATCATGCAAACCACTCTACCACATTAAGACACTGACTCACTGGAGGGATATGCTAGATATCATTCTCTCAACTACACTGTGCCACTCTAGAACCCTGAGCAGATACAAATTAAATTCCAGATCCACTCCCAAGTAATCAAAGTGATTGTAGTCATCACCTTTCAGATCTCAAATGAACATTCTAAAGATGCACGCTGACACCTCTAAAAGATTTCAGTAGATTTCCAAAGTTAATGAAGATTGCTGTTGTGCAAATTCCCTATTGAATCTCTGGCATTGCCCCCTAGTGAAGAGTTTGGATAATGGTGCCTCAAAAACTAAAGAATCTTCATTCATATCTGAAGGAAGCTGAATTAACATTTAGAACAATCTACAGAAGTGCCCAGTTTTTGAATTCTGACCACAGACTTGCAGTTGCTACTTTGAAGATTAAGCTTAGGTCCAGTAGGCTACTAGGAAAATGAGGCTGGACCAAAAACAGGCTGTTTCTAATGAGTCTCCACATAGTTTGTGTAAGGAACTTGCAGACTTGGATGCGACTGCTGAAGGTTGCTGAGGGCTGTGTTGGTATTGCTGATGTACCCAGAGGGAGGTGTTTAATCTCACAGGGCACCCTGGATATCATCGAGAGGAATTGCACAGCACGGCTGAGTGGCAGCTCCGGCCTCTACCATGAACTGAAAAGGAACAGCTGTGAAGGCTCTGAGGTGTAGATAAGGAGGCATTTGTTAGAGGAATCTGTGAGCAAGTGACATACCATCCATGGTCTATTGACCCACGTCCATTACATACATCTGAACCTGTTTCTCTGAGAGTCACAGTCAGGGCGGCTGATGGAATGGTCCTTACGGATAACAGTGCAGCTGTGACCTGCTGGGCTGGCTACTTTGAGCAGCTGTTTAAAGCTGATCCTCTGGCCAGGACATTGAACATCTCTGGGTCCACAGTTCTTGAGGCTGATCCCCCATTTAGCTGTGAACCACCCAATCTTACTGAGATTGCACAGGTGGTGAACCAGCTGAGGGTAGGGAATTTCACCAGGCTGGTGGTAAGGCTGTCCTCCTGGCATTGCAAACAGTCTTTGCTTCCATTTGGGAGATGGGAGTCATCCCAACTGACTGGTGAGGAATGACCTGTAATGGCACAGGTTAGTTCCAATCCCCCAAAATCATAATGGGAGCCTGTTGAACCAGCATGTGTTGATAGTCATAACCGAATACTGGACTATGGCAAGTGAGGACTCACATGACAGCTGCAATGGATGGATTTTAAAGTGAAAGGGTTTTTAATCCATAAGTGCTTTCAAGTACAATTTAAAGAACAACAAAACATTGCATCTTCCATCCATTTTCCAACCCGCTGAAGCCGAACACAGGGTCACGGGGGACTGCTGGAGCCAATCCCAGCCAACACAGGGCACAAGGCAGGAACCAATCCCAGGCAGGGTGCCAACCCACCGCAGGACATACACAAACACACCCACACACCAAGGCCAATTTAGAATCGCCAATCCACCTAACCTGCATGTCTTTGGACGATGGGAGGAAACCGGAGCACCCGGAGGAAACCCACGCAGACACGGGAAGAACATGCAAACTCTACGCAGGGAGGACCCAGGAAGCGATCCTGGGTCTCCTAACTGCGAGGCAGCAGCGCTACCACTGCACCACCATGCCGCCCCATAATTTCACCTTGTTAACTATGAAAAAATAACTATAATCAGGAGGTTTATTCCATTGAAAATAAGCTGTTAATCAATTAACACTGCAACATTTTTTTATACCTTCAGCAAAAAAGTACAATTCAACTGGATGATGAGATAAAGCAATAATGTTTGGTGAAATATAGTCCAAGTTGCAATAAGAATGAAAAACCTTCTGAATTAATGTTTTACCTAATATGTAACAAAGCAAAAAAGTTTGGAAATATTCATTAAAGTTCCGATGTATAGTAATATAATTAAAATGTAAAACTCACGGTGATAAAAACTCCACAATATTGCTGAGAGTTTGTTTCAGAATCATAATGATTGCCATCTGGATAAAGAGATCAGTCATACATCCACTGGGATGGCACTCTTCCATCTTTACATATTAAATAATCTAATAAATAATTCCTGTGTCCAGGGTGAAGTTTCAAAACCAAATAAAAGTCCAATAAATAAGTATAAAAAAAAAGGTAAAACAAAGACAGGATCTACATTTTTATAAATATCCATAGATGCAAGGAATCCTTGCTGCACCTCTTCCTCTGCTTTGCAGCAGCAACCATCCTTCTGCCTATCGCTGTCTTGCCTTTCTTGCCCTTTCTTCCCTCCATCCTCTCCTTTCTTCTGTCATTCAGCCCAACACATCTCTTTTTCTTGTCTCACTGACTCACCTTTCCAGAACTTGCAATTGGCAGAGATGTCAGCAACCGTGGTCCCTTCCAAACATGGCTTAGCCATGACTGCCTCCTTCAGCGCATCTGCCATGACTCCCCAAACCATCTTCTCCCATCTTCCTCTCACAAAACTACCACCAGTCAGATCCCTTGGGAGACCTCCTATCATCCTTTGCTCTCCCCCATTACTGTTCAGCTGGAGCTGATCCATCCCAAGAACGGTGATCACACGTTACTCTATGGGACTCCTAACCGCTTGCCTCCATTCCTACGGAGGGGCTGACCAAGTTTTAATCTCAATCTCAATCATGATCTCTCTCTGTCTCTGTCTCTCTCTCTTCACTATCACAGTTCTTTAGGTTTCTTTCTCTTCTCTTGCCCGACTCTCCCTTATATACCTCCGTGGCTGCAGCACAAACTGCCTGAAGCCAATGAAGCAATGAAGACAGACCACACTACCCTGTGCACCATCTCGATCACTCCACCAACTCCATACAGCTGCCCGCACACCCACGGAAATCAAGCCAGCCACTTATTTATTTATTAATCCTATTGACCAAATGCTACTTAGCCACAAACCCATTTTACCACATGACCTGATAATTAGTATAAGTAGAAACTGCAGTCAGGTCCACTATGTTGTGAGTTTAATGTATTGCTTGTTGATAACTTCTACCAGTTTTGTTTCAAAAGAAATGTTGTGCCATTGGCTCCCATTTATGATGCCAGGAGTGTGAACTAAAGAAGCTAATTTTAGAAACATGATTTAGCTTTATGAGCTTTTGATGTTGGCACAAGAGCATCTCTAACTTATACAAGCACACCTCCCTGTAGCCTCCTGTCATACCCTGTGCTAGAAGTCTATGACATTGTCCCTTGTTGGGGCATCTACTAGCTTATAGACTGATGATGGACCAGAAGCAAGTGAGGTAAAGACAAGGTTTAAATATGCGAAAAAGTGCAAAGTGTTTACTTTCCACAGCAAAGAATGAAAGTGTGTATAGTGCTTCATAAAATCAGTGTCTTTGGATGAATAAATAAGTTAAAATGAATCAAATTACAAGCACATGAGCCAAATAAAAGCAGTCAGTCACTTTCAGAGAAATTCTTCAAAAATCCGAGAGCTGAACATTAAAACAAAGGAAACCTCTAACCACCTTGGGCACATAGACACTGACCTAGCACATCACAATCAGTTCAAGCCCTCCTGGGAGTTCTGGTCAGACTCCAGCAACTTGCCCATGGCCACCAATGCAGCAAAGCAATACATTTAAAATATGTAAAATAAGAAAAGGTTATTACATCATATTTCCACATTTATTTGAGATGCCATAAAATGCATTTCAGATATCTCCATGTGAACAGGATGTCATTTTATTATAATACTTTTACTATCAAATATATGTGTCCTGATTCAGCAGGAAAACAAATAACTAATTTTTTTCAGTTTAACCGGGAGATGCGTGCATAAGGCAAAGCAAAACAAATAAAAGAAAACGAAGTGATAAATCTAAACGAGAGACAAGAATCGCATTCAAAATTCAGGCAAGAAGTCAAAAACCTGGTAAGGCATGAAAATCAATCAGAAAAAGGAGTTACTATCAGGGTTTTGAAGGATTTATCTGCAAATCAGATAAAGCTTAGTGCAACCACTGACCTTTTACCTCATCTGCTGATGAACTCAAGGTCATGACCCCAGAGACCACGCCCCTAGAAACACAGGAGCCGATCCTAACAATGCTACACCACAATGGCTTCAACTACAGAAAAAGGCTGTAAGACCCCAAAATTCAGCCCTGATCACTTCGATATGAAATTATACCTTGAAAGATATCTTGAACTGTGTTTCATGTTTATGGCAGTGCCACGAGCCATTTATGTCTTTCTTGGTTTTACCATATTCCTCCACTCCCTCATCTTTGCCTAGTCTACACTTCACTTTGGCTTTTCATTTTACTTCAATTCCATACCCTTTATTATTTAAGTTTTTTATTTTTTTGTCATGTCAGGAGAGGGTTCTCTGATTGAATTACTACTCTCAGGTGCTGCAGTCATTAAGGCTGAAGTTACTTGAGAGGTCCATTTAAGACACCTGGAATATGTTGTCTTGTGATATTAGCTGGCTTATGCAGTTATGCTCTTCAGCTACCTTTGAGCTTCCATCACTTAAGGTTAATCTAACTTTAGACTCTATGGGTTTTTTGATATTCATTTTTTAATTTAACATCTCAGTGTTTTCTTTCTTAATGGCATGATGAGGATTTTAGGTTATAATTTCTCCTTGTCTTCTAAAAAAATTCTAAGACTTTGTTTGAGGGATTTTAGAGGTCAACAAATCTCGTCACATGTGTTTCTGTACTTGCTATTGCAACACTAGAGGGCACTGTCACTCCTTTAACCCAACACACAGACACTGACAACACGGTGTAAAAGCACAAAGAAGTTTCTTTTATTTATTTTCTTCTTTAAATAGTGCCCTTCAAGCAGCACAGCCACCAATAAACAGGCAAATAATCAAACAATAAACACAATTCTCTCCATATATCTCCTCCACACCTCCCAGCAAGCTTCGTCCACCTCCACCCAACTCTGGCTCACTTGCTGGGTTCACAGCAGTCCTTTATAAAGTCCTTGACCCGGAAGTGCTTCTGTCGTTCCGTCCACGTAACTTGCCAGCACTTCCGGGTCAGACGGACTCTTGAATTTTCTTCAGCCAGGAAGTACTTTGGAGCTTCTGTCCTCGTGACTTGGGAGTACTTCTATGGATGACATATGACTCCTCCGATTCTCTTGCAGTATACCCTGGCAGCACCCATAGTACCCAGCAGGACTGTGGTATTAAACTACATGTCCCATATGGCCCTGTGGGCACCACTGCAGTCCAGGGGAGCTGCCATCTAGCGTTTTGGGGAAGACAGTGTCCTTGAAAAGCTTCCTTCCCCCGTCTTTCCATCCCAGGGGCATTCCAGCTGGGTTGAGCTGCCGACTGTCTCTTACACTATGTTTTTAATAATTTCAAAAATAATTAACATACTCTAGCAATGCTATTTTGTTTTACTTATGGTGGCCATTTTGAGAATTACTTGATGACAGTCGCTATGTCGTTGTCAAGAAAAATTAATCAGAAGTGTGTGTGACATCATCAGGTCAAAAGTATAAAGGTCAAGCCATGCACTTCCTGGATTCACCCAAAAGATCTTTATATTCATTGTTTGTTGTTGCTAAATTCCTGCCTAGAAATAATTTTGCTGTGCTTTCTTGACTACGATTTATGATGGTTACATGATTCTTTTTATTTTTGGTAATTGAACTTTCCTGCACCATTTTCCTGATTCTTCATACACACATAATTTCCCTAACCTTTTGTCTTTCTGGTTCTGATTTTTTGATTGAAATTTTTGTCTTAGTGGCTTCTTCTCCTGATTTCAATTTCACTCAAAAGCTGCTGCCTCCTAGTGGAGTCAGTTAAAACTTAAAACTCTTAAACAATCAGTTTGGCTTGCAATCCAGGTAGACATTCCTGGTGGAAGGTCTTTCTATCTCTGTGAGATGCCCAAGGGTGCGTTTTAATATACAAATCCTGAAGCAGACATCATGTGAAAAGTTCAGGAAAAAGGCACTGTAGCCATCAATTCTGGACCACTACAAAGCAAACCAAGAATCAGAATATTCACATAGACATCATGCCCAGACCCTACAGCATAGGGGTCTCAGGCTAAGTGAACCCACCTGGATTTCACAGTTTAGAAAGGTTCCTCAACTACCAATAGTGATTGTTGATTTCCTTCCTGGGTAGAGGAGATGATTGCAGCCCTTAGTTCAATCTTCAAATCGAGACATGGCTGAATATGACTTATGAACAGAAACCCTGAAAGACAAAGGTTAAATTTTTCTTCCGTAATTGTGAATAAATCAGTCAATCTAGTTCATGTTTTCAAGTCATTTCATTGCAAATGAGCCATGAAATTCTGGTGGTTGACTGTACAGAATGGGGCAACCAAGCACAATCAAGCCATGATGCCGCAGGGGAAACAAGTCAATGACCAGCACAAACCCCCAAACACTATTCCTTAGGGTTTTACAGGAATATTCTGTTTTTTTGGGGTTTTTTTGTTTTTTTTTTCTACAGTGCTTTGCGGTTCACCCCCTTCTGTGGACAATGCCTTTCTGATTGGCCGTAAGAGGGCTCACTATGACATCCACTCCACCGTGCGGTACCAGTGTGCCGATGGTTTCCTGCAACGCCACGTTCCCACCGTCAAGTGCCGCAGCAATGGAAAATGGGACCGGCCAAAGATCATCTGCAGCAAATGTGAGCATTTTAGAGATAGTGTTTGATTACTAGACGAGGGTGATTGTGAAATGCATAAATGGTGGCAACACACATAGTAACCTGACAGGATAATTGGCAGCTACCAATGTCCATTCTGCTGCCAGCTCAAATGAGCCCTGGTTGCCTCTTATGTGGGGGTGACCTGGGTAAAACCTTCCTTAAAAGCAACTTCACACTTCAGCATTTACTATGTAATTCTTGTTTCATTCTAATTGTATTCCTGTTACCCCTGCCTTGTGTGCAATATTTTACTCTCTGATTACAATTCTTTTTTAACCCACTGTATCACCTTTTTTCCTTATTTACTCCTCTCTCCATCCCTTTGTTGTTAACGTATTGCTTTTTAACCCAAACACTCACTACACCTTCACAGTGATTCTAATCCTTACTTCTTTTCCACCTCCTTTGAATCTCTTAATGTCTTGTGTTCTTTTTACATGTTTGGTATATTCTCCTTTATGTTTTCATACCTCCTCAATCTCCACACTGCCTTACTTGTTATCATTCTTCCTCCTCTTATACTGTATTTCCTCCATGTCTTTTATTTATCCTTTATATTTCCTTCCTCAGATGTCTTCACTCTCTTCACGCATTCATTGACTCCCTAATTCTCTTACTCTGAGTGGAGACCCACACAACTGGCTCTCTTTCTGATGGCAGAACAGACAGTTTCTCAAAATACTGAACATGATACTAATCTGAGGTTAGCAAACATGTAAAAAGGGCGAGCAGGCTGATCCAAGTAATTATAGGCCAATAGGGTTAATATGTATCGCAGGTAAATAAATACAAGCAATTATTATGGAAAAGATTGAGCATCACATTTTTAGGGTTAAAGAGTTTAGACTTTTAGGGAACAACTCAGATGAGGAAGATCAGCTTCACTAATATGCTGGAAATTTTGAGGAAATAACAAAAGAATATGATCAGAGAGGTACATGTGATATTACTTATCTTGATATTCAGAAGTCATTTGAAAAGATACCCCATGAAACGTTAGTGATCAAACTAAAAGGAGTGGGAATTCAGGGCTCAGTGTGTAGGTGGGTGCAAAAGTGGCACAAACACAGGAAGCAAAGAGTTAGAACATTAGAACATTAGCTCAGTCTAGATGAGAACAGGCCATTCAGCCCAATAAAGCTAGTCAGTCTTGTCCACTTAATTCTTCTAAAATAACAACAGGTCAAGTTTTGAAAGTCCCTAAAGTCCTACTGTCTACCACACTACTTGGCAGCTTATTGTGGTTCTCTGTGTTAAGAAAAACTTCCTAATGTTTGTGCGAAATTTCCCCTTAACAAGTTTCCAATTGTGTCCCTGTGTTCTTGATGTACTCAGTTTAAAATAACAGTCTTGACCCACTGGACTAATTCCCTTCATAATTTTAAACACTTCAATCATGTCACCTTTTAATCTTCTTTTGCTTAAAAGCTATGGTGAAAGGAACATTTTCAAAATTAGTAGTGTCCCTCATGGATCAGTGCTGGGGCTACTGATTTTTTTAATATGTATACACAATAATAATATACTCCATAAATTGGTTAAGTTTGTAAATTATACCAACTAAGTGGAAGGTAGATAGTGTAGAATCAGCTTGATTGTTACATATGAACTATACAAAAATAAATTGTATTGTATTGGTGCTGAGGTGCCACCTGTCACATGGCTACATTCGGGTCCCAATCCGGGTGGTTTGTCATGTGGTGGGTGCGGCAACACGCTGTAAAATCATCACATGCACCCAATCAAGTAAGTAATTACATGTAGGAAGTAGAAATGTTAGATCTGAATATAACAATGGGAGTCTGAAACTTGAAAGTACACCTTTTGAGAAGACCCTAAGAGTCATAGTGGATTCATCAATCTCTACATCAAGACAGTGTACAGCAATTACTACACATTACCGGAGCAATCAAGAAAGTTAATAGGATATTCAGTTATATACCACTATGTGTGGAGTACAAGATAAACGAGGTTGTGCTTAAATTATATAATGTACTGGTGAGGCCTCATCTGGAGTAGTTTTGGTCAACATATTACAAAAAGGACAAAGCAGCCCCGGAGAAGGTCCAAAGGATAGCAACTAGGTTTGCTTAGAACTGAGAGATGTGAGCTATGAAATGAGTTTATAGGAGTTGAACCTTCTCCGTTTAAGCAAAAGAAGATGAAGTGAGGACATAACTGAAGAGTTTAAAATGTAAAATTATGAAAGGAATTACTCTTGAAGATCCCAGTTGTTAATTTAAAATAAATTCTACAACAAGAACAAGGGGGCATGGTCGGAAGAAGCAGATTTTGCAGAAATGTTACAACATTCTTCTTCACGCAAACAACATTAGTCTAATTACTAAGTTGTTTGGTGGAGAGCAGGACTTTAGGGAGCTTCAAATCTCAGATTGATGTTAATTTAGACAATCTACATGAAGAGGGTGGACAATCTTGTTGGACTAAATGGCACATACTTGTCACAAGGTTTCTGTTGTTCTTTATTACCAGGACAAGACTGATTTCCACAGGAATCAAAAGCTTTACTTTCTAACTAAGCAAATACTCGAAATCCAGCTTTGTCATTTATGTTCAGCATGACAATACTTTCAGGCTTCAGCTTCTCATAAGAAATCTGTCAGCTGTCTCCCATACACTTCTCTACACTCACTGCATATTTTTGTTTATTCGTAATTGTCTTCCTCCTCTGCCTCCTGTGATCTCTCTTATTCTTCCATGGTTGTTCTTTGAACATCTCCTCCTCTCTTTTCTCTTTCACTCCCTCACTCCCCACACTTTATTATTTGCTATATCACAGTCTGCCATATCTCACTTTTGCCTCATTCTCATTTTCTCCTTCACACCCCTTAAACTTTTGCGTGTCTCTTTCCTCTTTTCATGTTATCATTTTCTTCCACCCTGACCTTCACCTTTTCCATTCTTCTATACTCTCTGCTTCATGCCATCTCTCACAGTCACCTTTCTCTCCTGTTGCCTCTGTTTTAGCTTTGCTACCCTTTCGCCTACCACACCCTATCTTTTTCTGCCATCTCTTAACTCTGCTTCTTTCGCTGCCTCTCCTTTTTATCCCTTCCATTATCCTGGTTTCTCATCCTCTTTAGAGCTTGCTTACCCATTTTGTTCTTTCTTACTCTTTATTGTTTTTCACTTTCTCATGTATGCACAGCGAGGAGAGCTCATCGGTCCAGACGTCACCACCACAAGGCCAGAAGGGAGTGGAGGAAACACCGGAAGCACATGGACGAGGGCCGCTGGAGAGAAGACAACAGAAATTATTTCTGAAAAGCATAAAGATATTTAACACGATCAAAACTCAGAAGACAGAAGAAAACAAGGAGAAAGTGAGCCTGTGGTCTTGTCTTATGACGCTCCCAGTGCATGCTGGGAGAAGTGGTTTTTCAGTTGGGAGGCTAGGAGATTGCTGCCGGGCTTCAAGGAGACACACACGCACACACCGGTCTTTGACTCTCAGACCACAGTTCCTACAAAACATAGCCTTGAAATTGTAGGCTGCTTTCTGATTGGTTGGTTGGTTGTTTGATTGATTGGTTTATTCATTGGTTTGCTTATTGATTTATTTTTATTCTGACTAGGTTTCATTCTCTTCTCTCTTTATCGTCTGACCCTCACTCAAAGGTGTCACTGTTACGTCCAGCAGCTGGACACGTGATCCGGACCTGGTTTCAATTTCCCAGACTTTGCTGATGCGATTCTTCACTTTTTCTCCAAATGCCCCCTTTCTTGTTGCTCTGGCCAGGACATCTTGCTGTCTTAGGCTCCAGTTGTACTTTTGAGTCCAGCCTTCAGCTTTGGGTTCATCAAAGTCATTCTTCTTAGATTAGTGCCCATCAAGAAGAGGAATATCAGTGGAAAAGCTTGGGGAGTTCTGGGGTCCTGTTCAAGGAGTGGGGAGGAAGAGAACGGTGGGGGTAAGGGTGGTAGAGGCAATGCTGGACTGTTTTGGGGCCACGCTCTTGAAGGTGTACTTCAGTGGTCAAATTCCTGGCTCACTACTTAATGCTCACCTTGCTATATGCTCGACCTCTCCAAGTGATTTGGGATTCTTCTGTCACCTGTTCACTCTGGCAGCTCAAGGGCACATTGAAAAATAAGACCTTACACCCAGGTGGCCGACCATACACTGCATGAAGAGCCCCAGGCACTTCTTCTCTGTCATTACCAAGCATTAGACAGACCATTGCAGGACAAGTACGGCCGCTGTGATGTGAAAGAGTGTGCCTGTCCTCCATGCCAATTGATGCCTGTGTTCGCTGTGCCCTGTACAGTGCCTTTCATACCAAAAAGTGGTGGCAGAGCTCATAGTAAAGTTAGTTCTTCAAGTAGTCTTTAAGTCTCTTCCTTTATTGGAGATGGTTTCTTAAAGTAAACATTTTTGCCTGCTCTGTGGCAGAACAGCTTGGACCTGTTCGGACCTTAGTGCTTGGTTTTGGCTGCTGGCTGACATGTTTTATCTCTTTACCTGTTTAGATTAGTGTAAAAATCTGGCATTAAGGCCCAAAAAAGCAGAATGTTCGATTTTCACAAGGTTAATCCAAATACTTCATCTGAATGGCCAACATTGTACTTCCAGCATTCAGAATCCTTTTGATCTGCACTGACTTGGAAGCAAAGTTCCAAAGAAATGCTTGGGCATCACTAGTGATGAGTGAAACAGCTGAACATTTTGCACAGAGTTTTACAAATTTGCCCCTAAAATTCATTTCACATGTGATTTTGCAATTGAAGTGAGTCAGTCAGTTAATTTCTAATCCGCTTAGTCCTGAACAGAGCCATGCCATGCCATGGCTGAAGCCTACCCCAGGCAGCACAGGGCACAACACAGGAATGAGCCCTGGACAGGGTGCCAGTCCATTGCAGGGCAAACACACACACACACACCAACCACACACCAGGGACAATTTAATATGTCCAATCCACCTAATCCGCATGTTTTCTGACTGCAGGATGAAACTGGAGCACCCAGTTTCACTCACAGAGACACAGGGAGAACATGCAAACTCCACACAGGGAGGATCTGTGATGAACAGACCTACATGGGTACAACAAAACCAGCCACGTCTGTGATCTGCTTTGTACAAAGCGCCATTACTCCAATGCCATAAAGATCAGCGAATGTCCTGAGTGTACTACCAGAGAGAATGAAAGAAATGCCATAGCCTGCCCTGCATGGAATACCACAAAGCATGAACAAGAAAACAGCTGTTTCGGTAGTTTTTTCAGAACCATTGTTTTTCATAGAATATTTCTTTTAAAGTGCAAAAGATTGAATGTTTCTGCTAATGCCATCCCGGTCTGCTTTACCATAAAAATTGATCGTTTTTAGAGGGATTTCATAGGAAAAGTGGACACTTACTACATTTGATAATAAATTGAGAAATAGAGCTATTTTTGGGATGTTTTCAAAAGATCTTCATTAAATAGACAGAATACAGAAACACGTTAAACAAAAGAGCCTTTTCACCAAAGCCAAAACGCTAGTCAGAGATCAAATCTAATTCTTTGTCGTCACTTCTTTTCTTTCTTCATGAATTTCCCCTACTATTAGTTATCACAGGCATCCAAAGTTCTGAAGTACAGGAAGTTTGTCCAGGCCACTGCCTTTTCTAGTGGTAGCATAATGGCATCCAGTATTACTTCACTATCAGACTACATGGTTAGCAATGAAAGTCAATGTTTTTACTAAAAATAACACATGACACAGCAGCACCTCTCAAGAAAACTTCAACCAACATGGCTCAACTATGTCACAAAAATAATGATAATAATTAATAATAATAAATTGTGCTGCCCTGTTTCATTTTCTAGATTATCGTTACTTTTTAATTAGTTATTGTGATGCCACCATTGTGTTTTCTATCCACACTCAACAGTCAAGTCACTGGATACGACATATGAATTGTGTAGGGCTGTGGCAGCAAACAGCTAAGCCGTGGAAGGCAGGACAGTCCTGGCGCCTGTGGGGTTCTGAAAGGTGAGTGAGCGGTGGCTGTGAAGTTAAGCTACCATATCATTCATGAGACTGCTGCATCTGTGAAATATTCTAGAATATTTAAGTTCTTACGGAAGAGCCTTAAGCCTTTCACTTTTTCTCGTTTGGTCAGTTTCCATTCTAACTGCAAGTAGTAATGAGAAAAATGATTCAGTCAGTCAGTCATTCTCCAACCCGCTATATCCAAGCACAGGGTCACAGGGGTCTGCTGGAGCCAATCCCAGCCAACATAGGGCACAAGGCAGGAATAAATCCCGAGCAGAGCGCCAGTCCACCGCAGAGCACACACACACATCCACACACCAAGCACACACTAGGGACAATTTAGGATCGGCAATGCACCTAAACTGCATGTCTTTGAATTGTGGGAGGAAACCGGAGCACCCGGAGGAAACCCACGCAGACATGGGGAGTACATGCAAACTCCACACAGGGAGGACCCGGGAAGGAAAAATGATTCATGTAGAATTTAATTTGCAGTGAAATTCAGTGTTTCACTTCACCAAAAAAAAATCATGCAATAAGCAGTATTTTGCTTCCTATGAAACTCTTGCCAACGACACAAGAAGAGCGGCATATAATTCAAGTCTGGAAGTGTCTTCATGCACTCATTCTGCATGCGCCAGACTGTCATTTAGTGTTTAAGAAAATATCTTAAGTGAAAAAAAGAAAAATTGCCCTAAGTGTGCATATCCTCAACTAGGATAAAACTGGATTCATTCATTTTCATTCATTTATTTTATTTAAAGAGCACTATTCGAGCAATATGCACAAAGTGCTTTTCAACAACAAAACAAAAAGGCATAAAAAAAGAATTAAAAAAATATGTAAAAAAATTAACAATGAATTAAAATAAACAGATAAAATACATAATAGAGAAATATAAAGACAATCCATCCATCCATCCATCCATCCATCCTCTTCCGCTTAACCGAGGTCGGGTCGCGGGGGCAGCAGCTTGAGCAGAGATACCCAGACTTCTTCTAGCTCTTCTGGGAGAATCCCGAGGCGTTCCCAGGCCAGCCGGGAGACATAGTCCCTCAAGCGTGTCCTGGGTCTTCCCTGGGGCCTCCTCCCGGTTGGACGTGCCCGGAACACCTCACCAGGGACGCGTCCAGGAGGCATCCTGATCAGATGCCCAAGCCACCTCATCTGACTCCTCTCGATGCGGAGGAGCAGCGGCTCTACTCTGAGCTTCTCACCCTATCTTTAAGGGAGAGCACAGACACCCTGCGGAAGAAACTCATTTCAGCCGCTTATATTTGCGATCTCGTCCTTTCGGTCACTACCCATAGCTCATGACCATAGGTGAGGGTAGGAACATAGATCGACTGGTAAATTGAGAGCTTTGCCTTACGGCTCAGCTCCTTTTTCACCACGACAGACCGATGCAGAGCTCCATTCTTCCCTCACTCGTGAACAAGACCCCGAGATACTTGAACTCCTCCACTTGAGGCAGGATCTCGCACCCAATCATGAGAGGGCACTCCACCCTTTTCCGGCTGAGGACCATGGTCTCGGATTTGGAGGTGCTGATTCCCATCCCAGCCGCTTCACACTCAGCTGCGAACCGATCCAATATAAAGACAAGCTAACAAGAAATAAGTACTTGTCTAAAATAATGTGTTTTTAATTGACGTTCTAATTAGATGCTCTAATATCAAAGAGAAGGCAGTTCCAGAGTTTGGGGGCCACACCAGTGAAGGCTCAATCCCCTTTTGTTTTTAATCTAATGTGCGGAATAACAAGTAAGCTCTGATCAGATGATCAAAGAGGTCTGCCTGTACGATAAAAGTCCAGCATGTCTTTAACATAAACTGGAGCCAGACTACTCAGAGCTGATCTGTCTTAACCTGGATCCTATAACTAACTGGCAGCCAATGTAGTGAGGCGAATATTGGGGTGATATTAGCAGAGAACTTAGACTCAGTGAGGAGTCCTGCAGCAGCATTTCGCACCAGTTGCAGCCTAAACAGATTTATTTTGCTAAAGGTTGAGAGTAAGGAGTAATAAAGGCATGAATCAAATTCTCAGTGTCCTCAAAGCCCTCTGTGATTTCTATGCAATAAAGGGGAGTTTGGGGAGACAACACGGTGTTGCAATTTTTTGTGTCTTCATGTGGAAAATATGCAGCATTTCAAATTAAAACGTACCGAACACTCATGTGGTGAAGTGAGCTAGAGGTATAAATTAAATTGATTCTTCCAGTGTGGTACAGATAAAACTCTTTACTCAGTTACAGACAAAAACACAGATTAACAGGAGAAGTGTGAATGAGGCTAAGACAGTGATAGCCCTCGTATTCCACCTAAGAAAAAATGTCGAAACACCAAAAAACTCTTTAGTGAGCGTCGTGTTTTGCAAAATCACCTGCACTGACAAATTTTAGTGTCAGTTTTGTGTGCCAGTTGCCTGTTTCGCTCATCTCTAATTACAAGTTAGTAGCTGCAGTGAGCCATGCTGAGTAGATAACTGCCAGTGGACACTGGAGACGCACTTTAATGGTACTTGAAAGTGCAATCCGGCTAAATTATACACAATCCCTATATGAGGTCCATATTTAAGGGGGGCTTTGATAAAATGAATAGTCATTGTGCACCACATGTAACATGCTTTGAATATTGATGAAGTAGGCCATTTTAAAAAGGTCCAATCTGACCCTTAGACCTGGAGTTTGACACCCCATCCTATAAAGATGTAACCTTGTCCCCTTCAGGCCAAACCAACCCCAAGACCCCTGTAATCTGAAGGCTGGCATTCATGTCCCAACCCTTCTCCTCTAACCTTTCCCCTTGTTCATGACAGAAAGAAATTTAAAACAAGGAAACAGCATTAGTGTGAATGTGAGCAAGGAATTCCAGCTCCACCTTGGCCATCCTGCCTTCTCCGGCTGGTCAGGCAGCGCCCCCTTTCTCAGCAGTTCCTTTAGTTTCCTTTTCACTTCCTCACTCCTAGCTTTATAAAAATAAAAAAATCAGGGTTAAAAAAATAATAAAAGACAACACAAAGTTTTCAAGAGAATGTGGAATTCCTGGCTTTTAGACTGGAAATGATTTTTTTCTTTCGTTGTTTCTACTCTCTGTGATGTTGTACATATGTGTGTGCTTTTGACATATCCCAATAAAAGTTTGATGTGTTTGTAATTTAGTTCATAATTACCTCCTTGGTCTTTCTTTACATCAAGTCATCTCCCACACCAGGTGATGCCCTTCTTAAAGGACCTCGACCCCCCTAACCCACTTGTTGACGTCTTCCCGGTAAGACGATGCCAAGCCGCTCACCTCTGCCTTCGTGCCGTATGTTCCTTGACCAGTCTTCCTCTGCTGTCAAGAGATTTCTTCTGCTCTGTCAAGCCCTAAATGGTGCCACCATGCTCCAGTGATGCATCTGATCACTTTCTATGCTGCAGGGGACAGAGCGAGGACAGTTTTTTGGCACATTGAGGTTGATTTCCTGCAGATGGCATCCAAATGGATTGGGTTTCCTGTTTCTGTCAAGGTGTGTTAGACGTGTCAGAAAAATCGCCTTGCAATCCGTCTGCCTGTCAGCTCTCATTTATCTCGCCAGATGCTCCCTGCTGACAAAGATGCTCCTGCAGTCTCAAGACACCCACTGATGCAGAAGAGGAGGAGGGGGAAATGGCTGCATAATAGGATAAGTGAGCAAGCTCTCTTTAGAATGGCACCTTTCTATGTCCATATGTACCTTTCTACTACAGCCTTTTAGTATAACTGCCGCTTTTCTTTTCTGTTTAGTGGCCAGGGAGATTAGGTGCCACACACAGGGGGCAACTAGCAGGACAGACAAAGCACAGGAGACTAAGAGACCTTATGTGTTGGTCTCTCGATGTGCAAGTTACACTTAAATATGGAACATGGATCAATATCTGTAGATTTATGAGCTCCTGTTCTACCACATCCTAAATCTGTTCAATTGGATTCAGATCAGGTGACTGTGAAGACCACTGAAGAACATTCTGAACTCATTGTCATTTTCATGAAACCAGTTTGAGTTCTGCTTTGTAACATGGTGCATGACCATATTGGAAGTAGCCATTAGATGGGTAAATTGTGGCCATGAAGATGCCCATGGTTGGCAGTTTTACTCAGAATAGGCTGAGTGATGATTGATTGGTATTAACGGGCCTAAAGTGTGCCATGAAAACATTCCCCACACCCTTACACCACTACCCACCAGCCGGGACTGTCAACACAAGGCAGGTTGGGTGCGTGGATTCAGGCTGTTGGTGCCAAATTCTGACCTTGCCATCCGTGTGCCAGCAGAATTGAGATTCATCCAACCAGGTGACATTTTCCAGTCTTCAGCTGTCCAGTTTTGGTGGGTCTGTGCCCACTGCAGTCTCAGCTTTCTGTTCTTGGCTGACTGAAGAGGAACCCAATGTGGATGTCTACTGTCTTAGTCCATCTGCATCAAGTCTTAACGTGTTGTGCATTTTGAGATGCTCTTCTGCTCATCTCAGTTGTACTGAGTGGTTATCTGAATAACTACAAACTTTCTCTCTGCTCACACTAGTCTGCCCATTCTCCTCTGACCTGTCTCATCAACATGGTATTTCTGTCCACAGAACTGCCACTCACTCAATGTTTTTTGTTTCTGACACCATTCTGAATAAACTCTAGAGACTGTTCTGTTTGAAATTTCCAGGAGATCAGTAGTTCCAGCAGTTCTGTCCAGTACCAAAAATCATGTCAAAACCACCGAGATCACAATTTTTCTTCATTCTGGTGCTGGATGTGAACAGTAACTGATGCTCCTGACTTTAGCAGCATTGCACTGCTGCCACATGATTGGCTGACTTGATAATTGCACGGATAAGCAGGTGCACAGGAGTCCTTAATAATTTGCTCAGTGAGTGTATATTTGATATATGCCTTTACCCAACATGACATTTTTTGATTTTGTTTTACTGTCTTAGTGTTACACTGGGAGCCCATGCACTAATAATGTTGATGTGTAATGCATAACCACTAGGGGGCATCTATAGCTGGGCTATCTAGCAACCCTGTAATCCATCACTGAAGCAGCAAGGTTCAAGAGAGTACATACTGTGTTTGTCTCCTCACCAGTAGGGGGCACCAGCCTGCAGGATTGTGTACACTTTGTCACAAGTGTACATTTGGCAGTTGCCTTTCCCTCGGGTCAACTTGCCTTTGTTTCCAGACATTTTTTTTTTTGCATTTAATTGTTTTATTGTTTGACTAACTTACCATTAAAAAGTGAACCCAATGCAGGTATAACATTGTGCCCGTACCACTGTGTGAGCAAACTGTCCTCAAGAACTGTCCTCTTTGGTTCTGCAATCAGTGACTTGTGGTGCATGGCAGACTTAAAGCACATGGCAGACACAGAGCAAATGTTAGGTGTGTCTCTTTACCAGTAGGGGGCACCGGTCTGCAGGCTTCTGTACACATGCTTTATTGATAAAGTTGATTTATTTATTGAAGTCAATGGTGTTTTGGAAAAATTAGGCAAAAGAGATTGGTGAGCTGTGTTGGGCTGAATGGCCAGTTTTTGTTGGAATTGTTGAGATGTTCAGACAGTAATATGACATACAACAAGCTGTGCTGTATGTCTAAGGTGGGTTGACATCTAAGTAATCAATGTACACCTTAGTGTTAGTGTTTGCAGTGCACCATCTATTGAAATGTTTTTTGTAATGCATGTAGTAAAAATATGTTTTGTATTTATAATTCCAACAGATGGTGCATCTTAAACATTTATTGTAATAAAATGCATTTGATGTTTGTGTCTGTTGGAATGACAAAACAATGCATATGTCTCTATTATATGCCATTTGGTATGAGATTCGTCTTAATGCTTGTGATGCACCATCTGTTTGAATGAAAGAGACATAGCAACAGAAAAGACACACAGATACACGGACACAGAGACAGTTTTATTAAGATTTATTGTTCATATATATTTTATTAACTTTTTTTTGCTCAGTCTGTTAAAGTCTTTGTAACCACTAGGGGGCCACACTCTCCATGCATTCAGTCACTGGAGGCACAAAATTTGGAGAAAATACAAGAAAGTGATATGGCAGAAAATAAGAGGCTATGTGTGTTTATGTGTCTGTGTTGCCAGGGTTAAGAAGAAAGGTTTAAGAATAAGGTTCAAAAATGATAATAAAAATACCAAATAGGGGTCTAAAAAAGACAATTGGTGTCCTATTCTGTTGTCCAGCTTTATACACAAGTAACAGCAGCCTGTTAGCATCTTTCTTGCACCCATTTGGGCCACATGAATGAGGTTCACAGCTATAATTCTAATGACTGATAGCTTTGTGTGTTGGGAAACGGACGAGTGAAAATAATGATAAATCAACAAGCATGTCGGGAAACCAAAACCCTGACATGACTAAGCTAGAGTTGCTAAACCAGGACAATGTGACCACTACCCTATTTTTCCAGGCAAAAATAAATATAAGAGTGATCAGTTCAATGAGTCGCTGCAAGAGGAGTTGACAAAATGGGAGGCTCTATCAGTAAAGGATGAGTAGAACGTCTAGCAACTTATATTTTAATTACATTGTGATAGACATTTAAGATGGACTGGTATCCCAACTGGGATAGAAGAGTGGTTGGGAAAGCATCACGGAAAGAAGACATGGATGTATGCAATAGGGTGGTTCCTATTCCTTTTACCATTCAGAGAGAAGACATAATTGAAGAACTGGATTCTGGAGTCTGCCTGTCAAGGACAGTTGTTTCCCCCGTACAGTAGGTGGCAGTGATCAGACTTCAGTTTGGACTGACCTGTTGGTTCTGCCTGCTCCGGCCGTACATCCTTGGTGGGATGTTCTGTTAGTACTCCCGGGTCCAGCATGAAAGTAGGTGCCTTGTTGGAGTCAGTAGGAGGTGGACAAAGACTTGTGTGAGAGGAGTGGAGGATGGTTGGAATTGAAATTGTGATGGGAAGTGTGCTGAGTTTGGTGGAGAAAAGCCTGTGTATGGTATTTCTCTTAAAATAAATGGCCTTTTGAGCCTGGAACTGAGCATGTGGAGTTGTGTCTTGGGTTTGGAGATCTGCTACACCCCCTAAAGGCTATAGCATACATACTGTATATGTATTTTCATTTTTTTGACTTCATCAGATGGTATAATGAATTAAGGGTGTGGACCAACATTCCTGTGGTTTGTGATTCACCAGCCTTCCCACTACACTACACTATACCAAACGACCCACCTTTGTCACTAGACACAGAACCAGACCTCTTGATTGTCTTCTTCTTTTCTCATTCCTGCTTCACAGGAGCACAGTTGTTAGCAATGCTGCCTCCATGATTCAGTTCAGGTCTGTGTAGACATACAGTAGCTCTCATTCCTATGCTTATTTTCTAATTTCAGTTTCCTCCCACATCCGCCTTATATGCATGTTAGACTAAATGGCAGATCTACCTAGGATGTGTCCATGAGTGTGCCTGTGGTAGGCCTCAAGCCCATCCGGGACCAGTTCCTGCCTTGCAGCCATTGTTGCTAGGATTAGCTCTGTGATGGAGTCATTGGGTTTAAAAAGTGGATAAATGGCCACAGCTGGCTCAGCACGCTCATTACTTGCACTCTTTCTCTTTTCTTTCTGTCGGTTCACATCCCTCAGATGTGGTTAGGAGCTTCATGGAGTGCACTGTAGGGAGTGACACGTGTGTGGAATTCTTTACAAGAACAACAGTGGCTGCTGTTGCCTGAGGAGTCACCAAACGAAATATAAGCAGAGACCCCCTACAGACACTACACACATGATGGCCACCAGCAGAGTCACCACGTGACAAATTCATTAAGCAGGAGAGAATGTGCACGTGAGAGACCATCCTGCTGTACAGACAACTCAAACCACCTGCAGACTTGCTATGTGCAGCCATGGTACATGGAGAGACTGAGTGATCAATTGACTCACTGAGGGGGCACTGCACTGCCCGAGTATGGACCTGAAGAAGCAGAGGCCTGCCTTTGCAGAATTATCCATAATAAGTAGTGATGAACATGAAGAGTGACCCTGCTGTGGTCACTTTAAACTTAAGAGACTCTGTCTGTAGTACTGACCATGTGCTCCTCAGCACCTGGTCACCCATTGGTGAAGCCCACCTGTGGACTCCACACCTAAGCATCCCAGTTACAAACCGGCTGACTCCACGCACATGAAGAGACTCGTCTGCCTGGACCAGGACAGGTTTCACCTCAGTGACTTTCTTGAGATTTGGATCAAAAGATGCAATAGGATGTATTTCTACCACTTCCAAAGTCGCCTGGACCCCCGCTAACTGTTGTCTTGACAACCAAGAGAAAGAACACTGGCAATGAGTCATCCTTTCTTTCACAGACCCAAAGATTCTCCGGTGCTGCTGCAGACAAGTTGTTTATCCCCAGAATATCCTTGTAGCTGCTCGAGTTTGGAAGGATTTGCTTGCAAACCACTTTAACCATAAAAAGTGTCAGAAGATTTAAAGCAGACACTTGCAAAAATGCCAGCCGCTTTGAGCTTTAACATCCTGCCACACGCCTCCCAAGATGTGAACACGGCTGCTTGTGCATTTCGACAACTGATTAAAAGGCCGCCAGAGCCAAAGGAACAGAGGGAGAGACAAGGAATGCTGGCACCCAGGCTGCATCTCAGCAAAACTGCCACCCAAATTCACTTTCACCACAGCGTACTCCTGGTACCAAGGTCCTGCCTCACCACTGCAGCCCTCAGAAGCTGTCATGTCAAGTTTAACAGCTGTCTAGCTGACAGGGATGACACTATGGTTGAGTATCAACCACAGTTTTCAGGTGCCAACCCCTCTCTGGTTCACCACAGTTTCCAACTGGCATTCACATTCAATTTTATCATAGTCTGTGGGTACCATCTCAGCTCAGTCTCCCCATAGTTTACTGCTGGCCTGCAGTTTGGATGCACCAAAGTTTACTGGTAATAATCTGGCACAGCATTGCTGTGCCCACCTCACCTCTGTCTCATCACAGATTACAGGTGGCAGTCAAAATCAGTCTCACCATAGTTTTGGGGGCCACCCCTGCTCAGTCTTACAGGAGGTACCCAGACTCTACATCACCACACTTCACAGGTGGTAGTCCAGGTCAGTCTCCCCAAAGTTTACTGGTGGCAGTCATTTTAAGTCTCACCATAGCCTTTGGATGTCACCACAGCTCATTTTTATTACATTTTACAGGTGCACTCACACTCAGGCTCACTATAGCTTAAGGGTGCCCAGGGCTCAGGTTCACCACAGTAACATTTACAAGTGGTACCTTGGCTCTGTATCAGCACATTTTACAAGTGGGACTCATATGAACGCCACCCAAACTTAGTCTCACCACAGTCTACAGATGGTATTCAAACTGATACCATAGTCTATGGGTGCCCCCCTATATTAGTCTCACTATAGCTTGCAGGTGGTACCCAGAGCCTGCATCACTACACTTTACCAGTTTAGTTCTGGGTTTGCCTCAGTAAAGTTTACTGGTAGCAACCTGGCTAAGCATCAAGATAGTCGCTTCAGCTCAGCATCACCACACTTTACAGGTGGCACTCTTATTCATTCTTGCCGTAGTTTATGGGTTCCACCTCAGATCAGTACCACCATAGTTTACAGGTGGTGGTAACAATCCCTAATGATCAGTCAATGTACATTTGGAACTCTATTTTAGTCTCACCACCATTTGAAGTTGGTATCCAGTTGATATCATGACAGTTTACAGGTGGTACCAGCTCATTCTGATCATACTTTACAGATGCCACACCAGCTCCATCTCACCACAATTTACAAGGGGTATCCAGAGTCGTTAACAATATAGCTTACAGCTGGCACTCTATTTGAGCCTCACCACAACCTCGTGGTGGCAGTCTGGCTGATCATCACCACCGCCACTCCAGTTGAGCCTCAACACAGTTTACAGATGGCACTCAAAGTCACTCTGTCCATAACATTGGAGTGCCACCAGAGGTCAGTTTCGCTTCAGGTGGTCCCCAGGCTCTGTATGACCACATTTTATAGGTGGCACTCATACTCAGTCCCCCCATGTGTCTAAAACAACAAGTTTAGTTATTTGGAGCTTCACCAAATCCTGATAACATTCATTACGTTCTATGTTTTCCTGTTGTGTTCCTGTTATATTTCCCTGTTTCATTTATTGTGTTAACGTTACGTCATCAGTGTGAGCCTCTCCCAGTGTTCTCTGTGTTACAGTGAGAGGAGGTAAACACACTGTTATTCTCTGTATAGTACAGTTAATTGAATTATTTTAAATTGCTTGAGTTAAATTTTTTGTATGTGACAGTAATAGTAATATGATCTTCATAGTGTACAGTTGTTGTTTTGAAATGTTTTGAATGTTTTTCTATTAATTTTGGTTATGTGTTAATGTGAGCGTTCAATGGCCTTTCCACGTGTTTAGTAGGAGGAATGTAACGCTGTAACAGTCATCTCTTTTTATGGTCTCTGTTTTAACATTTCAGGTACAGTATGTTTTTTTTTGTTGTATTTGTATACTGAGCGTTGCATGAATATGTACGTTGTAATTTAGTATCGCAGTCCCAGAGTGTTACTGTGAGAGGAGGAGGAATTGCAGTGTGGTAACAGTCATTTCTTTTTATGTTCTCTGTTTCAGTTCAGTCTGTTAATAAAAAAAACATCAAGAAATAAAGGAATCCATTGTAGTTGCATTACTCCTTTGCACAGAACATACAAATCACAAAACTGTTAACCAGTATCAATGCCAGTGCACAGCAGTGTGGCGCATGCGGTGGAGGCCGGTTACAATAGCTTATAGGTGGTGGTACTCCAGTTTAGCCTCACAACAGTCTACAGGTGGCACTTAAACTACATTTCACCATAACTACCAATCAAAAGTTTTGGAACATTTCAGTTTTTACAGTTTTTATTCAAATTTAATCAGTTGATTGTTGAGCCTCACAGCACAACAGCTTGAATCAAAAGCAAGTCTCAATTTCTACTGGGAACAGGAGCCTTTGGGCTGCAGGTTTGACAGGGCGAGTGGCAGTTAGAAAGCCATTCGTTAAAGGACAAAATAGGGCCTTGAAATACTAGCCGTGGACCACTGCAGACTGGACAAAGTCTCCTTTCACAGTAGAAACTGAGATGTGCTTTTTTTGACCGCTATTAAGCTGTTCTTGAAGCTGTTGTGTTATTTAAAGGAGGGCCTCCCATATTTCATTGAATGAGTTTAGAGAGGAGTGTTAATGTGCCTTTTTCTTTTGCTATTGTTTTGTGATTCCCTGGATTTTGAATCTGGGCTTTGTTTTTGACCTCACCTCTGGATTTCCTATGGAACTGTGATATCAGACATTTTTGAACCTCTGGATTGTTTCAGTCATTGCCTTGGGATTCTGGTTTTTTTTGACTCATTTCCAGTGTCTGCTATTGCCGCTTCAGGCATCTCATTTGTGTTATTCGGAGCTTTGTGCTTGCACAGCCATTTTGTGAAACTAAACCATTTCATTTTATCAAGATTAGTCTTGGCCCTTTGGGTTTCTAGTCAGGGTATTTTGACTGTGTTTTCCCCCTCTAGTAGGAAACTTTGGAAATCTGTTGTATTGGTGCATTTGGGACTACCCAGATCACAGCAGTAATTCATTACAATGGCAAAAAATAAACTGGATGGGCAGAGGCCAACCCAGGCCCAGTCCAGAGTCTCACCACAGTTTACAGTTGGTATTTACATTCAGAATCACAATAGTTTACCATTACCACACTGACTTAGTCTCACCACAATTTACAGATGGTACCCACACCTGGAGTCAATGTGCAGATGGCACTCCAGTTCAGTCTCACCACAATTTACAGATGGTACCTTGACTCACAATTACCACAATTTACAGGTGACTGTCAGTCTTGGTATCACCACACACTGCCTCAGTCACACAACGGTTTACCCATGCTACCCTGGTACATTCTCACCACAGTTTACAGCCACTTAGACTCCATCTTAACACAGTTGAGCATTGCCACCCAAGTGATATCTCACCAGATTTCTGGGGTTCCACCACAACTTTGAGGGGTTGCACCCTCCAGACAGGTCACTCACCTTCAGTCTCCCCAATGCACACATCCATTGTGCACCACATCTTACAGTCATCAGTCCAGCTTTGTCCCATCTTGTGGGCTCAGATTCTTACAGCTGGTGCCTAGACTCCATCACAGGCTCTCACCGCACCTTTAAAGTCTTGTTAGTCCTCCAGTGCCCCACTCCCCACCTTTTTAAATGTCAGTCCTGCCTGATCCTGCAGCACATCAGTTGAGAAGCACACTGTCTTTACTGCGATGACATCTTAAGCAATGACTGCAGAAGAGCACGCTATCAGATGTGGCTACTTCAGTTTCATTTTATTGTAACACCACACTGCATTGTCCCAACCCGCTCATTCGAATTCATTGTGATGGGGGCCCAGAGCCCACCCTAGAAGGATTGAGGTTCAATTCATTTTCCTGACACATTACTTTAAGGACACAGAAAGTGTCTGGGTACAGGAGCTCACTTTATCCTCACCCTTGTCTTATAATTGAGGGGCTTCAGCTCTGCAAGTGCAGCTCCTCTACTCATTGTTCTTTATTTTATGGAGTATAAGCTAATACTCCTTGAGCATGCTAAATTCTAAGCTAGTATTGTAATCCAGGCTGCCCAGCAAGCTATTGTTATAATTAGAAAAAGACAGAGCTTCAACAAAAGAACTCCCTCTGAGCCCTGAAGATCCCATTCCTCAAGCTAAAAAAACTTCCCAAACCAGTATGGCTCATCCCATCAAATATTCGAGGGTTCGAGCCTGTCACTGGTATAGTGAGTCTTAGCAGATTTGACACCGGACTGCCCTTTCCTGGTGATTTCATTCCCAAAGTCCTGGCCTGTGTCGTTGTTCTTTCTAAAGCAGTAGACCCCATACAGTCTGTATTTCTTATCTGGGAACCCAAGCATACGGACCCCTGGCTCAGGCCCACCACATCGAGCACGGGGGTTCACAATTGGGTAACGGATGCTGCCATCTTGGACCCACCCTGCTTCACATCTGTCCAGGAGTTGGAGCTTCCAGGCCGCATAAAGCTGCCCTACTTTAGCTATCTCAGAGCCGTCCTTCTGGCACATGGCCATCGCCTCAGCGAGGTTCATCTTCCTATAGGTCTTCAGGAAGTACACCTTTCCTGGAGGATTGGAAGGCAAAAAGAAATGTGGTGAGCTACTTGTTCACAAACTAAACATGAGGTCTGATAATGTGCTAATTAATTTAATAAAAGACACAAGAAGCCGGAGCATTAAATGCAAGGCAGGACGCCAGTCTATTGTAGGGCCCCTGGGGTACACACACATACATGAGGCTGATGTGGAAGGAAAAAATGCAAACACATGAGGAGAATATGGAAAGACATGAAAAAAACACACAAACTCCACACAGACCATAAGTGGGTGTTGGATTCAAACCCAAGGCAATGGCTCCATGAAGCACCAGCACAATCCACAGCACCTTTTAGCTACTTTTTCCTTTTTAATTAAATGGAATTTTAAAAAAGGTGAGTAAGTTCTGGTTCAAAATTTTAACTGGGAGAGTCAAATGCCTTAGAGCACACAACAATGGCCAGGTGTGAGGCCTCTAAAATGAAGCTGAAAATGTGCAAGCATCCAGTCAAGCCTGTCCAGATAAAGCTCACCTCCCCTTAGCCAAGCGACCACTCGAAAGGCAGGCTTCGGACTCCACCTGGCCAAATGGCACTTTGGCTTCAAAATTTTAAAAAAATATGAGAACTGTCCCAAAAAAACAGTCCAAATGCCCCACAAAGGAGAGGACATCCGTCAACCCCTGGTTTGTAAAGAGTTCAGCATGAGGGAATCTTTATAAAAAGAAGGCTTCATTTACAAAAGATAGAAAATGTCATAAAACTTCAAAAGGGCAAAGAGAACGCAGAAGAATTTGCCTGAATGGCAATAAAAAGGTGAACAAGCTCCAAAAATGTAATCCAATAAACATAAGCAAAAACCTAGCAAAAAATGTAACTCGGGAGTACATAAAGAGCATAATACTCACCGGAATGACAAAACCAACTACACCAGAGTGCATTCAAATTAACTGCAAGGAACTTCGATTCCCTGCCTGCCTTTATTGGCTAGAGGGCGGTCCCTCAACGATGAGTGAAGTGTGGCCCCGCCTCTTGGAAAACCACCCACAAAATACAAAGAACATAAGGGAACATAATAGCACACATAGAAAGTAAATTAACATAAAATACATTATTGTGCAAATAAAGATAAAGAACAATAATAGCATAAATGATAGAATTAAAAATGAACAAAAAGACATAAATTTAAGCATATGCCAGAAAAGGAACCCTGGATTAAATATAACTCTTAGAGTGTGGAATGTGGGTGCACTTATAAGTCAGCCATAAACCTAATTAAGAGCCAACAGACCAAAAGTGTGAAAACGCTACAGGAAATTTCACACAAAAGGGAGAACTAAAAGTGTAACAAAAAGTCACAAATAATGACAACCTAATGGCATACAGGGACAGCCTGCACACTGTTATGGGACAGCCAGGGTTTCATCCCTCACTCAAGTCTCCTCTAGTTTTATTTATTTTGTTGGTTATCTTTTGAATATAACTTTATAAATTCTGTTTTTTTACACTTTCTTCTCAATGAAAACTATTTTGTTTATTAGCTATATTTTATTTTATTATGTAGTTTGTCTACCTATTAGTTCTTGTTTATATGTTCCTTGTCATCTTCATGTCAAGCCTAAGGGGGCTGGGGCCCTGACTCAGCAGCAAAGGAGTCGCTCCTGGATCTTCTTATGGCCACAATCATCACTAGGCAGTGCGTCTGCATTGTGGGATTGTCTCCTGTTTTTTTGTTCTCATTTTGGATTTTGTAAGTTCTTTCTTGTTCTCATTTTTTGGTTAAGAACATTGGCTTGTTAATGTTATGATCAGGTCAGGCCTCCTCTTCCTGCCTTTTTTGTCTTTGTTCACTTTTCATTATTCCTCATTATTTTCCATTTTCATAATAGTGTCCTGCTCAGTTATTATTTATCTAATAATGTTTTTTTTTCTGTTAAATTTATTCTATTTAGCCAATATGATCAATTCTCATTATCCATGAGAGTTACCTTCATGAAAAATCCCTGTGCAAACAAAAGCTATGGATACTGAAGCTTTGATCCTATGGGTTATTTTATGGCGGACCCTATTCCTTATACACCTTTGCTATCTGTTACCATCTACATACCAAAAATTAACTAAAGTCATCACAACAAGATTACGCTTAGGAGCAACTGGCAAAATACTTTCATTAGCACCACACTCCCCTGCCATCTTTGAAATTCAATACATCTATCTGAAAAACAACGTAAAACACAGAGAATACATGGAATATTGTCAGAACATGGAGACTTGTTAACAGTTGCTGTGAGAATGAAGTCACATATCATGACCACTTGATCTCATTTGGGATGAGTGGGCAGGACTCATGGGGTCTGCCGTAAGAAAAAAGGAGGGCATCAGACAGGGGGTGAGCCAGGTTAGGACCAGTTAGGGGATACAAGGTCAGGCAGACACACCAGCCCTCTGCTTTTATACCCTAAAAGCTTGTTAATGATCATTCCACAGTATGGAAACCGTGCTACAACTTTTACTTAAGTTAAGATAGTTAAGCTTGATTGTCTTTGCACTAAACCATCCAATCAGTAGTAGTGACAGGCAGTGTGCACAAAGGGCAGGAACTTAATCAGTGCAAATTTATGACCCACACTTACTGGGAATTCCTCATTTGTGAGGAACAATTGCAATCCCCAGTCTCCACCACGAATGGGGTTCAATGGCTTACCCATACCTGTCAACGTCCAGTAAACACACTTTGATGCATTTCCATCACGTGGGCTCAGACTCTTACAGCTGGTGCCTAGACTCCATCGCAGGGTCTCACCACACCTTTAAAGTCTCAGCAGTCCTCCAGTGCCCCACTCCCCACTTTTGTCTTAAATGTTAGTCCTGCCTGATCCTGCAGCACATCAGTTGAGATGCACATTGACTTGACTGCAATGACATCCGAAACAATGACTGCAGAAGAGCTCGCTATCAGATATGGCAACTTCAGTTTCATTTTAGTGTAACATCACATTGCGTCATCCCAACCTGTTCATCTGAATTCATTGTGATGGGGGCCCATCATCAGCAGAGCACTCATGAAGTACATGACATGTAAGGGCATCACAGACAATTTCATGTCAGAGCTCTGTGGTGAACACTGGAACCAGCGGCTTAACATCTTTGATTCTGGGCAGAAAAAATAGGCCTACAAAAAAATGTGCTCATAAGAATTATTTATGAACGCTTTGAAATCACTTCAGTTTCATTTTCGCCCAGTGCCTCCTAAATCACCGGTACAGGAAAACCCACATTTTTGATATATTGTTGGATTCAATATTGATGTCTAATTATGCAAGACAAGAAGCTTTATGGTATTCTCCTCTATTTTTGTCCCTCTGGACCACAAAACCATCATTTTAAGGCCATTTTTTGGACCATATTTGTGCAGGAAATGATGCCCTTATGATAAAGAGAAAACCAATAGATGTCTTCAGCAAAAATGATCAGAATGACTTGAAGCTGTTGCAGCGTGCAGCCGGGACACCTCCACGCTGAGAGGACCGAGGGAGCAAGCATGGCCAGAGAGTTACCTCCCCCGGGACACTAGATGGCAGCCATACTGGGTGGCTGTGGTACCTCGGACTCACGCAGGGCTTCATGGGAGTTGGAGTTTGGGGCAGCCCTGTTGGGATCCGCAGACGCCACCATGGGGTGCTGCAGCAGGAGCTGCTGAGCCCTTATGGGCAGTACTTCCTCCACACCCAGAAGTGCTGCTGGAAACGAGGTCATCAAGCACCTGGAGTGCAGTATAAAAGGAGCCAGCAGCCACTACTCAAAGAGCCAGAGTCGGGAGGAAGAAGACAAAGCTTGACCAGAGAAGTGGAGGAGAAAAGAAGGAGAGAAGGAAGAGAATAGTTGGTGCATTGTGCTTGTGAGACTGTGCTGTACTTGTGGGAAAAGGGGGAAGGCGTTTCCCACAAGGTCAAAAAGAAAAACTAAAAATTGTGTGTGCATTGAACTTGTGTCCCACGCCTGTCTGTGTCGGGTTCAGGTGGGCCACACTGTGCACGACATGCGAACCAACCCCAATGGGATAATGGGATACAAGAGGTCTAGGTTACTCCTTTTCACAAAACTTTTAAAAAGGGCAGACAGTGTGGTGGCTAAGTCTTTGGACTTCAAACCTTGAGGTTGTGGGTTTAAATCCCACTACTGACACTGGATGATGATGAGAAAATCATGTGACCTGTCTGTGCTCCAATTTGGAAAACCAAACGAAATGTAACCGATTGTGTCATAAATGTTGTAAGATGCCTTGGAGAAAGGCAAACATTTGTAATGTAGGCATATGGAGTGCTGCTTTATGCAATTGGCATTAAGCTGTCAGTACCAACGAAACAATCATATAAAATAACACTATTTGTCAATTGCAAAAAATAGTACACAGAAATTAAATTGTTAATGAGAAAACAATGACTGATAACATAAGGCTGGCACTTCTCTTCCCACGCTCCATCCTGCCATTTCACACCCTGGACTTTCTATCAGACAAACATTTGCCTGTGCTCAGCACCTGACTGCACACTCAATGGCTGTTTGGCTCTCTCAGTCCAAGAATTCGCTCAGTGGAGGTCACCATTGGCTCCTCACCTGGGACATGAATTCTTAGTGCTCTGACTTGGGGGTGGAATATAACCATCTGGGAGTCTACAGGAGTAGGTAGACAGAAAGAGTTCAGACTGATGTCAAATGGAGGTGCATACTGGCCGGAGAATCTCCTTGTTGTTCACCAAGACCAGAGTTATTACTACTAACATGAAGGCTGCTGGTTTGTGTCCCAGGTGAGAGACTAAAGGTGACTGCCACAGAGTGAATTCTTCAGTTAAGACAATTGGTGCCGCAACGTATATTTGCTCTGTGCTGGTGGAATGTAACTGACTGGCAGTTCACATAGTAGTGGGGGACTGAGAAGGGGCTGACATCATAAGTTTGCCACATACGTGTCATGAGCCATTCAATCTGCAGGGGATGGAAATTTCTCAAATGTTATATTACAGTCGGGGTTTCTTCACTGGCTTATGTGTATTTTCTTTTTTTTGTCAATTCTTTCTTTCATGTGTTTATGTAATTTTTGTTAATATCGTTTTTTTCTCAGGATCCTCATACCTTAAATTGTTCTTTGATGTTTCTTGTGTTTTGTGAGTGGAACCCCCCACCAGGCGGAGCCACTCTTACATTACTGTTTAGGGACCACCCTTCAGCCTATAAATTCAGGTGCAAGTCCCTTAGCGGTCCTTTGATTGTCAGACATTCAAAGAGGGCTGCCCTCGTGAGCAGTAATTTTCTGCACTTTAGAATTTATTGCTTCTGTTTTGTCTTTTGATTATTTGGATTATGATTGGGATTTGTCCGCTGTGGTTTGCCTTTTGGGCAAAACATTTCTGCCCTCATTTCTGCCTACCTTTACCAATTTATTCATCTTTGTGTTTAGTTTTAGTAAACATTTTCATTTATAAAGATTCTTTTGAGGACTGTTTTTCAAGCCAAAGTTTTTTTCTATGTGTTTTCTTTGGGACATTTAACTCTTTTAGGGCGGATGTCAATGTTTGTTGACACGTACCCCTAAGTGGAGATATCAACGAAAGTCGACATCAGCAATCAGCTGTAAACGGCGATAAAATTTTCCATTATGTTATAGGTAAACTGTCTTTGCTAGGAGGAATGTTAGACTTATACTTATACTTAGAATTGACTTCCAATCCCTGTGTGTGTGTGAGTAGCGTAAACAACGTCTGGAATGGCATCAACATTGGATGAGAGAGTGAAGCAAATGCGCAAAGAAAAATACTCCATGCGTATTATTTATTTATTTATTTATTTATTTATTGCCTGTTATTGCTGAATCAAACTCCACTTTTGATGTAAGTGATCTGGAGATTGAAAACGAAAGTCAAGTGATTACATCAGCTGATCGTTCCCCAGCTGACTGTGCAGCTGAAGTGTCTACAGCAACATTCACCTGTGAGGACTACACAGACGTAGATCCATAGGAGCCAAGCTGGCAACTGGACTTCAAACGACGTGGCAAACTAGTGGACACTAAAGATTACCAGCCACTCGACTACTCCAATCTTTTTTTCTCCAGAAAGTGCCTTTCAGCTTGTGAGTGATGAGACAAACAGGTATTTAATAAGTATGTGAATTAACATACTATAGAGGCCCGTGGAACATAAAGCAGAATGAAATTTGTCAAAAGTAAGTATTTTATGTTGATTTATGTGTGAAACCATTGCTTTGTATGCTTTTTAGAAAACTGACTTTTTTGGAAAAATTAGCCCTAAAATTGTTCAAGTATATTCAAGACAAAAGCCCTTTTATTCCTGTGTAGGCCAAAGCAGGACAGTAGTTTCTGGGGCCAGACTGCCCAAGGTGAAGCCTATTCTTGGTCAGACTATCAAGGAGCTCAGCGATGCCCTGGTCCAGATCTGTGAGGAGAACCCCAAGGACACCATCCATCATCTCATTAGAATCATGCCTACCCGATGTTGTCAGGCATGCATACAAGCATGTGGGAGCCACACAAACTACAGAGTATAATTTGGATTTGCTGCAATGAAATATCGGCAAAACGGACTAGCCTGCCGCATCATTTTTTCACTTTGATTTTCGGGGTGTCTTTGAATTCAGCCCTCTGTAGGTTGATCATTTTCATTTCCATCAAACAATGTGGCATTCTTTCATTCCTAACACATTACCCAGTCCATATCAGTAGAGATCTTCAGCAGGATTTATTTCCCATTGAGATTGGATGTGTTTTCAAAGTGTTCCTTTAATTTTTTTGAGTAGTTTATAAGCACTCAAATGGCATTTAGAAGCATTAGGGCTCATCAATACCTTAGGCAATAAAATTAAAACACAATGTATTATGATATTAGTTAGTTTGAGCATTATAGGGGCTTAAGAGTTGATTGTCAAAAGTTAGGGGACGTTTTCCTGAATATGTGCCCGTGGTGTAATGTGCAGCTGCAAGCCATGACTTAACAGCAATGCTGTCTGCGTTTGTGGGCTTTTATATTAGCATGCATATGTATATGTTTTAAATTAGCTTTTAAGTTTATATGCCAGTGCTTCTTTATATAGCTAGTATAATAACAAAAAGATACAGCAGTACTTATATTTTGATATATATTGATTATATATATATTGATTGTTAAAGACTTGTCTTTTTTCCTTCTTTCAAGTATGAAGCACCGTGTCAAAGCCTTTTTGCATCTTGGCTCTTATCAGTGAAGCTGTGCTCTACCGCTCACTGGCACAGTCACCTATCATGTTAGTTTTAACCTTACAGGATGCTAATGCAACAATCAATCATTTATTAAATTATTAATTAGGCAGTCCAGCTTTCATTCATGGTTTCCTTCTGATCCCAACTTAATTGTTGAGCATTGAATTGCTATCAGTCTTAACAGCTCTGGATTAGGCCATGAGAATGAAGCAAGGGGTAGTCAGGTGATGCTCACCTCCAGGTGGAAAATCTGTCCTTCGAGCCAAAGTGGTTGTTGTGAGAAGAAGGGTTGGGAAGAAGATTATTATGGGGATGTCTACGGAGACAAGGGTATTGTTATGAGAACATCTGCAACACCATGTGATTGTTATAGGAAAAGGTGCTGAGTGGGGACAACATCATGAGCAACCCTGTACAGAAGATGATGGGAAACTAGCATGAGAGGGGGGCATTATGTGATAAGACCTGTAATATATTTGGGGCTCACAGTACGCTCAGGTCTCACTTCATGAACTGAGACAGGCTTTATGTGCTCTGCAATTGTTTTCTATGCTGTGCAATAAAGTCTAAATTCTGACTGCCTTTCTGAAGACACAGCTTGTTTTCTGAAGATTTCTTCACAACATCATCTCAATGCCTTTTTTTCACATTATTTTTATGGGTACCACCATTTTAAGCATTTGGGTTGCATCCATCTTGTTTGAGGTTTAATGACACAGCTTTCTAGCCATGTGATTGGAATGAAACTGAAGAGAAGAGGTACTGAGAGACACTAAAATCTTTAGAGCATGAATATAAGTGTTTCTGAATACTGACTACGTTAAAAAGGCAGAAAAAAAAGAGTGTGAAGAAGATGTACGATCAATAGTGTGATAAATGGAGAAAGGAGACATATCTAAGTTATTCAAAAGTGAACAGCAGAGACCCTGAGGAAAATCAAATACAGAGCAATGTCTGCAAGTCATTTGAGAGCAAATAAAAGGAACACTGATGAACATCTAAGTCAGAAAAAAGATTAAATCACGAAATGAAGAAAAGCAATCTCAGTAGAGTCAAGATAATAAAATGATTATTGGATACACAAAAGTCATTCAGAATGAACAAAAGCAACAAAAAGAGAGAACACGGTGAACAAAATTGGAGTGATGGTGATCAAAGTTAAAGGAAAACAGACGAAAGGAAAACTGATAAACGTAAAGGTAACTGGAGCAGGAACAGGGAGGCACTGAGGAGCAATCAGTTAAAAGCAGACAAAAATTAAAATGAGGAACGTGAAAATCATGAATCTAAGTCATTCAAAAACAGCAGAGCTATCAAAGAATGACAGTGAACAAAAATGAACCTGAACCCCACCCCAGTGGACAAGGGAAGGGAAACTAACAAACAACTAATGTACTGGAGGGATAATCAAAAGGGTACTGAGGAAAATTTAAACCACTGATAGAGACAATGTGTGAAACTAAAGACCATCTAAGTCAAAAGAGAGTTGGCACAAGATGTCATGAAGAACGTCTAGCTCAGGAGAGTTGACAGAAGATGACAAAGATACATCAAAGGCAGACAAAAGGAGAACTGATGCAGACAGATGAGTAATCAGATCGTGAGGTGAAGCAAATTAATCTGAGTAGAGCAGAGAAGCAATGACACTGGAAACACACAAGTCTTTCAAAATGGACAAATGAGGCCCTTAGAGAGAAGACAGTGAACAAAACTGGAGCGAGGGACATCAAAGTCGATAGGAAAAAAAAGACAAAAAGAAAACTGAGCAACACCCAAGCCAGAAGAAGAGTGTGAAGAGAAGAGGCACTGAGGAGCAGTTACATGAATAAACCGTGGGCCTAAAACTAATACAAGAATGTTGGAATCATTTGATTTTAAACAAAAATGAACATGAGCACCATCCAGGACCAAAGATAATCAAGCAGAAGTGCTTTCAAGAATATCTAAGTCAGTAAGGTGAATAAAAAGAGACAACAAAGAATCACCTAAAATAAAATACATTGAACATGGAGCATCTAAATCAATGGGGAGACAATAAAAGAAAGACTGGCAAATGTCTAAGAGAGAAGAGAGTTAGTTCACCAGAGAGCTGCTTAATAAGTGCAAAATTAATACATGAGGTCTTGAGGAGTCTTTAGATCAGTGGAAAGCTGGCAAAGGGGCATGGAGTACATGACTAAGTCACAAGAGAAGGAAAAGAAGAGTTACTGAAGAACAACTGAGGCCGTAGAGTGAACAAAAAGGCTGAGGGATAAATTAAAGTATTAAATGAAGGAATATCGAATATGAAACACAGTGAAGAGAATATGGAGCAAAGGATAAAATCAAATAGGCAGAAAACCAAAGGAAAACTGACGATCACCTAAGTCAGAAGAAAGGTAATGAAAGAGCTTCTGAGGAACATCTGAGTTGATTGGAGTGAACACAAGAGGTGCTGAGAAATGTCTAAATGGTTAGATATTGAACAGACATGAACCTGAACACCATTCAGACCAAAAGACAGTGGACAAAAGTTGGTGTGGATCATATAAGATCAGGAGAGTGATACTGATATAATGGTGTGGAAAACATCTACCATATATACTCTCTTATAAGTCGTGTCTTGAAACCCAAAAAATCGATCATAAAAATCAGACACCGACATATGCCCGTTCAAAAATACGACATTTAACATTTTTTTTTAATCTTCTTGCTTCCTCCAATCTTGCACCAGTTTCTCAGACACATCAAAATTTGTTGCAGCAGTGCAGTTACCAATTTCTTTCACCACTTCAACGACTTTTAATTTAAAACCACCTTCATATTTTCTTCTGATCGAACACTCCATTGTAGATAAGGGATGCTCTTATGATAAAGGTGTATGAGGGTGTGAGATACAAAAACGAAAACAGTGCAAACGTCGCTTCAGAATAGTTTGGTATTTTACTGTGTGGTCACGTAGACATAATATATAGAAAAAAGGCCATGTGCTCCATGGTTACTCTTTCAGGTGGGCATTAGCATATCATAATCTCTTATACCAATAGTGTGAGTTTTCCGCATTCGACTTATATGGCCAACATTATAAAATACCGGAAATTATACGGTAAAATCAAGCCCCGACTTATAGGCGGGAGAACTTAAATGAGAGTATATATGGTAACACAGCATAAGCAACAAAAGACAATAGCAGTGGAAACATCCAAGTTGTCTGAAAGTGAAGAAGAGAGAAATGCGTAACATGGAATACAGTGAAGAAAAAAATAGTGCCAGGTATGTGTCAGACAAGGGACAGTAGAAGAAAGAACAATTGACTACGACAGTAGATAGTTAACCAAAGGAATCCTGGGGAGCATGTCAATCATTACATAATGAAAGAGCATCCAAGTCAATGTAGAGCAGGTAAGCTGATCAGTATCAACAACAGAAAAGAGATACCTAATGAGGTGCTAAAGAGCTTCTGAATTACAAAGAAAGGATATAAACAAAAGATGCAGGTATACTAAAGCCATTCTTGGAGCAAGAAGTGTCAGGTCAGTGAAGCACAGGCAAAGGGAAAACAGAAAATGGGATATGAAGGTCTTAGAGTTTGGGCTGCAAATGGGGATATCTGGAGGAAAAACCTGAGCAAATACTGGGAGAACAAGCAAAGGGAATTCAACACCTGGACACAGGATTCATACCAAAAAGAGTGCCACTGTGAGGCAGCAGCACTAACCACTGTTTCACCTCGTCAACCCTACAAGGTGGTCTGAGGAACAATTCATCCAGATGCAGGAGGGAAAAAGGGGTTTTATTTGAGAAGAATAGTTCTCTCAATATGTTAGTCAAGAGAGAATGCATTAAAGGGTCACCCTGGAACATGCAACACAGCAGAGAGTGGACAAGAGATCCTGTCAGATTATATAAAACATTTGAGACCATTGAGCAAAGAGCAATGCTACCTTAAGGCTCTGGCCTCCTGGGCTTGAACCCCAGCCAAGATCATGGCTTTAGAAATTCTCTTTGGAAGGAACATCTTACCGTTCAAGTTGGAGGTGAAGCAGAAAGCATCGTAGAGTTCATCTTCTTTGTGCCTGTAACCATAGTTGCGCACACCTGCTGGAGCTTCCTTTTTACCACACTCTTCTCGTGGCTTGGATATGGGGTACTGGACAGATCCGTCTTCCAGCCAGCCTGCATTACACCAGTCCAGTCCCTCCATCCATGCTGCATGAAGCTGATCATAAGATGCCAAGATAGCATCCTGGTCCTTACAGACCTTTTCTGCGTCATAGAAGTTGAGTTTGTAGCGCCCCAGGCGAGGGTGGTATGGAAACACAACGCCTGCAGGGAATAAGAGAAAGTGCATGTGGTTAGCGCACAGGCAGAAGAAAAGAACAGATTAACAAAAATTAAAGATGCAGTGAGCTTTGTTCCTGACCTTCCAGATCGAGATTCACAAATCCAGTGTCATCCTCCATGTCATTGGTGACTTCACATTCATATCGCCCATAGTCTTGTAGTGTCACATTGTGAATGGCAATGGAGGCATCACCGGAATCAGATCCCTGCAAGAAAGCCCGCCCTCGGAAAGTGCCAAAAGTGCGTTGCTGGTGACCCAGAGCGACAAGGACATCTTCAAACATTAGAGAGTCTGTCACCTTTGTCCATTTGATGCGGAGGCGACCAGGATCTGTGTCTTCTGGCTCATGGTGGTAGTGGCAAGGCAGGATGATGGTGCCACCTCGGTGTGTTAGGACTTTCCCAGGGGCTGTCTGCACAATCACTAGCCCACTCTCATCCTCTGGAGGGGACAAGAGAACAAAAGTAAGAAGCCTTCTGATTGGAAGGATTGTGTGAAGCCTCAGTGCACTCACTGCTCAATTATTGAATGGCCGCAACTTGAGATACCCCCTCTCAACACTTGCTGTTAGGCCCACAGGGGATACTCTGATTCATGTAAGATCAGACGGTGCTGGAGAGGAACCTCGAATGAAAGGGATGTTTGAGCTGAACACCTACCTGTCAGTCTCATAGAGAATTGGAAATGTTGGCCAAGTATGATAAAATCGTAAAAGCCTGTATGTTTGTAAGAGTTTATGCGAGTTTACCTCAGCAGCACATCACTTTAGTTGGCCATTTGACACCACAACCAGGCTGATCCTAGCTCCTGACTGTTCCTCGGGTCTTATCATTTGGAGTCTGACGCTACTGGCTAGAGTGGTAGCTCTGAGGCTAGGAATCTGCACTGATAATTGGAAGGTTGCCAGTTTGACTCCCATAAACGCCACAAGTGACTCTACTCTGTTGCAAGGCTCTTAACCTGCAATTGCTTCGACCTGGGTATGATGCTAATTTGCATCCAGCCCTGCAGGTCCTTTAACTTAAAGGGAAAACTTGGGGGTTGGTGGCAGGACTGGTACTCCAGCCACCATATACAGTTAGGTCCATAAATATTTGGACAGAGACAACTTTTTTCTAATTTTGGTTCTGTACATTACCACAATGAATTTTAAATGAAACAACTCAGATGCAGTTGAAGTGCAGACTTTCAGCTTTAATTCAGTGGGGTGAACAAAACGATTGCATAAAAATGTGAGGGAACTAAAGTATTTTTTAACACAATCCCTTTATTTCAGGGGCTCAAAAATAATTGGACAATTGACTCAGAGGCTATTTCATGGGCAGGTGTAGGCATGTCTGTCGTTATGTCATTATCAACTAAGAAGATAAAAGGCCTGGAGTTGATTTGAGGTGTGGTGCTTGCATGTGGAAGATTTTGCTGTGAACAGACAACATGCGGTCAAAGGAGCTCTCTATGCAGGTGAAAGAAGCCATCCTTAAGCTGCGAAAACAGAAAAACCCATCCGAGAAATTGCTACAATATTACAAGTGGCAAAATCTACAGTTTGGTACATCTTGAGAAAGAAAGCAAGCACTGGTGAACTCAGCAACGCAAAAAGAGCTGGACGTCCACGGAAGACAACAGTGGTGGATGATCTCAGAATCATTTCCATGGTGAAGAGAAACCCCTTCACAACTGCCAACCAAGTGAACAACACTCTCCAGGGGGTAGGCGTATCGATATCCAAGTCTACTATAAAGAGAAGACTGCATGAAAGTAAATACAGAGGGTGCACTGCAAGGTGCAAGCCACTCATAAGCCTCAAGAATAGAAAGGCTAGACTGGACTTTGCTAAAGAACATCTAAAAAAGCCAGCACAGTTCTGGAAAAACATTATTTGGACAGATGAAACCAAGATCAACCTCTACCAGAATGATGGCAAGAAAAAGTATGGAGAAGACGTGGAACAGCTCATTATCCAAAGCATACCACATCATCTGTAAAACACGGTGGAGGCAGTGTGATGGCTTGGGCGTGCATGGCTGCCAGTGGTACTGGGACACTAGTGTTTATTGATGATGTGACACAGGACAGAAGCAGCCGAATGAATTCTGAGGTGTTCAGAGACATACTGTCTGCTCAAATCCAGCTAAATGCAATCAAATTGATTGGGTGGCATTTCATGATACAGATGGACAATGATCCAAAACATACAGCCAAAGCAACCCAGGAGTTTATTAAAGCAAAGAAGTGGAAAATTCTTGAATGGCCAAGTCAGTCACCTGATCTTAACCCAATTGAGCATGCATGTCACTTGTTGAAGACTAAACTTCGGACAGAAAGGCCCACAAACAAACAGCAACTGAAAGCCGCTGCAGTAAAGGCCTGGCAGAGCATTAAAAAGGAGGAAACCCAGCATCTGGTGATGTCCATGAGTTCAAGACTTCAGGCTGTCATTGCCAGCAAAGTGTTTTCAACCAAGTATTAGAAATGAACATTTTATTTCCAGTTATTTAATTTGTCCAATTACTTTTGAGCCTCTGAAATGAAGGGATTGTGTTAAAAGAATGCTTTAGTTGCCTCACATTTTTATGCAATCGTTTTGTTCACCCCACTGAATTAAAGCTGAAAGTCTGCACTTCAATTACATCTGAGTTGTTTCATTTAAAATTCATTGTGGTAATGTACAGAACCAAAATTAGAAAAAAGTTGTCTCTGTCCAAATATTTATGGACCTAACTGTAAAACCTCACACTGTTCCAGTGTGGTGCTGAGGTGTAACCCCCTGTATTCGAATCCCAATCCAGGTGGTTTGTCATGTAGTGGGTGCAACAACACGCTGTAATCAGCACATGCTCCCAACCTCTCTCAACCTACTGGATCTTTGGGTTGTGTAGGCCGCTAATCCCAATTCCTCCCTTACCCTTTTGGTGTCCCTATCAGGTTAATGTAAGTATCCTATTAATTTTATTTGGTCATATCTTGTGTATAATCGTGAAGTTTGTTAGACATACAAAGAACGCTTATTGGGTTCATCTACTCCCGTCCTTGAAGATTAACACACACAGATCCCCTCCTTGGAAAAGTCTCGGGTGATGCCATTTGCCAGTCACTCCACAATATTCCACGTAGGATTCTCTACATATGGACTCACTATCACCAGCACTAACAAAAATACAGGTGTCATCGTGACACACATAAAAGCAGAACTGTTTTGGTTATATGCCACATACCAACCAATGTCCCACTTTTACCGCAGTTGTTCTGATTATTGAGGGATGACCTCAATAGCCTTGATAAACCTTATGGATATGAAAGCAGCGATCTTCCCCACACTGGGAGCCCCCATATTATTTCAGTCACTCACTGTATAAGAGCAATGAAGTATTTATTAATGTATAACAATACCAAATAGAAGAAAATATAATAGATTAATAAATTAAACAGATAACAAAGTCTGGTGTCACGCATGTGCACATTGAGGACAGCCTAAAGGTTCAGATGATTGTAATTTCCCACCTGAACACTGGATGGCGCTGTTTATTAACACCTTATCTCTTCCTCCCTCTGCAAAACTGCTCAAAAAAATTAAAGGAATACTTTCAAAACACATCAGATCTCAATGGGAAAAAAAGTCCTGCTGGATATCTCTACTGATATAGCCTGGGTAATGTGTTAGGAATGAAAGGATGCCACATTGTTTGATCAAAATGAAAACTGTCAACCTACAGAGGGCTGAATTCAAAGACCCCCTGAAAATCAAAGTCAAAAAGTGATGCAGCAGGCTAGTCCATTTTGTCGATATTTCATTGCAGCAAATCCAAATCATACTCAGTAATTTGTGTGGCTCCAACATGCTTGTATGCATGCCTGACAACATCGGGTGGGCATGATCCTAATGAGATTATGGATGGTGTCCTGGAGGATCTCCTCCCAGATCTGGACCAGGGCATCACTGAGCTCCTGGACAGTCTGAGGTGCAACCTGGCAGCGTCGGATGGACCGAAACATACTGTCCTAGAGGTGTTCTATTGGATTTAGGTCAGATGACTGAGCGTGGGGGCCAGTCAATGGTATCAATTCCTTCATCTTCCAGGAACTGCCTGCATACTCTCGCCACATGAGGCCGGGCATTGTCATGCACCAGGAGGAACCCAGGACTCACTGCACCAGCATAGGGTCTGACAATGGGTCCAAGGATTTCATCCCAATACCTAATGGCAGTCAGGGTGCCATTGTCTAGACTGTAGAGGTCTGTGCATCCCTCCATGGATATGCCTCCCCAGACCATCACTGACCCACCACCAAACCGGTCTTGCTGAATGATGTTACAGGCAGCATAACGTTCTCCATGGCTTCTCCAGACCCTTTGACGTCTGTCACATGTGCTCAGGATGAACCTGCTCTCATCTGTGAAAAGCACAGGGTGCCAGTGGTGGACATGCCAATTCTGGTATTCTATGTCAAATGACAATCGAGCTCCATGGTGTCAGGCAGTGAGCATAGGGCCCACTAGAGGACGTCGGGCCCTCAGGCCATCCTCATGAAGTCTGTGTCTGATTGTTTGGTCAGAGACATTCACACCAGTGGCCTGCTAGAGGTCATTTTGTAGGCTCTGGTGGTGCTCATCCTGTTCCTCCTTGCCCAAAGGAGCAGATATCGGTCCTGCTGATGGGTTAAGAAACTTTCTATGGCAATGTTCAGCTCTCCTAGAGTAACTTCCTGTCTCCTGGAATCTCCTCCATGCCCCTGAGACTGTGCTCTGAGACACAGCAAACCTTCTGGCAATTGCACGTATTGATGTGCCATCCTGGAGAAGTTGGACTACCTGTGCCAGCTCTGTAGGGTCCAGGTATCGCCTCATGCTACCAGTAGTGACACTGACCACAGCCAAATGTGAAACTAGTGAAAAAACAGTCAGAAAAGATGAGGAGGGAAAAATGTCAGTGGCCTTCTCCTGTTACACCATTCCTGTTTTGGGGGTCATCTCGTTGTTGCCCCTCTAGTGCACCTGTTGTTAATTTCATTAATACCAAAGCAGCTGAAACTGATTAACAACCCCCTCTGCTACTTAACTGATCAGATCAATATCTCAGAAGTTTCATTAACTTGATGCTATACTCTCATTAAAAAATGTTCCTTTATTTTTTTTAATCTAAATTGAATTAGTTTTTCTTTCTTTGCATGTAACTACTTCTTTGACATGTTCTAAAGCACTTTGAGCCTAATCCTTTGTGTGAAAATGTGCTATAAACAGAAATATTGTTGTTGTTGTCCAGTGTCTAAATCTAGTGGGATTCCAGCAGCAGCAGTCGGGTGGCAGGAACGCGTCTCTACTACTGTCCCACCTGGAGATGCTCCAGTATTAAGAAGGCACCACAGCAATGAGACCCTGCAGCTGACCAGAAGACACTAGTTGAGGTGTGACAAGCAGTGGATGGCATTTCTACCCGTACATTGATCTCTCTCTCTGTCCCTATCTTCAGTGCTTGAAGTTTCTGCAGTCTCAGTATCTTACTGTGTAACTCATTTGTGGTTTAAATCAAACAGATTTCATTACTGTGCATGTTTACATTGCTAGTAGTCTGGTTCTGTCTGCCTCCTTCTCAGCCAAGTGTTCTGCAGCTTTATTTATTTAGATAGACTTCAGTTGCCTGCACTTTGACACCTCTACTAGTCCGACTCTGTCTCCTGTCATTTCCCTGTGGCGTCAGCCTTGTGCATTCATTCTACCCTGAGTGTCTTGTATTTCTACTTGCCTACACGTCTAAAATCTAATCTGATTTCAGCAACCATCGCCTGCAGCTTTAGTTCTGACAGTCTCATACAGTCTTGTCTTCACTATCCTACAACTTAGAGACCAAAACCTATCAGAATTCAGCAAACTGCAAGTCACGCTGCTAGTAATCTCATCGTGCTTTAGTGTTTCCAAGTTCATTCACTTTACTCTCTGTATTTCATATTCCATCTGAATTAAGTTGATCTCAGTAGGTAGCGCTTTCCCCTGGTGATTAGTGTGATCCTGCCTTTTCTCCATCTCATGCAGCCTTACATGTATTGAGTGTGATCCAGTCCACTAATGGTATCCTGCATCTTCACCTAAATAAGACTCTAAAGCCAAATAATTTTCTGTAAGCAGATTGGGAGAGCATGGGGGTCATAAGGTCTTGGAAAGGGGTGTGTGGCACTCCTGATATCTCTGCAAAAGGACGAAGGTCCAGATCTTTAGAGTCCTGGTGCTTCCTGTTTTGCTATATGGTCACCATCCAGTGACCTGAGATGAAGTCTGCACTCCTGTGGTACTGTGTCTCTTAGGAGAATCCTTGGGTACCATTGGTTTGACTTTGAGTCTAAAGAGCAGTTGCTCACGGAGTCCCGAATGAGGCACATTACCTGCATTGTGAGGGAGCGTCAGTCACGGCACTATGGCAATGTGGTGCAATTCCTAGTGGGTGATCTGGCTCACAGGATCCCCATTGTTGAGAACCCAAGTGGCTACAACACCTGGCTGCTGCAAATAGATGGTCATTTCCAGAGGGTGGAACTGGACACTGGACTGCATGTCTGCCTGTGGGGTTGCCTACTGGGATCCTGAGCTGTTTCGTTGCGTGGTGGGTGCAGCAACATGCTCTACCAGTGCATGCTCCCCAACCTGATCTGACCTGCACCTTTATATTTCTAGCAATCTGCTCTGATCTGCTTCTACCTCTCTGTAGATATAAGACTGAATTATACTTCTGCATGGGCCTACCCCATAGCTACACCATAGCACATGTAGTCTGACAAATTTATTCTTCTTCCTCTTCATCTCTTCATACTTCTTATGTGGGTTCAATGTGCTTGATCAACCTTCACCAAACAGCTCAGCCATGAATCTCCTCCTCAATCAAGCTCTTTTTTCAGGGGCTACCATCTCCATTGATTTCTGTTGCTCACCTACGAGTTGAGCCCTTCAGGCTGTCTGTTTTGTCATGTACACTTCCGAGTCCCCCAGTGCCACAATGACTCCTTGTTCCCAATTGACGCTTTATTTATTCTTTTTGGTCCTGCGGGCTATTTGTTTCACTCCCTGATTGACGCCATTTTGATTTGGAGAGGGCATTTCCACCATGACATCGGTAAGCAAGCGCGCAGAGCATTTTGGGAGAGCGGGCCGCTGGTGTGTCCTGTTGCACCCCAGGAGCTTAAGCATTTAGTTCCAGCATTTACCCCTTGCAACTCACATTTAAAACTGTATTTAATTATTTTCTATTTTAATGCTTTATTCTTTGTATTGTAACTTAATTGAGACAATGATATGGGTCACTATCAGCCTATCATTTGGCTGTAAGTGCCTTTTTATAGAGTGCTCCACGCCTCATGTTCGTACTCGGCCTTTCTAGAAAACACACCAACTTTGCTGTTTGAATTTAAATTTTTTTAAATCTTTTTATTACTTTTCTGCTTTATATTTTTTCACTCTTTCATGTTTTATGTTTGGACTTTGGAATTGGTATATGTTGCCCCTTTATATATCTAAGAGGCTATACTGGTTAGTCTTGATGGATACTCGGAGAGCATTTCAACAATATATTCTTGTTTCTCTTATCTTTTCCCACTTCTATGTGGGATCAATTTGCTTGATCAACTTTCTCCATACAGCTCGGTCCTGCACCTCCACCTCAGTCAAGCTCTTTTTCTTCAGATCTCCTTTTGCTTTATCCTTGCACCTCTGCTTTGGCCTCCCTCACTTTCTCTTCCCCTGATCTTCCATTCCCATCATTCTTGTGCCCACATATTCCTTGTCTCTCCTCATCACATATCCATACCACTTCAGCCTACTTTCCTGTACTTTTCCAGGGCAGTCTTATGTATGGACACAATAGGCACTGGCCAGGGGACACAGGAGTATAGAAGCCCATGATGTTTCTGATGCCTATGTATGTTTCTGTTTTGCTATCAAAACAGGAGTCCCAGCGCACTACTTTGCCCGGGGGCCTTTGATGCACATGGGAAACTCTGAAGTTACCTGCAGCAGGCCCTGGATGGCCTGTAAGGGCAAAATTAGTGCAAATTGTGGAGGATAGCCTTATGCAGACTGCAAGTAAATTGAACCATGTGAGATTTGTTTTCCGTCAAGACAATGAGCCCAAGCATATAGGCAAAGCTACACAGGAATGGCTACACAATTGTAATGTCTTGGGGTGGCCGAGTCAGTCTCCAGATCTCAATCCAATTGACAATTTTTGACCTGATTTAACAAAGGCTGTTCATTCACGATTCCCTTGCAACCTGACAGAGCTTGAGCAGAGCTGTAAAGAAGAATGGCGAAAAATGGCAGTATGGAGTTGTGCAAAGCTGGGCACACAGACTCAAGGCTGTCATGGCTGCCAAAAGCACATCTGCTAAATTGGGTGAATGCTGATGTGATCAATTATTTTGTCTTTTATATTTATAATTAATTGAGACCACTTTGCTTATATCTGTTTCATTTTGACATTAAAGAGTCTTTTTCTGTTGATCAGTGTCAAAAAAAAATAAACAAATTAAAATCCACTGTGATTCAATGTTGTATAACAATGAAATGTGAGAACTTCCAACAGAGTGGTGAATAGTTTTTATCGGCTCTGCATGCTTCCTTGGATTCTGATCTTATCTGCTTCCAGACTGTGTTAACAATGAGTAATCAGACATTGGAATTTTCTGTCAGTGTTTTGTAGCTTTACATCCAAAAAGATGTAAAGCTACAAAACACAGCTTGTCAGCTCTCGGTTTCCTGACTTGTCTGCTGCAGTGTCCTCATCTGCTGTTCAGTCTTCCCCATTGAGGTTTACCTCATTCGGTCTCTCATTACATCATTCACTGGAGTCCTGCAGTTTTAGTTCAAGTCCGATTTCTTTATGCCACAGCTTTCCAAATCAGCATATTTATTATTGTTATTATTATATTATCAAGAGAGCATCAAGGAAACGAACGCTTTGGGTCAGGACATCCCAACACCACCATCAATCAGCATTGACAATGTAGTGCTTGAAGTGACAGGCAACTTCACTTACCTGGACTCTACAATTACCAACAATTTGTCGCTTGACAAGGCCGCTGGTGCGAAGGCCAAATTTAATAAGAGAGTGTGGGATAACATCCATCTCACCTCGAACACCAAACTTAAGGTGTGCCAGGGCATGTGTTCTTAGTACCCTACTGTATGGCAGTGAATACTGCTTAACCTACACCAGGCAGGAGAACCACCTGGAAAGATTTCATCTTCACTACTTAAGGCAAATCCTCTGCATCACATGGCGTGACAAAGTAACAAATGTCGAAGTGTTGAAACGGGTTGGCGAGAATTCATCTCCTCCTCGGTCAGCATCAACTGTGATGGCTAGGACATGTGCACCAAAAGAAAAAGATAGATAGATAGATAGATAGATAGATAGATAGATAGATAGATAGATAGATAGATAGATAGATAGATAGATAGATAGATAGATAGATAGATAGATAGATAGATAGATAGATAGATAGATAGATAGATAGATAGATAGATAGATAGATAGATAGATAGATAGATGCTACGTGTAGTGCGATGGCCATTAGACAGGGCCAGAAGGGACGACCAACCACACGCTATAAAGACGTCTGAAAACGTGACCTGAAACTCGCAGGCATTGATCTCATGAGCCACTATTTGAGATGGAGTTAAGAGGGGCACGGAAAAGTGCAATCAAGAGCTGGAGGACAGAAGCCAATCTAGAAAGACAGTAAATTCAGTCCTCTGCTACACATTCAGCCTTTGCCTGCAGCACCTGTGGGAGCAAAAGGGACTGCCAGGCCAGGATTGGGGTCTTGAGCCACTCCAGGTGCTGCCCGCAACAGCACTGACCAAGACGCTACCATGATTTTAAGAGATAGGCGAATGTTGATGAGTATGGTAAAAGTTGACTTGTTGCTATACGAAGAATTTGTGATTTTGTGCATTTTTAGACATTTTCAAACATGCAATGAAATCACAATGAGAGGAGCAACTAATTCAACAGTCAGGTCTCCCAGTGCGTTTGTCTCGGTTTGTATCATCTTTAGATCAGCTTTACCCTCAATACAACTGATCAATACAAGTTGAATTAATTAAATGTTTGTTTAACATATTTTAAGGTACTAAAGGAGGTTTTCTGAAGCAAACAGGCACAATGACAGATTTCAGCATGCACTCCCCTTAAAGGAACAAGCCTGTTGACTTGTTCTCAAAATTCTTCTGTTTTACTTTCTTAGAATCCCCTCTCAGTATCCCACATCTGTGATTTTCTTACCAATCTGCTTCTGACAGACTTCATCGTTCTGACCCATGGAGCCTCATCTGTCTTACTCACGTTATCTTGCAGTCCACAGAGCTGTTGCCGTCTTTAGGCGTCTGATCCTGTCTGATTTCAGCTTTAAGAGCTGACTCTTTACAGATCTCAGCACTGGGCAGTGACGTGCCAGATGATGCATTTGGCCAACGGTTTCCTACAATCCAACATCCCCCTTTGCAGTTTTTGAACACATTGATCCCTGGCAGAAGGCTGTACTCACCCATCACATGTACAATTTTCTTTCTTCCTTTATCTGTTTCAGCTAACCATGCAGCAGCAGGCAGAGCTAGGAGGGCGGCCAGACAGGAGACACAAATCCATCTCATGGTCTGCAAGAGTAAGATTGAAGTATTTGTGAGCAGCAGGGGTGCAGGAGTCCCACCGAAGCTGTGCATGCAGTTGTGCCATTCATGTGCCGACTTCAATGAATGTAAATCTAAACTAGAGTGTTGATTAGTGAAATTTTCCAGTGTTTCTGGCAGCAAATTTTCTGGCTTCACCAGTGTCCATAATCATCAAATTTTTCCCTAAAAAACATTGCAAAACCAGCTTAGGTGAATTTTTTCCAGCACTCTTATTGCTATACAAGGCCAGTGTGACATCGCAGAACTGTAGCAGCCAAAGCTGGATGCACCGTCTCCATTCTGTCCTTACCAGAAAGCTGGTTGAGGCCTAACCGCTCTCCACTCCCCCCTGTCACCTCTCCACACGTCCATCAGAGCTGCAGCAGCAGTAATGGTAATCTGAGGGATGTGCGGAGAGACGTTTTCAAGCCTCAACGACCAACTCAGACATGGTTGGGGGGTTTCACTGCTAGCAGCTGGACAAGATGGTAAGTGACTACCTGGGGTACATTAGTACACATGTGTGTATGTGCGCTGATGACGCCATGGAGTTCTGATCCATGAGGGTGAGTTAAAGCTGTGAGCTTACTCATTATACACTGGAAGAGCTTATTGTCTGGGTGGGCTTTCAGTGCTGCAGGTTGGGTCAAATTGAATGAGTCCAGGAGCAGCAGAGATTTCTAGCCCCTTAGTGCTGATTCAAGGAACTAGATGGGTCTCTCCCCTGCCCCTCTCTACTGTACTTCCTCTGGTTTTCTGTAACTCTTATGAGCACTTGGCTTGTGGGGGCCAATCCTCATTGAATTCATGATTACTGCTCCTGTTGCCACTGTAAGCAAGACATTTTAGCATTCTGATATTTAATTCTATTAATTTTAAGTCTCAAGGAGACACAGTGGTGCAGTGGTTAGAGCACTGCTGCCCCACAGCTCAGGTCACATTTTAGGCCACAATAATCAGTCCAGCATAGCTGGCAGACGCCTCCCTAACCCTCAGAGACACTTAAAGGCCAGCACTACAGTCAGGATTGTGTTCTTTGACATTTCCAGTAGCTTTAACACCATTCTGCCTCTTCAACAGGGGAAAAACCTCAAGGCTAAGAATCTTGATGCTCCTACAATCTCTCAAATCATGGACTACCTGATTGACAGAAAGCTGTTTGTGAGACTCGAGAAAATGTGTGTCACAAATGGTGGTGTGTGATACTGAAACAATTCAGGGAACTGTCTTGTCTACCTTCCTGTTCAGCCTCTACACAACAGACTTCCAGTGCAATACCAACGTTTGCCAGATGACTCCTCCATCATTGGCTGCATTAATAATGGAGATTACCTGGAGTACAGGAGGCTTGAGAAGGATTTTGTCTTGAGGTGTTGTGAGAACCACCTGCAACTCAACATCAGCAAGACAAAAGAGTTGAGGGTGGGCTTCCAGCATGCCAAAAAGCCTCACAGACCAGCCAGGGGAAGAATGTGGAGGGGTGCAGACTTACATCTACATTTATTTATTTGGCAGATGGCATCATCCAAAGCAAATTACAACATTTGAGATACAATTGATTACATTTCTTTTCTTTTTCCAATTGGAGCACAAGCTCAGAGTCACACAGTGTCAGTGGCAGGATTTGAACCCATAGCCTCAGGGTTTGAAGTCCAAAGCTTTAACCGACTGTACCACACTGCTTACTATGTGGGGGTTTACATGAACAGTGGACTGGACTAGTCTGACATCACAATGGTGCCAGAGCAGGGCCAGAGCAGACTGGACTTTTTGAGAAGACTCAGATCTTTTCATGGGTCTAGCAAACTGCTTGACATTTTCTGCCATTATATAACAGCCAGTGTTATTATACTATGTCGTGGTCTCCTGCGGAAGCAACTAGAGTTTCACACAAAGAAATCTGCTCCATCAGAGGGTTAAACCTGGACACACAGAAAGCTCTTGTGGAAAAGAGGATGATGCCTTCATGAAAAATCCTCTCCAGAGGCGCTGTCTTGGAGCTCTTTTAGTCACAGGCTCATTCCTCCTAAGATGCTCCTTTTGGGTCTTTTCTGCCCACTGTAATCAGGCACTTCAGTGCTTCCTCCTGACATCCCTAACTAAATACTCATACTCTCATTTGCTATATCTGCACAAATATAAATGTATCATTTATTTACAAATTGATTGACTGCATTATTTGCCCTGTCAGTCTGTATCTTTGTGTGTGTGTGTGTGTTTCTGCTGTTGTATGCATCTACAGTTCCACTTGAGATTTATAAAGTTTATCAAACCTTATCTTATCTAATGTGAAAGACCACTGTATTGTTATAATGCACACAAAACTAGTTCAGTTTCTTCTTCCCCAAAAGCAAAATTTGCTTACCTTTCCATGATTTCCCCGAACTCGAGGAAAAACAAATTCAGCGGGGTTGGCTCATCACTGCTAAACAAGTTAGAAAATGTAGGCATGATGTAACATTCCAGAGCGCTCAGGGACTAATTTGCAAATTGGAATGTTTTTCATTTATGTTTGTTTACTTCACAAAAGAGACAGATGTCATATTATTAAATATTTTTGTGACAATGAATCATTTTCAAAAATAACATTGGTAATAGAATGTAATTACGTCTATTAATAGAATACATCAGATACATGTTTGTTTTTGAATAACATTTACATTATCACATTGCAGTTAAAAACTGAGCCCAGACAGTGCAACTAATCATCACTGAGGGGCATGGGAAGGGGTGGAGCCTGATGTGGGTGGGGCCAATTGACAGACATCTCCCATATTCAGCAATCCCCTCCTCGCTGTGTGATGAAAGATCCTATCACATTGGGTGTGTATTTAAACAATTTGCTAGTCATGACATTCTGTGTTTATTTAATTTCTGAATAATTGTATTATTTATTTTTCACCATAAAAGGTAAATACTGTTTCCAGTTGTACCATAATTCAGCAGTATCATATTCTTGCCATTACATCAGTGCACTTTTAGCACAGACATTAAGATTAAGAGTTAGTGCTATTAGGGTTTAGCATGAAAGCAAAATGGTTCCACTCAGACATCCAGCCCTGCTTACATCTGACCACACCCCCATTCCTCATCCTGCAGCAAGGAAGTTCGCAAATAGTATTGATTGGCCTACATTATGTTCCACCTCAAGTGATGTCAAAATTGGACCAATAGATGTCCTGTTGTTACTTATTGGTTGTAGAGGGTTTATGGCTGATTGAAGTTATGGCCAGTAGGAGGCAGAGCAGTACTCCAAACTTTAGATACAATTCCACAACACCAAGTCCTGGAAGCAAATAACAGTTTATTAATAAGTAAATACCTCTCAACAGGCTTCACAATATACAGAAGAACAGTCTATGGTTTCTCTCCCCTGTGTATTTCCCTCCTCCTTCCACTCTTCTCAACAAGCCTTGTCCAAATCCTCCCGACTATCTATCTGGGCTAAGTCTTTTAACTCTGGACCTGGGAGTACTTCAAGAGCTTAACCTATTGCCACCAGGAAGCACTCTTGGGACAGGCAGGACCCCAGCACTCTTTTTGTCATCAGTGTCCAATAGCTCCCCATACAGGACCCACAGAACTTGGCAGAGCAGGCCCCTGTGACCCCAACTCCCATGCTGCTCTGTGGGTATACATACTGGGGCTCACCAGACCACATACTGCCACCCAGTGCACAGGGGGGACGCTCCACCCATAGCAGGCAGTCACCTACTGGCCAGATATTCCAGGTGCCCAAGCCCAACCAGAGTGTTCCTCTGTGGTTGCTGGGAGATGCCAACCCTGGTGTAGCTGCTGCTTCAGCGCCTTTCTGTGACCATGTAGTGACACAGATGCAGAATATCACTACTCCCCAACTGATCTTTCTTTCCCATGGCATCCTGGCCAGGCAAGGGAACAGGATTCACCCCAGCAGGGATGCCAGTTGGTTCCTCACAATGTTCATATTTCCTAAAAATTAACATTTTCAAAGAAGTGCCTATTGCAGAGTCAAACTCTATGTTGAATTCTACCCTTGTGCATGTAAGCTTGCTGATTTGATTCAGAAATCCCTTCGGCATTTCAATAACCTGCACTGGGGATCAGCTTAGCAGTCAGGGGCAGATACTCTTCTGGGGGGTCTCGCAAGTAAGAATTTCATTGTACCATGTAGATATGGCAATAAACTTGAACTTGAACATGGAATACCATTTCCAAAGGCACATCTGAAATAGCAAACGAATCCGTAATCGAGGTCACACAGAATATTACAGTTTTTAGATTAATGATATCAGACAATCAGGTAATGTTTTTAACTGGACATTTTAAAATTTCTAACATTTGTAGACGGAGCTCTATTTGAAATACACTACCATCAAAAGTTTTATCTCAGTTTGTCTGGTTTTTCTTCAAATTTAATCAGTTGAAACACAATGAATGACTTAAAATGGTGAAAAGGTAAGCAGTAAACAGAGGTTTAAATTTAAAGTTTATGTTAGCAAAAACTGAAAAAAGGAATGATATAAATGGATCTTTTTCAGGGAACAACTAATAGGTTACAACCTACAGATGTTAGGTGACAATTAAAGTAAATTAAACTTTGCAAGTTGAAGCCTACAATTTGTACAGGTGTCCCAACTTATGTTAATTACTTAAAAACCCTCTGTCTGTCTGAACTTTCCTGACCAATTTCCTTAACGAATAAGTACACCAATAAAATCTGGCCATGGGGAGGCAAGTTCTTTCATGTAGACAGATGGAAGAAGAGATAGATTCTTTTGCATTTTATTCAAATGTGTCTAAAAATGCGCAGGATGTCAGAAAAGTGAAGTCCTAAAGGTCAGAATCTGTAGCATTATGCTACAGTGAAAAATGACATCTTTATCAGATACCTTTATCATGCTGGGATCCATGGCTGGACGTATGCACTGCAACGCCCCGTGAGCTACTGGGGCAAATGTATAAACAAATATTTGTCCTTTGCTTTTCAAAGAAATATTCTCTCCATTACTCTAATCTATCGAGTCCTCTTTCGTTCTTTATACCGTCGTCACCGAGATAAATGAGCCACCGCAGGTCGCACGCATGCGTTGTCCCCGAGTTACGTGTCTCCAGTGAACTGCAGATGACGGCGGAGGGCGGTTATCTACACAGCGGCTGCTGCAGCGGAGGGCGGCTGTCAACACAGCGGCTGCTGCAGCGGAGAGCTGAAAATGAACTGTCGCGCTTAATAGTGGCAGCTCTTCAGAAATGCACAGTGAAGGTGTTACAGTTAGTGCTAGTGTTAATGAAGCATACGAAGGTGAGGATTCTGCAAAACGCTACACTTTGATGCCACTTCTATGTGTGCGTGGCGTAATGAGAGGTCGGCAACTTTCAAAGAAGTGGTTCCCTGATCTCTAGATCGCAAGGCAAACGTGTCAGATGATACATTACAGAATTTCCGTGTGTTGTTAAGTGACGACAAGTTCAATATAATTGTGACTGAGACCGACAGACGTGCACAGCAGTTCATCTAACAGCACAAACTGAAACACCGGGGTGCAGATGTTGCCCAGTTATGATGCGCTGCTGGCTTTCATTGCGCTTATATATGGAATTCAAAAGCCTGACGTTGAAATGTGCTGCTCAATACAATCTTTGCATTAAACGCCATATGGACGGTAGATCACGAGTGAAAAACATTTCAGCTCACGTCTCAGGTGTTTGCATTTGGTTGACACCAACGTACCTGACGCTTCAGATTCACACAATGAGAAATCCTTTTTGAAAATATAATCGTTCTTTGAGGCACTGGCAGAGACATTTACTACACTTTACACACTTGAACAGAAAATTGCTGTTGACAAATAGTTTTAGAAAGGTCGTTTGGTAATGAAGTAATACAAACATCATGCAGTTACTGAGTTGGCCATCTGAACCACAGGTGAGTTTATAACCTGACCAAAGTTCTGAGAGGCAAAAAAGTAAACCTGTTGATGATTTTTTCTTTTTAAAATTTATTTTTTAAATATTTTTGTTTCGTTTTTTATTAGTTTTATCTGAAAATACCTCATGAAAATAATTTGGTGCCAGAATAACATTCTAAAATATTTTCCCTCTTACTTTCCCTCTTTTATTCTAAAACAGATAGTTGAAGGATCTTACTCTCCTTGCTTTTAAAATTTGGGCCACTGTGTGCTGATGGCTGTTAAGTTAGGCTTTGACATTGCACATTCCTTCTCTTTAGGACATTAGAGCCGGTATGAGAACAGGCCATTCAGCCCAACAAGCTCATCTATTTCTTCAACTAGCATTTTCAAAATAAAAAATACGTCGAGATCTGAAAGTTCCTAAAGTCCTGCATGGTAATTTATTCCATATGTCTCTGGTTCTCTGTGTGAAGAAAACATTTCTGACATTTGTGCAAAAATTTGCTCTTTGCAAGTTTCCAACTGTGTCCCCATTTTCATGCTGCAGATTTCATTTTAAAGTAACAGCTGGGATCCACTGTACTAATTCCTTTCATAATTTCACTAATTGTAAACACTTCACTGACATCCCCTGTTAATTTGCTTAAACTGAAAAGACGCAGCTCCTTCATTGTTTCCTCTTGGCTCACCTCTCAATCCTATTCAGCCCAGTCGCTCTTTTCTGAAATTTCTCTTGCTCTTCTATGTCTTTTTTTGTAATGTGGACACCAAAGCTGCTCACAGTACTCCAAGTGAGACCCCACAAGTGTGTTATAAAGCTTCAGCTTAACTTCACTTGACGTGTGCTCTACACGTCGGGTTACAGTACATAACCTGACATCCTAGAAGCTTTCTTGACAGCTGCTGTACACTGGTTGGGTGTAAAATAATGACAAGTCCACTATCGACTCCCAGGTTCTTCTCAAAAGGTGTACTTTCAAGTATCAGAACTCCCATTGAGTATTCAAATACAACATTTTTACTTCCTTCATGTAATATTTTACATTTACTGTCATTAGATTTCATCTGCCATAAATCTGCCCAAGTCTGTATGCTGTCCAAGTCCCTTTATAACAGTTCAGTGCAGGATTGTCTGCCCTTCAACCTATCTTGGTATCCTCAGTAAACTTTACCAGCTTGTTACTTATATTCTTATCCATATCATATATATATTAAAAATAGCAACTGTCCTAGCATTGACCCCTGAGGGTCACCACTCTTAACCTCAGTCAGTTCAGAGAAGGTTCCTCGCACCATCACCCTCTGAGCCAATTCTGCACCCATCTACACACAGGACCCTGAGCTCCCACTTCTGATGCCCAACTTCTTGTGTGCCACTTTATCAGACACTTTCTGGAAGTCCAGATAAATAATATCATATGCACCACTCTGACTTTATCCTTTTGTTGCTTCTTCGTAGAATTTCTTCATGTTGGTAAAACACGACCTCCCCATCTGAACACATGCTGACAGTTCAGTAGAACTCCTGTTTTCCACATGTGTTGCTCAATCTTTTCCTTTATAATTCCTTACATTAATTTACCCATAATGCACCTTAAGCTTATTGAACTAATATTTATGTGTGTATATATATATATATATATATATATATATATATATATATATATATATATATATATATATATATATATATATATATATATATATATATGAGTGTGATACAGTACCTGCCAAACAATACAAAGAGTACATGATATGTGTTTCGCCCTACTTGGGGCTCATCAGGTGTGCACACCTTTGCTTCCCCTTATGGGGATCTAACCTCAGCTTAAACGATGCCTCGGTCTTTGCTTCACAGCAGCTAGTTCAATTACTTGACGGAATGTAGATCTGGGTATTACATGCATAGGTCTGATCACAATCTGATTATTTGGGTGGTTACCTACTAGGTAACAGATGTGGTTGATCAGCCAGTTGGCAAACATCTGCCACAACCTCTCAGTTGCAATAAGCAGATCATAGACATGTTATATATTATCTGATGAATAACACAAACAATGTATGACACATGTTTCACCCTAATTGAGGCTCATCAGGTGTATGCACCGTTGCTTCCCATTATGGGGATCAAATATATATTTATATATTATATATTCAATTCAATATATATATATATATTATATATTCAATTCAATATATATATATATTATATATTATACATATATTGTCACACACGGTGGCGCAGTGGTAGCGCCGCTGCCTTGCAGTTAGGAGACCTGGGTTCGCTTCCCGGGTCCTCCCTGCGTGGAGTTTGCATGTTCTCCCCGTGTCTGCGTGGGTTTCCTCCGGGTGCTCCGGTTTCCTTCCAAAGACATGCAGGTTAGCTGGATTGGCGATTCTAAATTGGCCCTAGTGTGTGCTTGGTGTGTGGATGTGTTTGTGTGTGTCCTGCGGTGGGTTGGCACCCTGCCCGGGATTGGTTCCTGTCTTGTGCCCTGTGTTGGCTGGGATTGGCTCCAACAGACCCGTGTGACCCTGTGTTCGAATTCAGCGGGTTGGAAAATGGATGGATATATATATATATATATATATATATATATATATATATATATATGTGTGCCTGTTATATACCATTTGGTATGGTATTTGTAAAAGCAGTTTTAATATTTATGATGTGCCATCTTTTGGAATGAAAAATTAAATACGTTTTATTTCTAAATATGTTTGTGATACACCATCTTTTGGAATGATCTAGCAAACACGTGCACAGTGCCCCTCTGTGGCCAGCCTATGGACAGTGTGGGCTTGGGAACACCCAGTACCATGCTGGGCCAATGTAGGAGCTGCTGAAAGGGAGCCCCTGAGCAAAGTTCCCTAGTGGCCCAGCGTGGGTTAAACTCTGGCAGTCCAAGCTCAGTAAGTCCCTCATTGGCACAGTGATGGTTTGTACCCCATAGTTTCCAATTTTTTAATGTTGTTGCAGAATACATAACACAGTGAATTAGTATTTTCAGTAGGTTTCAGCTTTTGATGGTAGAAGTATAAATAATAATTTGAACAACTTCTAAAGCATTTGCTAAAAATTGCATTTTTTATTTTTTATATATTATTGATAATTCTTTCATGTTTATAGTTGTAACACTGCATAAATAAATAAACAAACAAACAAACAAACAAATAAAGCTGGACTAGTACCAATAAATGCAAAGGCATTTGTGCTTTGTAAGAATAAATAATTTAAAGCCACATCAATTTAACACTTAAATAAAGGAAAGGACCAGTAAGGGTTGGTGTAGTGATAGCATTGCTGCCTCAATGAAACTTCTGTGTGGAGTCTGCATGTTTCCCTGTGTCTGTGTTTGTTTCCTTCCACCGTCCAAATCATGCATGTTAGGTGGACTGGTGGTGCTAAACTGGCCCTATGCTGTGTGTGTGTGTGTGTGTGTGTATGCATGTGTGTGTGTGTGTGTGTGAGAGAGAGAGAGAGAGAGAGAGAGAGAGAGAGAGAGAGAGAGAGAGGGAGACAGAGTGTTTGCTCTGATGGCCTGATGCCCTCCCCAGGGTTTGCTCTTCCCTGTGCCCATTGCTTTCTGTGACAGGTGCCCTGATTAGTGCTTCTAGAAAATGGATGGATGGAGCAGTAAGGTATGGATTTTTTTTCAGGTTCAAGACTAAATGTGGTCTCCCTGTCTTTGCCCACATTGGGCCAGTGATTTGGCGGTAATGTTGCCCTGATGAGCAAATCTCATTTGGCCCAATGTAGGTTGCCCACACAGAGCCAATATGCTTGCCTACACTGGCCCAATGTCATATTTTCTGCTGGGAAAGCAACCACAGCTCATGTGCTGTTTCTTTTTGTGCCTATCCATTCACAATCCTATTGCATACATCCACGCTACTTACTGTTCTTGTGTAAGGCTCTTACGCTTTGACATTGCTTGCTAGTTTTCCCACGCAGTGGTTCAAGCCCAGATGCTGCCCACCCAGCCGCCAACCGACCCCCCATCCCAAACCCGACCCCCCCAAAAAACGCTCTGGTGTCAAGCTTGTATTTATAAGGCAACATAAGACAGTTTTAAATTCAGTAAACCTCTAAAGAGGCATGCAGTACTGTCAGTGATGTCTTCCACTGTAAAATACCTAGATAACAGACTTCCCAGGGGACTATATGGGAAAAGTGGTTAACAAAGAAATAAGTTGGTGGGAACGAGTCGTTAAGAAATAAAATACCTCAAACCTTAAAATTCTTGCTGATCACGTGCAAAGGCGTCAGTGAAGATGCAAACAGTTCTGCACTGCAGCAAGAGGACGCAGCAGAAGGTTTAAATGTATTTCAGAACTTGTGGTGCAGCATCTGAGGAAAGATCACAAACAGGAACGCACAAGATAAGGCTGCGGCTGCGGCTCTGAGAGACTTGTGCATGAGGATCCACCAGAAACGCGCAGCACGAGCGGAGCTCTCTACCTGCATTCCAGCACAACGCTTTTTGAAGGCTGCCCCGCAGAGTTGCCGCAGATTTCAATGTGCACACGTGCACAAGCAGATGCAACATTTGGCACGCATGGAAACTCGCGCAAAGCGGCACATGCACACAGGCTTACACACGTCAACACGATCGCACCTGACATACACGCACATTCCAAGAGTCTTATTGGTACGTATTTTGCCTTTTTATTTTCAGGGTTGCGGCGAATTGGAGCCTAGCCGGGCCTCGTCGATCTTAAGGCAGGAGCCAACATAGGAAGGGGGCGCCCGTCCATCGAAATGCCCTCTCGCTTACTGATCTGATCTGAACCCACCTATCCACACAATCCGGAAGTCTCAAGTGCCTCGAATCTGGTGCCCTTTGGAGCGATGAGATTACTAATATGTAGCCACTCGCACAATCGAGCTGGAGCTTTTCACTTATCATAAGCTCTAATGACATGCACGCGTTTGTCAGCTGCTGCCCTGTACCCAAGCGAGTAAAGCTTCACTTAAAATGGAAGTCTGTCTGCCACGGGTATCTTATGGCACAAGACTGTGGCGAGTGTCCATATCGCGTGTAGCTCTACAGTCTCGAGTCACGCCGAAGCTCTCTGTGTGTCAGGTGCGCTTCAGATAAAGTGAGATGCACGTGTGAACGCATAAATGACACACGCACTTAGGTGCGCCGGATCTGCACCGCACATACACTGGCTAGCAAACATTCTCAGGGACGCCAGATACCGGAGCTGCACTATACATGGCAAACACGCACACACACACCAGTGATTTAGGTCACCCCCAAAGCGGTGCACTTCACATGCACACTCATGCAAAAAGGAGTTTTTTTAACGCACATTTACATTACACAGCTGCGTGGTACAGACTCACATAGTCGTGAACATGAAAATACCACACTAAGAAACACATCAAACGCAAGCCATATGCAGAATTCCATGAAACTCCCAAATCGCACCTGGTACGCGCACGGGAGATAACAGCCGAAGCCCCTTACCTGTCTCATGCAGCATCAGTCCTCAAGGTCGTGTCGGGTTTTCGTGTGGCGCAGACCTGAGAGCTATAAGATGAGAGAGGACGGAGGGAGATGACAGGTAGCGCTCTTCTCTTCATGGGACCCTGCAAAGCCGGAAAAAGTCGGGTCCCTTCCCCCAGTTTACTCGACTTTCCCCTTCACTCTCCTCCCCCTTTCTCCCTCCTCCTTCTCGATCTCCTCCACCTCAGTGCAGGTTTTGCTGACTGTCCCGAGAGCTGCGCTCTCTGCTGATTTCGCTGTCTGCTCGGTTCCCCCGAAGCCCTTTTCCTACTGCTGGCGATGCAGATCGATGCCGACGCAACTTGCTCCTGCATTTATGAAATGTCATGCGTGACACATCGCACGCAGTCCTCCGATCGACACAGTTCTGAAGTATACAGAATCCTTCTCTCTCTTTGCCATAGATGACTGCACCCCAGTGCAGCACTGAAGAGTAACAATATCACAGCGCTACACCACGAGCTCCCTATTATACATTTCAAAAAATAAAATACAAAAATAAATCATTGTGTTGTTGAAAGTCTTTTAGGTTCCTGTGCATAAACAACTTGAAATAAAACATCTGCCATATCTGACTATTACAGCTTATCTGATTTTCACTTCATATATTGAATTTAAAAAGACTAATTTACTATGGCACTGCATTGCAGAGTGGGGATTTGCATTCAGATCTGCCAAACAGACTGCTGGCAGAACCTGAATAATCAAAATAAATACAATAGTTGTTTTATATGTATCTAAAAGTTTAAGTAAAAGTTCTAAGTGAAGTTCCCTGATGGGTGGCTGCACAATCAAAGACCACTCGAATCTTATTTTTCTTTGGATGACACACACCATGATGTGGAAAGTACCACACTCTGCCTTCATTGCAATTCAGGATTTTTTTGGGGACCTTGATGGCGTAAACCTTCCCAATAATGTTTCTCATGAAAGCTTTATCGTCTGCGTGGAAACCTGAATTTTTGCTTAGTTTTCTTTTGAGCCCGATGTCACACTGTTCAGCAATGCAGCAATTGTTTGCCATTTTAAGAGTTTCATCTTTAAAGGCAGATTTAAGCAATAGTGACCATCTACCAGTCTTGCAGATTCTGAGGCTATGCACATGAACTTGATGTCCTCCTACAACATTTCTTCTTTCTCCTCACAGCTGCGCTCTGGAAAGTCTGAATTGTACTGTTGGTGCAGCATTTCTTCAATTTCTGTTATTGACACACAAGTGATTGAATGTTTAGGCAGCTTACCACTGTGCTTTGCAAAGTCACCTATTTCCTTGTCTGGCCCACTGACCATCCATCCAAGTGCAGTCTGCACAGCATGAGGTCCATTTCCCCTACTAGGTATGATTTGCCACAGCTCGAAGACCTTGGGGCTGTTGAAACCTATTAAAAGATCAGCTTCAAAGTCTACAAATAGTAGACCTCCTCAAGATATGTCCACTTCTCGATGTCTTCCTTTCGTGGAATATTTCCTCTGTCCACTAGAACTTTTTTGGTAAATCAATGTATGCATTATCATTGAGACCACCGACTTGTAAATCTAATAAGATAGAACATTTGATTTGCACTTTGAATCATTGTCATAATTACTCATAGTTTTGAGGACTACTTGAGTTCTTCTTCCATGAAGGTTTAACTGTCTTTGTAGTTTTTCATTACAAATTGTTACTGTACTACTAGGGTCTATAAAGGCGTATGTCTCTATGTACTTTTCACTCTCCTTATATTTTACCTTAACAGAGACCACATAAAGTGCGTATTCTCCTCCGACCCCAGTAAGAGTACAGATGCCATTCTCCGTTTCCTCCTCAGTGGATGTGGCTTTACTGGATGTTGCTCCATCCTCTTTTTTGACATGCAGGATGTCTGGCTGCTGTAAAAAGCATATCTGACATTTTATTCTTTCTTTGCAATTCTTACCAAGGTGCCCCTGTTTGAGATGACAAAAGCACAAACCTTTAGGTATTTGTGGTTTATAAATTTAAACAACCATGGAACAGATAGGCAAGTTAGAATGGATGAATATTCAGACAGTAAAAATGTAATTTTCTAGGTTTGAAAAGTTAACCCTATACTGTATGTTCACAGACTGGGTACAGCCAAACCAGGGGCAGGAAATTACCTTCACTTGAAAACTTTATGTTCCCAATTGTCCGCTGCAAAGAGGTGCAATCTTTCAACCCAGAGAAGAAGGCATCAACCAACCTAAGATGTGGCACCAAACTCATGCATAGAACTACAGTGTCCTCCATAATGGTTGGGCCAAAGCCAAATTGCTCCTTGATTTGTCCCTCTGCTCCACAGTTTAAAATTACAAATCAAACCATTCAGACGGGATTAAAGTGTACATTACAGACTTTCCGTTGAAGGTATTTGCAGACATTTTGGTCACACCATGCATAAATTTCTCATTTCAATCATTTTCTAACCTGCGTTGACGTGAACAGGGTCAGGGGGATGTTGGAGCCTATCCCACCTAGCACAGGGCAAAAGGCAGAACAAATCCTGGACAGGACATAAGTCCATCACAGGGACCGTGTAGAAATGACAAAACTTATTCTATATCAGTGGTTCTCAAACTGTGGGGCTGGCCCCCCTAGGAGGGTGCAAAGTAACAAAAAGGGGGGCACAAAGATGTGAAAAAAAGAAAACAAGAATTAAAAATATGAAAAATACATCTATTGAAACCAATACAAATTAACTTAAACTACATTCTGATACTAGAAAAATAAATATAGAGTTAGATAAATGTCGATAAAAGTTAAGTAGTGTGACAGATAAGGACGCTCTCGCTCCCTTGAGCCCTCGGACAATATGCCAGACACCGGATAAAAGTCCAAATATGATATTTATTATAATAATACTGTGCACAAAGCACCCTCCACTCCACAAATCTCCAATAAACAATATTCAAATGAAAAATCCTCCACTCCCAGACGCTTAGCCACCCTGCCTCCCAACTCAGCTCGTCTTCTGGGATTTCCCATAGTCCTTTTATAGTCCTTGACCCGGAAGTGTTTGTCCCTCAGTCCATGTGACTTTCTATCAGGTAAAAACTTCTCCTTTTCTTCATACCGGAAGTACATCATTTCCTCTGTCCCTGTGACCAGGACGTACTTCCGGGTTATAGGGCAAATACAAGTCTCTGAGCCTCCCTGCAGCATCCCCTTGCAGTCCCCATGGTATCCAGCAAGGCTGTGAAGGAAAACTCCAATATCCATGATGCCCTGCTGGAATTCGGGGAACCTCCATGCTGCCGGAAGGGCTCCATCTAGCGGCGTGGGGGTTATTGGCCGGGATGAATGGCTGGCCATATATCACAATAGGTATAATAAAATATGCATCTATGATATATCATTAATTTAAAAAGAACAAATTGGTATTAGTGGACTCCTTTCAAAAAAACATTGGGGGGGGGCGCAATTAAAACTGTTATGAAAACTCGGGTCGCAAATACTTAAAGGTTGAGAAATGCTGTTCTATATGGTCCCTGAATTTCAAGGCATCATGAAATACAGTAATCCCTCGCTATATCGCGCTTCGCCTTTCGCGGCTTCACTCCATCACGGATTTTATATGTAAGCATATTTAAATATATATCACGGATTTTTTGCTGCTTCGCGGGTTTCTGCGGACAATGGGTCTTTTAATTTCTGGTACATGCTTCCTCAGTTGGTTTGCCCAGTTGATTTCATACAAGGGACGCTATTGGCAGATGGCTGAGAAGCTACCCGGCTTACTTTTCTGTCTCTCTTGCGCTGACTTTCTCTGATCCTGACGTAGGGGGATTGAGCAGGGGGGCTGTTCGCACACCTAGACGATAGGACGCTCGTCTAAAAATGCTGAAAGATTATCTTCACGTTGCTATCTTTTGTGCAGCTGCTTCCTGAAATGACGTGCTGCACGGTGCTTCGCATACTTAAAAGCTCGAAGGGCACGTATTGATTTTTGATTGAAAAACAAACTCTGTCTCTCTCTCTCTCTCCCTGCTCCTGACGGAGGGGGTGTGAGCTGCCACCTTCAACAGCTTTGTGCCGCTTCGCATACTTAAAAGCAAACAGCCCTATTGATTTGTTTGCTTTCCTCTGTCTTTCTGACAGACTCTGCTCCTGATGCGCACTCTTTTGAAGAGGAAGATATGTTTGCATTCTTTTAATTGTGAGACGGAACTGTCATCTCTGTCTTGTCATGGAGCACAGTTTAAACTTTTGAAAAAAGAGACAAATGTTGGTTTGCAGTGTTTGAATAACATTCCTGTCTCTCTACAACCTCCTGTGTTTCTGCGCAAATCTGTGACCCAAGCATGACAATATAAAAATAACCATATAAACATATGGTTTTCTACTTCGCGGATTTTCTTATTTCGCGGGTGGCTCTGGAACGCAACCCCCGCGATGGTGGAGGGATTACTGTATTCCAGATTCAAAACATATTCCAACATAATGGGTACAAAGAAGTTGTTTTCCATAGCGCTTGTTGTGTTTGCTCATCTGTATTCATCTAAATTGTGCTTTGAGCAGTTTGAATACTGCATATACACCGATCAGCCATAACATTAAAAAGTATCTGCCTAAAATTTTGTAGGTTCCCTTCGTGCCTTCAAAGCAGCTCTGGCCCATCAAAGTAAGGACTCCACCAGACCTCAGAAGGTATCCTGAGATATGTGGCACCAAGACCTTTGCAGCAGATACTTTAAATCCTGTAAGCTGCGAGGTGCGGCCTCCATGAAACAATTTTTGGAGTGTGGCAGGGTGTCTTATCCTGCTGAAAAAGGCCTCTACCATTAAGGAATTCCATTGCCATGAAGGGATGTACATAGTCTGCAACAATCTTTAGGTAGGTGGTAGGTAGGTGTCAAAGTAACATCCACATGAATGCCAGGACCCAACATTTCCCAGCAGGGCATTTCCCAGGACCTAATTTCTGTCTCCGCCAGGTTGCCTTATTTCCATAGGTCATCCCTGCTGCCATCTCTTCTCCAAGTAAACAGTGCAAATGCAACCAGACATCCACGTGATCTAAATGAAAATGTGATACATTAGACCAAGTCAACTTCTTCCATTTGCTCCATGGTCCAGTTCTACTGCAACTCGCTTCTGGCAGGAGTACTCGCATGTGTTATTAAGCCGCTGCAGATGGTCCAGAATGCAACCCCCCTCTTGTATTTAACCAGACGAGATGGGCTCATGTCACTCCTTTCTTCAGGTCATTACATTGGCTCCCTGTAGCAACACGCATTAAGTTCAAATCCCTGATGCTCGCCTACAGAGCAGTCATTGGGTCAGCACCCGAGTGTATGAAGGCACTAGTGAGGTCCTAAACTCCTTCTCATCCACTCAGGTCTGCCGAGGAACAGCATCTGGTGATGCTACATCTGCATGGTATCAAGTCTCAATTCAGACTCTTTTCCTGTAGTTCCCAGTTGGTGGAATGAGCTGCCCATCTCCATCTGTACTGCTGACTCCCTCATTGTATTCAAGAAGCAATTCAAGACCCACCTGTTCTGCGAATATCTGTCCGATTAATAGAAAAAAAACAACTTTACTCTGTGATATTTTAACTTGTTGGTTAATTTGTTGTCACATTAAGTTTAAGTGCTTTATTGATTATAACCCATGATTGTAAATGTATTAGTTATTACATCTGTCCACTTGTGGCAATCAAATTTTGTTACCTGTCGGATTACACTTGCTGAACAAACAGGCCCTATCCTATCCATCCATTATCCAACCCGCTATATCCTAACTATAGGGTCACGGGGGTCTGCTGGAGCCAATCCCAGCCAACACAGGGCGCAAGGCAGGACACAAACACTGGGCAGGGTGCCAGCCCACCACAGGACACAAACACACACCAAGTACACACTAGGGACAATTTAGAATCACCAATGCACCTAACCTGCATGTCTTTGGACTGTGGGAGGAAACTGAAGCACCCGGAAGAAACCCATGCAGACACGGGGAAAACATGCAAACTCCATGCAGGGAGGACCCGGGAAGCGAACCCAGGTCTCCTAACTGCGAGGAAGTGGTGCTACCACTGCACCACCGTGCCACCCGGTCCTAGCCTATTGTTACTCAATTATGTTTATCTCTCTTGTATGTTGTTTTGGATAAAAGCGTCTGCTAAGAAAATAAATGTAAATGTTCTGGTGCTCACATGCTCAATATATGTGCTTTCAATGGTGGACAGTGGTCAGCATGGACACTCTGACTGGTCGATGTCTACACAGCCCCATATGCAGCAAGCTGTGATGCACTGTATGTTCTGACACCTTTCTTTCACAGCCAGCGTTAAGTTTTTCAGCAATTTGTGCTACAGTAGCTCCTCTGTGGGATCAGACCAGGGGGGGCTAGCCTTTACTCCCCACACACATCAATGAGTGAGGCCCACAACCTACTTGCAGGTTCACCAGTTGTCCTTCCTTGGAACACTTTTCTGCTTCCAACACCACCTTCAAGAATTGACTGGCTACTTGCTACCTAACATATCCCACTCCTTGATAGGTGCCATTGTAACAAGGTAATCAAAGATATTCACTTGACCTGTCAATAGGTTGGATGTCGGGGCTGATTGGTGTATAGGATTTATGGCCTGTTTGGCTCCTCATACTCTTCCATCCAGCCTCGTCCTCCTTTTCTGTGTCCTCAGTCCAGGACATTTCAAAGATGGGGTTTGAGGAAACAGCTTCTTCTCAAACCTCACCATCTCCTTCAATTGATCCATGTCAGGACTGAGAGCCCCCAGGAACGACACACCAAGGTCAATGGCTTTGTGTGAGAGAGAGCATCTTAACAGGCAAATGTCTGTCCCCCCCAAAGCCCCCTACACAAGCACGCTGTATGCACAACATCTCTCTCTCTTTTTCTCTCTCTCTCTCTCTCTTTCTCTCTCTCTCTCCCTCTCTCTCTATTTCTCTCTCTCTCTCGATGTTACCAATAGTTTTAGCTTTGGAAATTGTGTTTGGTCTACCATCATTTTAAGAAATTATCAGACTAATAAAGAAGAAGAGCATATAGTGAGGAACAAATATGAATGCTAAAAATGACTAATAAACAAACAAATGGATCTGTTTATTTTAGTGTTCACTCATGTTAACAACTGAAAGCGTTTGCTTCGGAAAGAGTCACTAATATTTATCTTTATTTAAAAAAATAGAAGAACCTAGAAGTCATGAAGCTAACTTAGCCTTAACTTTGCCCCAAAAATATTTGTGAGTTATCTTCCTCTTTCTTTCACCTGAAGTCAAATGTAACTGCAATATGTTTTTCTTCTAATTTTGGTATGAAGCCAAAGGTTTCTGCAGACTTTTTGTAAATTAGAAATACAGAAATCCAATGCTTTCTAAAATCCATTTCATGTCAAACCACACTGCTGTTCTTTCATAAAAAAAATCATACAAAAGAATTTGAAGATAAGAAAAATGAAAAGATACAAAAGACACAAAAACTATCTGAGATAGATAGATAGATAGATAGATAGATAGATAGATAGATAGATAGATAGATAGATAGATAGATAGATAGATAGATAGATAGATAGATAGATAGATAGATAGATCTGTGAAAACCGAAATTAAAAATATTTTTAAAAAATCTAGAAAGTTCCAAACAGCAAAACCTGAATTTGCCGTGCACAGAGCACTATGCTGAATCCACACAAATGAAGTGACGTGTAGGCATGCCCTGCTGCGGCCTCACAGACCCTCCGTCTCTCTCTCTGGCACTCGTTTTTTTGAGCATTATATGCCTCACGTCGCATTCATTTGCTATTTGTGTTATGTGCAACCTTTGTTTCAGGGAAAAATTGGCTCTTAAAAGGTAATCAAGTGGGCAGAGCAACCCCTCAAAAGCTAAGCGGGAGTGTAAAGAGCGCTCTCTCAACGAGAAAATAAAAATACTTTGGTAAGTGGCCATAAACTCAATGAGAATGAATCAAACATTTGCACAATAAAGCAGAAAGAGGCTTAAATTTGTGGAGGTGTCAGTGCTGCTGGTGCTATTATAAGTAATCCAGGGATGATTTAAAGCATAAGGGAGGATGTGCAAATACTATTGCATATTAGATAAGACGCTTGAGCATGTGCAGATTTTGGTATCTGTAAGGGGTCCTGGAGCCAATCCCCCAGATATCAAGAGGTGACTTACTTAATTTTAGACTTAAAAATGGCAGAACTACAACCCAGCTGTGTGTGGTACAATAATACACAAGACTGAGAGCCCCTGACCTGTGTCATTTGACCTCACTTACACCAGCAGTCTACTATAGCATTAACAGCTCTACTATTTTCCAGAATCATGCTGTGCGACTACTGCTAGCAGTAACAGAGATCTAAGATCATGCTCCACTTTTCAGCACTGGGTTTATATTGCTTGGGGTCCTGACTAGATAGTACAATGTTTTAGGAGTGCTTAGCTTAAAAATGTTTTGGAATCTCTGATATAAGGTTGTGACCATATGTGATCTACCCTCAGACACAAGCAGACACAGGGCCCTTCACTCATTTACATAGGAACACTTTAGAGATAGCAAATAATCTCTAAATGAATGACATACACCTACTACTATCTTGTTAATGATGTAAGCAAAGTCTTGCAGCATAATGGACCTTGGAGGCGGAAGCAATGAGGTTGCAATATGTGACACAATAGTAAGGAGATGAGTCACTAATACGTCCAGAGTTCAGTCAGTAATGACATGACTGCCTAACACGTTGGCATAAACTTTGAACTTTAATTCTCCACAGATGAAATACATATTATATTACCTGCCTGCTACCCCCATTTTTAGAAGTGCAATTCTTAAAGACAAATGTAAGGTGGCCCCAGGGGAGTTCAGATTCCAGAAAACAGTGAAGAGTTTAACTTACTCAAGATATGTTCAATATATTTAGAGGTTAGACCTAATGAACCAAAATGTGCAAAAATACCCTCTACGTTATTCTCCAAATACTTCTGTCTTTTTCTTCTTCTTCTTCATCTTTTCCCAATTCTATGTGGGGTCTATGTGCCTGATCAACCTTCTCTATACAGCTCAGTCCTACACCTCCTCACCAGTCAACCCCTTTTCCTTCACATTTTCTTATACTTCATCCATTCACCTCTGCTTTGGCCTCCTTTGCTTTCTCTTCCCCTGTCCTTCCATTTCCATCATTCTTTGGCCCACATAATCCTTTTCTCTCCTAATCACATGTCCATACAACCTCAACCCACTTTCCTGTACTTTAAAATTTCTCTCCCAATTTTGTTGTTCCTCTGATTGTCTCATTTTTTATTCTGTCCTTTTCTGCAACTCCACACATCCATCTTAATATTTTCATTCCTGCCACATCTAACGTCTTCTCCTGCATTCCTTCCACTGTGCATGTCTCAGCTCCATCCATCATTGTTGGTCTTGCCACTGTCTTAAAACAGTTTACCTTTAACCTTCTCCTTAATTCTTCACTCACACAATACTCCTGATACCTTTTACCAATTGTTCTTTCCACACTGCAATCTACGGGTTAACTCTGTATGTAATTTTCCATCTTGGACCACCACTGATCCTCCATGTCTATCTATCTATCTATCTATCTATCTATCTATCTATCTATCTATCTATCTATCTATCTATCTATCTATCTATCTATCTATCTATTATAAAGTGCCTTTCAATTCTATCTATCTATCTCAGGGGTAGGCAACGTCAGTCCTGGAGAGCCGCAGTGGTTGCAGGTTTTTGTTCCAACCCAGTTTCTTAATGAGCAATCAATTATTGCTGATGAAACACTTATTGCTTAAGTGATAGTTTGATGCTTCATTTTAGTGGTCTCGCTTGTTAAGTCTCCCCTCCCTTAATTGCTTATTTCAATCTTAAACAGCTGCATTCAGTGTGTTAATGGCTCCTTATTTAGTAATAAGATGTAAAAGACAAAGCAGCCAGAAGTTCTCCATCTAGCAGCTAAAGCAATAATCACTTAAGCAATAAATAAATAAATAAATAAATAAATGGCCTTGTTCAGAGAGGTGACCAGGAACCTAATGATCACTCTAACAGACCTTCAGAAGTCCTCTGCTGAGATGATAGAACCTGTCAGAAGGACCACCATCTCAGCAGCACTCCATCAGTTTGTGAAAGAGTGGCTGGAAGGAACACACACTTGAGTAAAAGGCATATGACAATCCACAAGGAGTTTGTCAAGTGGTATTAAAAGGATTCTTGCCTAATGAGACAAAAATTGAACTCTTTTGGCAGAACTCCAAGCACTATGTCTGGTGAAGACCAAGCACTGCTCATCATCATTATAACACCATCCATATGGTAAAGCATGGTGGTGGTAGCAGCATGCTATGGGAATGCTGCTCAGTGGCAGGGAAAGGGAGACTGGTTAGAACTGGGGAAAGAATTAATGCAGCCAAGTACAGAGAGGTCCTTTTAGAAAACCTGATTTAGAGTGCAGAACTCCTCAGATGGGGGTGACAGTTCACCTTTCAGCATGAGAATGACCCGAAGTAAACAACCAAGACAGTGCTGGAGTGGCTTTGGGACATGTCTCTGAGTGGGCTTGAGTGTGGAGAGACCTGAAGATGGAAGATTACAAAAGTTTCCCATCCAATCTAACAGGGCATGAGATGATCTGCCATGAACGATGGTAAAGGCTTGCCCAAGAAGACTCAAGGCTGTAATTGCTGGCAAAGGGGCTTCTACAAAGTACTGAAACAAGGGTCTGAATACTTATATAAATGAGCAATTTCAGTTTTTGATTTTTAACAGATTTGCAAACCTTTCTGAAAACATGGGTTATGAAAACATGGGTTATTGAGTGCAGGATGAAGGACAAAGCAGGCATATGTATCCATTTAAAATGAAATCTACAGCACAATAAAGTGTGCAGAAAGTCAAGGGATCTAAAAACTTCCTGAATCCAATGGACATCATACACTAATCTGAAAACAAGTTCCATACCATCTTATATTTCTGAGCAACATCACATAGAACAGACACTTTTCGTGAGAAACATGTGCTTAGATGCTGAGTGTGCAACACTAAAATGGTGATTACAGTATTGGTGTCTTGTAAACCCATTCAGTATCCTGTCGCAGACCAGTGCTGGAGCTTCTTCAGAGCACAGAAGGCAGAAGCACCATATTTTGATGCCAAAGCAGTGTCCCCCCACAACGTTATCGCTGTCAGAATCACATTTTCAGCAATCTTTGTTTCTTTTTGCTATCCACTGTTACATCCCTGAGACCAAAACAGGCCCTAATGACTTCTGTTCACGCTTTTTGTCTAAAGGTCTCTGCACTCCTTTCTCCAATCCAATCGAGGCTTGCCTATCCTGCTGCCTTAAGCCTTGCCAAGCCCGTTAAGAGCTTGCTGCCCTTCCAACCTGCCATTGAAGAGCTGTCTACTACAATCATTTCTGGCAAACACCCTGATTTTTAATACCATAACATTCTTTTAATATCATTTTTTAAGACAGCCTTTACAATTTTGATTTTCAAGCTTTAAGAATTGTAAAGAGGGGTAATTCGGTGGTTCCAACACTCATGGGACACTTTATTTTTCACTTTGATTGTGAACCTTAGATTCTTTCATTACTTTAGGACTTGAGTGGACCTCAAATAAGATGCCATAAACACTTTGCACCTGAGTCCCACTAAAGCTGTGCGTATAGCTGGACCATCTGTGGACTGACCTCAATGAATGTAAGCTTAAATAATTTCGAAGGCATAGGCTTGCCATTCAGGTGTGCTCAGGGTCTGAGGTAACTGTTTTCAAAGTTGAAGCTTTCTTTTTACTTTTATTTGTTTAGACAAAGAGACACATATCACATTTTGTGTATTAAATAAATATAATGCTCAAAAATATTAAAGAACACTTTTTAATCAGAGTATAGCATCAAATCAATGAAATTTCTGGGCTATTGATCTGATCAGTTAAGAAGCAGAGGGGGTTGTTAATCAGTTTTAGCTGCTTTGGTGTTCATGAAATTAACAACAGGTGCACTAGAGGGGTAATAATGAGATGACCACCAAAACAGGAATGGCTTAACAGGTGGAGGCCATTGACATTTTTCCCTCCTCATCTTTTCTGACTGTTTTTTCATTCGTTTTGCATTTGGCTGTGGTCAGTGTCACTACTGGTAGCATGAGGCGATACCTGGACCCTACAAAGGTTGCACAGGTAGTCCAACTTCTCCAGGATGGTACATCAATATGTGCCATTGCCAGAAGGTTTGCTGTGTCTCACAGCACAGTCTCAAGGGCATAGAGGAGATTCCATGAGACAGGCAGTTACTTTAGGAGAGCTGGACAGGGCCGTAGAAGGTCCTTAACCCATCAGAAGGACCAGTATCTGCTCCTTTGGGCAAGGAGGAATAGGGTGAGCACTGCCTGAGCCCTACAAGATAACCTCCAGCAGGCCACTGGTGTGAATGTCTCTGACCAAACAATCAGAAACAGACTTCATGAGGGTGGCCTGAGGGCCCAACATCCTCTAGTGGGCCCTGTGCTCATTGCCCGGCAACGTGGAGCTCGATTGGCATTTGCCATAAAATACTAGAATTGGCAGGTTCATCACTGGTGCCCTGTGCTTTTCACAGATTAGAGCAGGTTCACCCGGAGCACATGTGACAGATGTGAAAGGGTCTGGAGAAGCCGCGAAGAATGTTATGCTACCTGTAACATCATTCAGCATGACCAGTTTGGTGGTAGGTCAGAGATGGTCTGGGGAGGCATATCCATGGAGGGATGCACAGATCTCTGCAGGCTAGACAACGGCACCTTGACTGCCATTAGGTTTCGGGATGAAATCCTTGGGCCCATTGTCAGACCCTATGCTGGTGCAGTGGGTCCTGGGTTCCTCCTGGTGCACAACAATGTTTCATGTGGTGAGAGTATGCAGGCAGTTCCTGGAGGATGAAGGAATTGATGCCATTGACTGGCCCCCAAGCTCACCTCACCTCAATCCAATAGAACACCTCTGGGACATTATATTTCGGTCCCTCCAACACCGTCAGGTTGCACCTCAGATTGTCCAGGAACTCAGTGATACCTTGGTCCAGATCTGGGAGGAGATCCCCTAGGACACCATCCATCGTCTCATTAGAAGCATACAAACCCCCATCCAATCTTGTCAGGCATGCATACAAGCACGTGGGGGCCACACAAACTACTGAGTACAATGTGGAGTTGCTGCAATGAAATTTTGGCAAAATGGACTAGCCTGCCACATCATTTTTCATTTTGATTTTCAGGGTATCTTTGAATTCGGCCCTCTGTAGGTAGATCACTTTCATTTCCTTCAAACAATGTGGCATCCTTTTGTTCTTAACACATTACCCAGTCTATATCAGTATAGATATCTAGTATGATTTTTTTTCCCTATGAGATCTGATGTGTTTTCAAAGTGTTCCTTTAAGTTTTTTGAGCAGTTTATTTTTGTAACAGCAACTGCTGTGGTGTGCAAAATCTTTAACTTTTTGTCTATATTTTTATTATATTTTGCTCAAGACAAAACAAGATGAACTTAAATACAGGACACTTGCATGAACAGTTTAACATCAAAGCATTGTGTTTTCTAGAATTGTACTGGTATCAATCACAGTAACATCTGTTTGAACTGAGCAGGAATTCAGGAGACACCTCAAGCTATATGGATGATTTTATCACCTGTGAAGGGAAGGGCACCAGGACTAAATTGGTTTACAGCTTGGGAAAGGAAGACGTTGCCGATGCTTCAAGCTGTATCCGATTACTTTACAACCTGCAAACTGAAGGAGATGCCATGGGACTAGAAATGGCCAAATTAGTTTACAGCTTGTGACAGGAGATTCTTAAAACATCAAAAACTTTATTGTTTGGGAAACAGACGCACTCAAACAGATTAAAGAGTCTAAGCAAATTCATCCAATCACATATAGTGAAACCCCCATGGAATTTTACAAATAATATGTCTTGTCTAAGAGGGATATCAGAAGAGGGTGAGCTGTGACGTCAAGGAGAGAAGACATAACAATGTCAGGAGAGGGCACCGGCAAAGTGCGGCCATTTTCATTGATCATCAGCTAAAGCATCTCATGAACAACTTCGATTGGTAGATCAATGCTGCCCTGCGACATTCATCTTTGACATCTTTAACTTTTCATACTTTGCTATCCACATTTTCTTTTATGCTTTTCTCTACTAGTATTATTGCTCTTTAATACATACCAAGTTGTTTTAACTTTCTATATTTTGTCTTCATATCTAGAGTGATTGAAGTAATAAGGTAAATTTCTTTGAGCATCTGGAGCAGTGAGGAAGTGCTATATGATCCAAGCTGTAAGGTTTATTGAGCTGAGGACGTAGAGCTCTGAACTATAATAAACACTGCATTAAAGTAAAACATTTACTGGTTGATAAATGGCCTATAGCCAGGGATGTTGAGCCTTTGTATGTTTGAATATATTCTTCAAGACCAAAGGTAACATTTAGGTCTGAGATATATCTAAGACATCGCAAATTGTTCATGCCTATGACAAGTAAGTCTCTTGGAGTACTAGGGAAAGCAGACTATGCACGTGTTATTCATATGGTACTTGTGTGGGTTAAAATTCTAGCGAATAACGTGCATGTGTATACGTCTTTCATATGGTTCTTTTGTGGTTAGTGTCTGTGTGTATGCGTATATCTATGTATGTGTGTGTTAATCTTAAGGTGCGACAGTAGATCAACCTGGTAATGAATCTGATGAGTACACTTATTCCTGAAGAAAATAGGTAGAGAGTAAGTAGAAGGAAATATCACAATAACACAGCAACTCATAATAAAAATAACACTGGTAATAGAATGTAATTAGATCTATAAGTAGAGTACATGAAATAGCATTTAACAAATATCATGTAGTTGGAAAACAAGCCCATATAGGCTATAGGGGGCTGAAAAAACTTTCACTGACACCGACTGAAGTGATATCAAAATTGTACAGATCAATGTTATATTCCTAGGTGTTGGTTGTGGAGGGTCTGTCTAATTTTAGTTCATATGCTTACTGAACAAATTATGAGCAACACCTGTACGCGTGCTTATCCATGCAACTACCTAATGTGCTAATCATGTGGCAGCAGTGCAATGCATAAAATCATGCAGACACCGGTCAGGAGCTTCATTTTATGTTTGCATTTTGCAGGACGGCTGGGGCCCTTAACCAGCTGGAACACCTCCACAATGGAAGGACCAGGGGAGAGAGTGTGCACAGGGCATTATCTCTCATGGATCCCTAAATGGCAGCCCCCCTGGATTGCAGCAGAGCTTCAGATTCCCACAGGGCATCATGGGACTTGGAGTTTGCCAACTCAGCCCTGTTGGGTTCCATGGGTGCTGCAGTGACTGGGAAGCCCTACTTCATCGGGCTTCCACCTCTTCCGGAAGTGCTGTCGGACCACGCTTGCGGGTGCTACATTAAAGAAGCCAGATTCCTCAGCTCCAGTTGCCAGAGTTGGGAGAAAGGAGGACAAAGCTTGCGTGGAAGAGTGGAGGAAGCAGTGACCAGTGGCAGAAAGGGGAAGAATGGAGAGCGAGAGTTGCAGAGTGCTGTATTGTGCTTTATTGTTGTCCTTTGTGACTGTGGTTGTGGCAAGGGAAACACTTAAAAGAAGAGGTTCCCACAAATAAAACTCTAGTGCTTTTTTACATCAGGTGTTTGGGGAGCTGGTGGCCACAACATCTAATGCCAGAATGGGGATAAAATGTGATCTCACTGTTTTCGACTGTGGCATGATTACAGATTCCAGGCTGAGCTGGTCTGAGTATTTTTGTAACTGCTGATTTCCAGGGAATTTCACTCAGATCACCTTCTAGAGTTTACTCCAAGTAGTGAAAAAAACAACAAAAAAAAAACATCCAGTGAGATGCAATTCTGTGCACAGAAAAAGATTGCTGATGAGAAGTCAGAGGAGAATGGCCAGAATGTTTTTCAGTTAAGATAAAGGTGACAGTAACTCAGATAACCACTCTGTACCACTGTAGTGAGCAGTCTAGTCTCAGAACACACAACCCATTGAACATTGAGGTGAATGGGCGACCACAGCAGAGGACCATGTCAAATTCCACTTCTGTCAGCCAAAAAACAGAACACTGCAGTTATAGTGGGCACAGGCTCACCAGCTGAAGATTGGAAAAACATTGCCTGGTCTGATGAATCTGAATTTCTCCTGAGGCGCATAGATGGTAAGGTTAAAATTTGGTGCAAACAGTATGAATCCATGCACTCAATTTGCCTTGCATCAATAGTCCAGGCTGGTGGTGGTGTTATGGTGAGAGGAATGTTATCTTGACACTCATTGGGGCCATTAATACCAATCAATCATCGCTTGAATTCCATGGCCTATTTGAGTATTGGTTCTGACCATGTGCATCTCTTCATGGCCGCAATTTACCCATTGTCACACGCATGAGTATGGGGGACAGCTTAAAGGCTCAGGTGATGGTAATAGCCCACCAAACCAGGGGTCGGTGCTGTTGTTTAGTACCTTCCCTCTTCCTTCCTCTGCAGAAGGGAAGCCTAACTGCCACTCCAGTGCTGATGTCACTTCTATTGTCCACCTTCCTGGACCCTCCCCTTCCTGTCCAAGACCTATATAATCAAGATGGCTACCAACCTACTTCAGTTCTGTCTGGAACTAGTGTCTGCAAAGACATTCCCGTATTTTGTCTGCATGCCGTTCAACTAATATATTGGGTTCACGCAAGGATGATGCTCACCAGCTCTTTAACTTTGACTTGTCTCCTCTTTACACCATCTAGTGGCTACTTGCAGCATGATAACACACCAAGTCACAAAGCAAGAGCCATCTCAAACTGGTTTCATGAACATGACAATGAGTTCAGTGCTCTTCAGATCTGAATTCAATGGAACACCTTTGAGTTGTGATAGAATGGGCGATCAGAGAATGAATGTGTGGAAATTGCATGATATAATCATGTCAATATGGACTAGAGTCTCAAAGAAACAGTTACAACATCTTGTAGAATCCATGCCACAAAGAATTGAGGCTGGTTTGAGAGCAAAAGGAGGTCCAACCCACTATTAGTACAGTGTCCTTAATAATTAGCTCAGTGCATGTATTTCTTAAACTGAAACGTTGTCAAAGAGGTACCCAATGGAGTCCAAATTCGAGCATGTGCACCCAGCTAACTTGTCATATGGTGTTTCTATGACTTATATCAGGGGGTCTCTTTGGCCATCAGAAGTAGCTATCAGATGTGTAAAACAGGGAAATATACGACACGATGGAGAGGAAAGATGTGCATATAAGTTAAGCCACAGGCAAGTTTGCTGTTGGCTCTGTGTTCCGTACCTCGTATGACTCTGCTGGGGTTTTATTTACTTGAATTTCTGATGTTTTTAGCTGTCAGAAACGGCAATCAGACATGTAAAACAGAAGAGGACAGAAAATTTCAATACGGTCTCAGAGTAAATCTGAAAGAGTAAATGAATCAGTAAATGAGTGTGCACACAGAATGATTCTCTCTTACAAGATTCAATGATTTTAAAAATTTGCCAGTGTTTTTAAATGGGATTTAAAAAAAAGAACAGCATTTTCCATCCAAGATATTTCATAAATGGTGAACTTTCTGGACTAATTGCTTTGAAGAAGTGTCAACGAAATCAGTCCACTGGAAGTCCTTTTGCTTCTTAGGGCCAGACAGACTGACAAACAGACATGACAACCACAATAGGTGCTTTACCTATTATGCAAACGCTCCTCAATGAACCATTTGTGAACTTTATTATTTAGTGAGTGTGACACACAATATATCTCTATATTCTTTGCACAAACTCTTTGCTAATTTGCAGCTACCCATAACGCTTTGATCCTTCCCTTCCCTGCCTCTCTTGTTCATTTTTTTCTCCACATATTTTCTTGTTTTCACCAGTGGATATGCCACATACTAGTTCATCTTCATTTTTTTCCACCATTAGGTAAAGACAGTCACACTCACAGGATGCCAAGTCAATCAGCTTTTATTATCATGACAATCATCCCAGTTCCAGTCATTGGCTTTCCCGCCATTTTCCTGTGGATCCCCTTTCAGCTATACTGTAGCTGAATTGTCCAGATAAAAACAAAAAAAAAAAATTTTTTAAAAAGTAGTGCAAACAAAATGCCCACTTCAGCCTCACTTTTGTTTCTTCTCGAGGTCCATTTCAGTTTGTGATGGCACACGGAGGAAGAACTCAGGGTGTCTCAGACAACGCAGGGCCAGAATCTGTGGGCCTATAGCGTAGAGGAGGTTGAGCAGCAGCACCGGCCACATTGATTCTTCAGGGACGCGGTAGGTGAATGGCGTCCTCAAATGCAGGGAGCTCCCTATGTGTGAGAACTGGGCCTGCCACGAACAGAAGAGGTCAGGGTGACAAAGGTGAGTTTTACCTTTAGAAGAAACATTATAAGACCCCAGTACAGAAAACCCAGTCACTCACCTGAGCCACAGCTCCTGCAAAAATCAACGTCCAGTCTAACATCCAAGTGCACCCAGGTACCAGCAAGCCATAAGCAAAAAAGCAGAGCAAGGGCAGTGCATAGAAGAGATAAACCAGCATCTGCAGAAAGACATTCATGTCAAGACTTTATTGAAGCATTAAGGGGGTTAAGTGGGGCTACAGCACCTCCCTCACCTGCAGACGGGGGTAGGCTACAGGATCCTTTATGTACGGCTCATACTGGTACACATAGGTGAAGCAGGAATCCAAAGGGCACTCCAGGGACACCTGAAATGGAGAGGAAGGGTACAGAATCACCTTAGTGACAGACACCTGAGGAACTGATAAGAAAGTGAATGCCATGTTGGCCTACTCACAAATCCCCTGAAGACAGTGAAGGTGATGGCAAATACCAAGAAGGTTAGCAGCAAGGAGTCCAGCAGGCGCTGATGAGGTAACTTATTCTGTTCAGCTACAATCTTAAAAGGAAGTGGTGTACCATGAGGTTACAGGCAAGAAGACACTGGCTACAGTGCCAGATTAAGCGACCCTCACCTTGTCAGTGGCCACCTCAGGGGCCGGGCGGGAGTTCTCAAAGACTCGGAGACCTGCCCAAATGGGCAGAACAATGAAGAAGATGTTCAGGAGGAATGCAGGGCGGATGTCTGTGCTGTACTTGCCTGTGGAATGGAACGACAGTGTGAGGTGTGGAGGATAGTCTTGTCAATGGTGTCAGATAGATAGACACTGTATACATACTACATATAATGCAAAGTTGACTCACTCACTCACTAATCAACAAAAGCACTATTTCCCATTTAGTTGAAAAGCTGTGAGGGAACTGGATACTATGTAGATAAATACCCTTCCAAAGCGAACAACAGAGAAAGCAGATATTGTCACTTTCTCCCTGACCTTCCATTAGCAAGGCCTCCATCACACTATCTATCTATCTATCTATCTATCTATCTATCTATCCATTCTTTAAGGGTCAGGCCTCAAGAAGAGCCATTCCACCGTGACTGCTCTACTCACTGTTGTTGACACGTTACAGCTGGCTAGAGCTATCAACATGCTGTCTGTTGTCGCCCATCTAGTCCTTTCCTCTGCCTTTAACACAGTCAACCTCCTTGCCACCCCCACTGACCTTGGCATCACTGGGACTGCCCTTAGGCTGTTCAAGTCATACCTATTGGGCAAATCCTACCATGTGTCCTGGTGAGGAAGGATATCAAGGGTGCATCAGGCATGCATGGGGATGACCCTAGGATCGGTGCTGGTCCTCTCCCCTTCTCTTGGTATACACCTCCTCACTAAGTTCTATTATCCTGTCACATGGTTCTCCCTATCAGTGCTATGCGGATGATAGGCAGCTGTACTTGGTGTTCCCACTAGAGTACAACATGTCATCACTTAGAATCTGGATGAAGGAACACCATCTCCAGTTCAACCAGGCAAAGGCAAATCTTGTTATCTCAGCTCACCTCTCTATCTGCACCTCCATCTCGGTTCAGCTCGGCTCACCATCTCTAACATCTACCAAGTCTGTATGCAACCTTGAAGTGGTGAGTGATGACCAGCTGTTCTTCACTGACCACATCACATTCTTGCACATTCACTCTATACAACATTCGCAAGATCAGACTGTATCTGACAGAGTATGAAGCACAATTCCTGATCCAGATTTTGGTCTTGCCACATCTGGATTACTGCAACTCTCTGCTATCAGGAGTGCCAGCATGTGTTACTAAGTCCCTGCAAATGATTCAAAATGCAGTGGTACATCTGGTGTTCAACCACCCAAGGTGGGAACATGTCACTCCTCTTTTCAGATCACTACATTGGCTTCTTGTAGCAGCACATATTAGGTTGAAATTCTTGATGTGTAGTCAATGGGTCAGTAACTATATGGCGACTCTTGTGAAATCTTATATTCCTTCTCAACAACTCGAGTCTTCTGATGAATGGCATCTGGTGGTACAACCTCTGCATGCCATCAAATCACATGTAGCTCCTAGCTGGTGGAATGAGCTGCCTACCTTCATCTGAACTTCTGACTTCCTCAATGTGTTTAAAGTGTTTGGTGAATTTGTCACACTAATGAATTAGGTTTTGTAGCCTAGGAAACACCTGTATTTTGCTTTCTGAGCTCTTCGCTTGTGATAATCAATTCTGTAAACTTTTCCTGTAACATCTGTTCCCAAACCATCCCTCAGATTGATATTTACGTGATTATGTTGGCATCTTCTTTAAGTCGATTTGGATAAAACTGTCTGCTAAACAAATAAATGCCAGCATTTAACACATATGTAAATGTTCGAAGCTTTAAAGCCATACTATCCATCACTAGAGTAGCTAGCCAGTTATCTGCATAACACTTTGTGTTGTCCAAAATGCCACATGGTGACTGAGACGTAAAGGACGAACCACCCGAGAGTCACCCATCCATGCATCTGCCAGACTGCTGAGTCAAGACAGGGCACATCCTCCCTTCTTTTTCTCCTGACACAGATGTTTCGTTTTGATTCTATTCTTCAGCTTCCATATCCTTAAGCTTTTTAACTTTGAAACAAGGGTGTGTTTTTATTAGGGCTTTACATCCAGACATTACTATTTGGTATGATTTATTTTCACTTAAATTTTTTTATTCTATTTTAAGGAACGTTGCATTTTTTTTTTAAGTTTCTATACTTTGTTTTTAAATCTTGAGTAACTGAGGTAAACAGAGGTCACCTGGTGAGAGAAGACAGCCATTTCTTTACCACAGGGTTAGTGGCTGAGGTCAGTAGTGAGGAGCACAGAACAGTGGACAATACTTCCATACTCTAAATTTATTTCTCATTATTTCTGTACAAATTTCTACTGTATTTTTTACTTCTAATGTATTTCATTTTTATTCCAGAATTAGTTGTATCCAACTAACTAATGATGCAGTATTGCTGCACATTTTGCAATCAAACTCTGTGTAATGCTTTCATTCAGAAAGGGCAAGTATGGATTCCATAAGCAGGCATCCTTAGGAAGAATTAAACCCCAACTCCCTTAAGTGGACACGCCTAACATAAGCCAACTATGAAATGTGGTGAGGAAACTCCCTGGATCCCTGCCACTGAAGACCTTCAGGAGGAGGTAAAGGTCATGCTGGGTACATTAAATACTTGAAAATACTTCTGCGCTGTGCCTCATGCCAAGACATAAGGTGTGGAAGACACCTAGATAAGAAGGTGGCTGAACATGTGCATGACCAGAATGATGGAAGGGGCTGAAAGATGAGAATTTGATGGTCAGGAAGCTACACGGATAACCAGATAATAACATGGATAAATAAACAGAGATGAGAATAGGTGAAATGATGGACGGATGGATGAATGAACAAGGGGCTAAATGGAAAGGCAGATAAGAACATGGATGAAGGAACAGAGGAATGAACAGAAGATATGATGGACAGATATGCCAATAGAATAAGTGGATGGATGAGAAGATGGATTGATACATGGATGGATGGATGGATGGATGGATGGATGGATGGATGGATGGATGGATGGATGGATGAACAGCTAAGTGAAAAGAAAAGTGGGCAGCCTACAGATGAACAGATGATTTCTTAAAGAAAAAGAGGATAAATGAGTAAACAGAGAATGTGATGAATGGATAAATAGAAGGAGAAATGAACAGATGGATGGATGGATGGATGGATGGATGGATGGATGGATGGATGGATGGATGGATGGATGGATGGGCAGATAGATTAGCAAAAGGGTGAAAAGATGGATGGATGGATATGATAATGTATTGACTGGTGGTTTAATCAATAAATGTATTAATAGATGGATAGGAAGATGGACTAGTTGATAGGGAAATGGATAGAATAAATGATAGATGGCCAATTGAGCACGTAATAATGGATAGATAAGCAGAATGGTAAACCAATAGATGAAAGGATGAATAAATGAATAAGAAGATGGACCGCCAGACTAATGAGACAATGGATTTATGAATGGAGGGATGAACAAACAGATAAACCTTGGATGGAGAGACAAATAAGCAGACAGGCGAAGGGTAAACAGAAGGATGGCAGGAAGCATAGACAGGAAGAGGGATGTACAGGCAGGAGGGCAACGTAACAAATGGAAGAATGAATGGATACACAAGTGGGTGAACAAATAAATGGATGGCTACATGAATGGTCTAACGGATAGATAGACAGATAGGTGAATGGATGTCTCTTTGGATCATTTTCTTCATTTCCTAATTTACTTCTATAACCAAGGCCTACTTTCAGTTTCTTACTAAAGGCCTGTAAGTGAACTGTTGCCCCCCACCCCCACCCCCTTACTTTCTTTCCTTATTTCCATCTTACTTTCAAATTGAATTTCAATTCAGCTTCAATAACGGGACTTTAACTCACTCTACCAAGTCTTTGATGGTAAACATGCATCCATTATCTCATTATCCATTATTCATTGAAAACCAGAATGTCCCAGTAAGTCTCAAGCGGCCCAGCATCAGGCAGATAGAGGATTAATGCTAGGGAGCCATCGGGCTATCTGGGCTCTACCAGTCGCAATTCAGACTACATGGAGCCCAGGTTCAACTTCTATTCACAAGCTGATTCTTTAATTTATAAATACTTAAGGCCCTCTGACATCAAGTGAGACATGACCAAGACTGTGAGGTGACCACATGGCTCTTACCGAGGACATTTCCTGGCAGGAACACAATCATGCTCATGGACAAGGAGCCCAGCCAGTAAAGGCCCACGTTGCGGTAGCTCTGCCTGCAGAGACAAAGAGAGAGAGAAGATGCAAAGGTTAGAGACAAATGATTTAATGCAGATGGTGAGACCTGGGAATGCAGGGATTATTGGGCCATGGATGACATAGAAGAGTGTTGGCAGCCAACTGCCAAATGAGATAGACCTGTGTGTGACCCTGAGCAGCTCAGCTGGCTGTATTCCATTCATAATAATAGTCTTATTGGGTCATTCATCCAGGAATGATAACCAATCCTGAGTTGGAGAGGACATCACAGGGATGTAATCTGTTGTGTATGTGGGATGTACATAACCTGCATACCTAAACATCTCCAAAATACTCATGTTAACAATTCTGGTTTTGGGATATTCTTCATTCAGATATAAATAGCTCAAAAAAAGGAACACTTTGAAAACACATCAGATCTCAATGGGAAAAAATCATACTGGATATCTATACTGATATGGACTGGGTAATGTGTCAGGAACGAAAGGATGCCACATTGTTTGATGGAAATGAAAATTATCAACCTACAGAGGGCCGAATTCAAAGACACCCTGAAAATCAAAGTGAAAAAATGATGTGGCAGGCTAGTCCATTTTGCTTAAATTTCATTGCAGCAACTCAAAATCGTACTTAGTAGATTGTATGGCCCCCACATGCTTGTATGCATGCCTGACAATGTCAGGGCATGCTCATAATGAGACGACGGATGGTGTGCTGGGGGATCTCCTCCCAGATCTGGACCAGGGCATCACTGAGCTCCTAGACAGTCTGAGGTGCAACCTGGTGGCATTGGATGGACCGAAACATAATGTCCCAGAGGTGTTCTATTGGATTTAGGTCAGGTGAGTGTGGGGGCCAGTCAATGGTATCAATTCCTTCATCCTCCAGGAACTGCCTGCATACTCTCGCCATATGAGACCGGGTATTGTCGTGCACCAGGAGGAACCCAGGACCCATTGCACCAGCATAGGGTCTGACAATGGGTCCAAGGATTTCATCCCGATACCTACTGGCAGTCAAGGTGCCGTTGTCTAGCCTGTACAGGTCTGTGCATCCCTCCATGGATATGCCTCCCCAGACCATCACTGACCCACCACCAAACCGGTCATGCTGAACAATGTTACAGGCAGCATAACATTCTCCATGGCTTCTCCAGACCCTTTCACGTCTGTCACATGTGCTCCAGGTGAACCATCTCTCATCTGTGAAAAGCACAGGGTGCCAGTGGTGGACCTGCCAATTCTGGTATTCTATGGCAAATGACAATCGAGCTCCACGGAGCCAGGCAGTTAGCACAGGGCCCACTAGTGGATGTCGGGCCCTCAGGCCACCCTCATGAAGTCTGTTTCTGATTGTTTGGTCAGAGACATTCACACCAGTGGCCTGCTAGAGGTCATTTTGTAGGGCTCTGGCAGTGCTCATCCTGTTCCTCCTTGCCCAAAGGAGCAGATACTGGTCCTGCTGATGAGTTAAGAACCTTCTACGGCCCTTTCCAGCTCTCCTAGAGTAACCACCTGTCTCCTGGAATCTCCTCCATGCCCTTGAGACTGTACTCTGAAACACAGCAAACCTTCTGGCAATGGCACGTATTGATATACCATCCTGGAGAAGTTGGACTACCTGTGCAACCTCTGTAGAGTCCAGGTATCACCTAATGCTACCAGTAGTGACACTGACCGAGGCCAAATGTGAAACTAGTGAAATAACAGTCAGAAAAGATGGAGGGAAAAATGTCAGTGGCCTCCACCTGTTAAACCATTCCTGTTTTGGGGGTCGTCTCATTGTTGCCCCTCTAGTGCACCTGTTGTTAATTTCATTAACACCAAAGCAGCTGAAACTAATTAACAACCCCCACAGTTGCATAACTGACCAAATCAATAAAGTGTTCCTTTAATTTTTTTGAGCTGTATATTTCTTTTCAATGGACATCCTTGAACTCATTCACAGTTGGGCTCACTGAGACCTAAACGTCCTAAGTGAATGACTATCTGGGCTGAGCTTCTACTATTCTTCTAGGATCTTTCCATGTGTATTTAGCTGGTAGGCCAGGTCAAATCGAGTGGTGCCCTCCTGCTTCCACGCTCACCCATTGGAGATCTTCATCACCATCAGCAAGTACAAGATGTAGTGTGCAGAGCCATCCCAGTAACAAATCATAATTCCGTATGCAGTGCGCAAGTAGGGCTCCCCCTGCAGACAAAACAGAGAAAGAATGCTGGGTGAAGTGGCACCACAAAAAGCCCAGAGTTGGTGGTTTGAGACACTCAAGTCTCCTTTCCTACCTCATTCATGTAAAACTCCATGAAGCCACTGATGTAGCCATCTTGCTCCAGGCCAATAATAAGATCTATAACACTTGTGAAGGCACAGACTGAAAAGACTGCAAAAAGAAAGGAGGCAGAGGAGTCCGTGAGCCAGTGCTGTAGATAAAAGTCCAATTACACAGGTTCTATGCGCCACAAAAATCCCCTTAACTAGCCAAAAGAATTCCTCTGTTGTGCATGGTACAGTAGATGCCACCACCGAATTAATGCAATGCTTCACTGCTTAGGAAGATCTTCCACTGGGTCAGTAAAATACATACAGTACACAGTGCCTGAGAGATACCCTCACTGAGACAATGCCACAGCCAAAGAAATGCCCTTGCAGAGCCAATACACTATAAATGCCTTGCCAAAGAGCTCCCCTTACAGAGAAGAAACAAAGATTCTGCAACTCCAGATGCATACCCATACTCCGCCAATACACCACTAAAGAAATACCAACTTAAAGAGTCGATTCAATACACACAATAACACACCATAGAAACTCCAGGGTTGTGCTCACACAGAGCCAATACCAGACCTCTGCAGTACCAGAGAAATGCATGTGTACTGATAATGCAATACGATATCACTGAAGTCCTAATGAGGTGGTCCTAAAGTGGCAATTCAATCCCCCTTCGGTACCAGCAGATATTTGTGGAGATCCAATATAATCCAAAAAGTGGTGCCAAGGTGGTAATCATGCAGAGCCAATACAAAGTATCTGCAGCACAGGGGTAATCCCTGTACACAGGCAACACAACACTACTGTAGTGCCAGGGAGGCACTCAGAGTGCCAATCTAAAACCATCAAAGTGGCAGGAGAATGATCCAACAGAGCGATTACAATGCCACTGCACCTCACATGAAGTGCTCCTATTATGCCAATATTACATCTCTGCTGTGCCAACGAAGTACCCAAGCTGAGCTCAGACAATATCACTGCAGTCCTGGGGGGCGCTCCATGATAGATAGATCAATAGATCGATAGATTGATGTGGAGGATTTTCAACAAGTCATAAATCTAACTAAGATAATTCTATTAGAAACACTTCCATGTTTACCTATTTTTTTTTCCATTTTCAGCTTTATAATCTTAATTTAATAAGACAAAAGAGCTGCTCATTGAATGCAGAACCAGTACAACCACTGATTCTCAAAGAAATACTGACTCTTTAAGGGCACCTTATGGTTCTTTACTGAATTGTGTGGTAACTCTAAGCCTAACCCTCACAGAACTACTGCTAGGCAAAGCACCATTTCATTCTGGGAAGGGTTCTTTGCATATGAAGTTGGTTCATTTTGATTTGAAAAACTCCCTCAATGTTAAAAAAAATCAAAATCTTTAACATATGGTAGGCTACCTAGCAGGACACTATCAGTTTAAGAAAACCTGGACTTAGGCTGTGTAACTTTATGTATGCAGTAAGAATCCTTTTAAAACCAAAAGCCACTTGTGTTTTACAAATCTGTTGCCATTTAATTGTGGTCATTTATTGTATGGAGCCTGTAACAGATCCAAATAAATCAAGATTCTTTCCAGAACCTTCATATGGATGGGTTTATTGAGAACCAAAAATGGTTCCCCTATGGCACGGCCATGAAGAACCACTCTGGCACTTTCAGCAAGTTCAGAGAGTTGGTAGCATTAAGTACCTGGGAACCATATTGGAAAACAGCTTGAACTTTAATGAAAACATTCAATACATTTACAAAAATGCCAACAGCATAGCAATTTATTAAGAAGGCTGAGGAAAAGGAACATTTGAGCTAGCATCCTACGGAGCTATTATACACACCATGTTGAGATGCATACTGACTTCTTCATTTCTGGCCTGTTTTGGGGGATTGCCTGTGACTAATAGAAATAAACTTGGGGAAACAACACAGTTGGGGTTGACAGTCACCATTAGGGCTTCAAGAATAATATAACAAAAGAGCAAAAAGAAAAGTGGATTAAATTGTAAAGAAGCCGACACACTGCTTACATAACTGTTTCCAAATTTCGCCTTCTGGAAGATGATACTGGCTGCCAAAACTTAAAACAAACAGAAATTTAAATACTTTTATACAGATGGTAATAAAAGTTTTAAATAAGCCAAATTCAATGTTGGTGAATTAAGCAACTATTCTAGCATTCTGTTTTTTTTTAAATATGTCATTAATGTGTCTTTTATTGCATGCCTTTTATGTAAGAATTGCATGCCTTGTATGTAAGAATGTGCTCTCGTACGTCCTGAACCAGAGAAAATTTCCACTTGTGGACAGTAAAGGTAAAGTAAACTGTGCACCCATCCACATGAGAGGACAATTAAGCAGCTGTAATTTTTTGGAAGTCACAATCATTGACAGCCTAGAGTGGGCACAATACATTTCAGGTCTTGTCGTAAAGATCCACAGAGGCTTTTGCTTTCCCAGACGAAATCCACATGTCTGCAATCTATGGTCGCTCTTCGATAGACAGACAGACAGACAGACAGACAGACAGACAGACAGATAGATAGATAGATAGATAGATAGATAGATAGATAGATAGATAGATAGATAGATAGATAGATAGATAGATAGATAGATAGATAGAGAGTGCATCTGGAAAGTATTCACAGCTCATCACTTTTTCCACATTTTGTTATGTTACAGCCTTATTCCAAAATGGATTAAATTCATTTTTTTCCTCAGAATTCTACACACAACACCCCATAATGACAACGTGAAAAAAGTTTACTTGATGTTTTTGCAAATTTATTAAAAATAAAAAAACTGAGAAATCATCAGTTTCGCCCATTCCTCAGAAAGCCCATTCTTCTTTGCAGCACCTCTCAAGCTCCATCAGGTTGGATGGGAAGTGTCGGTGCACAGCCATTTTAAATCTCTCCAGAGATGTTCATTCGGATTCAAGTCTGGGCTCTGGCTGGGCCACTCAAGGACATTCACAGAGTTGTCCTGAAGCCACTCCTTTGATATCTTGGCTGTGTGCTTAGGGTCACTGTCCTGCTGAAAGATGAACTGTCGCCCCAGTCTGAGGTCAAGAGCGCTGTGGTGCAAGTTTTCATCCAGGATGTCTCTGTACATTGCTGCAGTCATCTTCTTTCCCTTTATCCTGACTAGTTTCCCAGTCCCTGACGCTGAAAAACATCCCCACAGCATGATGCTGCCACCACCATGCTTCACTGTAGGGATGGTATTGGCCTGGTGATAAGCGGTGCCTGGTTTCCTCCAAATGCGACGCCTGGCATTCACACCAAAGAGTTCAATCTTTGTCTCGTCAGACCAGAGAATTTTCTTTCTCATGGTCTGAGAGTCCTTCAGGTGCCTTTTGGCAAACTCCAGGCAGGCTGCCATGTGCCTTTTACTAAAGAGTGGCTTCCGTCTGGCCACTCTACCATACAGGCCTGATTGGTGGATTGCTGCAAAGATGGTTGTCCTTCTGGAAGGTTCTCCTCTCTCCACAGAGGACCTCTGGAGCTCTGACAGAGTGACCATCGGGTTTTTGGTCACCTCCCTGACTAAGGCCCTTATCCCCCGATCGCTCAGTTTAGATGGCCAGCCAGTTCTAGGAAGAGTCCTGGTGGTTTCGAACTTCTTCCACTTACGGATGATGGAGGCCACTGTGCTCATTGGGACCTTCAAAGCAGCAGAAATTTTTCTGTAACCTTCCCCAGATTTGTGCCTCGAGACAATCCTGTCTCAGAGGTCTACAGACAATTCCTTTGACTTCATGCTTGGTTTGTGCTCTGACATGAACTGTCATCTGTGGGACCTTATATAGACAGGTGTGTGCCTTTCCAAATCATGTCCAGTCAACTGAATTTATCACAGGTGGACTCCAATTAAGCTGCAGAAACATCTCAAGGATGATCAGGGGAAACAGGATGCACCTGAGCTCAATTTTGAGCTTCATGGCAAAGGCTGTGAATACTTATGTACATGTGCTTTCTCGATTTTTTTATTTTTAATAAATTTGCAAAAATCTCAAGTAAACCTTTTTCACGTTGTCATTATAGGGTGTTGTGTGTAGAATTCTAAGGGAAAAAATGAATTTAATCCATTTTGGAATAAGGCTGTAACATAACAAAATGTGGAAAAAGTGATGCGCCGTGAATAATTTCCGGATGCACTGTAGATAGATAGATAGATTCTATAGGTGCACCCCGCACTGCCTCAGCTCAACGCAGGACCACAAAGCACTGCAGAGTTTGGTGAAGTCAGCTCAGAATGTTGTTGACACACAACTCGCTTCTGCTTGGGACTTATATAATATACACGCTGTCTCAGAAGGACAAACAGTATAACGACCTCCGCCATGCTGCACAATAACTCTTCTCGTTTCTTCATTCAGGATCATTAGCTCTTGCACCAATAGGTTCAAGAACAGTTTTTATGCACAAGTCATAATGTTATTCAACAGGCACATCTATTGACAACTGACTATTCTTGTAGATATTGTCATGCGTGTGCACATGGAAAACAGCTTGATTCCTTGGGTGACGGTAATTCTCCACCGACACAGGAGGTGGCACTGTGAGCTAACAACTTCTCTTCTTACCCTTCTGCAGAAAGGATGATTGACACCTGACATCACCTCTAGAGTTCATCCACCTGGACCCACCTCTTCCTCCCAGATAACCTTAACCTCCTTAGCGTTACATTTTTTCACAAAAAACATGTAAAAAGTGATGCATTTTTTGTCTTGAAAAATTACATTTTTATGACATCTCCTCTTTCTACTATAAAACATGCAAAACACTAAAAGAACAAAGTCAGAAGTGTAGAAAGTATAACGATAATAATATGAACAGCATGCTGCACATGTGTGAATGACGCAAGTGTCACTTTCAGATTCCCAAAATCACTTTTAGATTCACTGATTGAAGACAGATTCACTTCGTCATCACTGCTGATGAGAGGCGCTTCTTATGAGATGCCATTATGAGGCTAGGAGAAGACACATCTACACCTTTGCACAGGTAACACTTAGGCCTGACGCTTACGCAACATATGCCTATACCGTTGCCCGAATAACACTTGGTACTAATGCTGTTGGCTCTTTTACAGCCTGAGTAAACCTTGGGTCTTAGGCGAAACACATCTCTACCGTTGCCCGATTGACACTTGGGATTAATGCTTTTAGCACTGTTTTGACAGCCTGAGTGACGCTAAAGAGGTTAAATACGGAAGAGCCACTATTCTAACTAGTCACCTTAGACAGAAGTCGGGATGAATCAATTTAGGTTTATACAGTGATCCCTCGCTATATCGCGCTTCGCCTTTCACAGCTTCACTCCATCGCGGATTTTATATGTAAGCATATTTAAATATATATCGTGGATTTCTGCGGACAATGGGTCTTTTAATTTCTGGTACATGCTTCCTCAGTTGGTTTGCCCAGTTGACTTCATACAAGGGACGCTATTGGCAGATGGCTGAGAAGCTACCCAACTTACTTTCTCTCTCTCTCTCTCACGCTGACGTAGGGGGGTGTGAGCAGGGGGACTGTTCGCACACCTAGACGATAGGGACGTTGCTACCTTCTGTGTACAGCTACTTCCTGAAGGACATGCTGCACGGTGCTTCGCATACTTAAAAGCTCAAAGGGCACGTATTGATTTTTGACTTTGTTTTTCTCTGGCTCTCTCTCTTCCTGCTCCTGACTGAGGGGGTGTGAGCTGCCGCCTTCAACAGCTTTGTACCTGCGGTGCTTCGCATACTTAAAACAGCCCTGTTGACCTGTTTGCTTTTCTCTCTCTGACACGCACTCCGTTGAAGAGGAAGATATGTTTGCATTCTTTTAATTGTGAGACAGAACTGTCATCTCTGTCTTGTCATGGAGCACAGTTTAAACTTTTGAAAAAGAGACAAATGTTTGTTTGCAGTGTTTGAATAACGTTCCTGTCTCTCTACAACCTCCTGTGTTTCTGCACAAATCTGTGACCCAAGCATGACAATATAAAAATAACCATATAAACATATGGTTTCTACTTCGCGGATTTTCTTATTTCGCGGGTGGCTCTGGAACGCAACCCCTGCGATGGAGGAGGGATTACTGTAACACGAATTTTCTTTATACTTACTTTAAAGAATTATACAGGGTTGGCTTCGAGGTGCCCCCAAAAATCTAACCTGGAGTACTGTGTGCAGTGTTGGTCTCCAGGCTACAAAAAGGACATAGCAGTACTAGAAAAGGTCCAGAAGAGCAGCAAGGCTAATTTCAGTGCTACAGGGGTTGAATTATGAGGAAAGATTAAAAGAGCTGAGCCTTTACAGTTTAAGCAAAAGAAGATTATGAGGTGACATGACTGAAGTGTTTAAAATTATGAAGGGAATTAGTACAGTGGGTCAAGAATGTTACTTTAAAATGAGTTCATCAAGAACACGGGGACACAGAAGGAAACTTGTTAAGGGGAAATTTTGCACAAACATTAGGAAGTTTTTCTTTACACAAAGAATGAAAGACACTTGGAATAAGCTACCAAGTAGTGTGGTAGACAGTAAAACTTTAGAGACTTTCAAAACTCGACTTGATGCTTTTTTGGAAGAAATAAGTAGATAAGACTGGCAAGCTTTGTTGGGCTGAATGGCCTGTTCTTGTTTAAAGTATTCTAATGTTCTAATGTTCTAACCTTGTCATGTGGTGGCTTTTACAATATACTGTACAGTGTGTGTTTATGTGTCTATATGTTGTATTTAATGTATGCCGTTTAATTCATTGTTGTTTCCGCCCACTGTTGCTGGTATTGTATTGCTACCACTAGTCTATAGGAGATGTGCAAGTAAAAATGTAATTTTACTCCGCAGGCCCTGCTCAAGGGTACAGTGGTGGGTGGCTCCCCCTTTCAGACTGGAGCATATTCACATTTGTATGTGAAATCGTTGAACATTTCTACCTCGGAGATTGGAGCGCGCTCATATATATATGTTATACACAATGCTATTGTGACATCCAACACAAGACAGGATAAGCCAAGTCATGGCACCTCAGAGGCTGGTGCCCAAATGGGCTTAGACCTACAGCTGGTCCTGGTACTACATATATATTTCAATATAAACTTGAACTGAATAGTGCCTTTGCAACAACACAGAAATACCTATAAAAAGTCCAAAAACATGAAAGCTGTTGCACACTGCAGAGCCAGAGATGTATTCTTACAGAAGAAACACAAAGCTGCAGCAATGCCAGCAAGAAGATCCTCGTGATCAAAGTTTCCTCTGTGCTGGGGTGGAAGACAGCAAACTATTTCATTTACATTACCCTATGGGCACTACTTAATATAATGCATTATGAATCTTTTCATATGTATCATCTGTACTGCAGAACACACATGAAAATGTAATTATTAAACTTATTTTTTTAACTATTCAATTCCATATATTTTATTAATTCATTTTTACAGAATATATTGTGACCAAATGCAGAGTGGCCTACCTCATCACATTCTGGAAAAGCAAAAATTAACACCAACCAAAAACATATGTTGTTATTTTAAAACAGAATGCCTTTCATCAAATGCACCACCAGAGCACACAAGTATCCAGAGGCTACTAGACGGGGGTGAAGCCAGAAATTGCAACTGGGTGGGCAAGTCATAAGGTCCGGGGTGGTCCACCTTGATGTTTTTGAACAGCTCCAGGGGAGATGGGGTCCCTTGGAAGTGAGCAACTCAATTGATTGACAATTGAATGATTGATCAACGGTCCAGAGTTGGGGGGGGGGTCCCCCTTAGACTTACAAAAATCACAAAGAAACGTTTGTGTGTGTGTTGGGGGCTAGCTTATTAATGAGTGGGGCCTAGCTTTAAAATGTGGGCCCACATAGCTTTGCCCCGCTACCTGACACCATCAAGTTCAGGGCACAATTCCAGATACAAAAAAAGATTGTTCTTAAGAAATATGAAAAAATACAAGGATATGAAAAGACATAGAAAAGAAATGAAAACGCTGCACCGCCAAATAAAAGCATTCGGCCACCTCCAAAAATGAGGCAGTCCAAGATGTATTCCATTCCACCTCCTCTTTGATTGGGTCACTTTGCATGCACAGGGAATCCTGTTTTATTGAAGGACTTTCTGTCACATTTAAGATGAAAGTTTTAACCTATGCAGGAGTTAAAAGTACTGCTTGCTTTGCACATACATTGTGAGCAGAAAAGTAAAGATTTAACAATAATGAAAGACATCTAAAAAGCACATATGGTACAGATGTATAGGCAGCACCCAGAATATTTAATCAAAATTTGAATATATTCAAATATATAAGAATTTTTCATATAATGATTACCTGAAGAGGATAACCCCAAACTGAATGAAAAATGTTTGAAAGAAGTGGGCATAAGAGAATATAATTGGGTCACTTTCAGGCCAATTTTCAAAGAGCTCACCTACGGGCTTTCCAAGTTTTCCAAGAAATGGCCATTGTGCCTTCCATCCTTTCTAAGCTTTCAGTAGATGGGTGGTATTTCTTGTCATCTTCCTGCCCTACCTTACACACCTGCAAACATGCCCACCTTAACAAGGGGTATTGCTGATGACCCAAAGAAACGGGTTCAATATGACACATTGCGAAGGTGATGACCCAAAAGCCTCAATACAAAAAATAAAATGCATGTGGCAGTTTGGTGAGCTTCCGGAAGGAATACAAGATGAGCTGATGCTTCAAACTGAACGAGAAACTTCTTAGTGCCAGCACTGCGCCCGAAACATTCACTGCAATACCCCCACACAACCAACACTCCAGTACTTACAATAGAAGATGCAGTCTACAGGAACATCACATCTGACGATGGCATACGCAATGCTGAACACCACCAGCACTGCAGCCACACCAAGTCCTAGGACAGCTGATGGCCTGGAAAGACAGAAGGGATCGAGAATCGTGTGAGATTGCTTCAAAACCTCATGGTGTGCACTTCAGTAGGAAATCTGGTTATTGGGGGACCACTGAGGGTCGGCAGATGGAATGTCAGGTGAAAAACAGCTGACTTGGCTTGAGGTGCCTGGTAATCAACTTTAAATGAAATGAACAGAACACAGAGATGTTTTAGTCTGTTTTATGTTTTTTATTTTTTAAATGTTTTAGTCTGCACACAGAAGACTCATCTACAATTTTAACGCAGACCTTTAATGCATAAAGACGATTTAATGTATGCTGGTTTATTCATTGTTGTTTCCACCCACTGTTGCTGGTATTGTATTGCTACCACTAGTCTACAGGAGACGTGCAAATAAAAATGTCATTGTACTACGCAGGCCCTGCTCAATGGTACAGTGGTGGGTGGATGCTCCCCCTTTCAGACTGGAGCATATTCACATTTGTATGTGAAATTGTTGAACATTTCTACCTCGGAGATTGGAGTGCACTCATATATATATATGTTATACACAATGCTATTGTGACATCCAACACAAGACAGGAACATTGGCCTACAGCTGGCCCTGGTACTACATATTTATTTCAATATAAACTTGAACTGAATAATACATTTGGAGAAACACAAAAATACCTATAAAGAGTCCAAAAACGTGAACGATGTTGCACACTGCAGAGCCAGAGATGTACTCTTACAAAAGAAACATTTACGAGGTGTGATCAAAAAATGTGGTGAATGCTGACGCAGAGCACCATCCAAGAACAACAAAAAACAATTCAATGCAGGTTCTGACACGTCCATCTTAGAGCCGAGTTTGTGTCAAGTTTCAACTTGTTTGATACTGTCAGTCGTTTGTGAGCCACTGTTCGAGTTCAAGTGTGTTTTTCAAGTTTGTCATTAATAACGGATATCGAGCAACGTATTAACTTGAAATTTTGTTTCTAATTGCAAAAAGCTTAGGAAACCCATCAGATGTTAAAATCGGTTTATGTGTCACTGCCCCAACAATTAAGTCTGTTTACAAGTGGTTTGATCGATTTCATAATGGATCTGACTCGGTTGAAGATGAGAAAAGATCACCACGTCCTTCAACATCGATAACCGAGGAAAATGTTGAAACGGTTTCATTCTTCATCATGACAACACTCCTTGTCACACATCCCTTCTAGTACAACAATTACATGAATTACAGTACAGTACAGTACAATAAAAACATTATGCTGTGTCCGCATCCACCTTATTCACCGGATCTGGCACCGTGCGACTTCTGGCTGTTCCCTAAATTGAAAATGACCATGAAAGACAAGCGATTTCAATCCACTGAGGACATCCAGGCAGCCATGACAGCCCAACTAAAGACACTCTTGAAAGAAAACTTTCAGAACTTCATCGCAAAGTGGCAGGAGCGTTGGGATAAGTGCATTCGAAGTGGAGGAGAGTATTTTGAAGGTGACTAGTAGTTGTAATTTTACTGCAATTTAAAACATTCACTGTATTTTTTGATCATACCTCATATTAAAGTGTACATAATAGAAGAAATACACATGGTACTCATCCAAAAAATAACACGATACACGGGTGTTTAATGCTGAATCAAATTTACCGTCCATTTGTCTTCTTTATAGGTAACCTGGGCTTGTCTGATTTTCACAAGTTTGTCAATATCAGAGTTAAATGAAATGAAGAGAGCGCAGAGAGGAATATGTTTTAGTCTGCAGGCAGAAGACTCGTCTACAATTTCTGCACACATCTTTAATGCACAAAGACGATGCCCCCAGTGCCTGCTGGCTTGTTGTACAAACAACGCTAGAATGTTTTTTTTGGGAAGCCACAAGAGTTTCAATTCTTTGTTTAAAAAAGTCAAATGTTTTCTTCTCAATGGTGAATGCTTTGTTTCTAAATGTCTTTATAGCCGAAGGATTCATGCTTTCATTTGGCAGTACCACATCTCAGAATAATGCTGTTGTTCTTGACGCTTCATACTGAAAGAAAATGTAACCCTCAGAAAATATGGGTTGTATGTTCTTTGGTTCCAATTTTTTGGATGAATCTTGTGAGTTTGAAAAGAATTGGAAGAGTTCAGACTAGATGATGCTAAGGGGCATTTGAGAAACATGTCTTGTAACTTTCTTAACTCTTCAAACCCAGCCCCATTGTTTTGGACCCACCGGCAGGACTGAACAATAATGCAATATTTTTTTAAAAATTCCATAAAATCATTCATTTTTACTCATTGCTACATTTAAAGTGCAGTGTTTTGCTGTTAAGATGCTGTGTTGCACAGCCTGAAACCATGTTGCAATGTCTTTCTGTCTCCCCTCAAAGATCGCCGAATTGCGTCATCCCAGAAACACTTGTCTCCAACCACTCCCTTCATGGCTTTCTTGAATGTCCTGACTCAACTGCGTACAATTTGAGGCACAGACTTTATCTACTAAATGAGAGGGGTGTTTCAAGTTTTTAATGACACCACATTCCACTTTCTACGTTTTCCACTTCCTATATTTCAGGATTTTTTTATTTTGTAAAGACATTTTTGAATCTTGTATTGCTGGTGATACAATTTGGATACAGAGTGTAAGATCAGTATAAGATCTGCCCGTTAACATCATACAGGGGTTAAAGCTGATCAATCCATTACGTGACAAAAGTACACGTGCTCCACACACCGGGGGGGGCCCCCCAACAGGTTAGCACAGTATAATAATACCGACGACCCACTATGGACAACGAGGGGTGACATCTAACATCCTAGGACTCCAAATGGGCTTTGACCAGCACTGCTATGGAAATCTTTTATTTGAAAAGAGTGAAAACAGAGAAAAAGAATCTTATTTCTTGTACTGCTGGAAAACAGTAACATTACAAGAAATAAATTGTTATTGCTATTGTATAGTCCAAAATCACACAAGGAATGCCTCGAAAGGCCTGACTAGGCCCCGTTTTTTGACAGCTCCCCAGCCGTGATTCCCTAAGAAGACAAGAAAAGACTCCCCAAAAAAAAAAAAAAAAACCTTGTAGGGGAAAAAAATGGAAGAAAACTTGGGAAAAGTAAATTCAGAGGGAGACCCCCTTCCAGGCCGTTTGGATGTGCAAAGGGTGTCAAAAAACAATAAATACAATTCACAAAACAGAACCCGAGCTTCGTAAGCCTCTTCACAGGGTTAGATGGCTTTTCTATTATTATTAGTATTACTATTATTATTTCTATTATTTCCTTAGACAAAATGAGATCAATTAGCCATTTTAATTGTAGATATGTTATAACCATTTTTTTCTGGTTGCTCCTGATACATTCACTGACACTTACATAGTGTATGATGGCTTATTTCAAAACCTGTGTAAAAAACAATAACATTCAAAGTTCATTTTATAGTAAAAATTTTACTGAATTTTGCAACCGATTCTACTGTAAGATTCATTTACTACATAGCTAACTTTCCAGCTACAAAAATTCTGAAAGAGAAATGTCTGCTCTCGTTGGTTTGGACATGTGCAGGGAATGATGCTGAGTATACTGGGATAAGGATGCTAAGGATGGAGCTGCCAGGCAAGAGGAAACCAGGAAGGCCTAAGAGAAGGTTTATGGATGTGGTGAGGGAGGACATGAAGGTGACAGGTGTAACAGAGCAAGATGCAGAGGACAGAAAGACATGGAAGAAGATGATCTGCTGTGGTGAGCCCTAACAGGAGTAGCCGAAACAAGAAGAAGAATGAATCATGTGATGTGAAACAGGCTGTCATCTGCTTGTAACTGGAATTATGGCAGTCATATGTCAAATGCTCCTTTGACTGTGTGCTGAACTGAAATCTGCAATCAGTAACCCTCTAAACATTAAAGCAGTGGCTGATTCATTATTATTATTATTATTATTAAGCTAACGACCCATCTGGGACGTCCAGTGCGACCCACAGGTTGCGAGACACTGACTTCGACCTCTCATTGATCAGCACTATAGTTGGGGTGTTTTGAGAGAACCAGGAATCCATTTGAGCCGCATATTCGATGTCATTGCGCCCTCCGATGGTCAAAATATGCAGGTGCAGTAAAAAAAAAACGTAATTTCAACTGCTGCTCCATCATCCGCTGGCAACAAAACGGAGAAAAGTACGTTGAACAACGTGTTTGTAAGTAAGCCCATGTCCTTATCGAAACAAAGTTTCTTTTTTTACGAATGTGGCCGTGTGTTTCTTAATTTACCTCCACAAAAAAGGTGCGCACCACAGAATCGTTTTATTTTTCATTTCTCAGTGATCCATTCAGAATGCCGAATTACCTAATAGTCGTCTTTAGCTTCTCTTGTGCTTTATCAGGAAGACGAAACAACGAGCCTAAAATTTTTAGGTTTGTTTTTGACTGACGTCCAAAATCCAACCCGATGTATGTCAGGCAACATTACGACTGTTAACAGTTATCTGGTACCCTTCTCTTGTAGCCCAGGTGCCACAGCATGGCAAACAGAGCCACACTGCCCCCTGCCACCAGTTCCAGTTCCAGCGCGCATAGTTCGCCTAATGATTGCTGATACTGGGTTGAAAAGCCTCACCCGATCTTGCATCAGCGGAGTGCAGAAAGTGAATATTCGCTTAATATGCGCATAGAATATTAAAAGGTATTATAAAGCAATCACGGCGAGCAGAATGAAACACAAAACAGGTCACAAGCAAGACTCGTTGTTTATTGAAAATGTTGAAAACTGACATTGAGGACTCAGCCCCCTCTTAAATATCGATGAACACTTGTCTACATCCAGACATTACCAGTCAATCTACACTGCTACAACTACTACGGCTGGTAAACACCCGACCCTGCATCAGCTCGATTTGGGACGCCGACTGTCAAAAGTGTTTTAGAAAATCTGTACGAGTTTATTCAGCCAATGCCGGCTCCACTGCTTCGCTTTTTATCAGCTGACAACTTAACTCTTGTTGACATTTCTGACTGCATTGCCTAACATGAATTACGCAGCCGGTCTGTCTAGCTTAGGACGTGTCTCCTCTCATTCACTTCTACATGAAAATGTTTATTTTTGTTTTGTTCTGTTTTTTTAATTAATTATTTTTAAGGTAAGTGGACCCACGATTTATTCTCATATAAACCTACAAATGTATAATTATGGTTTTTGCCAGTTATTTTAGTAGTATCGACTTAACTATTGTGAGTAGAATTTACTACAACTTGCTAAATAACTGCAACTAACTCAAAAAAGTGGGGTTTTAATTATTTTTTATAGCATCGTTTAAAAAAGTAAATCCTACTTAAATAATATGTTGTATTTACTAAATATACTTAAGGTTCTGTATTTTAGCACACATTATTTCAGTAATCCTAAAAAATTACATAAATTAAAATATCCTAACATTTTAATATAAGGGGTGTAACAAACCACTTATAACATATCAACATAAACTATAAATAAAAGAAACACTCATTTATTTTGACTGATTGCACTTTTCGTAGAATCTTAACATTATTTGTTTTGTAGTTATGATGCTGCATTGACAGTAAAGAAAAAAGTTGCTTTTGTGATGTAAAGTGTAAAACAAGTTTGCCTCTGTATCAAAAACATGTCATAAATCAACCACAAAAACCGACGACAGTGCAAGTTGAAGACAATTTGGTGCCCTTGGCAGAGTGGGTGGACATCGCCCTCATTGTCCACAGCAGGTAGTCGGTATTATTAGACTTCGAATACCTATGTGGTTCCCCCTCGGTGTCCGGAGCGCGCACAAACGGCGCCCCTTTGTGTACATACTGCGGATTTTAAGGTGCATGCGCACCTTTACTTTCATAAACGATGCCCATGGGGTGACAGCTGCCACTCAGTATCATCAGTGATTGGACGAAAACGGGGGTTGGAGGTTGACCCTCCTTGGTGTCCGGAGCGCGTGCCTCTTAACTTTCATAAAGGGCGCCCCTCAGATGACGCGACTGACTATGTCGCCTGTTGCATTGACCGGCTCTGACCGATGACAATCTTAAAAGTCTTCAAGTTTCGTTACAACTGTACAAAGGTGTGGGGATCCTTTGGACCGCAATACAACAAAAGGGCGGGGTTTATGCAAAACATCATACTTTACGCAAACAATGTGCATAGTCATGTGCATAAAACGTAATTTTTTTAAGCGAAATTAACTTAATGTGCATCGGGAAATTAAAATATTTCATTATGTTTTGAGGATTAAAAAGTGTTAATTTTTAGTACATTTAACATCAAATGCGTGAGTATTTAGAACAGCCTCCGAGTCTGAATACGCTTCTGTTAAAAGAAAACACTTTAATTTCTTTAGTTCAACATCAGTTCATTGTGTTAATGTGACATGTGAGAGATTTCTGTAACTAAAAGTTAAGTAACCTTAAATTTAATGCAAAAAGTAAACATCGGTCCGTAAACGTTTTTTTTTCAGTGTTTGCAGGGTGGTTATATGCATTGTGCATCGTCTTACTGATTGTCCCAAGTCCTTATCGAGACCATACACACGACTACAAGCAGCCGGACAAAGATATTGTTCCTTACGCATTTGGTAAAATTCAGGTCGTAAGAAGGACTTGAGATTTCTAGATATGAGCGGCGAAGTCACAAAGTATCGTTAGCTCTTTATTCTTAAGTTCAAGTTGGAGTGACTACTCAGACTAGTGACCTATAGTGGCTTCGGTTTTGGGACTGTAAAACATCCCAACCACCTACTGATTCCGCGACTCTGAGAAAGTCACCCATTCTAACAGTCCTACAGAAAAAAAAAACGAAACATAACTGACATGCACGTGCGATTTCTGAAATATACATAAGCTTAAGCCTCTCCAGTGCCACTACAAAGGCGGTGCTGCCCGACCTTTCTTATTAATGTCTATCCTCCAGAGGCAGTGTGTTTCTCCACTCACCGCTGCATTGAAATCGTTAGCCGACCGTTAATGGGTGAATCACTCTTGTACTTACTCTTCAAAAGTCGAGACCCGGTTTGCCAGGTATGCAACTGGAAACGCACATAGAGAGAGCAAAAACACCCGGAGCACTGGAGGCACGAACATTTCCGCGTTAGTCCCACCGAACTCTCTGAAGACACGTGCCTGTTGACGCACTTAGCTGGAGATTCTAGTCGGTTGTATTCAGACGACAACCTGGCATGGTTTCGGGTTAAATCCCAGTCAGAGCTGCCCGTCCTCGGCTGCACGCTGTTTCGGCGTAGCCTGAGAGTCAAGTTAAGCAACTGGTACACGTCGCATTGTGTCGCGATCTCAAAGTCCGCGGAGCTCTCGAGTGACCCCTTCCGGTCGAAGCGAACACACCGCGATCTGGTGAGTTTTTCGGTGATTGTGAAACTCGCAGTCTACTGAAGAAAAAGTGGCGGGGCGGGGTAATGATATGGCTGTGCCGATAATCAGCCAAATCGGCATCGTTGAGCGAGAGAGCAAAAGTTAATCACTGCTGCAGCCTTTTCGGAAGTATACAAAATCTGAAGAAGTTAGAAAATGTAACCATGGCGTAACATTCACGTGCTTTCGAGGACTGAGCAGGCACTGCGTCCCTCAGTGGACTCTGAGTTCAGCAGATCACTTCTATAACCTTCTCAACCCATTTCAGTGCTGGAGCTGGGGTTATGGAGTTATTGGTGGAGGTTTAAATGTTATCCTACAAGGATTAGGCAAAAGGCTGAAAACAGGCCTGGACAGGACTCTAGTCCATCACAAAGACAACCCACACTAACACACACATATGCCCCATATTCACATACAGTGACAATTTACAATTGCCAATTAACATAACCTAAATAAATTTTAAAATTAAATTGTAAGCAGTTCCTGCATTGCTTGAGCTTCTCAGGTAGTTATTTTCATGAAATGACACTTGCAAAGCTATTCAGTTATGACAAATTTTAGGGAATAACAGAAGTGAAAGGCTAACTTTATTAAAGTGACTGACCATTATGCATATCAGATGAATGTGTCACTCTGCTGGTGAATTATCGGGTGACCATATTGTCAAAGTGCCAAACCACGATACTTGTACAGCACGTATGCCCACGGAGAAAGCCCATCCTCATTTGTTTAATGCCTGCTTTATCTCATTATCATCAGAGAGGGATCAAAAACACTTTCAGAAATGAACATGTATGCTTCCACACAGTGGTTGATGTGGAAACTATCATGTTTCAGCCAGCATTTTCCCCCTGGCTGGAGTTCACAGTTGTGTTGCTTGTGTGTTTTGTTTAATTTTGTATCATTTATTTGTATTAATGCTTGTTTTGTACATTTAACTGTGTGTGTGTGTTGGGAAAGGGGCATAACCTTTGTATTTTGTGGTGGTTTCCCTAGGGGCGGGGCCACCTGCCAATCACCACCAGGAATGACCCTTAACTCTATTTAAGGGAGGGCCTCCCATAGATCCTTGTGGCTCATTGAATGTTTTAGGGAGTGGAGAGTTCTGGTGAGTTTCTGTGGTATTACTATTGCTTGTATTTTCTGAATTTTCGACCCTGTGCTTTGTTTTTCTACTTTGTCTTTGGATTTCATTTTAGGACTGTTTATTGATTTTTAGAACCCTTGCTCTGTTTATGACCTTCCCTCTGGATTTAAGATTGGGACTGTGTTTATTGTTATGTCTTGAAGTTCTGCTCTGTTTTTGATCACGATTTTTGGATTCTGTATTGGGACTTTATTACTGGGCGGCACGGTGGCACAGTGGGTAGCGCTGCTGCCTCGCAGTTGGGATACCTGGGGACCCGGGTTCACTTCCCGGGTCCTCCCTGCGTGGAGTTTGCATGTTCTCCCCGTGTCTGCGTGGGTTTCCTCCGGGCGCTCCGGTTTCCTCCCACAGTCCAAAGACATGCAGGTTAGGTGGATTGGCGATTCTAAATTGGCCCTAGTGTGTACTTGGTGTGTTTGTGTGTGTCCTGCGGTGGGTTGGCACCCTGCCCAGGATTGGTTCCTGCCTTGTGCCCTGTGTTGGCTGGGATTGGCTTCAGCAGACCCCCGTGACCCTGTGTTCGGATTCAACGGGTTGGAAAATGGATGGATGGATGGACTTTATTACTGTGTATCGCCTTGCCTTTTCAGGCATCTCCTTTGTGTTCTTCAGAGTTTTGGGGCTTGCACAGCCTTTTTTGCTAAAATAAGCCATTTATTTTTATAAACACTAGGGGGCTCACCAAACCACACATACCCCCCCCCCCCCCCCCCCCCCCAAGGAGGCGGTATGCTCTGTTGTGAAGAGGGGGGCTGAACGCATCCCTCCAAAACCCCTCTTAAATGGTGATACAATGGGAAACAAATAACAGTTGTTTATTTTTACCTCCTCTTTGCTTGATCAGCTGCTGGCTTGCTGCTGCTCCCGTGCCGTGTGTTCTGCATTTCATGCAACACTTCAAATGTTTTAAAGTCACTGCCTTGTCTCTCTTCTCCCCCAGACAACCTCAAACACTATTCAATCTCTTTTTTCCATTTGTTTGCGCTAATATGAGCTTTACTCTCATTTTCTTGAGACTTTCGAATTTTCCCACTTCCATTATCTCTAACCTGCTCTGCATGTGTATCACGCCCATCTCGGGGGACATGAAAGTGTCTCTCTGTCTCTGTCTCTCAAAGATCTCTCTTCAAAAGATCACGTCTCGTCGCAGTCTCATCCCAAGTTTTTTTTTATAATAGAGAGATTTGTCTCGGCCCTTTGGGTTCCTAGTCGAGGTATTTTGACTGTGTTTCTAGTGGGCAACCTTGGAAGTGTTCATAGCAGCTGTGCTTGACTCAGGTAAACATAACGACAGAAACAAATAAATGGCAGGACTGTCTGTTTTTATCTGCTGCTGGGTCTTTGCTGCAATGGTGTTCACATTTAACACAAGTTCTTAATTATTCTTTCCCCTTTGGAGTTTTGACATATGCCAGAAGAGATCCTACTCTGTTGGGCCCTTGAGCAAAGGTCTTGCAGAAGGCAGTTTCCCCTTGGGGATTAACAAAGTATATAAAATATACTCTAATATAATATATATAAAATATCTCTCTCTCACACACTCTCTCGCTCGCTCACTCGCTGTCACTCTCTCTCTTGCTCTCTCACTCTCTCTCTTGCTCTCTCACACTTTCTCTCTCTCTCGCTCACTCTCACTCTCTCTCTCACTCGCTCTCACACTCTCACTCGCTCACTCACTCTCTCTCTCACACTCTCCCTCGCTCACTCTCTCTCACTCACTTGCTCGCTCTCTCTCTCTCTCTCTCTCTCTCTCTCTCTTTCGCTCACTTGCTCTCTCTCTCTCTCTCTCCTCTCTCACTCACTTGCTCTCTCTCTCTCTCTCTCCTCTCTCTCTCACTCACTTGCTCTCTCTCTCTCTCTCTCTCTCTCTCTCTCTCTCTCTCTCTCTCTCACACACACACTGGCTATCCTCTCCCTGCTTTCTGCCTTCTTCTCCTGCAACCTCTGTTTGTCTTTTTTTTGGCACGGGGACATGGATCAGATGTGGCAATTAGCAGCTCCCGGCACCAAATACGGATGCGGGCGACTCCTCATCTGTGCACTTAAGTGGGGACCATCCGCATCACGAATCACTCGGAAACCGCTCGGGCCACACTTACCACGCCCCTCTCTAAGCCATGAGTGTGGCAATTATTTATTTAAAAAGTGGCCTTGTTGACTTGAGCTGTGGACCCGCTACACCTCATGCTGGAACTGAGAGTTATGAGGTACGAGGAGAGATTGAAGGAGTTGAACCTTTACATTTTAAGCAAATGAAGATTAAGAGGTGACATGATTAAAGTGGTCAATACAAAAAGAATTAGTGCAGTGGAACCCAGCTATTACTTCAACAAGAACAAAGTGAAAACTGGCTAAGGGGCAGATTTCACACAAACTTGAAAGCATTTCTCTTTAGGAACCACAGATGTATGGAACAAGTACCCAAGTAGAGTGTGCTTCAGTCCAGAAATTGATTCTTTGGTATCATAGCTAAGAGCCATCCCCCAATCACCAGCTTGCAACCTTCTGAATTCAATGACGCCGTCTCTTCTCAGTGAATCTTCAAGAGAAAGCTTCCCCTTGCTCTGTGAATGAATGGGATAACTTCCATGTGCATGACATCATGCTGACTCTCGGCCAGCAGTGATTGGCAGCTCATGAAAAATGAGTTCTTTTTGAACGATTCTTTTCAGTGAATCATCTAAATTGATTCCAGAGATTGAATAAATTGACTCAGTAGAGTGTCCTGCGTGAGGTCACCAGTGTTTTTTGTTTCACCAACACTTCTTCTTCTTTCTGCTGCTCCGTTACGGGTTGCCACAGCGGATCATCTTTTTCCATATCTTTCTGTCCTCTGCATCTTGTTCTGTTACACCCGTCACCTGCATGTTCTCTCTCACCACATCCATAAACCTTCTCTTAGGCCTTCCTCTTTTCCTCTTACCTTAACATCCTTCTCCCAATATACCCAGCATCTCTCCTCTGTACATGTCCAAACCAGCATAATCTCACCTATCTGACTTTGTCTCCCAACCGTCCAACCTGAGCTATTTAATATGCATGAGCAAGAACCACCTGAATTATGAGTCTTGGATCATTTTGATTCATGAACGACTCACTACCCAAGAACCAGTCTCATGATTCTCGTTCATCTGATTTGCGAACAAATAATTATAAATTGTTCTCATTCATTTTTGATTCTGCAATATGGTGCCTCTAGGGTTGGTGGTTGGTGTCACTCAGTGCAGTAAACAAGGCTGGATGAAGGTTCCGGGTGATGTGATGAGTGGAGCTCGTAGCAGAGAGCTGATCATACAGTACACTCTTAAAAATAAAAGTGCCAAAGTGGTTCTTCAAGAGCAATGCCATAAGGGATCCATTTCTGGTTCCCAAAAGACCCATCCACATGAAGACTCAACAAGGAACCTTTATTTATTTATATCCGAAACAAGCTTCATACAGTACTGTAAGTAATCATGGCTCATGGTTTTTAAAGGACTTTTGCTGCATACAATAACACAGGTTAAGTCCAGCTTTTCTTAATCTGTCAGTGTCCTGTCAGCCTACCATACTTTAAAGATTTCAGGATTCTTCTACGGGCGGCATGGTGGCGCAGTGGGTAGCACTGCTGCCTTGCAGTTGGGAGACCTGGGGACCTGGGCTCGCTTCCCGGGTCCTCCCTGCGTGGAGTTTGCATGTTCTCCCCGTGTCTGCATGGGTTTCCTCCGGGCGCTCCGGTTTCCTCCCACAGTCCAAAGACATGCAGGTTAGGTGGATTGGCAATTCTAAATTGGCCCTAGTGTGTGCTTGGTGTGTGGGTGTGTTTGTGTGTGTCCTGCGGTGGGTTGGCACCCTGCCCGGGATTGGTTCCTGCCTTGTGCCCTGTGTTGGCTGGGATTGGCTCCGGCAGACCCCCGTGACCCTGTGTTCGGATTCAGCGTGTTGGAAAATGGATGGATGGATGGATTCTTCTACATATTAGGAAGTTTTTCAAAGCACAAAGAACCAACTTCATATGCAAAGAACCCTTCTCAGAATGTAATGGTGCTTTGTCAATCAATGGCTGTACAAGGAACTACACAACCCAGTACAGAACCATAAAATGCCATTAAAGAACCAGGATTTTTAATAGTGTGCTGCAAACAATGCAACATGCAGACACCTGGCCATTAATGCAGGGTGGTGATTCCCACTATTACTGGCAGGCAGAAACTCAACCTTTTTGTCAAGTGTTGGGCTGTGGGGGTCTTCCTTTAGTTTTTTCTGCCTGAAACACTACACAAAAATTTTATACACGGTCATTTGGAAGTCACCCCCTTTTTTTGGTATCACTTGGTGTGGTCAGTGACACCACTGTTCTGTAACAAGACATCTTATTTTATTTATGCATCTTAAATATGTCATTGTGCTTTGTGAACAGAAACCGGACCAATGCCATATAAATGATCATGTTAAATATATAATTAATGAATTAGTTATAGTGTATATCATTAATTACATCCATCCATCCATCCATTTTCCAACCCGCTGAATCCGAACACAGGGTCACGGGGGTCTGCTGGAGCCAATCCCAGCCAACACAGGGCACAAGGCAGGGAACCAATCCCGGGCAGGGTGCCAACCCACCGCAGGACACACACAAACACACCCACACACCAAGCACACACTAGGGCCAATTTAGAATCGCCAATCCGCCTAACCTGCATGTCTTTGGACTGTGGGAGGAAACCGGAGCGCCCGGAGAAAACCCACGCAGACACGGGGAGAACATGCAAACTCCACGCAGGGAGGACCCGGGAAGCGAACCCAGGTCCCCAGGTCTTCCAACTGCGAGGCAGCAGCGCTACCCACTGCGCCACCGTGCCGCCCTCATTAATTACAGTATCTATAAATTAATAAACAGTGATATCATGTACATATTTGTATACACACATACATATCAAAATAATGTATGAATTATTAAATTATACTTTTGTAATGCAATCAGAGGGAAAGGGACTCCCTATGTATGTCAGACAGTAAATGAAACAAACAAATCAAAAGAATTGATTCACTTCAATGCCCATCAATATCATCCAGCCCTTGTTCATAATCACACCTGTCCTGTATTGTGTTAGCCTATAGTATGATTATGATTATGATTGTGTTCAACAGAGAGTCGTGACATGTTGCATGTTTCTCCTCAAAGACATCCATTTAGGGACAACTTCTACCAACAAGTGGTAAGGATGCTGAACAGTCAATCAAAAGAATTCAGTTATTGCAACATAACAAACATTATGCATATATGCATTGAAAATCTTATATCTCCCACATGTATAGCAATGGGGGAAAGTTTTACATGCATAGTCACGCTGGAGGAGGCATATTTTGGGTTTGAACCCCTCTGGAAAGACATAGTAGCACTAGGGAAAGTCCAGAGAAGTGTGAATAGTGTAGTGTCCCGGCCAGGTTGAAACCCGGGGGTGGAAGTGACTGTTGGGCAGAGGACTGACATCGTGTGTATGATTGACAGTAAAGGGAGTAAAAGGGGCAGCACCGTGAATGGAGGGGCAGTGGACGGGGGCAGGATTTTTTTTTTCTTTCTGGATGGTTCGAGAGAGAGGGCTGGTGGATGTGAAAGGGGTGATGCCTGAGAAATCAGAGGTTTTGGGTTTTTTTTTTTGTTTAACTAACAGCATCTCTCAGGGCCTTAACAATGACAGATTCATAGACAATTGTAAATAGTTCATTCATTTTGCTTTTACAATCGTGTAATTTTTTTTTTATTGTTCCAGTAAACTGTCCTGCAATTCCTTCTTTGTTCTTCTGGGTTTCTTTCTTTTCCAAACCTGACACTTTGAGGTCAATACAATATATTTGATTACATTTCCAATTGATTGGTCAGAGATGGAATTATGATTCATTTACTTTCTCGTGTCCTCCTGAAATGAATTCTTGGCTGTTTCTCATTTACAGGTGTACTTTGTACATTTTGAGTAAGCCTCTTAGCCTAACAATTGAATGGATTTTTAATTGTTGGATCCCCAAAACAGTGTTTGTCATTCAGGGATGGATTAAGACTCTGTGGTGCCCCTAAGAATCAGCGCCTCTTGTGCCCTCATATACACGCACATATCGAATGTAATACATAATACACCAAAGGCATTTTCATAAACAAGACAATCTTCTAATATGCAGACACTTGAGAATTGTATTAATTTTCTTAAATTCAAATGAAGGTCCGATACAGTGAGTCCTCTCCATTTAATTCTTCCAAAATAACAAGTCAAGTTTTGAAAGTCCAAAAATTTCTGCTGTCTACCACACTACTTGGTCTCTTACCAAGTACAGACTACTTGTCTGTGGTTCTCTGTATAAAGAAAAACTTCCTGATGTTTTTGCAAATTTTACCCTCAACAAGTTTCCAACTGTGTCCCCATGTTCTTCTTTAACTCATTTTAAAGTCACAGTCTCAATCCACTGGACTAATTTCATTCATAATTTTAAACACTTCAATAATCATGTCACTTCCTAGTCTTCTTTTGCTTAAACATAAAAGGCTAAGCTCTTTTAATCTTTCCTTATAATTAATTCATCTCCTGATGTCCTGGAATCAATTTAGTTGCTCTTCTGTGGAGTTTTAGCTGTCTGTACAAAAGCAGGATCCATCTACTGTATAATAAAACGCTAAGATCTGTGTGTGTGTCCAGTCCCTCTGAACAATCTGATTGGTCAGTTTGGTTTTGTTGTGATCAGAGGCATAGCTAAGGTTTTCAGCGCCCGGGGACAACTGAAGATTTTGTGCCCCCTCCTGTTTGCCAAAATGCAATGGGGAAGTTTCGTAACATCAATTTGGAGCCCCCTGGATGCTGTGCCCGGGGACAGATGTTCCCCCTTACCCCCAAAAACGCCACTGGTTGTGATTGGTCAGCTTGGATTTAATGATGCAATTAAAAGATGATGTGTGAGTGTGAGACACACAAGGAGGAGTAACGGCTTAGGTAGCACGCTGAGAGTCACCTTTGATGTGGCAGGAGACCTCAAAGGATGTGCAGGCAGAATGAAGCTTTATTGCATGATGGACACATGGCCTCATTACAGATGAACTGAGCAATTAGCAGCTCAGCTACCTTTCATTTATTGCAGTCCTTATCAAAAGTTTACCTCACTCACTATCTGACTCCAACTTCCCTTTGTCTTGTTCCTGTCTCAAATTAGTTCCACCAATATTTCCCAGCCTAATGAGTGTAGCACTCTAGCTTATCCATCATGGCCACCTGGCAGGCCCTCTCCCCACCCTGAACCCGTCCAGTTCCTGCCAACATTATCTCTAGACCTCAACTCACGTTTGGCAACTGGAAAAGGGGGGGGTTCTACCTGTCAGTCTCTCTCCACATGTCTGACCTTCACTCATTAAAGCCTTAAAGACTGAAGAACAGTCGTAGACTACTAAGCACTGTTGTAAGTCGCTCTGGATAAGAGCGTCTGCTAAATAATGTAAATGTAAATGTAAATTAAATACTGGTGGTTTCCAGCTTGCTAAAAAAAATAAAAAATATACAGGCACAGGCCTTTTTGTGATTTAACCCTTGCTATACTAACATGCATTATTGATGTAATGCTTATTTTCATATTTGTTCATGATTTTCTTGGAATATATGCAAATCATCAACTTTAAGAATATACTTTTCTATACCTTCAAAGATGGAAGGAATAAAAGTGAATAGGAGGTGAGGAAGGTGCTTTGAAATGACAGAGTTTGAGAAGCAGGCTTTACAGAAACACGGTGGAGAGAAGGAGCACTGGTCAAGAGAAGTTCAGACACTAGAGAATATTGAGGAAAGGCACATGTAGGGCAAGAGGTAACAAATATTTTTACATTCATTTTATTGTCTTCAACAGGTAACGTGGCTAGCAATATATAAAGGTGAACAGAGTGCTTTATAAGGAAATAGAAAAACAGGAAGAGGCTAAAATGGCTTTGTTAAAAATTGAAGACCCTTGCTGTACAGCCACTCCTCTTACTTGCTGAGTAATTGGTCCTCCTAATGCACAGTCTACAGAAATGCTGTAAGGCTTCTGCTGCAGATCATCAGGCAGAGGCCCAGGGCACCATCATCACTTTCATATTCATTGGACTCAATAACATTAGCATCTTGCTTCTTGGTAGTTGCATCACTCCCACTAGAGATTACCACAACAACAGGCACCCCCCTCAGAACAGGCCAGGCTAATATGAGCTTCTTCCCTTGAAATGCTAAATCTTTAAGGTTTAGACGCTTCATCAGCCTTACCTAATTAATGATTGATGCAAAAACATAGCTGTTCATCCAATGATTTAAGCCTATGGACATTTACTAAAGGTGAACGTTAGAAGATTAATAGCAGTTGGAATGAAAGAGTATTGAACTGGTTGCTTTTTGTCCTTGAAGCCCTGAACCTGTGACCTGAAGGCAACAACTGGAATTGAGAATGTGGTGGGTGAGTCCTGTGTGACAGAATACACGCTGCTTTCCATAATGCTTGTTTATTAAACAGGTCTGTTAGATTTGTCTGTTGAGACCTTGTTATTTTATTTCTCCATTTTACAATTTGATTTATTTTGTTTTATTGCGGACATTGAGATTTCCAAACCAGGCAAGAAGAATGTAAGTAAAGGCAGACTCACTACTGTTTTCAATGAAGGCAATCACAGAGTCAGATGAGAATGCAAAACAATTCTTTATTTACACACAGATATGCACAAATGTCTCAGATCATGGAGTGAGCAATTAATTAAGCAATTCATACTCTTTTATACTCTCTGTTACCATTACCTTATCTAATACATCATGTAATCTGACTCTTAATATGTAGAACTCTTTCATCTTAGCCAATCAACCACAGCCACCAGTACTTCGTATATATGTCTGTTCTTCTATTACTATAAACATTGCTTTGTTAATAGGGGTGTCTTACAGGTTTTCCCATTGATCTTATCACTGCTTCATAATAGGGGTGTTTGGGCTTTCTCACTAGTTTATCCTTGCTTTTTAAGGGGGTGTTCATTAAACATTTACTTCATTTTTACCATGGGAAATAAAGCTGGTGGTTCCTCTAAAATGAGGTTGATCTCATATGCTCAAGCGTTAAGCCATGTTTAGTTAACCCTATTGTTCAATTTATGTTTTAATAATTCATTGTTACAACTTCATTTAAGTATATCAGGTCAGGTCAGGTTGGGGAACATGCACTGGTACAGCATGTTGCTGTGCCCACCACATGATAAAATATCTCAGAATCCTGGTTGGCAAAACCCCAGGCAGACAAGTGGTCCAGTCCCACCCAGACCATCTGTCTGCCACAGCCTGGTGCTACTTGGGCATTCCCTTGGCCTGGTCCAGCCACTCAGGTGCTCAACAATAAGGATACTGTGAGGCAGATCAACCTCGGGGAATCACACCACGTAACTTTAATGCCGTATCTGATGCTCATTCACGATGCGGGTAATGTGCCTCATTTGGGACTCCATGAGCAACTGCTCATTCAACACAAAGTCACACCAGCGGTACCCAAGGATTATCCGAAGAGACACTGAACCGAAGGAGTCCAGTCTTTGTATCAAGTCACTGGACAGCATCCATATCTCTCAACCACATAGCAAAACAGAGAGCACCAGGACTCTAAAGACTTGCACCTTCGTCTTTTTGCAGAGATATTGGGAGCACCACACACCCCTTTCCAGCGACCTCATGAACCCCCTACGCTCTCCCAATCTGTTTACTGTACTGTACTGTACTGATGGCTGTGCCCAAGAGGTCATTAAAGGTCTGGATCTTGGTTTTTATCCAGGATGCTCGCAAGCCCAGACATTCTGAAACCTCACTCAGTCTTTCAAGAGCATCGTTGGCAAAGTCAAGATCAGTGAATCTTTCTTCACCAACAGATGCCCCACAGCCACTGGACCCCATGACCCTGCCCAACACCCAGTCCATTAAAGCATCGAACAGAGTAGGAGCAAAACACACACAAGTACTGTATATACTTGTAATAACTTGTAAAGATTATATATTAACTAAAATTCCATAGTGCAAGATTTAAAAAAGAGTGACATAATTGTAGAAACTCACACTAAACAGACTGAGCTCCGTTAGACAGTAGAGGCACTGCTGTTTATTTTTGAGGATGGCTTCTGTATTTTCATTAACAGTCAGTTTTGAGTCTCTGATTGTCCCCAGATGTTTAAAACTGTGAACGATCTCCACTGCTCGGTCTTTGAGGGATATTTCTTATGGGTGAATGGTGCTTCTTCTACAATGGATTATTAGTTTCCTACTAATTATTATTAGTTTAGGTGTTGAAAGGACATATCACACCAGTTAGCAAAATCACCTAAGACTGACCAAGAAGCAGTTTTTGAGCTGATCTTATATCGGGCTGGTTTTAACAATAAGAGGGTATGCACTGCTTGGGCCAGTGAGCAATGGTGTTAAGTTTATTATGAGACTGGTGCCAACCATGGGTGGGATGCCATTCTGTAGGAGGGAACATACACATACCCACAGGCAATTTATTTAGAGTTGCCATTTAACATCTTTTGGAATAAAAAAGAAAAACAAGAATAGCCGGGGAAAGTGCCTATAGATACGTATAGATTGGGCAAACTCCACACTACCCTCTTAAGTTGTCAGATTTGTTCTTCAGACCAATGCCATAGGGCAGTGGTCCCCAACCTTTTTGACAGCAAGGACCACTTTATTAGATGCAAATTTTTCCACGGACCGGTCCAGGGGGGGTGGTTGGGGGTGGGGGGGGGCTAGTTTTATACATAATTTACATAACATTTCTATTATTATAAAAGTTATTAAGCAGTTCGCATATGTTTGCATTCTGAGATTTTTCTTGTTTTTTTGCATATAACAAAGACATATGCTTTACATTTGCCAATCCAACAGATTGCACATCACAAACATTAACACTGCTATCGTTTTTTCGTGTCTGCCGTTTCTATAGGAGGGTGACAATGAGTTAAATTTCAATGGATGTTTTTCAAATGTTGACAAGCAATAAGCAAAAGGAATCAATGAAAACCACAGACAACAAAAACAGCAAAAAAAAAAAAAAAACAGTACGAGGAAAGTTCGAAGAAAGAGATTTTTTTACAATGTTTCTGTTTGGGGATCGTTGTGCAAACGTGCACAACTGAGCTACGACCACAGATCTAACTGCTCTGTGGATGATTCGTTCAAGCATTTCAAGGTCACTTCGTTGTAATGAAAGCATCTGTTGAATGTACTTCGTAGTAACGCGATTTCTATAGACTCATGTCATATGGGGAAACTGTCGGGACCATAAAAATACTTTGTTGTAATAGTCTCTCACTTCGGTCTCTCTCCTCTCTCTGGGCCGCTGCAAAGCCCTGCCCGCCAAGCGTTCTGAAAAGTCTGAGTGAGTCGCCATTGCCGGCAGTTCTCTCGCGGCCCGGCTGTCAGACAGCTGCGGACCGGTAGTGGGCCGCGGACTGGGGGTTGGGGACCCCTGCCATAGGGGAACCATAAGTGCCCAGCAAACAAACTGACATTGAGCCAGTGTAGGCCCAGTGTGAGCTAACATAGGAGCAACATTGGTCCCAAAATACTGTCCCAGTGTGGGCAAACAAACAGGGAGCACCAACTTGGTCATGAAAGCGAAACAAGTCCCATCTATCCCCAGGGTAGGGTTAGCAGGCACCTGGAGCCTATCCCAGCAACCAATGGGCACAGGCACGAACAACCCCTGTACAGGACACCAGCCCATCACAGGGTGAACACACTCACACTAAGCATAGGCACCACCAGCCCACCTAACCTGCATTTTGGACTGTAGGAGGAAACCAGACGACCTCGGAGGAAGCCAACATGGACATGGGGAAAACGAGCAAATTTTACGCAAGGAGGACCTGGAATGTGAATGCTGGCCTCCTTACTATGAGGATGTGTAACTAACTCTGTGACAATATTTAAAACTGGGAAACTTTGGGGTAATTACTATATTAGCCAGCGTTACCAAATCATTAGTTCTCCAATGGGGGACTTACTGAACTTGTACTCCTAAATATTAGCCCATTTTGGCCCACTAGGGGAAATTTGCTAAGGAGCCCCTTGTAGCAGACCACACATTGGACCAGTGCAGTATTTAATTGGTCTTTCCAAAGCCCACACTGTCCATGGTCTGCCAACATGGGGCCACTGTGTGCCTTTTTGCTGGGTGGTTCCCTAAAGAACCATCCACATGAAGGGAAAGAACCTTTCTGTATTTATTTAGGTCCATAACAGATTATGTAAAAAAACATTAACAGATGATAACAGGCTTGTGATATATAATGGGTTCCTGATTTTAAAGGGCGTTTCTGCATACAATAACACAGGCCAGGTTCAGGTTTTCTTGATCTGTTTATATCCTACTACCTGTAGGTAGCCCACTACACATTAAAGATTTCTGTTTTGCTCACAGTCTTTCCAAAGCCCAAATAACCAATGAACAAAGAATTAAATGTCCCTTGTTAAGCAATAGTTAAACGTAGAATTACACAACCCAGTAAAGTCACATCATTTTAAAAAAACGTGTTTTAAAAAGTGTACCAGTGAGTTTCGGGCCCATTGATATTCTGTCACTGGGCTGTATTCGCGCAAGTGTTCACATTTTAAAACTCTATACCGTATGGGACGTATTTTCTGAAAAAAAGAAAAATTAAATTAAAATTATAAAGTAAAATACAATCTCTGTGAATTAAACACAGTCGAAGTGAGAATTCTATCGATCCATGTGGCTCTAAAGCCGTGAAGCACAAAGAATTGTGGGAAATCGAAGTGCAAAGCCCTGCCCATTGAGCCGCGCTGTTTGCATGTTGAGAACTTCAAAATGCAAAGTGGAAATGCGTTTTGCTTTTAATTTTTGCAGCTTCATTGCTGTTCAGACTGAAAATGAATGGCAAATGGGGTTATTTCATTATATATTTTTTTTCAGCATTCTTGCGTGTAGATCTTGAAAATGAAATTGCAAAGGGGTTATTTCATTTTAATTTTAATTTCTGTCCCTTTCTTGCACGCAGAATTTGAAAATGAAATTGCAAAAGAGAGATTGCATTTTCATATTATAATTTTAATTCAATTTTTTTTTTGCAAAAATACCTCCCATATACACCGAGCTTTGCGTATCCGTAATTCAGTTTGAGAAAATCGTAGCGCGGCGGTTGATGCATCACTGTTTTTGGCTGAATACTAATGTTTAATAATTCATGAATTGTTAGTTTATTGTGGACACTAAGCGAAATTCACATTAAGCATGCGCGTGTCCGTTGACTGCATGGAAAATGAAAGAAACAAGTGTTACAAACGGTTCTTTATTAAATAAAGATTATCTAGGTGGGAGGAATGCCTAGAGTTTTCTTTTCAATACTGCAGAGGATGCAAAATGCTAATATTCTGCCAGTTCTGAGTGGCCTGCAGCGACTTTAAATATTTAGGACAATCACTCCAGAGGCTAACACTGAACAAAAAGAAAACGAAATAAAAACAGAGTACTTCTTAATATTGTCTTTCAAGTGCTATATTATGTATTTTTTAAATACTTAAAGTTTTCAACTGTTTCCCAAAAGTACGCAGTAAAAAATCATGCGACGGAAGTGGACATCAATAGAAGTGCTTGACTGCGCTCTAGAGACTATTATTAAACCACGAGGTGGCGCTGTAACACATGGAATGAAGGAAAAGTCCGACAGCGGCGGCAAATACAAGACTCAGCCTCTGGAAGAATTGATTATGGTAGGTCTTTAGTGATTTGGACAATCATCGGTAAATATGAAGCAGCCAATATAATAATAATAATAATATGTATTGTTATTGTTATCATTATTATTATTATTTTCTATTTAATATTTTATTCTGTATTAATAAAACCTAGAAAAAAGTTTTAAAAGACCGTTCAGCCCAACAAAGCTTGAACATCCTATCAACTTAATTCCTTCAAAAGCAAATAAAGTCGAGTTTTGACCTACTGTCCACCAAAATGCTTGGTAACTTACTGTATTCCATGTTTCTATGGTTTTGTCTGTAGTGATAAACGTCCAAACCTTTGTGCAAAATGCATAGCGTTCCAGCTGTGTCCCCGTGTTCACGTTGAACTCATTTTAAAGTAACAGTCTTTATCCACTGTATTGCCTTCATAATTTTAAACACTTCAGTCATGTCATTTCTTCATTTTCTTTTGCTTAACTTGTAAAGATTCCACTCCTTCAATCCCTCCCTATAATTCAACCCCTGTAGCCCTAGAATCAGCCTCGTCGATCTTCTTTGGACCTTTTCTAATGCTGCTATGTCCGTTTTGTAGCCTATAGACCAAAACTGCACCCAGTACTCCAGATGAGGCCTCACCAGTGTATTATAAAGTTTGAGCAGACCCTCCTTGGGCTTGTACTCCACACATCAAGGCACATTCTGTTAGCTTTTTTAATAGCTTCTGGGCAGTGTCTGGCAGTTGATAGTTAGTATACTATAACTTCTGCATACTTCTCATAAGCAGTGCTTTCAAGGTTGACACCTCCCATTGTATTATTCAAATCTAATAATTGTACTTCCCCCATTTAAACCTTTATATTTTACTTACATTAAATTTCATCTGCCCAAGCCTGTATGCTGTCAAAGTCTGTCTGGTAAGATTCAATAGATTCTAGATTATCTGCCAGTCCTATAGCCTGGTGTCCTCTGCAGACTTAACCAGCTTGTTATTTACATTTCTTTCTAAATACTGTATTTATATTAAAGATATCAGCGGCTCCAGCACTGATCCCTGAAGGATACCACTCTTAACATCAGACAATTCTAAAACGGTTCCTCTCACAGCCACCATCTGCTTCCTGTGTTTTGGCCAATTCTGCCCCCATTTATTCAGCACCCTGAACCACCACCACCTCTTCTAGTTTGATACCCAACCTTTCATGTGGGACCATTATGAATGTCTTCTGAAAATTCAGATAAATAAAATATCCATCCATCCATTATCCAACCGGCTATATCCTAACTAACAGGGTCACGGGGGTCTTCTGGAGCCGATCCCAGCCAACACAGGGCACACACCAAGCACAATTTAGGATCGCCAATGCACTTAACTTGCATGTCTTTGGACTGTGAGAGGAAACCGGAGCACCCAGAGGAAACCCACGCAGACACGGGGAGAACATGCAAACTCAACGCAGGGGGAACCCGGGAACCGTACATGGGTCTCCTAACTACGAGGAAGCAACGCTACCACTGCGCTACCGTGCCGCCCACGAATATTTATTTCGCACGAATTTTTTGCCATTTATTTGTAATCGGAAAAAATAACGTTATATCAAATAGTCACTGCCTGTCTGTACCTGCCTGCTTGTGCTTAAGCTGCAGTCCCGCTGGCACGAGCTCGCGGTGAAGATCCGCTTTCGCGTTTAAGAAAACGTTAGACTTCGCGAGGCCACTTTATATTTTTCCCCGTTGGACATGCGATATGTGGTTCTATTCAATAAGGGCGCGCACAAAAAGGCGACCTTCAAAAGGGCGACCTCAATTGGGCGCGGAGAATAAAAGCGCACATAAATAAAAGCGATCTTCAAAAGGGCGACCTCAATTGAGCTCCGAATAAATGCGCGCGCAAATAAAGGAGCGCTTCAAAAGGATGACCTTCGGAGCGAATTAAATTAATTGTCCTTGTGTGGTAATGTGCCTTACTGGCATTACCTATAAGTAAATAAAATTTGTCAAGTGTCCTCTGCAGTGTTGAGAGGCATTTGTTTGGGGAAAAAATCAAAGTATAAAGAAAGGAAACTTGCCTTTTCCTTTTGTATAGAATGCAGATGGACATCTTCACTGACCTGATTAGCGCCTTTTGGAGAGTGTCGCGGTAGGTCTCGTGCAGTATGGAGAGACAGCCTTGCCATTAACCGGCCGGGATGGCATTAACGGTTTTCCACTCTTGCGTGTGCCTCCTGCGACCCCATAACTCTAAAAGTGTAAAAGAAAGGGTGAAGCGTCATAATATTAGTTTACCGCGGTTTAGAAAAGGGATTCCATGTGTGAAGTTGTCTGGGCAGTAGCTCAGGGGAAGGACGTAAAAAGTTAAAAGTTCTTACTGTAATGGACAGTTTAATTGGTCGGTACAATGGCACCGATTATAAAAGGAACGCATTGCCCCAGAGCATGGTGCTTTTTTGATTAGACCCTCTAAGAGAAAGGTACTCGGTAGGACAGTTCGAATTTACCAGACATGACGGGCTTGTGCATTGTTTTTGTAAATATTTGTTTTTGTAAAAATATCTCTGGAATACTTTTTGGTGGAGGTATTTATTTGGGTTATGGGTTTTGGTGCACTGTTTATTTTTGTATATAGTCACTATTTTTGAACATCATTTATTTACTGTTTTTGTGTGTCTTTTGCGGTATTGAACTGTGTTTTAATATATAAATTCCGCAGGACATTATTTTTGTTAAGTGCACCTGTAAATAAAACTTCACTTTATTTTTAAAAACCCAACCCTTTTTGTGTCCGTGTCTCCCTGTCATCCATTATCATCCTGGTCACGCTCGGTCCCATTTACTAGACATCCAGAGTGTAGACTGGTGATTTGATTCCCACTACACGGGGTGTCACACCTTGATTATGCTAATAGACCGCATCTCGAATATCTACGTGGCATTGCACATAATCTACAGCTTCAAGTGTAACTTGCTTTCACCTTTTTATACATTCAGTCATTGCCTTTATGTAATAAATTTTCTGTAATAATTTTGTTGCGTTTGCCTTTATTCGCTGCGCCCAATTGACGTCACCCTTTTGAAGCACTCCTTTATTTGCGCGCGCATTTATTCGGCGCTCAATTGAGGTCGTCCTTTTGAAGATCGCTTTTATTTATGTGCGCTTTTATTCGCCGCGCCCAATTGAGGTCGTCCTTTTGAAGGTCGCCTTTATGACGGATACCGCGATATGTGACACGAATTTTGACCGGCAGTCTAATAGGTTAGTTCACCTACACGCTGGTTCCACAGTCACCATTTGTGTCACACGGTTGGAAATAGAGCGGTAATTTATATGTATACTCGTATCTTCTTTTTGACCGGAAGGATATTAGCATATATGGTTATACCTGTTTGTTCCTGGCTACAACTCAATCAAGTGTGTTTAAATAAAAAAAGTCTTCATAATTATTGTAGGCCTATTTTATTCAAAAAACTGTAATTGCCTAATGTAAGGCATGCAAAATTGAAAAAAGTAAACTCGTGGGTCATTTATTCTCACTCTTTAATACTAGGGTGTTGTACCGTGTTAGCCATTATGAATGTAGAGAAAAGCCAAGCAAAATGACACCTTTTATTGGCTAACTAAAATGACTACAATATGCAAGCTTCGAGGCAACTCAGGCCCCTTCTTCAGCTTTCACTCTTTAAAAAATACAAAATGAACTGAACACGAACTACTTCAAAATTGAAATGGTGAATTTATTCATTTTAATCTGTGTGAACTGAACTTTGGGCTAGTTCTTGTGAGGTGTGAACTTGCACAACACTGTTTGTCATACACCCCATGGTTAGCCATTAGTCTTGCTACAAGCTACTGAAAGATTTTGCTGAGCGAAACCTGCCCAATATTCATAATGTTCTTAAAAAATGAATGTGCTGGAATATTCTGGTAATGATGAAGGTATAAACCCTTCAAAAGAGTACCCCCTAGGTAATCCGAGGCAGTTCCAGGATCAAGATCTTTCAATTAGAATTTCAAATTGCTATGAACTAAGAGTCTCAATAAGTCCTGAACAGTTCCAAAAATGCCCACTAGAGGGTGGTGTAGTACCAAACCCTGGCTAGATACTGTATGAAGGCAAGCACAGAATCTTTATAAAATACGATTTATTTTCTAAAAATGCTATATAGCACAAAAGAAGCTTTGTGGAGCACAGAAAGGCAAAAAGGACTTGAGCCACTGGGGGTCTTGTTATCAGGCAATTCAATGCTTCCACCTAATGCACTTGTTCATTTTATTGATTGATAGATTGATTGGCTGTATTATCTGTCCTGTGAGTCGATATCCTTACTTTGTATGTTTCTGCTACCATATGCATTTGAGTTTCCCCATGGAATTAATAACGTTTCTCTAATCCAATCTAATCTGAACAATAAGGCAAAGCAAAGCAGACATAGTCCAAAAAGAGAATCCAATTGCGAGGTCAAAACACGGCGAAGAAGGTCAAAAATCCAGGAATTCACAAAAGCTCTAAGCACAGAAAAAGGCAGAAGGACTCAGCATCTGGTGCACATTCACAATGAACTGCCAAGAACTGTGAAAGACCATCCGGATTTACAGGGCAGAGGGCAGTTCCTGGCTGTGATTCTCAGTATGCCCTGCCTCATGGGGGGGCACCCACAAACACATGGAAAATAACACAGGCAGCTTACATAGACATAGACAAAATCAAAAACAAAGAGTAATGCACATGATTCACAAAAGTAGCATGAACATAAATACAAGAATCAAGAATTTGGACATAACAGATATAAGACATGAATGTGAACCACATCCTTTGTGGTGGGACGTGTCTGAAAAACAATACAACTAACAAAGGGAAATTAAGTATAGATAAAATGTAGTCCTCATCAGTCTGTGGTCTTGTACAATTTAAAACAGCAATTTGTACACAGTTACCCTGACTTGAGGAGTTTAATCACAGACTCTGCCATAAGGTGTTCATCTCATTGAGTCACATGTTCTAGAATGTCTCATGTGAAGATCTCAAAGGAGTAACATTGTTTGCTTATCTTTCAGAGAACTTTGGAAACACAAATGCTTAACTTGTCATAACAGATGGTCGGTCACCACCTAACAAGCAATCTTTTAAGGTATTCCATGATACAGTGGCAACAAGTCGCCTTATCTGGCTCAACTGTAAGACTCCTTATCCTTTAAAACTTTGTACGAAAAGGAGGTCCGTTTTTGGCTTAAAAATGAAATTCACTTTACGATGCACAGCTCAAAGTTGTTTACAATATGGCAGACACTTATTAAGGTTGTTTGTAAATAATTACTGTAAGCAGGCCTGATTATTCCTGAGCCTGGAACAGGGGAAAGTCCCGAGGCTTTGGAAAACATCTTGCATCACCCCAGTCCCAAAGGTATCACGTCCTGGTGAGCTGAATGACTTCCGGCCTGTCGCTCTAACATCACATGTGATGAAGACCATGGAGAGGCTGCTGCTTCACCACCTGAGGCCACAGGTCCAACACGCCCTCGACCCTCTGCAGTTTGCATATCAGGAGAAGGTGGGAGCGGAAGATGCCATCATCTATATGCTACATCGATCCCTCTCCCACTTGGACAGAGGCAGTGGTGCTGTAAGAATTATGTTTCTAGACTTCTCTAGCGCCTTCAACACCATGCAACCTCTGCTCCTTAGGGACAAGCTGACAGAGATGGGAGTAGATTCATACCTGGTGGCATGGATCGTGGACTATCTTACAAACAGACCTCAGTATGTGCGTCTCGGGAATTGCAGATCTGACATTGTGGTCAGCAACACAGGAGCGCCGCAGGGGACTGTACTTTCTCCGGTCCTATTCAGCCTATATACATCGGACTTCCAATATAACTCGGAGTCCTGCCATGTGCAAAAGTTTGCTGACGACACTGCTATCGTGGGCTTGCATCAGGAGTGGGCAGGAGGAGGAGTATAGAAACCTCATCAAGGACTTTGTTAAATGGTGCGACTTAAACCACCTACAACTGAACACCAGCAAAACCAAGGAATTGGTGGTGGATTTTAGGAGACCCAGGCCCCTCATGGACCCCGTGATCATCAGAGGTGACTGTTGTGCAGAGGGTGCAGACCTATAAATACCTGGGAGTGCAGCTGGACGATAAATTGGACTGGACTGCCAATACTGATTCTCTGTGGAAGAAAGGACTTCCTTAGAAGACTGGCATCCTCAACATCTGCAGTAAGATGCTGCAGATGTTCTATCAGACGGTTGTGGTGAGTGCCCACTTCTACGCAGTGGTGTGCTGGGGAGGCAGCATTAAGAAGAAGGATGCCTCACGCCTGGACAAACTGGTGAGGAAGGCAGGCTCTATTGTTGGCATAGAGCTGGACGGTTTGACATCCGTAGAAGAGCAACAGGCACTCAGCAGGCTCCTATCAATTATGGAGAATCCACTACATCCATTAAACAGTGTCATCTCCAGACAGAGGAGCAGTTTCAGCGACAGACTGCTGTCACTGTCCTGCTCCACTGACAGACTGAGAAGATCATTCCTTCCCCAAACTATGCGACTCTTCAATTCCACCAGAGGGGGGTAAACGTTGAACATTATTCAAGTTATTGTCTGTTTTTTACCTGCATTTTTTTTTTTTTTTTTTTTTATTACTCTTTAATATTTTTTGCTGCTGGAGTATGTGAATTTCCCCCTGGGATTAATAAAGTATCTATCTATCTATCTATCTATCTATCTATCTATCTATCTATCTATCTATCTATCTATCTATCTATCTATCTGAATTCCGTGCTTCTTTTTCTCCACTCTGCAATCTTGTGGATAGAGTGTCTGATCTGAATGCAAATGCATTTTATTTTTAATGATTCCTAATTCATTCACTGTAATGTAATTTTGAAAATTAAAGAAATAAAAGAGCAATAATAATGGTTATGTGAAGTGTGCATGTTCTCCTTGTGTTTTTGTGGGTTTTCTCTGAGTGCCCTAGATGTGTCCTACATATAAGAATGTATGTCCAGAGTTGGTTAAAATTATCTATCTATCTATCTATCTATCTATCTATCTATCTATCTATCTATCTATCTATCTATCTATCTATCTATCTATCTTTGTGTGTGTATATATTGTGACAGAGAGGGCGCTGTCATCCTCTTGAACCCTCGGACAATACGCCAGACACCAGGTAAAAGTCCAAATATAATTTATTTGAACAATAAACAGTGCACAAAGCACCCTCCACTCCCCAGTACTCATAAATCAATAATCAATAATAAAATAATCACAATCCTCCACTCCCAGACACCACCCTTCCACCCAGCTCAGCTCAACGCTCTGGTGTTTCACTGTCCTTTTTATAGTCCTTGACCCCAAAGTGTTTCACTCTCTCTGTCCATGTGACCTGGAACACTTCTGGGTCAGATAAAAAATCCTTCTTTTCTTCACCCAGGAAGCACATCGTTCCCTTAGTCCACGTGACTCTGACATACTTCCTGGGCGTAAGGCAAATAGTCTCTGTGCCTTCCTGCAGCGTCCTCTAGTGGGCCCCAAGGTATCCAACAGGGCTGAGAATAAAAACTACATTGTCCAGTATTCCCTGCTGGCATTCGGGGCACCTCCATGCTGCAGGAAGGGCTCCACCTGGCAGCCTGGGGGTATTGGCCGGGATGAAAGGCCGGCCACATATCCATCCATTTTCCAACCCGCTGAATCCGAACACAGGGTCACGGGGGTCTGCTGGAGCCAATCCCAGCCAACACAGGGCACAAGGCAGGAACCCAATCCCGGGCAGGGTGCCAACCCACCGCAGGACACACACAAACTCACCCACACTCCAAGCACACACTAGGGCCAATTTAGAATCGCCAATCCACCTAACCTGCATGTCTTTGGACTGTGGGAGGAAACCGGAGCGCCCGGAGGAAACCCACGCAGACACGGGGAGAACATGCAAACTCCACGCAGGGAGGACCCGGGAAGCGAACCCAGGTCCCTAGGTCTCCCAACTGCGAGGCAGCAGCGCTACCCACTGCGCCACCGTGCCGCCGCCGGCCACATATCACAATATATATATATTTTTATGGAAGAGAAGGTCTGTGATACGATTTGCATAGTTGCAGCTGGAGATCCACAAAGGGAGAAAATAAATCACGTATCATAAAGTAGTTTTTATTCCTGAGCTTTCAGCCCCTACCAGGGGCCTTCATCAGAGGATAATGCTTAGACTTACAAGAATCAAAGGCAATATATAGCAAAAGTTACGTGGGGGGGCAAGGTGGGGGGGGGTTATTGATTGTAAAGATTTTATTTATTATGAACATGTTCTTCTTAAGTTTGCATATGCTGGATTTATGTCCAAATGTCTGTTGATGGCATTCTCATTTGATAGCCAAGATTCGGCCAGCTCTCTGGAACTTTTTGTACTGGCCTTGAATTTTACTTGTACATTGTCCCAGTTAAATGTATGTCCTGTTGATTTAGTATATGTGTAGATCTGTGATCGTGAGTCCTTTCTTCTGACGGCGTTGCGACGTTCATGTATTCGTGTTGCGATTCTTTTTGAAGTTTGTCCTATGTATACCGCTGGGTAAGAACTGCAATGCCGTCAGAAGAAAGGACTTACGATCAGGTCAATAGTTCAAACGGTTTGTGAACTACAGGTGATTTAAAATCCTGGACAAACAAATGAATAGCCGTAGCATATTATATATATATAGTAATGGGCAGCCAGGATGCTTATATATTGCAGATGCTAAGTAGGTAAGGCAGGATCAAGCATGAGTCAAATGCATACCAAAAGAAATTTCTCAGTGCAAAAATGTTTGTTTTAAAAAAGGTTTAGTGAAAATTCAAAGAAAACAGTTCACACAAGAATAGAGAAAAAGGAAAAAAAAAATTCATTAAATTTAACCTTTTATTTCTACCCGAATGTGCTCCAGGTGCCTTGTGACGTTCTTCCGGCAGCACTTCCTGGTGTGGCGGAAGTGCTGCCCTTTGCATCGGAAGCACTCCGGGCGTCCCTGGAAGGATCTTCCTCCATCTTCCCGGGTGTGGCGGAAGAAAATGTTTCCAGGGTTCCCAGAGGCTTGAAATGCCTCCTGGCGGTGGCCACGGGTCCCAACGGGTTGGAACCTCTTTGCTCCTTTCCCATGGTCCTCTCCTGACCCAGGGCGGTTCCCTCCTCGTGGCCCGGAAGATATTTATGCCACCTTCCGGTCCTTCCAGGCATCCTGGCTGGGTAAGAACCCCAGCCATCTGTGACACAACTTAACATAACATAAATACTGTAACAAATGGCTCTTACACAAATATGTTTGTCTGTATGTTTCCTGTACAACCCTATACCCTTTGACCGATCTGGCCCAAATTTTGTGAAGTTGCTCTCTAGGATCATACAACAAGATAGATTACTTTGGAACCAAAAATTTTGACCCTTGGGGTCCCTTTTTTTTTTTTTTCCTGTGTGCTAGAGTTTGAACATCAGTGCCACTTGCTGGATCAGAGCAAGTATTACAACCCTAAACCCTAAACTCTTCAACCAATCTGGGCCAAATTTTGCATAGCTGCTATCTAGAATCATAAGGACAAGACGGGCTATTTTGGAACCCAATATTTTGATCCTGGGGTACCAGCATTTTTTTTTTTTTTCGTGTGTTAGTTTGTACACCACTGCCACCTGGTGGCTCAGAATAAGCATTACAATCCTATAACCTTTGACCAATTTAGACCATATTTTGCAAAGTTGCCTCTTAGGACCATATTGACACAATAGACTACTTTGGTACCCAAAATTTTGACCCTACGAGTCCCATTTTTTTTTTATTTTTCTGTGAGGTGCAGTTTTCACACCAGTGTCACCTGCCAGCTTGGAGCAAGTGACATATCATGGTTTCAACTAAGCAAGGAGTTACTGCAGTTCTGGAATCCAAATCGGACCCAATATGAATATATTCTCAACTCGCAGCGTGCTGCTTCTTTCTACTGTAATATAAAAATGAGTATCATGCACTTCTGCAGGGGAGTGTTAGGTAAGGTTTGATTGAGAATGGACGTGCAGTGCAACATACAGGAGAATTAAAGACTGTCATTTAACTTCTGCTTTGTCAGCTTTTCTTCATAATTTAAACACTATGAACTGTCCATCTTGAACTGTGTTGGTGAGTCAAACATGACAGTGTTTACTACAATTCTGTAATGGAATTGGTCCCAAAAAGAACAAATTCTTGACTCACGAGAGCAGAGACATTGACAGAAGGGCATTGTGGATGACAGACAGACCGCTGGCAATAACAAGAGGGTCACCATTTTAAAAAAATGCCTTAACCTTTCCTTTCTTTCCTTAACCCATTCTACAAATGCACATCCAGGTACTTTGGCAAGTAAATAAATAAGAGTTGACTGGCCACTCAAACCTGTCTCTTTGACAGTAAGTGTGTGTGAATAAATGTACCATGTGTAGCCCTGGATTCTCATCCTGAGTTGGTTCCTGGCTTACACTCAGCACTGTTAATAGCTGTTAATAGAATAGATTCTGGCCTCCAACAGTTCTGAAACTGGAATAAGAAGGTTCAGAAAAAGGTCATGTGAATAGACAATTTCCCCTCAGTAATTAAAAAAGTATACTTAAAAAATCAACTTTGTATAGCCCTCAACTGGATGAGCAGATTAGATAATGGAATGGGGGGGGGGGGGGGGGGGGGGGGGGTCACTTATTTATTCTTCAATTGCCTTTGCTCATCATGTGATAACTTCAAGGGGAAGGCTGGAACATAACTTATCAATACTAAGCCAACTAATCAAACTTTACTTTATTAAGCACCTTCCACAAAGGACATCTTCTCAAAGCAAGCCAGCCACATCAGGAATCAACTATGAGAGAAGAACTTGAAGAAATGTTTTTTTTATTATTGGATGTGGGCTGCCACTGTTAGCTGGAGGTGACTGCCAGTGGTCTCAAGCCTTGGGGGTCAGTCTGACGGAGCTCTCATGTCTCTATCAGTGATGTCAAAGTGCAAATACTAAATCTTTATTTTCTACTTGTAGTAAATTCTGCCTTCACCTTGATCCTGTTAACATTCATACTCTTAAACCGCTCATCATTCATATCAGACACTGTCTATAATATGGAGGAAAATATTTGATTCCATGCCTTTGAAATCTGAATCACAGATGAAAGAATTTCTTTTAATACTCTCCAACTTAATATGTTGTGTCATGGACACCAGACATGGGTTGCCGTTCTGCCTGGGATGGTTCAATATTCCTTACCCAGCCAAGAGGCCAGTTTAACAGGATGACAGGGGGGTACCAATTGCATGGACTATTTGTTCCCACGATACAATAGGTGGCAATCTTCCTGTGTATGCATGGATACCCGCAGGGCAGGCTGGGAATTGCAGTCCCGTTAGGCAGCTCTGCTGTGGTCCATGGGTGCCACCAGGGGGAGCTGCAATGACAGACCGTGTCCACTTTAAAGAACTTCCCCCTGACCCGGAAATGCTGGTGCTGGTGTGGTAACACCAGAAATACTCCTGGGTCTGGAATCATCCAGGTGAGTTGGACTCAGACATGGAGGGTGGGCAAAACTTGTCTGGGAAGCGTGGACTAGAAGAGGCAGAAAGAAGGAAGAAGACTTTCTGTAATTGTGCTTGTGCAACTTTTGGAGAAGCCTGTGAGAGCTTTTGCATTAATAAAACATGTATTTGCATCCGGGACTTGTTTTTGTGATGTAGTGTCTGGGGTTTGGGGTGCTGCAACTCCGCCTAGGTCACAGTTGTTATCAACTTCAGCTGAAGTTGTAATTGTCTTCAAGAGAAATACTCAGAACCTGGGGGATCTGGGGCTTTGCTTATTCTGGAATATCATGGTGTTGGGATTTTTCTCATTGATCTGGAAGGTCCTTCATTGACTTTGTGAAATTTCAGCATTTTACAATAATATTGTGAATATTGTCTTAAAGTCAGTTTTTAATTCACACACAAACATACAGCACAATAATACAACAGAGCGACCAATCCTTCTTTATAAAAAATAATTTCAGTGTTGGACACCAGCAGGAGAGGAGGGCATCTGAAATCCTACGATAAGGTGCCAGGGACAGGATGACCTCTCTACCTGCAATGCCTTTGTTTCTGCCATTCCTACAAAAGAAAACCTGGAGAGAGAAAGAGCAGTCAAACCCAGCATATCACCAGGACAGTTTGTCCATCCAAGTGCCCAGATCCAGAGTGAGACAGTCAGAGAAATCAGGGTTCAGGACGGAATCCTGCTCCACACGTGGCACTCATTTGGCTTGAACTTCAAGTCAAGGTCATGTGGAGTGACAGTAGGTGTATGGACAAGATACAAGGCAGGTAGAAGCTGCAGCCTCCTCCACTATGACAGCAGCCAGAAAACACATTTATGGGAACCTCAGCAATCCGGGATGAGCCTGCCATACCAGGAAGGAGTCAGCAGCTTTACTGGAAATCACTGGCTCTCCTCCAGCTCAGTGGGTCAATAATCAAGAAGAGCCGTCGATAGCGGCTGCTGTATGAGGAGCTCATAAATAAAAAGGAGAATAGGTGTAGGCAGCACTCAGGATAAAGGTGGAAGCATCAGTGTGTATGCAGTCGCTCAGTAAAATCACGTAAATGTGAGCTGGGAGAATTTACAATCACACACACTGCACAAATATCACACAGACACACAAGCATCAGTGTACATGCAGGCTCACATGGAAATCAATGCACATACAAATCAAATCAAATGTAATTTGCCAAATATAATTATAAACAGAGTGCAATAGGTAGTGAAATGCTGGGTTGCTAAACTCCAAGTGTGTGCATTAAAAAAGAATATGAAAGGGCAATAAACAATAACACATCAAAGGAATCACTATGTCAAATGAATGCAATATGGCAGAATAGTGGCTCTGATGCTAAGGATCAATGCTGGTATCTGGAAGGTTATTGGTTCAAATCCCATTACTTGGGGATGGGATCCTACTCCATTGGGCCCTTGAGCAAGTCTCTTAACCTGAAAATTGCTCCCGGGGCAGTGTACAATGTGCTGTGACCCCCAAAGGTCATACGAAAAGACAACATCAGGGATTCTCGGGGTTTAATAAAGTATATCAAATCAAAAAAATAATCAACAGTATGCATTACATAAGAATTACAAAACACATGACAAACTATGGGTGGCGGTTGATTTGATTCGAACTTACTTTTGTAATGTTATCTAATTTTAATAAATTCAATAAAATGTTTAAAAAAACTAACATATGACAAACAATAAAGAATAACTTAAATAACTCAATATAAGAGAATCAACAATAGGGTGTCATTTGGTTATATACACTTTTCTCATTCAAGATGTTCTTTGGAAAAAATGTACACAATAGATATTTATAGACCATAAAGTCACTGTGTCCATGTAGTGTACAAAAATGTGATCTTCAGTGAACGTGCGTACGTGTAGGTTGTAATGAAAAGCAAGCATTGGCTGACGTCCCTGCCAGTGTCGATCAAGGATCCTTACCAGGCCAGGAGGCCAAGCTAATGATTGGGCAAGCAAAGAGGCAAAAAATGTCCTGCCTTAGCCAGGAGGTTAGCAGGAGTTGCCAATGTGGAAATGGGTATGGCCGAAGATCCTTACCTGTCTGAGAGGAGAGTATAATGTGGGTATAGGGGGAGATAATCTACTTGGATTTTTTGCTCTATACCCGGCAGTAACATTCCTGGGCTACGATACCCATACTGACACCCATAGGGCATGTTGGGAGCTGTAGTCCCATGGGGCAGCCCAGTTAGCATACCATGTAGCCAGGAGGTTGCTGCTGGGATTAGTTATCCCTACTTTGGTGAGGCTTCAGCTTGACCCAGAAGTGCTTCCTATGGGCAATGTCCTGGCACCGGAAGTACTCCTGGGTCTAATATAAAATGAACCACTCTACCTCGCCCAAGAGAGTTGGAGTCAGGTGGAAGAAGACAAAGCTCACCTGGGCAGAGTGAAGGAAGAGAGGGGAGAATGTGAGAATGGTATTGTGCTTGTGCATAAGCTGTGAAGAAACCTATTAAAGGTTATTTGTAGTAATAAACACATTTATTTGAACTTGGGACATGTGTCTGTGAGGTTGTATCTGGGGTTTTGGGTACTGCAGTTCCCCCTACAGGTCTCTTTAAAGCTCGCTCAGAATACTATTCTACAATAATAGACAGCAATAATAAAAATCCTCGCGTACTGTTTAGAACAGTGGCTAAAATAACAAATGGGAATTCAGATCTACAGTGTAAAATAGCAACAGATATTAGCAGTACAGACTTTATGAACTTCTTCAATGAGAAAATTAAAAATATAAGATCCCAGATCTCAGCATCACAGTACAAACCGCATACTAGCTTAGTCGACCCTGTCTCACATTGCATTCAGCACTTTAGTAATTTTAATTCTGTAACTGAGCAGGAAGTCTTAATTTTAATTTCTAAAACGGAACCCACTACTTGTTCCCTAGATCCAGTGCCAACAAAACTAGTATAAAGAATGTTCTTGCAGCGCCTATTCTAAACATTATCAATAGTTCATTATTGCATGGCACAGTACCTGATGCACTAAAAGTGTCAGTCATTAAACCATTACTTAAAAAAGTCAGACCTAGACCCACACATACTTAATAATTATAGGCATATTTCAAATTTACCCTTTCTCTCTAAAATACTAGAAAAAGTAGTCGCCAATCAGCTTCAGTCACACCTTACGCATCACAATTTATTTGAGAAATTTCATTTTGGTTCCCACATTGGTCATAGTACAGAAATGCCACTAACGTGGCTTGTGAATGACATTCTGATATCCTCTGATGAAGGAAACTCCACTGTAATTATGTTGTTAGACTTAAGCGCAGCATTTGACACCATTGACCGTTCTATTTTACTGCACAGGCTAGAAAATGATGTTAGCCTTACAAACACTGTGCCCGCTTGATTTAGTTCTTAGTTATCAAATCGATTCCAATATGTACAGAAATGTGCTGACAGTACTCCATCATTATACACAGAACTGAAATATAGTGTCCCGCAGGGCTCAGTACTGGGACCTTTACTGTTTTCAATTTACATGCTGCCACTGGGATCTCTCATTAGGAAACATCATGTCAATTTTCACTCGTATGCAGATGACACCCAGCTATACCTTTCATTTAGATCAAATGAAGTTTCTCCAATGTTGTCTTTAATTAGTTGTGTTAGTGAATTAATAGGAGTGGATGGATGAGAACTACCTATCTTTAAACACCAATAAAACAGAGATGTTAATTGCTGGAGGGAATGACGCTGATCACAACAATATTTTGCCATCATTTAACTCAGTTGGAATCAACATTAATTTTACTGAATCAGCCCGCAATCTAGGAGTTATCTTTAACTCTAGCATGTTATTTAAAGCGCATATTACAAAGTTGTCCAAATCATGTTTCTTCCATCTTAAAAATTTTGGGAAATTAAGGCACTTTCTAAATAAGCAGGATTCTGAGAAATTAATTCATGTATTTATTTCTAGTAGTATTGACTACTGCAATGCGGTGTTCACTGGATGTTCAAATTGTTCTTTATATAGCCTCCAGTTAATCCAAAATGCTGCGGCAAGAATTATTACAAGAACAAGAAAATATGAACACATAACTCCAGTTCTTAAATCCTTACACTGGCTCCCGGTTAAGTTTAGGGCAGATTTCAAAATCCTCCTTTTAACATATAAAACATTAAATGGCCAAGGTCCAGCTTACTTGTCTGAACTTATCATGACTTACAAACCAGAGAGCACATTAAGATCTCAAGATGCTGGTCTGCTTATGATTCCAAGGATTAATAAAATAACAGTGGGAGGTCGAGCTTTGAGTTACAGGGCCCCTAAACTGTGGAATGGTCTGCCTGCTACTATAAGAGATGCCCCTTTGGTCTCAGCTTTTAAATCCCGGCTGAAGACTCACTACTTCAGTTTAGCATACCCTGACTAGAGCTGTTGATTAACTGTACATACTGCATCTCTGTTGTTAGTCATTAGAACTAAAATATAAGTAACATGATAGTTATAATTTGTTAATAACCCTCACCTATTCTGTTACTCTTCTCGTTACTCAAATGTGGCACTTGGTGCCACGGCCCACCTGCCAAGTTGTTTTGCCTGCCTAAGGTAACGTCATCCCTGATGGAGGATCGCAGGAATCATGAGGTAGAGGGGTCCTTTCATTGGATTGGCTGGCCCATCGCTGTTTCAGCAGTGGAATGGCCAAATGGGGGAGTCAGCTTAATGGCTGAGGTCTGCAGGACTCTAAACAAATCCAAATCATATTATGTGATATCATCTACTGTTAAATTCTGCTCCGTACTTGTAATATACTCTATATATTTTTATACTGTATTGAGGATTTGTTCTGTTCTGTGTATCGTATTGTATTGACCCCCTTCTTTTTGACACCCACTGCACACCCAACCTACCTGGAAAGGGGTCTCTTTTTGAACTGCCTTTCTCAAGATTTCTTCCATTTTCTCCCTACAAGGGTTTTTTTGGGAGTTTTTTCTTGCCTTCTTAGAGAATCAAGGCTGGGGGGCTGTCAAGATGCAGGGCCTGTTAAAGCCCATTGCGGCACTTCTTGTGTGATTTTGGGCTATACAAAAATAAATTGTATTGTATTGTATAGTATAATATGCATACATTCACAAACTCACTGTGCACAGATACTGTACATAAAGATGACAGACCTGCACAAATACATTGCAATGCTTGAAAAGCTCAAGTGCAGGCATCAGCCTCCACTCATTGAAGCCTATGAACACACGGCATAAAATAGGAGGCAGGCAGCATAAAAGAATTCCCATAGGGCAATAGACTAAGATGTGACTAAAATTGCCAAAAATGCTGACAACACTGTGCAATGTTTGCTTAACTGTTCCTCCTTGGAGGTGGTCTACAAAATGACAGCCTCCTTTCTGTTGGCACCGTCTATATCCTGAGTGACCAAAAGGGACTGGCTGATCAGCTACCTAGAAGTGACACCATCAAATCGGTGGCAGTCAGACTAAAAAAGGAAATGGAAATGTGGTTACAGATTGTGTCTTTTTACTCCCCCTGCAGTCGTGTGTCCTCGCAGTGACCCCATAAAACACTCACTACGCTTATGTGCAAGACAAGACAACAGACTTACGCAATGCACTAAAGCCACTGTGGGCAGCCATGTAAGTGTTAATTTTGGTGAAAGCATACGGAAAAACATTCAAGTCATGCAGACTTCATGAATTATTTTAATGCATAAAAATGCACAGACTTAGCAGAAACTATTCCCACATGTCTCAGCACTCGTAAATATATACGTCAACATTCGATTTAAAGTAGTTACAGTACATGCAAATGTCTGTGGACACTCAATCATCCCCATGTAACTATTTAAACTCCAGCATGTACAACACATACAGTTTAGTGAACATGGACACACTGAGACAAGCGTCTGGCTGTGCTCATTCACTCTCTAAGATTGGTGCACACACACACACACACACACACACACACACACAAAATTATCTTTTACTTGTATATTCAAATAAGCACCTAATAGTTTAAGATTTTTCCTTATTGTTAAGTCAAATACATACAAGTGTGGGACAGTACGAGTATTAGAATATACATGTGAGCACATTAAGGTGTGTGTGCAGGTAAGGAACACATAAACATTATGATCAACATTATGGATGGATTGGCACTCCAGCTGGGATGGTTGTTATTCCCCTGCCTGGTCGGGGAATAACATAACATAATGAATGGAAGGGAGATGACCACCTCCTAGGGCCATGTGCATACCCAGTGGACTGGCTGTAGTCCTCTGGAATAAATAGCTCTCATCTGGACACACACAAGGCCACATGGGAGTTGTTGTTCTGGAGGGCAGCTCTGGTGGGGTCCTTGCTGGAGGGTGCTGTTGGGAGGTGACTACCCTGCCAGGTGGAAGTTCTACTTGTCCTACAAGTGCTTGCAATGTTGTAAAACCAGAAGTACTCCCAGGTCCAGTATAAAAGGTGTTGCTCACTGGGAGGAATGGAGGAGAAGGAAAGGAGAAGAATTGCATTGAAAAAGGCCTGTAAAGGTACCGTTCGAATAAAAAGGCCTTTAGAACCTGGGACTGCTGTCAGTGCAATTGTGTCTGAGGTATGGGGCTATGGGGCACCACCTACAGGCCAGAACATCAATAAGCTTGAATGCACCTAATAAGCACAAGTGGGCATGCATGCAGTTACATGAACATCAGTGTATACAAAAACATGCCAGCCTCAGTATGCATGGATTCAGACACACGTCTGTGTGCAATCAGAAATACACAAGCATCAATACGGTGTATTAGTAGTAGCAGTATAGCATAAATATACACACTCAAACCTCGGAGTCCACATATGTATGTACTTATAAACTGTGGTGGAGAGTTCGGTGGACAAAATGCAGGTAAGCAGGAAAAGGTGCATGGCCAGTAAGGCTATAGTAGAACAACTGTGATGAGAACAGTCCATTCAGCTCAGCAAGCTCACCAACCCTGTTCACTTAGATATTCCAAAATGACATCAAGTAGAAAGGGCAAACATGGTCCGACCAAGAGGACACAAGTCATTGTGCCAGTAGAGGAGGCAGGACACAGTGTCAGTAGACTCCATAACTAATGTCGTCGTAATTATGTTTACAGGGACACCTGGCTTGGGTAGAGTGTGATTTAGACTTAAAGAAATGCTTAAATGCAAAACAAACAGCAAAACACCATGTAATATAGATGAAATAATATTCATATTGTGAAATTCAGCTCAGTAACTGGTGGAAAAGGTTTCTCATTAAGTTCTGCATGTATTATTATAGACATTCCTCTTTGCGGTTGATTGTCCCTCTCAATATGTTGTGACTTAGCACAGCAGGGACTCCTGCAGCCATTAGGGGGAGTTTTGACAAAACTGCCTCAGGACATTTACAAGGCATTCTCGCCTGGAAGTGATTCTCACAGTAGTTCTCATGAGCTTGGAGTCAGGACAGCAGGTGATAGTAAGAAGTGGTAAGTAAGGTTGGGAGGTATGTGGAGAAGGGTTTGTGTGATATGCTAAGGGTAAGAGGGCTGGGCTTCCTAATACTGAGTCAGGGATGAAGCCTGTGTGGGAAGAGCTAAAGTGCAGTAAGATATTCATTTTTCACTTTGTTGATTTTGTATGTAGTAGTAGGGTGTAGTACCATGTTAGCCATTATGGATGCAATAAGAAGTGAAACAAAATGACACCTTTTATTGGCTAACTGAACAGATTACAATATACAAGCTTTTGAGGCAGGTCAGACCCTCCATTCTTTTGACTACATCTTGCCTGAAGAAGGGGCCTGATGCACCTCAAAAGCTTGCATATTGTAATCTGTTCAGTTAGCCAATAAAAGGTGTCATTTTGCTTCAACTGTCATTGATTTTGTATTATATTTTTCTCAACTTTGACTTCACGTTTGCACAATATGTTTATTTTTGGTATGTTTTGTCTCTTTTGGTCTTTATTTAGGTACAAGGATGCTTCAATGTTAATGTCAATTTATTTACAGAGATCATTTAAAACTTCATCAGTAATGCAATAGCAAAAATGCTTTACATTAAAACATATAATAAACATAAATAAAATAAATAGTGTCCTGCGGTGGTTTGGCACCCTGCCCGGGATTGGTTCCTGCCTTGTGCCCTGTGTTGGCTGGGATTGGCTCCAGCAGACCCCCGTGACCCTGTGTTCAGATTCAGCGGGTTGGATAATGGATGGATGGAAAATAAATAGTATAAAATACAATAAAACACAATACAACCAGCAGTAAATTGAAACAAATAAATAACTAAGAGGAGGGAAACAACAGTATCACTGAAGGTCATGGAAAGCGAGAGAATAGAAATGCATCGTCAATCTCATTTTAAACAGTTCAGTTGAAGGGGACTCCTTAATGTAATTAGGTAAAGAATTCTACAGATGAGGTGCAGCTGCTGCAAAAGCTCTGTCCCCCTTAGTTTTGCACTTTTACAAGGGACCGACAGATCTTCAGTTTCACCCATACTGCCTACTGCCTATTGCCTACAAGATTGTTAGGAACAGTACAATATATTAACACAGGGTAAGGCCATCTTTTGCTCTCAAATCATCCTCAGTTCTTCACGACATGGATTCCACAGATAGGATTATCTTCCATGTTGACATGATTGCATCACGCAACCTCTGCAGATTTGTCAGCTGCACATTTGTGCTGTGAATCTCTTGTTCTACCACATCCCAGAGGTCTCCAATTGCATTTAGATCCAGTGACTGGGAAGGCCACTGAAGAACACTGAACTAATTGTCATGTTCAGATATGACTTCTGATTTGTGAAATGGTACATTATTATGCTGGACATAGCATTAGAAGATGGGTAAATTGTGGCCATGAAGATACACTCAAACAGGACATGGCATTCAAGCAATGATTGATTAGTATTAACAGGCCCAAAAGTGTGCCAAGAAAACATTCTCCATGCCATTATACCATCACCATCAAGAAGGTTGGCTGCATGGATTCATGTTGATGGGGCCAAAATATGACAGTACCATATGTGTGCTTCAGCAGAAATGATGATTCATCACACCACAGTACATTTTTCCAGTCATCAGCTTTCCAGTGTTGGTGAAACGGTGCCCACTGCAGCCTAAGCTTTCTGTTCCTGGATAACAGGAGTGGAACCCAATGTGGTCTTTTGCTATTGTAGTCCATCCACCGCAAGGTTCACTGTGTTGTGCATTCTGATATGCTCTTCTGCTCATCACAGTTGTACACAGTGGTTATCTGAGTTACTGGAGGCTTTATGTAAACTCAGGTCTGGCCATTCTCATCTGACCTCCCTCAACAAGTTGTTTCTGCCTGCCACTCACTAGATGTTCTTTTTTGCATTTCATACCATTCTGAATAAACTGTAGAGACTGTTGTGCATGAAAATCCCAGGAGATCAGCAGTTACAGAAATAGTCAAACCAGCCCGCCTGACATCCACAATCATGCCATGGTCCAAATCACCGAGATCACCATGAGGACTGATTGAGATCATTTATGTTAGGTAGAATGCCTAGAGAGGGCTGGGCTGTCTCGTGGTCTGGAACCCATGCGGATTTTTTTTTTCTCCAGCTGTCTGGTGTTTTTTTTTTGTTTTTTCTGTCCTCCATGGCCATTGGACCTTACTTTTATTCTATGTTAATTAGTATTGTCTAATTCTATCTTTATATTTTGTCTTTTTTCTCTTTCTTCATCCTGTAAAGCTACATCTTTTGTATGAAAATGGGCTATATAAATAAATGTTGTTGTTGTTGTATCCCATTTGTTCCCCATTCGGGTGAGTGATGTGAACATTAATTGAAGTTCCTGACCTGTATCTACATGAATGTACGCATTGCTCTGCTGCCACACGATTGGCTGATTAGACAATTGCACAGATAAGCAGGTGTACTGTCATGTGTGGTTTTTTTTATTTGCAGAGTCCACTTTCCTAACTCAGTTGCATTCTGAAATGGATCACCATGACCATAAACTATGATTATTTAGTTAACACATCTGAAAACAGGTCTATGCACTCTAAGTCAGACAAAGTATCATCAGGCATACCAAGAAAAGAAAGACAGGGAAAGACATAGTAAGAGCCAATCAAAACAATAACTACAATTAATTAAAAAGGTGTAAAAAAGAGAGCATTATGGTAAGTACAGTATAACCACTTCCACACACACCACTTTATAGCACCTTTACACTAAGCTGCCCTGTGTGTTTGTGGTAGGATGGCAGGAAGTTAGAGGAGAAGGCAGGGCTGTTTCTCCCCGTGACTCCTTCACAAACACTCAATGAATGTTGTGTTGGGCAGTTAGCCACGTGTTATACTGTACAGGTCACCATCTGCCTAAAATAGACGGACAAGCGGGATGCTGCCATGAATTTTTGATGAGGCCTTGTTCTGTTTCTCAATGAAATCACCACCCTGAACTCCCCCAGCTTCCAAAATCAATAAGAGCAAACTTTCAGCCTGCTGCAGGCCGTCTTGGACAGGCAGAAGTGGACAGACGTGAATAAAAGCAGACTGAACCAACAGGCATAAAACTACATGTATTAGGAATCATTTACTCCACCAAAGTCTCTCAGACATCCATCCATCCATTTTCCAACCCGCTGAATCCGAACACAGGGTCACGGGGGTCTGCTGGAGCCAATCCCAGCCAACACAGGGCACAAGGCAGGAAACAATCCTGGGCAGGGTGCCAACCCACCACAGTCTCTCAGACAGCATTTTCTAATACTGAACGAAAAATCTGAAATTGTTTAAAATTGGACTATTATTTGAAATCCAAAGAAAAATGTGAAAATAACAAAACTATAACTAGAAGGAAAAATGACTGCCTGTGTAAAAACTAAACTTTTTAAAATTTTATTTATTAATTTTATTGTAATCATTCCATACAAATAGATTAATTTATACAAAAAAGAATTGAAGACAAATCAAACCCCACCCTTGAGAAGGAGAGCATGGCCAAAGGATTTTTGCTTAGGGCTTTTTAATAGGGCAAAAATAAACAAAAGAAAGGAAAAAATATATATAGATAAATAAAAAATGGAGAAGGGAAAGAAATGCGGAAATAATTATTTCTTCTTATTCTAAAATATTATTGATTAGATCCTGCCAGGTTTTGAAAAAATGCTGTAAAGATCCTCTAACTGAGAATTTGATTTTTTCTAATTTCAAATAATATAAAACATCGGTTTCCCACTGACTTATCAGAGGAGAGTTAGGATTCTTCCAATTTAACAAAATACGTCTGCGTGCCAAAAGTGTAGTGAATGCAATCACCGTTTGCTTGTCCTTCTCCACTTCAAGTCCGTCTAGAAGAACACCGAACACAGCTGTTAATGGGTTAGGAGGGATTGTGACCCCAAGGCTGTCTGAAAGGCACTTAAAAATTTTGGTCCAAAATGATGTTAATTTGGTGTAGGCCCAAAACATGTGACCCAGTGAGGCAGGACCTTGGTTGCACTTTTGTTTAGTGTTTAGTTGAAGTAGCTGAGTTACTTGGCATTGCTCGGGGAATCCAATATCTAGTGGGTGATGTAATTATATAATAATGAAACAAAACCAAAATGTTAAATATATGCTCAGATTTTTATTGCAAAGCTATGGGACTTTTTTTCCTTTTTAAAGTGATTAGCTCACTACTTTTGGCCTTTCAAAAATCATCTAGTCACTGTGTTAATATCTGGGGCAACAGCAGACCATGTACATTGTACCAAACCTTCTCAAATATACAGTCACACCCTCTAAAAATCTCCTTACCCCGATACAAATTAAACAATGTAAACTATAGAAAAGAGGATATAAATTAAAATTATTGCAAAGTCCCACTGACCTGTTTGCTGTGTCTTTTAGGTGCATACGATATAATTAGGGTTGCCAGACGTCCCTTATATAAGGGACATGTCCCATATTTGATCATTTTGTCCCCTGTCCCGTACTGACCTCAAATTTCGTAATAAAAATATATTTTTACTACCTTCTTACGGTACTTAGTTGTAACTTTATAAGTAATTATACTTTCTTTTCTTAGATTCTCTTGACGAAAATGACACAAATGTAACGAGGAAGCACGTGTTTGCTGCCTGTTTGCGACTTGTTCAGTTGCTATGGTTGACTAAGGACAGCGACACTCCTACCGTTTTGCTCTCCAGCCGCGCTGCAGTTCTCTATTAGCTTTGTAACATACAGGGTCAACAAAATGTGTTGTTACTACTTGCCACGGCCCACTTTTTTTCTAACTGCCTGTATTAAATAATAATAATATTTCTCTGTTGTCTGTATTAAATAAATATTGTCAAATGATTTCACTTTTACATATTTTTTTTAGCTTGTATTAAATAATTTTCAAATGACTTTACAGTACTTTTGTTTTCCTTATAACCCATTAAAATTCTCGCTTTATGTTTTTAACTTATGTCTCTACTTTTATATAATATATTGGTCTGGGTGTGTAGGGGGCATGTATACATTTATATATATAGTAATATAGAGAGAGATTTTAACCCGTAGGTATAATGTGCAAAGCACGTATTGCACCAGAGTCGACATTAGGAGTTTTTGCGATCCGCAAAGTTGTGAATGGCGCCCAGCCATACCCTTTGCTTTGAGAGGAATCATCCCTGCCAGACCTGTACATTGAGACCTAGACAGGACTGGGGGCAGCGGAGTATTTAGTAGGTCAAATTCACAATTTGAGAATGTCGAGTTATAGCAAAGTCTGTTTACAAGGCATGTCTCAGAAAAATACGCGCTTTGCCGTTTCAGAAAGTAAGCAGGAATTAGACTGTATTAGTAGTCTTTATTTATGGCTTTTAATGTTTCTTTAAAGAAAATTAAAAAGCACTAAGCCTATTACTAAAGCTGTTTGGTTTCTATAGATATCTAGTTAAACTACCAGAAAAACGTGTGCCTTTTGATGGTAGTGACATTCTAAAAATATAATTTTATTTTTTATTTTTTTAGCTAAGACATTACCGTAACATATACATACTATTTAAATTAATAAAATAAATTGAAAACTTAGCATAATGACAACATTCAATGAAACCGAGAATATAATGATTATCTTTAAATAGGAATCTTTGCCCACAACTTCTATTTCCTCCTGCCCGTGTATGCAAATAATGCCATCTACCTATCCAAAAAAAAAAGGCACAACTGCTTTAGCGAGCCCACAGCGAAACTCACAAATAGTGGTGAGCAATAGTGGTTAGGTTTTAACACACGTTTTAATGGATGTCCATTTGGGAGACGGTCATACTTTGCGTTAAATCAGCTTTTAGCAATTCACTCAATAGCTACAGTCCTGTTGCCGTTTTGATCGTTTAATTTTATTTCGCCATTGCTATGTCTTCTGTCCTACAGTTTGAGGATTATTATTATTGGAATCATCATCGTTGGTGTTGTTGTTCGTGTTAGTTGTACTGTGTAGGTTGTCAGACGTTAAGACCGAATATGCGAAAATAATATAAAACATTACAATTGGACATTCGCTTTGAGTCCGAGAGTTCGTAGATCTGTATAAGGCAATCTCAACAGATTGTGCTCTGCAGAGTGCAGACACTGCTAAGGTACACAACATAAACATTCCTTTATGCACCGGCCCGGTCCGGACAATTTTTTCTAAACAAAATAAAGATAGGACTTTCTAATTGGAGCTGCAGTCATGCACCATGACCACTAGATGGCGCATGCCTAACCCGCCTATGCCCAGAAATGGCCCTGCATTGTTCTCTCCGTAACTATCAGTCGGTCACTCGGTCTATCTGTCTGTCTGTCCGTCCCTGTGTCTGCCAGCATGAAACAACTTGTTCTCCCCATTTTGCTGAAATGTGGAATAGGCCTACTTATTTATTCTTCAAGAAAATTCGTCGAGACAATTTAATTTAAATTCAGATATCACAAGTAGATCGCGCAATATAAAATTTTGAAAAAATCCATATCTCCCATTGAAAAGCACTGGCAAATTTACAAACTCGTCTGTATTAAAAGAACAAAACGTTCTTTGCAACTTATTGTACTGTTTTAATATTCCCTTCGGAACAGTTACACCAGGTTCTATATTTTGTATATTTTCCTCTTTTACTCGTCTGAGAGCCACCTGGATGCCTAGTACAAGTGAGTCAGACCCCGGGCAGAGCACGGATGCGCAAGCGTCTCTGTATTCCTGTGTCCGGCATCATGGAGCAACCTCTGTCTACAGGGAGGAGGTGGAAGAGACTGCATTTGAGGTGTAGAAGGAGAAACGTATTACTTGTTGTGCAATCTAGAAAGAAGAAAACTAAAACCCTGTGGAAGTATTGTCTGAAATATACACTTTGTATTCGAACCCAGGACTGTGTTGTGAAGCTGTGTCTGATGGTTTGGCATGTTGCAACATCCCCTACAGGTCACACAGTCTAATGTACAGAAGACTGACCATGCATTACAGTTTATTTGTACCTGAAGAGCCACTTCTGCTTCTATGTATTTTCAAGGTGGAGGAGGAGGTGGAATAAAATATTTAAGATAACCGTTAACTTTTGTATTCCTCTTATACAATAAATCAGTTCCTTTACAAGTTCTTACTTACTTATATACTTTTAATAAATTACTGTGTCTTAACTAATATTACTATATACATTGGGGAACTTATTTCAGTTGCTTTTTTCCTTTCATAGGGTGATATGAATTGTGGTTTTATTCTAGTACTGGTCATCTTGTATTAACAGTTATTTTTCATTTGCTAATTATTGGGGTGTTAGTCTGTTTGGTATACTTTCAAAAATGGTATGTTTAAGAAAATATAACAACAGTTAGTTACAGACCCTCCACCACAGCCTTCAATGCCAATTTCACATCACTTGAAATGGAATCTCACAATCGCAGTTCAGCACTATGGTGGACTTGATGCTGAGATGCTGAGTGTACTTCCAGGTAAAGAGCTGGGTGTGCACTCCAAGCCTCTATAATGGCTCCATTTTTTTGTAAAAGCAAAAACCTCTTTGGTGAGCAAAAGCAATTACTTAAAGTTAGACTTTCGTAAAAGTAAAATGGCCTAAAACAATCTTTCAAAAAATGGGTGGCACACATGTCAGAGGTGGTTGGGTTGTCAATCATCTGGTCTGTAAAGAGAGAAAGAGACGAGGCAGTTGTACATAGTGCCATCTTGTGGATCATCAAAGAATTACCACCACCAGAGCTTTTAAGCTGTCCCCAAGGCACATGTATGTGACACAGGGATGCCTGTATTGTTTTATGTTTTTATTATTACGTTTTTTGTTAATATTGTTGTTTTCAAATATTATTAAATGCATTGTGTATCAAAGTTGTTTCCGTATGCCCTTGGGTTCTGCAGGCGGAACCCCCAAAAGGCGGGTCCACCCTTACATTAATGCTGCTGAAACCACCCTTTACTAATATATTCTAATGGAGGAGATGGTCCAGGCAGAGGTTCATTGGAGTTTATGGAATAAAGAGTACTGTATTGATTTTTATTTTTTTCTAATTTTTTGCTATTATTTGGGGATTTCTGTTGTTGGATTGTGGATTTGGACTGACTGGCTTTGGATTTCCATTGTTTGAAATGCCTTTTGCCTTATTTTGACATTTAAAATTTTTTGTTCACTTTTTGTTTATTCTAAATATATTCTTCCTTTGTGAAGATTCTTTGTTGGCCTTGTCAATCAAGCCAGAGGTTTTATGGTTTATCCTCTGCCTTAAAGGGCATTTCTGTACATTTTGCACATTTAAAGTGTCTTTTGAATTTTAAAAATCTGGACTGCATCGTGGGCCTGTGCTGGCCAAAGTCTGACAATAAAAAAAGATACTAGAATTGGAAGAATGGCAAACACTAAGGATTTAGGAGAACCAATTCAAAAAGACTTGGACAAGCTTCAGAAATGAGAAAACACTTGGAAAATCCAGTTTAACATAAAAGTATGCAAAGTTCTACACATGAGCAAAACGAACATCAGTTATAAAAACAAGATGAAAGACACTGTCCTACAGGAAGCAATATCTGAAAAGAATTTAGGAACTGATGTTGCCACATTATTTTTATGATCTAAACAATGTGCTTAAAAAGGCAAATTAAATGTTGGGTTAGATCATAAAAATTGTTGAATGCAAATCAAGGTATGTTATGCTCAGACTATAGAACATACTTGTGAGACCACATCTGGAGACCTGTGCACAGTTCTGGCCACCACGCTACAAGAAAGATATCGCAGCACATGAGACTATGCAGAGAAGAGCAACCAGGTCCATCCTGGACTTAAGGACATGTCCTACTGTGACAGACTCAGACAATTAAACCTGTTTAGTATCGAGCAGTGGAGTCTGTGGCAGAACCTAATGCATCCATCCATCCATCCATTTTCCAACCCGCTGAATCCGAACACAGGGTCACGGGGGTCTGCTGGAGCCAATCCCAGCCAACACAGGGCACAAGGCAGGAACCAATCCTGGGCAGGGTGCCAACCCACCGCAGGACACACACACAAACACACCCACACACCAAGCACACACTAGGGCCAATTTAGAATCGCCAATCCACCTAACCTGCATGTCTTTGGACTGTGGGAGGAAACCGGAGCGCCCAGAGGAAACCCACGCAGACATGGGGAGAACATGCAAACTCCACACAGGGAGGACCCGGGAATCGAACCCAGGTCCCCAGGTGTCCCAACTGCGAGGCAGCAGTGCTACCCACTGCGCCACCGTGCCGCCCGAACCTAATGCAGGTTTTCATAATTCCCAAAAACATTTGATAAAGCAGATCCAGCCTAATTCTTTCAACTTAGCAGTGAACTATGCAATCACGTACACCAGTGGAAATTTATGGAATTGCACTCAGGACTGAAGCCAGGAAGCGCTTCTTTATGCAAAGAGTTGTGGGAACAAACTACCAAGACATGGACTTGAAGCGGAAAACCTTGACAACCTTTAAGAAGAATCTGGATGATATTGGGACAGCTAAGCCTGCTTGTTGAGTTTGGGATCAGGCTGCCTGGGGTGAGACCTCTCTCTAGGCAGGTCAGTGAATGTCCTGGCCTAATTTGTGGGTCCTTTTAGAGGCTTTCACCTTTTCTTTTTCCATGTTTGTGATACCTAATCACACCAGGTATTTTTATTTTTTGTTAATTAATGATGTATTATTATATTATTAGTTATGCTTTTGATCTTTGCTTTTGAAATTTGTTTTTGTTGTTGTTTATTATGTATGTATTATGATCTTTGTATTAATGTATTTAGTTATGTGGTCTGTCCCCTTTTTGTGGAGTTTCAGGAGGCAGGACCTTTGAGACATTTCAACTAGAAGAATACCCTCTTCCTGTATATACCAAGCAGTGGGTCAGGTTCTCCAGATTGGCATGTAGAGTTATTGACTGACCTTTTCTGAGTACCTTTGTTGATGTCCTGGTTTCTGATTATTTGTTGTTGTTTTTTTCAATTTGTATAGTGGTCTGAATTTTGTTGCTTGGGTTGTGTTTTAAACAAAGTCGCATTATGCTTTTGGTCTTAGAAACTTTTCCATTTTGATAATGAGTCTTGCTCTTTTCAAAGAGGCAGAATGTTCACTTTTTCTCTTTCTGTTTATTAATTTTTGGTACTGAAGTTTATTAAGGATAGTTCTGTTTGTGGTCTGTCCCTATGCTTATTCCTGTGAAGGTCACAGAATATTTATAGGTTTTGGGGGAAAAAGGGAGATTTTAAACACACATTTTGGTATTTTGTGGTAGTAATCACAACACCAGTGGCAAGACCTGCGGTGTCCAAGTACCTCTGTTATTTATGATGGTGTCACACAATTGTCACTGTCTGCAAACTCATAAAATACTAAGAATCACATTCATGAGATTAGTCAGGGATAGACTAACGGGTCTTTACTAGGACTTTTGGTTTCATTTTTTTTTTTTTGACTTTTGGTTTCCATTTTCATTTTAACCCTCATTTCTAATAACTTGTTGGCTATTTGACCTCTGCATTCCTGAGAGGATTCTTCATTTGAGTCATCATAAGGGTACCGTTCATTTTCTAGTTCTTAAAATGAAACTATCCAAATCTTCACCTTAGGGGTAAAAACGTGTCAGCAAAATCACAATATTAAGTCTATTAACATAACTGTGGTAAGGCCATGTGACAATAATGAAAAGGAAATGAAAAATTCCAGTCTACAACATTACAGGAGAAAATAAATCTCAGTAGGGTCTATGGTCGATTAAAACTGACAAAGCCACACCTCTGAAGACCCAGGCCAACTGGCCTACTTCCATTCCTGGATATTTTACAGTATGACAAGTCTCACAATAGAATACTCGGAAACAAAAAGAATAGAGAGCAGTTAGTAACAGTTCAGAATGATTGGCAAAACTAATTTTTGGGCACATTAGTAATGAACAGAGCTGCAATAAACATAACTAATCAACAGCTGAACTCACAAAACATTAAACTAAAGTGGCAAGTCTTCAGCCTGCATGTAAATCCTGAGACTGGTAGGTCACCCTGTATGCAAGCAGGCAGATCATTCTGCAGCGATGGGGCCCTGTAGCTAAGGGTTCACTAGTCCACTGTAATTTAATTTATCCTTGGAATCTTTAAAAGACCGGTGTCTTGGTATTGCAAGGTCTGGTCCAGTATAAATTATAAGTCCTGTTAACTAAATTGGTCTCAGACTATTTAAAGATGTACATGTTATAAGGAGGTTTTGAAACCACCGCCCTACTTAACCAGAAGCCACCGTAAAGTCTCAAGAACAAAGGTTATGTGGATGCCCTTTCCGCATTAACATTACATTTATTTGCATAGCAGACACTTTTATCCAAGTGTCTTACAAAAGAGGTTAACATAATCAAATAAACATTAGTTTAAGGGACTTTCTGGGAAACAGGTGTTACAAGACAGGTTACAAAATCATCACAAATGAAGAAATCAGAACAGAATACAAATAAGTTTCACTTTCTAGGTTACATAATCTATTAGCTAATACTAGTTAGAAATTCACCAAACCAGAGAGTCTTCAAGTGCTTCTTAACCACATTGAGGTGCGCAGCTTGTTCTACCAGCCAGGAGCAACACATGAAATGAGTATGGACTGAGATTTGATACCACACAGAGGTAGCATCACAATATGCCATTCATTAGCAGAACTGAGTGGTCGAAGAGGAGCATAGGACTACACAAGTGTCTCCATACACATTGGTGCTGACCCACTGACTATCCTGTAGGCAGTCATCAAGGATTTGAACTTAATATTTGCCATTGCAGAAAGCCAATATAGTGATTTGAAAAAAGGATTGACATGTGCCCACCTCAACTGGTTGAACTCCAGATGTGTCACTACATTTTGAATCATCTGCCATAGCTTGGTGACACATGCCAGTACTCCCACCCGGAGACGTTTGAAGTTGTACAGACGTGATATGACAAACTCTGTCAGGTATGGTCTGATCTTGCAGATATTGTATAAAGTGCTGGGCCGGCTTAATCTTTTTGCTGCCTTACATGAATGTGGAAATTTCATGCCCAAACCATGCAATCTTGATGGTAATCATTATACATACACTGCATAGAAGAGCTTGGGGGGTTGGGTAGGCTGACAAGATTTTTATTGTTTCAAAATGGGTAAAAACTTATTATTCCAGTGAGTGTGGTAAACATATGTTAAATCAAAGCACGAGGGAGGGGTGATTGTCCCTCTTGGAGTCTCGTGTGGATTTTGATAATGTATATTGAATATTGAATTGAAATGCGGGGGAGGGGTCCCCCTTGTCCGAGTGTTGTATTCCACAGTTTGTGTTGATTGATAAACCATTTTTTGCCCTTGGCGACCGCCTAGTTCACTTACATGGTAAAGTCAGCCCAGATAGAATGAACCTTCAAGATGAGAGACCATAGCAACATGTTTCCTGAAGAACAGCTGGTTAATTACAAATTGGACAGGTGTTAGAAATAATGAGAAAAGCTGAACATAAATGAAATGCTAAATAGACATTTGAGCTGGGATAAGAAGAAGGTCCATCTTTGCCATGTTAAGCAGGAGATGGAGTTCCTTCATCTAGGTTGCAATATCAGTGAGACGTGTAGAGATTCTATCTGATGGCATGAGGTCTTTTGTAGGGAATATCCGCATAGCACTAATAAGAGAAACCATGATATTAAATTAAAGGGCCCAGTGGGGAGGTGTATAGAGAGAAGAGAAGGTGGGTCCAGCACCTATCTTTGGGAAACTCCTGTGCTTGCATGGTGTATTGCTGACATCTCTCCACTCCAGGACACTTGGTAGCATCTACCCTAAAGGTCTGAGGGCAGTCTCAGTAATGACAAGATCTGAAAGGGTGTGCAAGGAGGAACTGAAGGTTAACCTTGTCATAAGAAGAGGAATAATCTAGCAGAATAAGGATAGAAAATATGTTGGTAGCTGTAACCTCAGTGGAATGGCCCCTCTTGAAGCCTGACCTATTAGCTTTTTAGACAGAAACATTGAATAGTTATCATTATTACTTGGCTGACACCTTTATCCAAAGGGACTTACAACATATGAGAAATACAACCTGTTAAACTTATGTATTTATTTTCCAATTGGAGCAACCTCAGAGTTTGCAGCACAAACCCCTTAACCACTACACTACACTGCCTACACAAGTGCTACTTCTTGTAATGATCCTTCCAGCAGCATTTTGAATTAAATGAAAGCTTTAAACAGGGAAATATTAGCAGCCCATAAATAATGCATTGCAGTAATTACTAGAAATAATGGCAAAAAAAGAAAAAAGAGAGTTTTGGAAATTATAGTCATGTGTGGTATAGAAATAGAATGAATTTCACCTTGCCCACCCTAGGGACAGAAAAATAAATGTATTATAGGCTGTATAGCCACTCAGTTAATTAATTATATGTTTTACCTTCATCAATGCTGATAAATAATTAAAACAATCAACAAGGCGCCCCTCAAGGTATGACAAGTTAAACGTAGGTTGAGTGAAGGATCTCTATTTCACTTTCCAACCGAGATGCCAGAAATATGATGAGATCTGTACAATTAATAACAAGGTTCATAAATCAGCAAAGGTCTACATTAACACTTTTACCTTCTTTTCAGGGGTTCGAATACAGCCAGAGACTTACTTGCACAAATAACCCAGACATGCCTGTGGAAATATACAAAATAATACAATTTATTTATAACATAAAGATAAAAGAAGATGTATATATACAAGTATATATTCACCTGTGTGTCTGTCTGCATTTCTGTCCAGTTGCTATGTCTCTGCTATCTAACAGATGGGGCATCACAAACATTAGCACTGCTTATACAAATCCTGTTTCAAACGGTATGTAATAGCCACCGGACAGACACACTACACTGCAAATGTTAACACTGAGGTCTATGTTGATTGCAAAGATTTCAACCTATCTTTAATATGTAGTATATAGATATATAGACAAAAAATAATAAAAACAACACAAAGCATAAAATTATAAAGTATTAGTTTAACCTTTTCTCTCCTAAAGGCATATAACTCATGAGTGCCTCCTCTTTACTTAGAGAGATCTTATTCTCTCTTATAGAAAAAGGCATATCGCTTATGAATTATGATCTTTCAATTCCCGTGTTCAAGATGGACAACTTCTTTAGCTAATTATTAAGCTTTCTCATGGTTGCACTGTGGCATTTGATTGCTCACAACAGCTTCTATGCCAGCTTACCACCCACTCCTCACAGAGTGCTCTGTATGTGTGTGTGTATTTGTGCATGTGTGTGTGTGTGTGTGTGTGCGTGTGAGAGAGAGAGAGAGAGAGAGCGAGAGAGAGAGAGAGAAAGAGAGAGAGACAGAGCGCGCATGTACAGTATGTGAGATGCTGCTCTGCACTTTCTTGCTGGATTTAGGATGAGAAACTCATAACAGCCAGAACTTATCCTTCAAAGGGGATTACTTTACAGTGACACCAATACCATAATACATTAGCTGGCTTAGTCCCATCTATTAAATTACAAATAATAGTTTTTGGAAGCAAAGTAATACTTAATGGTTCACTCTGAGTGATTCTTTGTTCTTTTTCTGGACATCTTTCTCCCTACACAGGAAGATATTTCAGTGCACTTTCTTTCTTTGTTTCGGAGCTTCCTCATTTTTGGTTGCTGGTAATACTGCAGTTTCACTTTAAGGGTTTTACACATGCAGTGTCCTCAGATGTTCTGCTAAGTCAGTTGTTAATCAGCCAATCCCTGTCATTAGCAAGGTGAATGCATTGTTTATGTATGGTCTCTTTCTCTTTTGCACTTCAGTTGCTTTTCGTTATCAAGGTTGGACTAATGGCAACCTTGTCCAAACTCCAGTATAGACAAGTAATCTACCTTTCCAGTCCAGCACAATTGCCCTCTGGAATAAAGGGATTGTGTCCACACCGTATCAACTATGGGTAGCCAAAATTGCAGTTAGGTTGAGGTGTAGTTTAATAAATAGAACAGAACAGGGTGTGTTTGATGTTCATGTCATTGACTTCTTGGGTAGACATAAGCCCTTGTACTTGGTTGACCACTGGAGCAGACTTGGATTCCAATCTGGCAAAGTGGATAATGTCAGTCTGTCCTACAGTGTAGTAGAAGATACACTAGTGTCAAAAGACAAAATTATATGCGTATTTAGTAAAACTCATATTTTGTTCTATCTATACTAATAAAAGGCAAAGCTCTCACTCACTCACTCACTCACTCACTCACTCACTCACTCACTCACTCACTCACTCATCACTAATTCTCCAACTTCCCGTGTAGGTGGAAGGCTGAAATTTGGCAGGCTCATTCCTTACAGCTTACTTACAAAAGTTAGGCAGGTTTCATTTCGAAATTCAAAGTGTAACGGTCATAACTGGAACCTCTTTTTTGTCCATATACAGTAATGGACTGCAGCTCGCTGGCCGTGGGAGGCGGGGTTGCGGGGGTTGCGTATCGCGTCATCACGCCTCACACGTAATCACGTGAACTGACTGTGAAGGAGAAAGGACGGCCTTATATGGCATTCGTTTATAAAACAGCGGACAGGCTGTGTAAAGGCAGCTTCACAAAAAAACAGATCCTTAACAAATTGTTATTGGTGTATTTTCCCTCAATTTAAAAAGGTTTTCTTTTCTTCTTAATTAAAATTTAAAAGCAATACTTCACCGCTGCGAAGCCCCTCTAGCGCTGACGTCCGAGGTTCGATTCCCATAAGGGAGTGCAGTGAGTGTGTACGCCTGATGAGCCAAGAATTAGGGTGAAACACGTGTCGCGTACTCTTTGCATTATTTGACAGTAAACTATTTTCAACCATTCTATGATCTGCTTCTCACAACTGAAGGCACCGTGGCTGATGTTAGCTGACTTGCTGGCCAACCATAAGCGTTACCTGGTAGGTAACCACCCATACAATCAGATTTTGATTCAGACTACGAATGCCGTGAATGTAATTACCCCGATCTACATGCTAGAGAAAACCTCAATGAAGAAGAAACAGTGTGTAAGCATACATATTAACACATGTGCAATTAAACGTGTGCATTTACGGGGTGATTTCTCAGGCTTAAAAGCTCGCCGTTTATTAAAAAGGTAAATGCAAACTGCTTTGATTCTGAGGGGCACAAACCACGTTGGATTTCAGCTGTTAAACGCGCAAAAATGTCGGTACACCAGATAAATAAGCGAACAATATTATCAGTTGTATTGTATGCTTACAATACATATAGAAATGTGTTAATTGTTAACTAATCGTATGGGATGGTGTTTTTCGACTCAGCTACAGATGCCGATGGAGACCAGAACTGCTTTGGAAAAATATGAACGCCTTGGGGCGCCTTGATTTAAACGATTCCATGTCTTGGTGGGTTTGCGTAGCTTATTGTCAATATCTTTACACCTGTTTTTAAGACTTATTGACTGAAACGGGCTTTCACGAAAAAAGTTAGGGCTTTGCTACAGGATACACCCTCCACAAGTTAAGGAAGTAAAAATAAAGGTATATATTTCTGTTTTATTTAAACCTTTTAAGTTCGTATGCATAGCCCCGTTTGGCTGTTTCAGTTTTTTTTTTTTCTTTCTTCAGTAATATTTAATCTCCTTAAAGAAAAACAACATATGCATTTTACTTTTTTTGTATCTCTTTAGTAATATTTTAGTGTAAAAGGATAACCAGTATTTAAACCTTTTATGTTACTTTATAAAGTTATTTTACACAATGTTGAAAAATTAATAAGAAAGCTACATATTTTGGCAGCTGCTGCTTTAATTTTCAATGAAATGAAAAAAGCTCTCCAAGAGAAAACCTTAATGAAGAAGAAACAGTTTGCACTATCTAAAAAGGAGAAACCCTCATTTATAAAGGTTTGCTGCAGATGACTTAACTGAAAATAAATGAATAGTTCCTATGTGTATAATACATATTTATCTATTTGACTTATGCCTTTATTCCAGCAACTTACAACATCTGAGGTACAATTTGTTACATTACTTTTGTTTTTTGCAGCACAGGCAGGTGAAGTGACTTCCTCAGGGTCACACAGTGGTGTCAGTACCAGGATTTGAACTGACAAGCTCCGGGTTTGCTGAAATATTACTGAAGAAAGAAAAAAAATGAAAACGGGCAAATGGGGCTATGCATACAAATGTCTATCCATCCATTATCCAACCCGCTATATCCTAAATACAGGAGCCAATCCCTGCCAACACAGGGCACAAGGCAGGAAACAAACCCCGGGCAAGGTGCCAGCCCACCGCAGGGCGCGCACACCTACACACCAGGGACAATTTAGAATCGCCAATGCACCTAACCTGCATGTCTTTGGACTGTGGGAGGAAACCGGAGTACCCGGAGGAAACCCAGACAGACACGGGGAGAACATTCAAACTCCACGCAGGGAAGCGAACCCGGGTCTCCTAACTGGCACCTTTCACTGCGCCACCATGCCGCCCGCATACAAACTTAAAAGGTTTAAATAAAACAGAAATATATACCTTTATTTTTACTTCCTTAACTTGTGGAGGGTGTATCCTGTAGCAAAGCCCTAACTTTTTTCATGAAAGCCCCTTTCAGTCAATAAGCCTTAAAAACAGGTGTAAAGCTAAACTTGCAGCACCGCTATTCAATTACACTTGCCTAACGCCTCTCCTAAGGGGAGATACTGTGGGATCTGGGCATCAGTCAAAGCACCAATCAGAGGCCCGATTAGAAAGCGGGAAGCTGTGATTTGTCGTCTCCCTCCCATGTAACAATCACAGCCCGTGTTACAACGCACTATGTATGTATGTGTATATGTATATAAGTATATGTGTGTGTGTGTATGTATATGTATGTGTATATATATGTTGATATGTGTATATATATATGTATATATATGTGGATGTGTATATGTATATATATATATGTATATATATGTATATGTAGATATGTGTATATGTAGATATGTATATATATGTATATATGTATATGTATATATATGTTTACATAACCTCTTTAACACACTACTTCTCCGCTGCGAAGCACGGGTATTTTGCTAGTTCTGTTAATAAATGACAGGATACTGTCGCTGTCTGTTTCATTCTCACCAATTTATAGCACTTCTGTATTTGAAGACAGACAGTTATCACCTATTCAATATTTTAACGCACAGACACAATTAACCATTTCCATAACTGTTATTACTGATAGATCACAGTTTACACATAAAATTACCTGATAATTAGCTGTAAAGCCTTAGCATCTTGTGCAGACCAGTTAGTGCACCCACATTTGAAGATGTTTAAATGGAGAGTAGATTATGAAATAGTCACTGACATTTGGAAAATATCAGGAACTATCCCAGTAGCCTAGACCTTTAGACCAAAATAATTAAGTATCTATGCCCTTTGCCTTAAAATTGATTATCCATGAAAGGCTTTCTACAGCAGACTCAAAATTTAGTCAAGATTTTATTTATAGATTTTAGCCGTAGAAGCCTATAACTCCAGTTTTCCTCTCATGTCCCACGGTTAATTGGCAAGTCTAAACTGAAATGGAGTGCTAAATTTGATGTCTCATCCATTGCTGCTTCCTGCTTTCTGCTCAGTGCTGTTGGGACAGGGTCTGCCTCACCATGACTCTGAACTGAGTAGACGCATTAGGAAGTGGATATTAGTACACAAACACACATGCACACAGTCACATACATCAGGGTAAGTCAAAATATTTGCATTTGTAAGTATGTACGGAATGAACTGGCACCACAACTAGGGTGAAGGGTGCTTCCTGGCCCATAATGGATGGATACTATAAATGGAGGCATAACCCGGCTGGGATGGTGCTTGATTATAGTAACAGTCAGGGTAAAAGATTAATGTAGGGACTGGGGGAGGTTGTCTGTCAAGAGCGGTTCCTTCCCCAGTACAATAGATGGCAGTGCTCTCCTGTCATGGCCCCAGTATGGACACCCGGCACAGATCCATGGGATTTGTAGTCCTGATGGACAACCCTGTCAGGGTCCTTGGGTGCCACCAGAGGGTGCAACAGGGAGAGGAACTTCCTGTTTCATGGAGCTTCTACCTGACCTGGACGAGCTTCCACCATTCAGTGTTATCGTGTCGGAAGGACTCCCGGATCAAATATAAAAGAAGCCACTTGACTTCATTCAGGTGAGCTGGTGTTGGATAGAAGAAAATGCTTGCCTGAAGGAGTGTGGAGGGAGATTATTGAATTTGCAGGAGAAATCATTTTGTATATTGAAGAAAGAACCTACAAAAGGTACTCTTGTATAATAAAATTCACTTTATTTGTATCCTTGAGTGTGTGGGTGCTTTTGTGTTTGGAGTCTGGGGCTGTATTTATAATGGGGTAGCCGTGGTAGAGCCCCTGCTCTGGAAATTCACACCTAATGATAAGAGAGACAGCTCTGCAGCTAGTAAATGGAGTTCTGTTTTTAGGGAAGATAACTAGAGAGTAAGTGGTAACATTGTCCTGAGCAATTTCACCTATGAAAGACTTGATCATTGTTCATCTCGGATACATATGCAGCCATTCTTGGACTTCTACATCCATTTTCAGTGCTATTCAGTGAGGTAAAATATTGTTTTCATAATGTCAAAGATGGATCTATTCTTCTAATACACTTAAGCTAATACACCTAATACATCTAATACACCTTCAAAAAAAAAAAAAACAAGTGGACAACATGCTCTTGGTGACCATGTTAACAATATACACCAACAATTAACCACACCAGTGTGGACCTGTGTCACAGTATTTTAGACACACAAAGCTGTAAATGTATGTGCAACTAGTGTTGCAGCTGTTATGATGGGAGTATTCATTTTTCTGAGTTCCCCGTTACTCTTAGAAGCACCTATGAGATGCATTCTAGGGTTTTTACTATGGAGAATTTCATTTTTTCAGTTAAATTCAGTTTCAATTTCTTTTCACTAGGTTTGAAAAATTTTCACATCTTCCCACAATATAATTTTGTTTACCATGGACACTGACATTTTGATGATGGGTTGTTTATGTGTTGCTAATTATGAACAACCAGAAGCACTGCAATCTTTCTGGTTGTCCAAGACTGCAAATAAAACAGCTCTCTAGTGCAATTTTCCTTAAGGTGCTCCTGGTTTTGATATTTGACTTTTAAATTACTTAATGATTTATTTTGTGTTTTGGATTTGATGTACTGTATGTTCTACTAGTGTTTCCGATAACGCATTTTTGGCTTGGTTTCATCTACTGATCACTTATTTCCATTAAGGTGCCTCAATTTCACTCTAGGCAGAATAGCAGCCAACAGTATAAAAAGTTAAAATATTATTACAGACACTGTATGACTTGCTCTCAAGCATACATTATATATATTCTACTTTTTGAGATACGCAGAGAAGGCTTAGGGAAGAGACCACCATTTGAGAGGAGCAGTTTAGTTTTATGCCAGGCTGTGAAACAACTGATGCAATCTTTGAACTGAGACAACACAGAGAGAAACATCAAGAAAAACTGAAATGTTTGCATATGGTGTTCATTGATTTGGAGAAGGCTTATGATGGAGTGCCATGTCAAGAGGCAAGAGGTCTTGAGGTGAACAAGAGAAAAAGGAGGACCAAAGCAGTGTGTGAGGATATGTATGCGAAAGTGAGGACTCAGATCGAAAGCAGTGTTAGGGTAACAGACAAGATTACAGTTAGAGTAGATCTGTACCAGGGATCTTCTTTAAGTCTTTACCTCTTTGATCTGGTTATGGATGTGTTGAGTCATGGAATAAAAGACCTTTCCTCCTGGTGCATGCCTTTTTGCTGATGACATTGTGTTGTGTAGCACCAGAAAAGAAGAAGTGGAGAGGACATTGGAAGAATAGAGAATGGCTTTGGAAAACAGAGGGTTGAAGATACATAGGAAGAAGACAGAATATTTGAGGTTTAATGATCAGGATTCAGACGTTAGACAGCAGGGACAGTTATTGAAAGAGTGGATAAATTTAAATATCTAGAATCAGTGATAGCCTGAGATGGAAAATAGGATGCAGAGATCACCCACAGAGTGCAGTGTGGATAGAACAATTGGAAGAAAGTATCAGAAGTACTGTGTGATCAAAGAATTAAGGTGAAGGTTAAAGGTACAATACTGTGCAAAAGTTTTAGGCAGGTGTGAAAAAATGCTGTAAACAAAGAATGCTTTCAGAAATATAAAAAATGATTGTTTATTGTTATCAATTTACAAAATGCAAAGTGAGCAAACAAAAGAAAAATCAATCAAATCAATATTTGGTGTTACTACCTTTTGCCTACAAACCAGCATCAATTCTTATTGGTACACTTGCACAAAGTCAGGGATTTTGTAGGATTCTAGTCAGGTGTATGATCAACCAATTATACCAAACAGGTGCTAATGATCATCAATGTCAAACGTAGGTTGAATCACAACCATTAACTGAAACAGAAATAGCTGTGTAGGAGGCTTAAATATGGGTGAGGAACAGCCAAACTCTGCTACCAAGAAGAGGTTGTGGAAGACAGTTTCATGTCATGGCAAGATTGAGCACAGCAATAAGACACAAGGTAGTTATACTGCATCAGCAAGGTCTCTCCCAGACAAAGATTTCAAAGCAGACTGGGGTTTCAAGATGTGCTGTTCAAGCTCTTTTGAAGAAGCACAAAGAAACGGGCAATGTTGAGGATCGTTGACGCAGTGGTCGGCCAAGGAAACTTAGTGCAGCAGATGAAAGACACATTAAGCTTATTACCCTTCGAAATTGGAAGATGTCCAGCAGTGCCATCAGCTCAGAACTGGCAGAAACCAGTGGGACCCAGGTACACCCATCTACTGTCCGGAGAAGTCTGGCCAGAAGTGGTCTTCATGGAAGAGTTGCAGCCAAAAAGCCATACCTCCGATGTGGAAACAATGCCAAGCGACTCAAGTATGCACGAAAACATAGGAACTGGGGTGCAGAAAAATGGCAGCAGGTGCTCTGGACTGATGAGTCAAAATTTGAAATATTTGGCTGTAGCAGAAGGCAGTTTGTTCGTCGAAGGGCTGGAGAGTGGTACAATAATGAGTGTCTGCAGGCAACAGTGAAGCATGGTGGAGGTTCCTTGAACGTTTGGGGCTGCATTTCTTCAAATGGAGTTGGAGATTTGGTCAGGATTAATGGTGTTCTCAATGCTGAGAAATACAGGCAGATACTTATCCATCATGCAATACCATCAGGGAGGCGTATGATTGGCCCCAAATTTATTCTGCAGCAGGACAACGACCCCAAACATACAGCCAAAGTCATTAAGAACTATCTTCAGCGTAAAGAAGAACAAGAAGTCCTGGAAGTGATGGTATGGCCCCCACAGAGCCCTGATCTCAACATCATCGAGTGTGTCTGGGATTACATGAAGAGACAGAAGGATGTGAGGAAGCCTACATTCACAGCAGATCTGTGGTTAGTTCTCCAAGATGTTTGGAACAACCTACCAGCCGAGTTCCTTCAAAAACTGTGTGCAAGTGTACCTAGAAGAATTGATGCTGTTTTGAAGGCAAAGGGTGGTCACATCAAATATTGATTTGATTTAGATTTTTCTTTTGATAACAATAAACAATCATTATTTATATTTCTGAAAGCATTCTTTGTTTACAGCATTTTTTCAAACCTGCCTAAAACTTTTGCACAGTACTGTATGTGTTTTAAGACAATGGCAAGATCAGTAATAATGGATGGAGCTGAGACATGGGCTGTAAAGGGAGCAGAGGAGAAGCTGGATGTGGCAGAAATGAGAAAGTTGAGATGGACATATGGAGTTACAGACAGAATAAGAAACAAGCTACAACAAAAGTGAAAAAGATTTCTAAGAAACTACAGGAAAGTAGGTGAGGTCATATGGACAAGTGATGAGGAGAGACAAGGAATATGTGGGCCAAAGAGTGATGGGAATAGAAGATCAGGGGAAGAGAAAGTGAGGGAGGCCAAAGCAGAGGTGTATGGATAAAGCATGGATAAAGTGAAAGATCTGAAGAAAAAGGGGTTGACTGAGGTGAAGGTGTAGGACCGAGCTGTACAGAGAAAGTTAATCAAGCAAATCGACCCCACATAGAAGTGGGAAAAGATGAAGAGGAACAAGAATAAGTTTATATATTGTTGAAATGCTCTCCGAGTCTTTATCAAGACTAGCCAGCATAGTTACTCTTGGATAGATAACAGTGCAGCATATACCAATTCCAAACAAAACATGAAACACTGAAAAAAATATAAAACAGAAAAGTAATAAAAAGATTTTAAAAAATAAAAATTCAAACAGCAAAACTGGTGTGTTTTCCAGAAAGGCCGAGTACGAACATGAGGCGTGGAGCACTCTACACAATGGCACTTACAACCAAATGATAGACTGATGGTGACCCATACCATTGTCTCAGTCAAATTCCAATACAAACAATAAAACATTAAAGTATAAACTAATTAAACACGGTTTTAAATGTGAGTCGTAAGGGGTAAATGCTGAAACTAACTAAAGTGCCTGGGGGGTAACAAGACACGCCAGCAGCAGCTCGCTCTCCCAAAATGCTCAGCGCGCTCGTTTGCCGGAGTAGGGGTGGTGACGTCATGGCGGAAATGCCCTCTCCAAATCAAAATGGCGTCAATCAGGAAGTGAAACAAACAGCCCGCAGGACCAAAAAGAGCAAATAAAGCGTCGATTGGGAGCGAGAAGTCGTTGCGGTGCTGGGAGACACGGAGCGTACACGACAAAACGGACAGCGTGAAGGGCTCAAATCGTAGGTGAGCGACTGAAATCAGCGGAGACGGTAGCCCCTGGGAGGGCCGAGAGCCATCCGGGGGTCTTAATGTCAACGTCGGAAGACGCTCGGGGGGCCTAGGATAAGGGCCGGGCTCTGGCAGGGACAACCTCGCCGGGCCGAGACCTTTAAGGGACTGGCAGAAGGTGGGCACTTCTTTAATGGGAGCCTAGCCTCTCTCGGGGCTTGGGAGTCGCTGGAAGAAGCAGGGCCTGGGAATATCTCGGGGGGGGGGGGGGAACCCGGGAGTCACGGGTAGGGCCTGGGAGTTGTCGGTAGCGCCGGCCTTAGAGGCTTACAAGCCGCCGTCTTCGCCTCATGGTAAAAATCGTCATGGGCAGGCTACAAGTATACTGATTCGGTGGGAGAGACGAAAAAGGCTGTCGAGTTCTTGGTGTTGTCTTTTGGGACTATCCTGCTTTCCCACTAGACAGCGAGGCACTTTGTGAGATCCTTTGTTTGTCTGAGGAATTGAAAGGTTGGAGGGGTTAGGGCTTTATGAGATGTAAACTGGCAGGGGGTGGGCACAATGGCAGTTATTCAGTTGCCTGATTTTTACTTTATTTAGGGCCAGTCACACTTTAAAAAAAATCTGTAAATGACGAAAATGGGCACAAAATAATCATGGAGGAGGATGTACTACTGTCGGGTTCCGACTCCCAAATCTAGTAGTGACACGTTAATCTGACAAACTAGTGGCACTTAACCCTACATTTAGGGAGGAAAAGGAAAGTCGTTAATTAACAGTCAGCCTGTACTGACAATAACCTTCCACAATTAGCTTGACTTGGTTTTGGGGGGGCTACGGTGGCTGCAGGCTTTAATTTCTGCTAATGTGGCAGTCAGTTGTTGTTTGTATACAAACTACATACTGTCACTTGGACAAGTTTAGCTTGTATCTTTTAATTGCTCAACCAATAAACATTGGAAATGTGCGTGTTTTTAGTTTGGTTTTAAGGATAAGTTTGATATTTTTCAAGTCAGTCAGTCATTTCTTCACAATCATGGTATATAGTAGTTCGCCACGTGAAATAGCATTCTAAAGTGATATATATATATATATATATATATATATATATATATATATATATATATTAAACTACCCAGTTCTGGTGTTTTATAATGGTACTTAGGTTCCGAAGTCTAGCTTTATGAAAATTTTAGGCTTCAATGTGATACTATGAAAGTATTGAAATTGAGCATCATTTTTAATCCTCAATACAGTACATAATGTAATCCAATAAAAAAATTAGCAAATTGCTATTCTGTATGCATTAAAATCTTTGAAAACGACTAATTGAAATTTTAGACATTAAAGCACAGGGATACTTAAACTACAGTCTAATATCGTTGGTGTAATGCACATTACAGCCAATCCCAGAAAATGTAATTCCACTCCATCTGCAGTCATTTTCTTATATGGGATTGAATTATGAAATAGTTTGTTTCCTCAACGTTATTAAGAAACCTCCTCAAAATAGGGCTACCATCAAATAATCATTACTGTAGTGAGCAGCACTTTTCATGATATAGCTCAAAGGAAATGCATGCACCATGCTGCTACATTCATGCAGACCCCATCCGTGAAGTGGCCTCCACAGCCAGCCAAGTACAATCAACTTTCACTTAGTCACTATTCCACAATTCATTTTCTACTAAAATGTTTGTGCACACTGAGGAGTAGCAGCTCTGTTTATGCAACGGAGTGTGAACATCTACAGTACTGTATTATAGTAAATGTAAAAATATTTTAAAATCGCTCATAATAAAAGAAAGTAACTTGCTACAGAAGTGCACTTTGTGGTGAAGGTTTGGAAATTGAGGGGTCAATGGAGCCCTAGTGCTAAAGAGTGTTGCCTGTCACTGAACAGCACACAATAAAGCTGGCTCATGGGTAAAAATAATTGTAAACTCCTATCTTAATGTGTTAAACATTTAACAGACTACATTGTGTTAACCTGTAGAAAAACATGTTCCATACCTACTTCAGATGCTATAATTTACAGGGTTATACTGATTAATATTTAGAGTTAACATAGTATAAGAAATGGGTCTGAGCCTCTAGCCATGCCCACTAGTAGCTTAGGAGACTCCACTGTCAAAATTAACCCGAAGTGCATTTGTAATGTACACTGTAGAATCAATACAATGAAATGTAATATTGAAACAATGTTAAAAATTTGCAATCGATATTTATTTTTTGACAAATCTACGCAGTCCAAAAATGAAGTAAAGCTTTAAAACTTGTGAGACACCTTCATTTTTTCAAGCCAAAAATGTTATCAAGAATTGATGTGTATCTTTGGATTACACACAATTACAAAACGGTATATCCATGTGGTTTTAAGAAGGGAAGAAGAAAACAAATCATTGTTGTGAGGGTCAATTTTAAAAGGAGACTAGCTGTACGCTTTATATTGCTGCTCATCTTTACTTCAGAAAGTAATTGTCAAGTGCTACTGATGCTGAGATGGTGAATTGCTGTCCCTGTTCTGTAGCCAACTAGGTAATAAGTGAAAAATGTCAGTATCATTTATATTCCTTTACTTTATGAAAGTTTATTTTCATAAGAAGTACTTATGAATGTTTTTTTTTTTTTTTTTGGGTCCGGTGCGTCCTGACTCAATGGTACGAGAAAACACCAACAGATGATACACCATTCAAGTTGCCTTGATTTCTAGTTATGCAGGGCATTGAGCTTTTTGGAATCCCGGACACTATATTCTTGACTCTCTACACCTGAAAAGCCCATTTTATGCCATTGTTTGACAATATTTTGTGCTGGAAATTACACTCTTATGGTAAAGAGTAAACCAATAGATACCTTCAGCAAAAATAATCCGAAGAACATGAAGTTGTGCCTGCCACATCAGCCGATCACAGCAGTTTGCCACTTAATGGGATACTAAGGGTTAAATTACTACTTTTCACACATCTTAGAAAAAAATGAAATCAGTAATATAAGCATGTGGAGTTATATATATATATATATAATCATAAAATGGTAATATTTATTGGTAGTCCTAACACTCAAAGGGCCATTTCCAGATGGTGAAAAATGAGAGATGTCTTTATAAAACATCTATATCATCTTATGAATAATATTAATCTAAAAATCAAATGTTTGCTTCTTAAATAATAACCTATTTATGAATCTCCTTGTAGATACCTTTCAACGAAACTGTTAGCCAAATTTATTCCTTTGTTGGATATTTAAAATCTTGAATTAGTCGAAATTAAAGATACAGTGGGAAAACTAATTTTGTTCTATAAATTCTACAGGTTACACACATCTTCAGTTGCTCACGTGTTGCAGTTATATTAATGGGACATAAAAGACAAAGAACTAGCCATTGTGACTAACAATACCACTAATATGATCCGTGCGCTACAGCTTATGGAGCTACTCAATGTCGGTCACTTTAACACATGCTCACTTTAGTATCCGGGCTGCTCTGAAAATTCCAAGAATTGTGCGCTTGCTCTGCTTGGTTAGGCACGTTTTGGCCATGTGCTTAAAGAGAACCAATGTTTATTGAACTTGGCAACACACAAACTTGAAACTTTTGCGGTCCCGCAATAGAACTGTGCATTTGAAATGCTAGAAAGGTTTTTGGAACAACAGCCAGCCGTCTCGGCAGTGAAGCTGCTCCCAGTGTGACTGGCATTCAGCACTTTTGTCTGCAACATCTGCCACAGGTTCCCAGTCATTTTTAATGTAGTTAACATGAAAGATGTTGTGATGCTGTGCATAAAATCCTCATAAGCCTAGGTATTATAACTTCACTCATTTGCTTTCTGGTTGGTATAGCATACAGCAGTTCCAAAACCAGTATCATTTGTCGAAAGCCATCATTATCAACAATGGTGAAGGGTCTTATATCCTTACATTTAAAAACTGCTATAGTTTGTTATTTTTTGGGCACAAGGCGAATTACATAGAAATATGGAGCTAAATGCCTTCTACAGTCCAGATTGTTTAGACTGTACTCATTTGGATGTTTACTGAGATTAAGTTTATGGGTGACGTTGGGGTAAATGAGTTCTCAAATTTGTTGTGTTAAGATACTTCTGAGGAGTTCATCTTACATATGGCTTTGTTTTTATCTGGTTGTTCTTTACCAGTGCATTATTTGACTCTGTACTAAGTCCACACACCTGATTGAAGTGTAGGTGCTGATTTCAGCTGAGGAGGACACACCTTTTTATGCAAAGTATTAGTGTTTTTTTCGTAGAAAGCCTTAACAGGCACATTCGCAGCGTGTACTGGATCAGATGACAAAAACGAAGATGAGCAAAAATCTACATATAGTAATTGAGCAGGCTAGATATTCACTAGATTGATCCTGAGACTTTAAGAATCAAAATCAAATCATTTAAACGAAAAATAATGATTAATCAGAAAATCAATGTTTTTACCCAGGCCTACCCACCAACATCTATTCGTTAAGAGTAACCTATGCTTTAGCACACAAATGATCTGACTAAAAATAACCAAATATAAATGTGCATTCTCTAGAACTGCAAGTATGAATTAATAATTCGTATTCAACTATGTAGAGTCTCTGAACTTCCTAAGTAAATGAAGAAATGAGATCGTCTTACACTTGTGTCATGAGTTTCTGTGGTTAAGATTTAGTCCAAAGAAAACCAGAGGATCTCTATGGCTGAGTGTTCCTGCTACTGTTTTAAACAAAGTACCTCTACAACCATCAGTAGGAAACCTGACTATAAATTAAGGAAGAAGTTACAAATTTGTATGAATAGCACAATTCAGATAAAAAAGATTCAATATGTGGATTTCATAGTTCTGTTACAGTGCATCCAGAAAGTATTCACAGTGCATCACTTTTTCCATATTTATGTTATGTTACAGCCTTATTCCAAAATGGATTAAATTCATTTTTTTCCTCGGAATTCTACACACAACACCCCATAATGACAACGTGAAAAAAGTTTATTTGAGGTTTTTGCAAATTTATTAAAAATAAAAAAATTGAGAAATCACATGTACATAAGTTTTCACAGCCTTTGCTCAATACTTTGTCAGTGCACCTTTGGCAGCAATTACAACCTCATCTTTTTGAATATGATGCCACAAGCTTGGCACACCTATCCTTGGCCAGTTTGTCGCCCATTCCTCTTTGCAGCACCTCTCAAGCTCCATAAGGTTGGATGGGAAGCGTCGGTGCACAGCCATTTTAAGATCTCTCCAGAGATGTTCAATCGGATTCAATTCTGGACTCTGGCTGGGCCACTCAAGGACATTCACAGAGTTGTTCTGAAGCCACTCCATTGATATCTTGGCTGTGTGTGCTTAGAGTCGTCCTGCTGAAAGATGAACCGTCTCCCCAGTCTGAGGTCAAGAGCGCTCCGGAGCAGGTTTTCATCCAGGATGTCTCTGTACATTGCTGCAGTCATCTTTCCCTTTATCCTGACTAGTCTCCCAGTCCCTGCCGCTGAAAAACATCCCCACAGCATGATGTTGCCACCACCATGCTTCACTGTAGGGATGGTATTGGCCTGGTGAGGAGCGGTGCCTGGTTTCCTCCAAACGTGATGCCTGGCATTCACACCAAAGAGTTCAATCTTTGTCTCATCAAACCAGAGAATTTTCTTTCTCGTGGTCTGAGAGTCCTTCAGGTGCCTTTTGGCAAACTCCAGGCAGGCTGCCATGTGCCTTTTACTAAGGAGTGACTTCCGTCTGGCCACTCTACCATACAGGCCTGATTGGTGGATTGCTGCAGAGATGGTTGTCCATCTGGAAGGTTCTCCTCTCTCCACAGAGGACCTCTGGAGCTCTGACAGAGTGACCATCGGGTTCTTGGTCACCTCCCTGACTAAGGCCCTTCTCCCCCGATCGCTCAGTTTAGATGGCCGGCCAGCTCTAGGAAGAGTCCTGGTGGTTTCGAACTTCTTCCACTTATGGATGATGGAGGCCACTGTGCTCATTGGTACCTTTTAAAGCAGCAGAAATTTTTCTGTAACCTTCCCCAGATTTGTGCCTCGAGACAATCCTGTCTTGGAGGTCTACAGACAATTCCTTTGACTTCATGCTTGGTTTGTGCTCTGACATGAACTGTCAACTATGGGACCTTCTATAGACAGGTGTGTGCCTTTCCAAATCATGTCCAGTCAACTGAATTTACCACAGGTGGACTCCAATGAAGCTGCAGAAACATCTCCAGGATGATCAGGGGAAACAGGATGTACCTGAGCTCAATTTTGAGCTTCATGGCAAAGGCTGTGAATTCTTATGTACAAGTGCTTTCTCAATTTTTTTATTTTTAATAAATTTGCAAAAATCTCAAGTAAACTTTTTTCACATTGTCATTATGGGGTTTTGTGTGTAGAATTCTGAGGAAAAAAAATGAATTTAATCCATTTTGGAATAAGGCTGTAACATAGCAAAATGTGGAAAAGGTGATGCGCAGTGAATACTTTCTGGATGCACTGTATGTGCCCTTACAGAAGCATTTTTTGCCTGATCATTATCTTCTCAGCAGGGTCGGCATAACAAGGACATACAGTTCCAACTGAAATGCAGATCTCGCCCTAAAGAGCAAGTTGTAAACTGTAATAGACAGGGGTTGAGGAGCAGTCATCAACACTGGATAAAATAGAGGAGCTACATCACTGTGAGTGAAAAATACCATTGATAAGTCCCTATAGGCAGTGGAGCATAGATGATGTCAGTGTTTACAGCAAGGCTTATGGATGCCACTAACAAAGAAACAACTATGCAAAAGAAGAACTTGCTAGTGTAGTTGTACAAGGTAGTGGACACTTGAGAGAAATTCTCACACATAAACTGCAGGAGCCTTAAGTATAGGCCACAGAGTACCACCAGAAAGATTTCAAGGTAGTAGACACAGGGTGAAAGACAAAAAGTGGACCTGGGTATAACACCTGCCCAAAGAACATGAGAAGTGTAGTACTCTTGTGTCATTTAAAGCTTCTGGCAAAGTAAATGAACCGCAGATGTATGGCCAATGGCACAATTAGAAGGTGAATCACCAGTAGAAACAGTACCAACAATGAGGTAGAGAATGACTAATGAAGTGCAATAGATCAGAAGGGCAAGGTTGTGTGGCAGCAAACAGCAGGTAAATCTCTACCAGAGGTCTGCTGATCATTGGGGAGCAGAATATGATCACAACTGGGAGGGCAAGAACAAAATACAGAATTAGTTGAAGGTAGGTTACACTTTGAAAAAATTGAATCACAAGCAGAGGCCCTTCAAAGCAACAGACATAGTTCGAGAAGGAATGGCTGTCAGAAGACATTAATTCAGACAAAAGACAAGACACGGCAAGGATTCAGGGAACAATTAAAAGTGGGGGGGAAGCACTACTGAGAACTTGTACTTTTGTTGTTGAAGCATGTGACAAGAGATGACTTTACTAGCCAGATTAGCCTAAATAAAAAATGTTGTTTAAAAAAAGATAAACTTGAGGAGACTTCTAAAGCTGACTTACGGTGGAGTAACCATTGTAGCTCATTTGCCAGAATAAAATTTCTGCATTCTACTGTGAAACGGTTTAAAAAGAACAAAGTTCTAAATTTTATCTTAAAAATACCCAGCTTTTGAAATAGTATGTGTATAGTGTTTTCACTAATACATTTGGTGTTTACTGGTAAATGTGTTTTTAAAATTTACTAATTAAGTCAATCTATTTTAGTGCTGCACTGTAATGCCACCTGACCTGTCCTTTGACACTAGGCATTCCAGCCACAAAACTGTGTCCCTCTTGATGATATCCTTATGTTAACAGTTTGTTCTTCCTTCCTATGAGCTGTTTTACAGTTTTGGATGTGAAGATTAAAAAATGAAATATGATGCTGACACTTTCAGGGAACTACAGCTTATCTTGGTACCAGTTGGCAAAGTGCATACACATCCTCGCTCTCTCATGGACCCAGACTGGTTTAGTCAAGTCTTTTGCACTTTGAAGTTACACATTTTTATTTCTATAATTTGCTTACTTTTTGCTTTGGCTCCCATTTAGACAGCCAATGCTCCAAATCAAAGTCATTGTGTCATAGATAGTGTGGACTGGCATATTGTTTACGTTGTGTATATACGTGCCACTCCACAAATGCACAGACCAGAATGCCAGCATCAAAAAATAAAACAATGTAACGTCAGAGAAAAGACAGAATTGGCATGACTTTAAATGTTGGTCCAACTATGACCATACTGTCAGCTATATAGACAGTTATGTATCATCATTATATGAGCTAGAATTACTAAGAGAATTTAAATGAAGGCTACCACTGATAATTTTTGGAAAAGTCATCTAGTATGACATGGCCTTAAATTGATAAAAAGTGTGAGTGAAAATGGCGCTGTGTATGTATATTTATATACCTTGCAAAAGACTGGTGTCCTGCTTAGTTCCCAGTCCTGCATGAATAGGCACCAGCCTCCATGATACTAAGTCAGGTTAAGTAGGCTTGACAAAATAAGCAAGTCTAATAAAGGATGCATTTACTCCAAAATCACTTTCCTGCTCCTGCTGGCAAATTTTGGGTCATATAAAATATCTTTTGCTTGACTTTCTAATTTGTTTCTAGGAATTTATGCCTAAAAAGGAAATTTTATACGGCCTAAATCATGATTAAATTGCTTGGATAAGCTATAACACCCTTAGATGCACATATACAGTAAATGCAAACAGAATATATCTTTAAGTACAGTCTAAATCAATAATGTATAGATTGAGTATATTTACTGATCAGTACACTTGGCACCATAACTCATACCAGGAGACAGTAGCAGAAAACTGAGGCTTTTTCTGCTTTCTTTTTGACTGCACCATTGCAAACTACTTTGTTGGAAAGAGTCTGTCAGACAAGTATTTGCATCTATTTGCTCAATGTGGAAAGTCTGCACCATTAAATAATTATGATTGATTAAATTAGTTAACTTTTTTGTATGAATCTTTTCACAAGGACAAAAGTGGGAGATGCTGCTATAACCCTTTAGTGGTTATAGTTGATTTAGAAAATGGATAAAAAAGAATTAGCACCAAACCTCTGAAAGATAATTGCATTGCCATTTTTCTAGGGTTTATCTTTAGTATTTCTATGTAATATTTTGACTCAATATTTAAAGTATCCTGTTGACATTATTGCCTTGCACCTCTCATGGCTTCGGATACAATATATCTCTATCTTTGTTTTTCTCCTATAGAGAAATGCTATATATTTCAGTATATCTTAACTCCTGCAAATAAGTTCTGAAAAAAATACTTTATTTCTGAGGTCTTATTGGCAACGTTGAAACATCAAAAGTAGTCCCACAAACCTATCTCTGTGGCTTCTTGATGCCTGTGTACATAGAACGATACTCTGATTCATGATACACACAATATTTAATAATTTGTATATTAAACTAGAACATTTGACTTAACATGTTTTTCACCTTGCTTTTTAAGATATTCCTAAAACTTGGTTTTTAGCTTATAAAATAAATGACATCACCACACCCATTTCATGTTTACAGGTGCTAGGAGTCTATTGCCATAGCAGAAGGCTCCAGGCAGGGGGTGACACTTAAAGAGGCCACCAGTCATTATGGCAAAAACAATTCATTGCAAAATGTCTGCACTGGAAAACTTTGGTTGTGTTAAACTTAGACTAATAACTTTCTCAAATGTTTACATTTTTTTTCCTTCAATACAATTAGAATTGACATGCAATAAAAAAAAATGTGAAGTAGCTACTTGGAATATTTTATCAAAGTATGTGTCCCATTTCACTCCAGAGTTTGTCTATTTATCCTCTCGGCACATTACTTGGTACTTTAATTCCTCATAATATAAATTTGATTTCCACATTTCACTGGTCTGTTCCCTTTCTTGGGTTCCATAGACTGGATTCTCACTTCTTCTAAATTCTCCGTGGATGAAGTTAAAATCCCAACTGCTCAATACATGCAGTGGTACTTTTAGGGGGTCTCAGGATTTGTCTTCTCAGTCTTGTGAGGAGCTCATAGTGGGTTACCCCAATCCTTAAAGTGTAGTTGTATCCACTAGACAGAAAGCTAAAAGCTAATGGTACAGAGTTCAATGAACTCATGGTCTCAAGGGAGAAACAGACCTCATGTTTAAAGAGTGTGTATGTCTGTCTAATGTAAAGCTGAAACATATGCTACAGTTTGCACTGGTGTGTGCTTTCTAGGCTAGGTTTCTATCTAGCTGGGAACTAATCCAGCACAAAAGGGAGGAGGAAAAAGGTGACCAGCAGGAACAGATTATGCTACATAAATAAAAACTTTTGCCCATCTTTACTGCCTTCATAGAAATATTTAGAATCCTGAATATACAGTATGCAGACGCAATCCATAATTTAGGTCTTTGATAAATGAGTGAGTTTGGGGGCTGTCTGAGTGGCCCTCCCTTAGGCAAGGGTACATAGTTGCAGTGGGTATAAGAGGAAGAAAGGGTATCTGGTACTATCAGTCACAGTATGTAAGAGTCTTTTACTATCTTAGAATGCAAACATTCCTGAGTGATCTGTAACCAATAAGGGGTTCAGATTAAGGAATATAGGAGTCTGGAGCTGAATTACTAGGATTTCTTGGGAGCCGTCTAGTTTAGGATGCAAACAACAGTCCATATAATTAGAGAGCCTAAGTGTTGAGGACCTTCCTAGCATCACGGTATGAGACACAGTACAAAAGAGTCTGTAGCACTTCTGTCTTGAAATATGTTTTGTGTATGAAATGAGCTTAACTGACCCCGTTTTTATATTAATAAGAAAAAAAAAACTGCAATTTAAACATTCTTCTCTCTCCTCCTTTTATGATTATTCACATTTTAGATGTTGTCAGGCTGCCTCAGCTCAATGCTATTCTTCATCTTTTTGAATGCTAAGCAAGCCGTGGCTGCTTGAAATCAGGTTTCCTTTCTCATGTAGCCCTGATGTTTGTTTTATCTTAGTCACTTCTTTACTTCATAGATAGCAAGGAGCCCCTCCTCCAATGACCCCTACAATGCAATGGTGTAAACTTTGGAAGTGTGGGAGGAACAGAAAAATTCCAGAGCTTTCCAGTAATAGCACGCAGAATCCAGGGGCTTTTCATTTTCTCATCATCCTTTAAGCCACAATGCTGGCTGCGACCAGTATACTTTAAAGAGAGGCCATCCGAAACGCTGAGTTGGTTAGTGGGAATAGAGAAAGGGATATGCCAAAGGTTAGAAGGAGAAAAAACCCTCTGTTTTACTGACCAAACGCAGTGGTCCACAATTGAAATACCTGCCAGAAGGTGTGTGTATATGTATGTATGTATGTGCACGTATATACATTTTTTTTTCTATGCATTTGTGTGCAGTGAATTCTTAGTGATGAATAAGTGATTTCATTGTGTAATTTGTCACAAGGCTATCTTATGAGAACATCAGGCCTTATGAAGGAAAACCACAACACTGTGAATCTGAATAAAGATAAAGTTTGGTTTAATCTTTGGCCACAATATCTTAAAGGTAAGATGGACCCCACCTACTGTCTTTAAATGAATAAGTCTGATGTTACAGTATGTCCCTTCGATGCCTTTTATATCCTTATACATGCTACGAAAAGCACATACTTACACACTTGTTCTGTAAACATTTTAACAAGGGAGCTTTTGTTTTCTGTTTGTAAGGATCTCCCTTCTGCTCACTAACTCAAACTCTGTCTTTCATTTCTTTGTTTATTCTAGTTTCTTTTTCATTTCTCCATCTTTCTCTGGGAGGGGTTTGTTCAGTTGTGTGTCCTCTTTTACACTACATACTCTTGAGGCTCACTTAATGAGGACAATAGTGAGGTGGGTCCAGAGTGGTGAAAAAGATTAGAGACAATTAGCATGGTATAGAGCAGGGGTGTGGTTTGATTATGTATATACAGTACAGTTAAGGAGAAGCCTGAACCCTTCTAACTGTTAAGTGCAGATTTTGGAGAGAAGATTATTTGTAATGTCCACATGAGGAAAAAAAATGTTTTTTTTTTTTAAATAAACAAATAGATGAACATTGCTGGTGAAAACTGAACCAGTGGTATTCACAAAAGTATTACTGGTTTTTCTTCAGAATTCAACTGAAAGATTGCAAGTGTCACTTTAAAGTAGCATAGGACTACTGTAGACATTTAAAGTAGGACTTCCTTTTCTTAATACTTGCATATGGTTTTTCAGAATTTATGAAACCTTTTGTCCGTTAAAGTGATTTCTTGTGTGCCTTTAAAGATAGAGGATTCTCACACCCTTGCAGAAAAGCTGTGTCAACGCTTTATCGTCTGACAAATTATTTTGTAGTTTTTCTGATACACATTTTATTTGCATATAAAAAAAAATGTGACAAAGACCTGTATTCAAAAATTTACAGAATTTTCCCATATCTACTTCGATTTATATTAGGGATGCACCGATACCACTTTTTTCGAAAACGAGTACGAGTATTTGCATTTCAGTACTCGCCGATACCGAGTACTTGCCGATACTGAGTACTTAATAAAAACATGATTTAAATTTACAGGTAACAGCTTTAGTCATATAATTTAACAAAAAAAACAAGGGACTAGTTTGGAATTAAGAACATTTATTTAAAATGAAAAGCATGTTGTATGCAACATAGTACAGAATAAATAATTATAAAAAAAAATTTAAACAGTGACAGTGCAACTCAAGTATTTTTTTCAGTTTGTTGTAAACTCTGCCGCTTTGGACAACACAAGGGGCATTAATAAACATCTTTGCTATTTAGTGCACAATATTTGAATAAACTAACAACATCCACCAACATAGAACTGTGGCAATCAGTGCAACTGAGGTAGGTATTAACATCAAGTCTAAGACGACTCACTTAATGGAGCCTATTTAGAAAAAGTGAGTGGCAGGTTTTTTTTTAAGAAAAGTAGCTTTTCTGCATTATCAGCAGTCAGCCTGTTTCTGTTTTCATCTATAATGTGTGACACTGAGCTAAAAAGCCTTTCACTTTCCACACTGCTACATGGGGCTGAGAGGTATTTCTGGGCCATTTTAGCCAAAGTGGGGAACCTGATTTTGTTGACACCCCAGTACTTCAGAGGACTGTCATCATGAGGGCTTGGGGCCTCTCCGAGGTATGTGTCGAGCTCAATGGCAGCACCTGCTGCCAGCGGCTGTGCTGCCTGGGGCTGCTCCTTAGCGATTTCTTCAAATACAGTGTCCAGACTGCTGCTAGTGCTGGCCTGGGCCTTGAGGAACTTTTTAGCAGGAGGTTCTGCAGCTTCTGCCCGACTCCCCTCTGCCTCAGCTCTGGACATCATCTGCAGCCCCTGCTTCAGGTGCAGCTTGGCCTCCGGAGCAGTGTTGTTGGAGAAGAAGCGATCTTTATACCTGAACAAAATTCATGAATGTATTAATATGTGGAAAAATAGGACTGATTTTAGTTTCCCCTAAACCACTGTCACAAATGCCAGCCATTTGGCTTTCTGGTAGTAATAAGGGAAATATATTTCATATTATATATATATTGCATACATTTGTATTTGTGTATTTTAGTTACAAAAATATAATATAATATTTCAGATGGAAATTAATCTTACATTTAGTACTGTAGTTTATCATTGAATACCTATAGCATACAGACTTTACCTTGGGTCAAGTATGGTGGAGATGAAGTACAGTGGGTTGGTCTCGACGTCACTGAAGCGCTTCTTGACAGCTGCCAGTAAGGTTGCTTTCATTGTCTTGACGCCGTGGTCCTCGTCTGTTTCTCTGTTTAGAAGTCTCACTAGCACAGTCACAGCTGGGATGACATCAGAGGCTAGTGCGTCGTAGCTGCTCACTTTTTTAGTTAGTTCCTCAAAGGGGGCGAGGATGGCAACAGTCTTCTCCATAAGAGCCCATTGGTGAGCGGTGAGATAGTCAGGGACTGGGAGTTCATGCTCGGACACATACACCCCCAGCACTCGCTTTTGCTCAATGAGGGACTGGAGCATGTAATACGTGCTGTTCCAGCGCGTCTGTACGTCCTGCTGCAGTCTCTTTATTGGCTGGTTGAGCTGTCCCTGAATGTCCTCGAGGCGGGAGTAGGCTAAGGCGGAATGTTTAAAATGCCCAACTATTTTCAGCCCCACTGCTATAGCATCAGCTATGCTCCTTTGTGCTAATAAGCCCTCGTGAACAGCCAGTTGGAGCGTGTGCGCGACACACGGCAGACTTGGGAGCCCTGCGTCATTCATGGCTTTAATCATGTTTTTGGCATTGTCACGAAGCACAACATGTACTGATGTTTTAGGTATACCCCATGTCTGGAGCATTTCCTCAAACACATGCGCTATAGCCTGGCTGGTGTGCGAGCCACAGAATTGTTTCGCATGTAATATGGCTCGTTGCGGCGTGAAACTCTCGTCTATCCACTGGGAGGTTAGGCTAATTAGCGACACGGGGCTAACACTGCTTGTCCAAATATCCGTGGTGAAACTAAATGCAGAGGAAGCTTGCAGTAGGCTGTGGATATGTTTTTTCACGGAGTCGTGTAGTTTAGGCAGCTCCGTGTCAGTCATGTAGCGGCGGCTTGGGACATCATATCTGGGCTCCAGAACATGGAGGAGACGCAGGAATCCCACATTTTCTACCTCCGAGAGTGGCTGGTCACTCAATGCAATGTACTCGATAATTGCCTGTGTTATTTTCACAGCACGTGGATTGTCTCTGGACATTTTCTCTCGTCTTGCAAAAGTTTGCTGCAGCGTGGGTTGTGTTGGTTTAGAAGCGTGGGTAAACTCCTTGTACTCGTTGTCGTGTTGGGATTTTAGGTGCTTGATTAAATTACTTGTGTTAAATGCGCTACCTTTTGAGCCTCCTCTGGACAATTTCGCTGAGCACAATTTGCAGTCCGCCTTTGTTTTGTCGTCTTTATTCACTTTGAAATAGTTCCACACGGCTGACATGTCTTGCCTCGCCTTCTCCCCGCTCTGAGCTGCAGCCGGGGCCTGGGGGCGGGCACTCGGCGCCTGTGATTAACCCCTTAGACGCCGCTCAAACATAGACATTTCTCAGACCGTGGTATCGGTCCCCGGTATCGGGGGACTTTTAACGAGTACGAGTACTTTAGAAAATGTGGTATCGAGGCCGATACCAGATACCCGTTTCGGTATCGGTGCATCCCTAATTTATATATTCAAAGGTGTGTAGTCATTGTTTGCCAACATCACATTCTTATGTTTACCAATGTACAAATTGTTGTGATTTTGTGGTTACAGGTGTTGTTTGTATGTGAACACCAGCAATTTGTGTATTCAAGTTTGCCAATTTTTTCATGTGCATAAAGGTACTTTATTGTCATTTTACTACTGATAAATTTCCTTACATAAATTGTGACAAATAATTCTTCCCTGTCTATGTGTATGAATCCTTTACATACTTAAATGTTTGTCAGTTGTATGTCTGCCGACACTTGTGTTGCGTGTGTGTAATATAGACTACATAATTCTGACATTTGGTACCCCAATTTCTTGAATAGCTGTCGGACTGTATGGCATTATCAAGTATCTGCTGACAAGGAGTTCTTGTTTACTCAGTGATTTCTCCTGGATAAATTGACTTTGTTAGATGAGTAGTCATAACTCGTACCTGACAGAGTTGTTTTCCACACACAGATTCAGGACTCTTATTTCTGCAGAGACATTTTCATGTCTACTTTAACCTGTGAAGTTTTTGCATATCTGCTAATATAGATTTTGTCTATACCCAGAAACGCAAAGTTTTGTTTATAGTTTGGAGCTCTATATAAATTCATTAAGCCGCCGACAAGTAGCCACACATGAAAAGCACGCACCGCCGACAAGTAGCTACCCATGGAAAGCATGCAAGATAGCCACGCCCACCGTATATAATTCACTAAGCCGCCGACAAGTAGCCACCCATGGAAAACACGCAAGACAGACACGCCCACCAACTCTAAGACCATTGGATACAACAACTCGCAGAGCCACGCCCACCAACTCGGACGCGACGCCTCGGAAAACACGCTGTCATTTATGTTCGTTTGAGCTACAGTCCACATGCACCTCTGAGCCACGTTGACTTTTCGGTTACGACACACGACCGCGTGCACCATCACAAACTGTTTTACACGCTACATACAGCAATTTGCATCCGAGACAAACATGCGTCTTCTTAGATAGTCCTCATGCCACCGCTTCAAATGTATTTCGTGGAAACAACATTTCAGATAACTGCACGCGCGCTACACTGAATGGATCAACGTGTGTCTACCCGGCGCAGAGAGGTGTGGGTGAGCAGTTGAACCCCAGTCGTGCTGGAAACCGGGGCTTGCATTTGTTCCCCACGAACAAGGAATTCCCAGTAAGTCCGGGTCATACGCTCGCACTGATTACGTCCCTGCCCTTTGTACATCCCGAACCCCCACCCCCTCGCTACTTCCATGGTCGGGTGACTTGGTAGATTATATATAGAAAAGCAGCCAGAACCGCAAAGAACAATGAAAAGTCTACGTAGCGCAGAGGTGCATTTGGACTGTACCAGAGACAAAACCGAATGAGGCGCTGTTTGGAAAATGAACAGTCATGACTCACAGGTGCATGTAGATTGTGCAAAGACGAAAACGACTTGGGTGACGAGTTGGGGGTGGGCACATGAGCAGGCAGTGCATACTGAACGAGAAATCGGCAGACTAGCATGACGGAGGGGGCGGAATGGGCGTCCTTCCCCTCTCCTCCCGTTCCGTCCTCCGCGCCCTACGAGCCTGAGCGGGAGGAAAAGTCGCGACGGCGGTCCTCCAGTTTTCAGTCACGGACAATTGTATGTTGGTTCGTACCGTGCATTGTTACAATGTTACTTTTCTTGGTGGTTTATTAAATTACGGATTTTTCAAATGTTAATTTTTTCCCTGTGCTTAAAAATCATTTAAAAAGCGGCCTGATTATGCGGCGTAGCATGGCTAGTATAATATATAATATAAATATGTATGTATGTATGTATGTATGTATGTATATATACACATACACACAATATACACTCAAACATGTAAAGTCCTCGTTTATGGTACACATCTTTCTAGTTTACATAGAAATATGGTAAAAGCATATTTCTCCTATATTGTGACTGATGAACAAGAGTGATGAGGGCAGGGCCCTCAGAAGTTTAGAAAAACAGACACTAGCAAGTAATATCCTTTTGTAGTGCGCCTTGTGTGTTCATTTTTTATTGTGTATAGAGTTATCTGGAAAGAAGACGGAGAAGGGCAGAGCCAGGAAGGAACATGTACTTTTTTTCCCCAAGTGACTAGAGGACAGGCAGCTCACCTGGTGACTAGGATGCTTTCCACTCTTTAGAGAATGAAAGTGAAAGACTGGAATAATGTTAAAATGAAGGTGAACATGCTATTTTAAGTTGCTACCCAGGAGATATGGCCTTTGTATAGGTGTACTGAAAGCTGAGAAGTGCTAGAACAACAGATTTTAAATCTAGGCATCCAAACCACACACTCACAAAGCCCAGTGGACTACCAGATACTTTGGATCTTTGGTCCAGTATTTTCCTAATTAAATGAAATTGAAAGTCCCAATTCTTTATGTATGATCTTAACTTTGTTGTCGCTTTCAAAAGCAGATGTAACCCAAATCTAAAGCCTGGTTTATACTTCATGTGTCTTCACTGATTATGAGGGCAGCACAGCAAACATGATGTCAGATGCGGCGACACCTGTTGGGTTTTTGCTGTGCACAGAATTTTTTTCTAACTGCACAGTGCCATGTACCCTAAATTGTGAATTTTGAGTAGAGGCTGGTTACATGGGTGCCAGAATAATGAACAAAGAGCTGAATATAAAGCAACATGGTTATCAAAGCTCAAGAAAAACATGCATAAATATTTGAAGTGTATCTCATCATCATTTACCTCACCCACTCATGAGAGTATTATACTCTCCCTCCCTTTGCCACTTTTGCTTAATGGGTCTGCCCACACACACACACACACACACACACACACACACGTATGTACTAGTGAGCAGGACAGCGAAATTGTGCAGCAATTCTATAAAGCAAGTGAGAGAAACAAAGTGTTTGCTGTAAAGCAACAGGGGCAGTGAGGGGAAGAATAGCAAAGGTTGATTGTATCCTTTCGTAATTTACCATGATATAAATAACCATTAACACATACTTTGTTATGGATCAAGTAAGAGGAAAAGGTTAACCATTCCACTGCTGTTTCAGTGTCAGTTACAAATTAAAAGAACCATAAACATTATCACAAAAATAAAAAGAAAATAAGGTTTCCAATACTAAAATACCTTTTTTTAGCAGATTAAATGTGAAGGATATTCTGCAAAGTAGTGATGACTACAGGAAGGGGCAGCATCACAACCAAGCCAGAGAATATATATTGTGCTAATATGGAGAGAGCATGCAGAAACCACAGATAAAAGCAGTCCTTTGTTTGCAGGAAAAACAATGTTTAGGATTGAAAAGGCAAGAAAGCACAGTAACATTAGAGTGTTTACTGTACTAATACACCTGCAACATCTACCAAATGCTGATGCAGTGATTGCATGAAATGTTCAACTTGAAAACAAAACTGCCCACTGATGCAGCAGGTGTAACTAATTTCAACTGACAGGGCTTGCTACAATTGAGAAAATGACCTGAAACAATTAGTAGCTTGTTGATCACATGTGATGGTTTGTATGTTCTAACAATGCTTCTCTCACAACATTTCTAGTGTTCAGCCTTAGGAAATGGACATTGACCTTTGGAAATCAGACAGCTGTGCTGTAGTACAAGCAGGTATTGCCTTATATAGTGATAGAATGGGAATGAGATGAATGTTATAAAAAATAAGTTTTTCACAACTGATATATTTACTGTTGGCTCCAAACAGGTATACTGGGGGTGGGGGTGAAAATGCTCTGTACAATTACCTTAAATACTACAGAATGTCAAAATGCCTAAACCTCATCTTTAATAACATGAGGACCCTCTAAATGGTCCAAGTTTAACACATTTTAATTCAACTCTATACATAGATCACTGGCTATGGTCAACTAAAGATGTATTACACTGTTAAGGCAATGATGATCTCCTCAGACCTTCATCTAATGCAAGGAATCTTGTTGTCCTTTTTGATACCTCCCTTTCTTATTCCACCCACCTTAACCACATTAAGAATCCTTCTTACTTTCACTGCTGTAACATATTCCATATTCACTCATTCCTCTCCTTTTATAATGCTGAGAAACTTCTCCATGCTTTTATCTCATCCTGCATTGGTTAACTCCCTACTGGCAGGTGCCCCTTCAAATCTTATATCACAGCTTCAGTTATCTCAGAACTCGGCTGCAAGAGTCCTATGGACCAGCAACAGTGAGCACATTACACCCATCCTGTTTCGCCTTCATTGGCTCTCTGTGTCTTACAGGATTGAATATAAAATTCTAATAACCAACAAAGGTTTTAAGTCTGTCCACCCTCTAAGGTCCTCTGATTCTGGCAATCTTGTAGTGCCTCACACCAACCTGCACTTTGTGGGTGATAGGGCCTTCAGCTCTACAGTGCCCAGGTTTGAGAATGACCTCCCAAAATTAATTAGATCAGGTGACTCAATTCATTCTTTTAAAAACAGCTGAAAACTCATCTCTTCAAGAAGGCTTTTAACTTAACCTAACATTCTGCCCCTTCTTTCAATTTACATCTCTATCCAGATTCTCCAGATAATTTATGTGAGTGTTGCATCACAAATTATGCTTTGTTGAAGCTTTCCTTTTACTATTGAATTTAGTATTTTTTATTTATTGCCTTGCATGTCGTGTATTTATCTGTTCTAGGTTTCTGTTTAGGAAATATTTGTATCCAATTTTACATATACCCTGCTGTTCTTTCTGTGACTTTGTGAAGCACCTTGAGCATGGGATTCGCGCTTTATAAATAAAATGTATTATGGTATTGCACCTCAGAATAACCCTAAAGTTGAAACTGATGGTGTTATTGACTGAGAAACAAACTGATGGGGCCTAAATTAGGTCTGAAAACAAAATTCGATGATACAGTAATGCAGAATTTCAGTTCATTTTTGGTCTTTTGTGTACATTGGAAAAAGATCATACATCAACATAACAATCCTTTAAAAATTATTTTTTGGAAAATATTCTCCATGATGCCAAATGTTTTTATATTGTAGCAGAAGAGTTCAATGCACACATGTACAGCAAAACTTTACAAATAAATGTTGTTGTAAAAAGTTGCAGGTAACCCTCCACCCTGTATATATGGCGGGGCTGTAACACATTAGCTTAGACACAATAAAAATTAATCTATTATTCATTTACTCAGCAGCACAGGCTTCTTTTGGTCATAACACTTATAAGCACCAAAAAAGTGTGTGTTCATGACTGCTATATGGTCTTACTAAAATAACTTCACTTTGGAATGGTCAAAGATATTGTATACTTCAATATAGGAGGTATAAATCCTTCATATTCACAATTATTTTTGCCAAAATATTGTTACAAGCACAAAGGTAATCACTTTTTGGATGCTTTTTAAATCTTATTAGAACCAAAAGATGACTTTGTTAACCTCCTGTCACATAACTATACTGTATATGAGTAATAGAGGCATTTGTGCAGTACCTTAACTAAAGTGTTACCAGCTGGGCTACAAGAAAGCATACATGGACCACCAGGTTTACTAAGGTGGTAGCCTGCTGGGCTATGTGAATTTTATGTGAATAAAATGCATGTCCTGTAATGAGAAACACTGGATCATTATAAGACAAATATACAAAGAGGCATGTTCTGTGTTATTGAGAATGTTTAGGTAGCCACTTGACTTTTGGGTTACTGTAAGTTATGGCTGTAAAGTATTTACTATCTAGTTGCTACAAGGAGCATAATTATATTCTGTTATAAAAATGGTTTTTCTGTGTGCTACTGGAAAGATGCCCTGGCCTAGCAGCTTCCAATAAACATCCAGCACGATTTTCTGATAAGTACATCAATCTTTCTTCACATGTGGTTGGTGGTGTAAACATGTTTAAGTTGTATTTGACAGATACCTAAAGTACACCGACCTCTCAATGTTAAAAAGAAAACCGAGTTAAGCACCTCATTGGACATCTGCTGTGCCCTTTGGTTTTTACCCTATTGTACATTGCAGTGTATACCATTTAGAGGCTTTTTGAGGCATATATCTTTCTTTGTGGCACAGCAAATTAAAATATTGCTGTTTTACTGTATAAGCTGAACTTATGACTTCTGTGCATTTTTAAAAAAGTTTGAACTGGAGTTTTATGTGAAGTGAAGCTTTTGCCTTGAGGCCCAAATGGCCACTCATTGCTTAGGCTTCCTTTATTTCCTGCTCTCATTGCTAATTCACATCAGATAGTGTTCTATGCACTGCTTGTTATGCCTGTCAGGTCATTTGCACTACATTTGCTGCTCACCAGCAAAGTGTGAAAACCACCATCTTGCCTTTGCTGCCCTGATCTTTTTTTTTTTTTCACATATGGTTTAATCCCCTCGTGTTCACACCTACTCAGGTTACAATTATAATTTTTTTTTCTTCAAAGGTTGGGGAAAAAAAGAAAGCAACTTGTCTGGTGTCTTTTAACAGTTTATTTCTAAATAAGCTACAGTTAAATTCCTAGTAAGTCACAGCTAATGTTTCAGCTTTTACATGTAAAACATCCTACTTAATCCATGATGTCATATTTTGTGCGAGCTTCTTTTGTTTTCCTCAACCCTCTACAGAAGTCCTTGTTATGAGAACACTATGCATGCAAAGTTACTATATACTAAAACCTGACGCTTATCTACCTGTTGCACTAATACGATGATAGTTTCTTATAGATCCAACTGTTGTACAGTTAAGCAGTCTTGGCATGATTTTTTTTTTCTTATCAGATGTGTTTCCTTTCTCATTGTGATACCTGTTTATTTTCATAATGTTTTCTGTCTCCCTGCTCCTTACTCCATTTGGTCAAGCTTGAAATCTGTTACCCTTTCTCCGCTTGCTAAACTGAAGATCCAATTGTCTGTTTCTACTTTGTTGCTGGGGAGGGCCCAGTTTCTCCCCTGTTGTTAGTCACCAGATTCCCTCTATTTATTGATTTGTTTTTAAATATGAAAAATTGGAAGCTAAGGATATTGGTCCATATTAAGCCATCTTGGACTGGAAGAAGCTGAAAAAAATCAGTGATATCTAGCTCTGTTTTAACAAGCTGTTTTTCTTTTTTTTTTATCCCTTTTAAGTCATGGCCAAAGACACAACTGAATAAGCACAGCTAATAAGATTCATGTTTCAACAACTCCTGCCACTGGTAATGTGCTGGACTGAACTCTGATGCTCATGATTTCCACACGCCGCGCCATGGACGGGGAGAACTACCTACACCCGGAGGGACACCAGCTTGACAACTCAGTATTCAGCCAGTCAAACCCTCACCTTCTCCCCCAACCCATGGAGGTGAGTTTGCATTGTCCATGTTTTCAAAAAAGCGTGCTAGTGCTTTGGAACAAATTAAGTTATAAGTGACATAGTGAAGTAAATATGACATTAAGGAATGGTAGAAGTAAAGAAACAGGCACGTGAGTAATGCAGGAAAGGGTATGGTTAAGGGAAAAGATGAACATGTAGTCAGTGTAGAATCAAATGTATTTGGCAAGAGATGTTTGAGTTAGGAAAGGAGAAGCAAAGTATAGTATGCAGGGCTGAAAAAAGTAATAAACTGGTATCCAGGAAGGAGATGTAACAAACATACAGAGAATGAGGGAATGTTCTTGAATGAACTAAACTGACAATATATTGCCGGTATGAACTCAGGTAGTGCTTTCTCTTCAAAATTTGCCAGCTTGTTTTTGCCAGCAAGTTTTCCCCAAGAGCATGTCTGAAAATACCATGCAAGATGGTGTAGTGGACTTAACTTGTTCCTTTTGTCTTTTAGAGTCCAATGTTTGCTTCCAGCTCTTGGTTCATGCCTCCATACAGCTTACCTATGCAAACTGGAAACCAGTATGTATTCTGTTTACATTATTTTATTTTGGCAATGAAATATTCACAAAAGGAATTACAATGTACAGATTCCATTAATTTTATCTCTTATGTAAGAGGAAACCCACAATACCACAGATTGGGGATCATGGTGGACAGGAATCGTGTATAGCAGTATTCTATAGGTTTCTTTTAGCCCATTTTCCTATCTGTTATCACACACAATAAGAGCAGCTTTTTTATGTATGAAGGAGCTGCTATACAGTACGACATTATTGAAAGTAGTAAAACAGTTTCATTGATAAGATTTTCTAATATGTCAAAGAATGTCAACAAGGCCAAGAGTTCAATTATACAAGGCATTGGCTATAAACAGAAGAAAGCCACCAAAGACAAAGTTTAACCTTAAGATAAATAATAAAATCCACTCAGTACTGTATATAACCTGTGCACAACCTCTACTTTTTTCTGATTCTTTTTGACAAGAAGAATTGTCCTTGGCTTATTTCTGTTGAGAAACGGCCATATGTTATAGCGAAGACTTTGTCTGTCCATTAGTCTTGTATAAAAGTAATAAGCAGATTTTGATTATTTTGTGTTGAACAGAAAAAACTGTGAAATTTTATATGCTTTCATTTATAAACAAAGTAAGTTGCCTAAATCAGGAAATTTTAGCAGGAATATTAATTTCATAGCCACCGTGTAGTACTTCAGGCTTATCAAAGTGTCTATCCACACTGGGAGTCCTGTCTTTTGCAGTCATATTGTCCAGCTGTAGTAGAGGTTGCTTGGATGCCAGCCAGTAGCAGTTCCTTGTTCATAATCATAGAAATATCTTGTGATCCTCAGATGTATTTTGGAGTTGTGACTGGTTTTCCTCTGATTATAAACAATTTGTAAGTAGTATGTATCATATTAAATGAGCTGAATAATCCTAATTTAACTGTCATTGTACAATATCCCATACTTTCTTTCTTTAATTTCACCTGGAATAATTTAATAAAGTGGAGGAACACAAACTCAGATACTGTTTCTCATTTTTGAGCAGTTGTCTTAGGACAACTTGGACTGACCTCTTAACTTCAAATGTATGCAAAATACCATAACAAAAACAATATGGTCTCTCTCTGTCGCGCACATGTCTCTGTCGTGTGTGTGTTACTGTCACGCGCGTGCGTGTCTCTCTGTCGTGTGTGTGTGTGCACTGTACACTCCAGCTTTCTGTCTGGTTGGCGGGGGCAGCAGGACCTGACTCGAATATAAGCTGAGGGTGACGTTTTTCAGCACATTTTGCTTATATTCGAGTATATACAGTAATAATAATCACAGTTCCTAGATTTTTTGGTGTGTTTCAGTTGCAGTGCTTTTTTCACCTTGGACTTCTCTTCTTCATACCAAAAGCAAAGATATTTTGAAATGGCAAAAAAAAAATAATTAGTAATCCATTGGCTCATGTCTTTATCACTTGCCTGTCTCCAACTGACATGCCGATTTTGTTCTGGCCTATATATCTTGAAAACTGTAAAGAGAACTGTTATTGGCAAGTCGGAGGTGATCTTAAAGGAATCTATCAGGGCTGTAAATGAAGACAAAAAAAAAATTTGTGGTATCACTTCAGTATCCTTGCCTGGTGTCCACATCATCATGCCTGTGCTTTTGACAGCTATTTCATACACAAATGTGTGACAAAAATATAGTCCAAAAACCTTAATATGGACTATGGTCTAGCTCTGTTTCTTCTATTGGCATTACCACATCTTTCTGATCTATAAATATGAGCAGACTGGTATTAAGTATCTTTTGAGGGTTGCCTTACCCATTCTGTTTTGTCAGCAGTGTATCCAAGTATTTTTGGCTCAGTAGCAGACCGTTGGGGACCCCATGAATGTATACAGTCTGAATACTTGTTCTCAATCTTCTTCTTCTTTCGGCTGCTCCCGTTAGGGGTTGCCACAGCGGATCATCTTCTTCCATATCTTTCTGTCCTCTGTATCTTGTTCTGTTACACCCATCACCTGCATGTCCTCTCTCACCATATCCATAAACCTTCTCTTAGGCCTTCCTCTCTTTCTCTTGCCTGGCAGCTCTATCCTTTACCAACCTTCTCCCAATATACTCAGCATCTGTCCTCTGCATATGTCCAAACCAATGCAATCTCGCCTCTCTGACTTTGTCTCCCAACCGTCTAACTTGAGCTGACCCTCTAATGTACTCATTTCTAATCCTATCCATCCTTGTCACACCCAATGCAAATCTAAGCATCTTTAACTCTGCTACCTCCAGCTCTGTCTCCTGCTTTCTGGTCAGTGCCACTGTCTCCAACCCATATAACATAGCTGGTCTCACTACCGTCCTGTAGAACTTCCATTTCACTCTTGCTGAAATCCGTCTGCCACAAATCACTCCTGACACTCTTCTCCACCCGCCTGCACTCTTTTTCACCTCTCTTCCACAATCACCATTAGTCTGTACTGTTGATCCCAAGTATTAAACTCATCCACCTTCACCAACTCTACTCCTTGCATCCTCGCCATTCCACTGACCTCCCTCCCTCTCATTTACACACATGTATTCTGTCTTGTTCCTACTGACCTTCATTCCTCTCCTCTCTAGAGCATGTCTCCACCTCTCCAGGGTCTCCTCAACCTTCTCCCTACTATCGCCACAGATCACAATGTCATCAGCAAACATCATAATCCACGGGGACTCCTGTCTAATCTTGTCTGTCAACCTGTCCATCACCATTGCAAATGAGAAAGAGATCCGAGCCGATCCCTGATGTAATCCCCACCTCCACCTTGAATGCATCCGTCATTCGTACCGCAGATCTCACCACGGTCACACTTACCTCGTACATATCCTATACAACCCTTAAATACTTCTCTGTAATTCCCGCCTTCCTCATACAATACCGCAACTCCTCTCGAGGCACCCTGTCATATGCTTTCCCCAGGTCCACAAAGACGCAATGCAACTCCTTCTGGCCTTCTCTATACTTCTCCATCAACACCCTCAGAGCAAACATCACATCTGTGGTGCACTTTCTTGGCATGAAACCATACTGCTTGCTCACTAATCACCTCACTTCTTAACCTAGCTTCCACTACTCTTTCCTATAACTTTATGCTGTGGCTCATCAATTTTATCCCCCTGTAGTTACTACAGTCCTGCACATCCCCCTTATTCTTAAATATCAACACCAATACACTTCTCCACTCCTCAGGCATCCTCTCACTTTCCAAGATTCCATTAAACAATCTGGTTAAAAACTCCACTGCCATCTCTCCTAAACACCACCATGCTTCCATAGGTATGTCATCTGGACCAACGGCTTTTCCATTCTTCATCCTTTTCATAGTTGTCCTTACTTCCCCCTTTCTAATCCGTTGCTCTTCCTGATTCACTATCTCCACATCATCCAACCTGTCTTCTCTCTCTCGTTCTCTTCATTCATCAGCCTCTCAAAGTACTCTTTCCATCTGCTCAACACACTCTCCTTGCTTGTGAGTACGTTTCTATCTTTATCCTTTATTACCCTAATCTGCTGCACATCTTTCCCAGCTCGGTCCCTCTGTCTAGCCAATCGTTACAGGTCCTTTTCTCCCTCCTTAGTGTCCAGCCTCTCATACAACTCATCATTCGCCTTTTCTTTAGCCTTTGCCACCTCTGTCTTCACCTTGTGCCTCATCTCCTTGTACTCTTGTCTACTTACTTTTTGCATCTCTCTGACTATCCCACTTCTTCTTTGCTATCCTCTTCCTCTGTGTACTCTCCTGTACTTCCCCATTCTACCACCAGGTTTCCTTTTCCTCCTTCCTCTGTCCAGATGTCACGCCAAGCACCCTTCTTGCTGTCACCCTTACTACATCTGCTGTAGTTTCCCAACTGTCTGGTAATTCTTCACTACCACCCAGTACCTGTGTCACCTTCTCCCTAAACTCAACCTTGCAGTCTTCCTTTTTCAACTTCCACCATTTGATCCTTGGCTCTGCCCTTACTCTCTTCCTCTTCTTGATCTCCGTCATCCTACAGACCACCATCGTATGCTGCTTAACTACACTTTCCCCTGCCACCACTTTGCAGTCTTCAATCTCCTTCAGATTGACTCTTCTGCATAGAATGTAATCTACCTGTGTGCATCTTTCTCCACTCTTGTACGTAACCCTATGTTCCTCCCTCTTCTTAAAATACTAGGGGGCTCCGCCCCCTGCTCGCTTCGCTCGCCAACCCCTGGCGTTGGGGCATGACAAAGAGTGAGATGTATGAATTAGATATAGAATAGTGTGCAGGTGTGGATGATGCATATAGAAAGCCAAAAATACAGTGTTTGGCACAGAGTAATGGTTTATTTGAATATTTCTTTGTACACAACATTAGTAGTAAAGATGGTGTTCTGTCCTTGAATGAGTCTTCCTTGGCATGGAGCATTTATAACTTTAACGTCAGATGAACGTCGAACACGTGAGAAGGCAACATAAAGTTGTCCATGTCCAAAAACGGGTTCAGAGAGGTAGATGCCAACCTTGTTCATGGTTTGTCCTTGTGATTTGTTGATGTTCATGGCAAATGCAGGTTTAATGGGGAACTGTCGGCGTTTCAATGTAAAAGGTAATTCTAGGTCAGAACTCGTAAGGTCAATTCTAGGAATGAGAACAGTATTGTTAGCATGTGATCCTGTAAGAACTGTTGCTTGAATAACATTGTGTGTCATGGTGTTGACGACTAAACGTGTGCCATTGCATAAACCCTGTTTAGTGTTAAGGTTTCTTAATAGCATGATTATTGTTACGTTTTTAAGGCTAAGATTGTGTTGTGGTAATCCGGCTGTGTTAATAGTGTTCAGATATTCTAAGGGGAAATTCAGATGTTCATTGTCGTCATCAGAGTGAACTTTGTCAGAGCTTAGAAAGAGCCGTGCCTCTCCAGGAAGTAATGAAATGACCTGGTTATTAATGTGATCAACATTAATATTTTTTGGACATAATATAGTGCGTTGTGTTAAAAGGGGCATTTGGTCTAATGAGCCCGCTGTCCCAAATATTTCCGTAAGTAAGTCGTCGCAGATGAAGGGTTGAGGAATTGTAATAATATCTGGGTGAAGTCCATCTGTATTGGTGAGTGTTCAATGTTCTAGTTGTAATAACCAATTGTTATATTCGGGATCTGGAAATCGCATGTTTTGTACCAAGTGTATCTTTAGAAAGCAAAGCCAATTGTTCGCGTAACATTTTTTGTTCCGCGGTTTTAGAAGCGCGCCGAGGTGAATTTTTTTGTTTGATGCGGGTTCGTGTTTGTGGTCCCGTTACTCGAGCCGTCTAGTTTTGTATCCGTGATCGTGAATTGATGACTTGTTTGATCTTTATCGTGAGGAATATGGATAAGTTATAAGTAGGATCGAATTCACTTTTAATATGCGGACTGTTCGTTTCTTCGTATTATCACAAATCAGGTCTCGCGCCTGTATATGTATTGTGGTTCGGTCTCGTGTTGTTTATATGACGTCGTCGCGTATTTTAAGGTGGACTGAATAATACCTGAGCGCATGGCATGTGGAGTAATAGGTAAGCACTGTCTAAAATCTACTCCTAATAAAAGTACCTTTACTCCAAAGGGAATATTATTATTCATCAACGCAATGCCAATTGTCTGCGTATTTTAAGGTGGACTGAACAATAGCTGAGCGCATTTTAAGTGGAGTAATAGTTAAGCACTGTCTAAAATCTCCTCCTAATAAAAGTACTTTTCCCGCAAAGGGAATATTATTATTCATCAACGTTTGTAGAAGTTTATCAATGGTGTTGAGTAAGTGACTGGATGCCATTGTACATTCATCTATAATTAATAGTGTGGCAAGACAGATGTCACGTGCATTGTTACTGTGCATTGTCATAGTGGGTACCGATGTTTGTGACTGGGACCGGTATTTGGAATAAGGAGTGACATGTGTTTTTGGAGCCGAGACATTTTTTCTTCCGCGGTTTCAGAAGCGCGTTGTAGGTGCCGACGTGATTTGTGCATATTTGCGTTCTTGATTTGTTTCAGGGTGCACTGTTCCAATGCGATGTAATATTTGTCCACATACGCGAAAGCAGTATGTGTCATTGCCTTTTGGTGACCTGATATTTACTCTGGTAGATGAAAAATCAAATGAACTATTGTAGGATGTAATGCAGATGCGCCACCGTGTATTTTCTTGTTTCATGCGTGTTCGTGTGTTTGGTCCCGTTATCCGAGCCGAATCGTTTTGTACCCGTGAGCGTGTATTCATGACTTGTTTGTTCCTCAGCATGCGAAATATGGATAAGTAATAAGGAGGATCGCACTCACTGTTAATATGGAGCCTTTTCTGCAGTTGAATGGTTAATACTGCTTTATTGTAAGGAGATCCAACTATGCTGCCTAGTGTGAAGGTGTTGAGATGACGTATGTTTAATATGGACGGTTCCTTTAGAAATGGGGCTTTGGGTGTCGCTTCTTATTGATGTTCGTGTGTTTGTGGGTCTGATTCGTCGTTGTTTTGAACGTTTCGTGTGCCATGTCTCGTCTCTAATGGGCCTGGCGTGGCGATCACGGCTTCTTTTTTTTGTTGCGTTAGGAGCTTGTTAAATCCTCCTGTTTGTGTGGGTCCCGTTTCGTGTGCAATGGGATTCGTGCGGCGCTGTGTGGTTTTCCGGCGTCTGTGGTGGGGGGGGATTGGTGGGGCGCGAGCGTCTTCTTTCTTTTTGTGTGCCAGGGGCTTGTTGAATCTTCCTCTTTGTGTGTGTCCCGTCCGGTGCCTGTAGGGGGAGGGGGTGGCTTTCAGGTGGGCGCGAGCGGCTTCTTTTTTTTTGTGTGCTAGTTTCGTGTGCAATGGGTTTCGTGCGGCGCTGTGTGTCGCCTGCGTTTGACTCCTTTTTTCTGTGCTGACTCCTTTTTTCTGTGGTTGCGGGGCCTCATTTCTTTGACTCCTTTTTTCTGTGCTCACTCCTTTTTTCTGTGGTCGCGGCCGCCTCTCGCGGAGCTTCATTTCTTGGTGCGCCTGCGCAGTACGTCTTTTTGCGGCTACGGCCCATGGCCGGATGTCCCTGCGTCCATCTGGTTTAGCATTCTCGGTTAGTAATATGGATGTATTCACCACAGCCATGTCCTTCCTTTTGGCAAAATCCATTATCCTCTGACCTTCTTCATTCCTCTCCTTGACACCATACCTACCCATCACCTCCTCTTCTCCTCTTTTCCCTTCACCAACATGTCCATTGAAATCCGCTCCAATCACCACTTTCTGTCCCATGGATACACTGTTCATCACTTTATCCAACTCACTCCAAAAATCTTCTTTCTCATCCATTGCACACCCAACTAGTGGGGTATATGCACTAACAACATTCATCATCACACCTCCAATTTCCAGCTTCATAATCATTACTCTGCCTGACACTCTTTTCACCTCCAAAACACTCTTGACGTACTGTTCCTTCAGGAAAAAACCCTACTCCATTTCTCCTCCTATCCACACCATGAAAGAACAATTTGAATCTACCTCCTATCCACCTGGCCTAACTCCCCTTCCATTTAGTCTCTTGCATGCACAATATATCAACCTTCCTTCTCTCCATCATATCTGCTAACTCTCTCCCCTTACCAGTCATACTGCCAACATTCAAAGTTCCTACCTTCAGTTCCACTCTTTACCTTCCTCCAGACACATCTCCCCCCTCTTCTTCAGCCAACAGTAGCCCAATTTCTGCCAGCACCCTGTTAGCTAACAGTACTGGTGGTGGTCGTTGTTAACCCGGGGCTCGACCAATCCAGAATGGAAATTTGCATTGTTGTCCACATATTGATTTGGCAAAATTTTACACCGGATACCCTTCCTGACGTAACTCCCTCCTCATGAAGCTGTATATATATTTTTTTTTTAAGTGGCAACGTTTTGTAGGGCAGGAAGTTATAGAATAAAATGGAAGAATTGTATTGTATTTGGTGTTCAAATATTAGCATTTATGCAAAATCTACTGGTGTGATCTTTTTTTTTTTTTATAGAAACATTTTATAATGTCAATAACTACTTCGGATTTCATTCTGATGGAGTGAGTTGCTTTTGAGTTACTATTTACACAAATCTTGAGAGACAGAAAAGTGCTCAAATCATGCTCCCCCCCCCCCCATCAGATGTGTGTTTCTCTAAAGAGAGGGCTGATCAAACACATCAGCCCCATATAGAAGTGGGAAAAGATGGTGTGTGTACATTGTTTGTCCTTTGAAATGTTGTTGCCATTTTGCTTATTTGCAGATAGGTGAATCACCCTAACTAACATTCAATATATTAGGACTTGGTGGTGGTGGTGTTCTTCTTTTGTTCTTAATTAATTCTTAAGCATCATTGGGTACACACTCACTCATAGGAGGTTTCAAAGTTGATGAGCTAGGGTTGTGTTCATCAAAGTGATGGGTGGGGACCATATAGGTGTAGGGCAGTGGTTTAATCCTAAGTATCCCTGTCACCACAGGATTTGTCCCAACCAACTTCTGCTTGCTTTTATTTAATTGGACTTCTTTCCTAATTAAGCAAGTTGTGCAAATTAGGAAACTTGTGTTAGCTACATTTTTATCGGAATGTTACAGTGATGATTTAGTGGTGGCTTTTTTGAAGGCTTTCCTCTACGTCATGATTTAATTTTCATTTCACTTTTAGAAGTACTCTGGTTATTTAACTATTATTTACTAAAAGCCATGCTAGTGTCTGATACACAACTGATTGCTCCTTTCATCATTCAGTGCCTTTCTGTCATATGTCTACTCCACTCAACATTAATTGTCATTATTAGAATACAGTTAAAGAAAACAAAATACACAGAGAAAAGGGTGAATTACTTGGAAAATGACAAAAGAGAGATAACTGTTTAAAGTTGAGACAAACTTGCATCTAAATTTCTTAGAAGTAATTTTTAAACTACTGTGCTTTTCTAAATGTAGAATAAGATAGAAGGCAAGTTAGAAAATGTATATATGACATAACATTCGGATGCGTTGTGGGATTCTGTCGGCCATTTTCAAAGTTGGAACATTTTACGTTTTTTTTTTTAGTTGTTTTAGAGAGGCAGTATAATTTTTACTTATTAAATATTTATATAACAGTGATGATAGAATGTAATAAAATGTGTTACTAATAGTGCTGGGCGGTATATCGGTTCATACCGAAAACCGTTTTTTTATTTTTGTTATGATATGGATTTTTCTTCTACTGCAACACCGGTTTAAATTGCCTAAACAATGTTCGGAACGTGGCGCTACGGGAAACTGTTTAAGGGGGACCTTTTTCAATGCTATACTGGTGTTGCGCGGGGGCTCTTTTTTTTTACAGCTACACCGCTAAACAGGCGTGCAACAAAGTACATGCGGTAGTTGAGGTATTGCGCAGTGAAAATGGACAGAACATTCTGAAGCTATAGCAGACGATAAAGTTGAAAATGATGACACAGAAGAACTTTTGCTGGAAAAAGGAGTCACGTCTGTTGTCTGGAGATACTTATGTATCTTATGATATATGTGAATTTCCCCTTGGGATTAATAAAGTATCCATCCATACTTTGGATTTAAAAGGTCAGCTGTGGACCATTATGTTCAAATGTGTAAATACTGTTTCTACTGGATAATACTGCAAGCCAAGTTGTACTTTTTTTTTTTTTTTCAATACTGTGTAATGCACCTGGGTACTGTGTAATAGTGTGACGACATGTTGACTTTATTCTCGACATTTCCACTTTAATCTCGATGCTTATGACAAGAATAAAGTCGACATGTTGACTTTATCCTCGTAATTTATTAAAGTAGAGCATCGTAAACTAAACTTCATCTTAAAATAAATGTTTAATTTACTAGAATTTCTCAAACCCCATCATAAGTTATGTAGCACATTAAATGCTTTGTGTTAAGTGTACCCGGAGCCTTATTAATCGCTACGTGCTTCTTAAACTGAATTCCTCTTGCTCTAAGAGGAGGTGCAGGCACCACACAGAATACATTCACTTCATAATATTACTGTTCTCTGAAAATGTAGAATGCTAAGATAAATTTTCATGATGAAATGCATTAAAGCAGGTATTAATCATGTGGGGGCACGGTGGCGTGGAGATTGCACTGCTGACTCGCAGCAATGGGGTCCTAGTTGTTTCCCGCTTTGAATTTGCATGTTTTTCTGGTGTGTTTACTCGGTGTGCTTCAATTTCCTTTCAAAGTCATGTAGGATGTGGGGTTTTGTTATGCTATATTAACCCTGCTAGTGTATGTATTGTTTGTATTCACCCTGCGATGTCCTGGCGCCACGTTCAGGATTTGCTCCTGCCTCGCACACAATGCTTACTGGGATGGGCGCAACCCTGAATGGATGGCATAATTAAACATGCATAACGAAGATTTTTTTTTAAGTTGTGAGCACTCCGTGGTCTAAGTTTATAAGTACGTTTAATTTCACAAAGACGTTTATTGTGTGGTGATTGGTTATGTGGAGAAAGAAAAAGGAAAGATAGGAACTGCGAGTTTGGTACATCAGACAGACCGCATGCATGCAATAAAGAAAGTCCGCTCAGAAGAACATGCATTGAATTCTATGTTCGTGTCTCCGACCACCAGATCACAAACCCAATATTTAAGTTAAACCTGAGCGATATCCATTCATTCATCCAGTTTTTTGGAGCCTCGTCACACCTGCTATAAAGTTCTCTACACTGAACGTACAACTGGGGACCCCTTACTGCAAGGGAGCAGCACTACTGTGCATGTTTAATACCTGCTTTAATGCATTTCATCATAAAAAATTATCTTAGCATTCTACATTTTCAGAGAACAGGAATATCATGAAGTTTGCCTTAATGATGGTTCAGTTGGTAAAGATGCCATCACCAAGTTGCACTTGTTTTATTTTAATTTGGTGAGTACTGTGTAATGCACCTGGGCTTTGAAGTCTTGGAAGTAATATTATTACTGGAAGTTGCACTATTATTGTATTATTTATTAGTTTAAATATTATGCAGTTTAATGATGGTAAAGTTGTTTAAAAAGTCACTAACATGTCGGTGGACAGAGATTGTTAACATTAGCAAAGTGTAGTTGGTTTACAAAAAATATTTACTATTTGTTCCTTTTCTAAGACATGTTCAGTGCATACAACTTTTGACAAGCACCTCTGGATATTTTACTAAGTCTAAATGCCTCTTTGGGTGGTTGAAAATATATTGTCAAAATTTTAGTTTAAGTTGTTTGCAAACTTTGTTCAATAAAACAGTTCTATATTTTGACTGCATCTGTCATGCAATGTGATTCCTTCTCTTCATTAGTGCCACCCCCTTGAAAACTATCACTTTATGGGGCCATGCAAACCTGTATTAATACTTGTGTGCACATTAAAATGTTTTTTTTGTACAATGTACAATTCTCATACAGTGGAATAGGTTATTGTTAGCCAGTAATTGCAGTGTAAAATGTGGTTAACATCCACTCATGCATAGGGAGAAAAAAATACCGTCCAATACCGTGAAAGCGGTATAATTTTGAAAAATACCGTGATATAGAATTTTGGTCATACCGCCCAGCACTAGTTACTAGGCTACATGAAATATATATAATATATATATTTATATATATATATAATATATATATTTATATATATATATATATATATATATATATATATATATATATATATATATATATATAATATTTTAACAGTATTTTATGGTATAATGCAATTGAAAGCAAACTGAAATTCCTTGTGGTTGCTCAGTAACTTTCATAGATGGCATTGATTGGCATTTTATTCTTAGTTGTTGGTTGTGGAGAGTCTTTCACTAGCTGTAGTTTTGTTTTTTATAAGCATAACATTTTTGAAACATACTTGACGAAGAATTAAAATCAGTTGAGTTCTCAAGGTCAAATTGTTGACTGCATTGGACCATGATGGGAGAGCAGGTCTGGAGATTTGCCGATTAAATTAGTGTCAGGTTGTTTGTAGTGCAAGGTACTATAAATATTGAGTACATATTTGTTCACTTTATTTTGCATTGTTTGTTTCCTTTTACGTTTATTTGTAGACAAGTGACATGCTTTATTTTTTTCCCTTATGATTAACTCGTCTCAAGCAGCAGGAGGATTGAGTTGGTGAATAAACAGCTCACACTGGCGTTCTTCCCCTAGCGTTTGACAAACTTGTATTGGGGATCTGTTTTGCCGTCGGGATTGTATATTTTCCTCTTACTTGTCTGATAGCCAAGATCAAGTGACCTCTCTCAGGGTAAATTTGAACCAGAAACCAATCCATAACTGAAGTTGCACAGAATGTTTTTTCTGTTTTAAGATAAAGTTATAAAATTTACCCAATGCTTTTCAGTGTGACATTCTGAAATTTTAAAAATTTGTATATCCTGTTTATTCAAGATATTTCAATGAAATTTGAACTTTCCTGACAAATTTCTTTGAATTATAAGTGTGCCAAATTGGTACACTGGGAGCCCAGTTTATTCAGGCAGGCAGGCAGATGGATGGATGGATGGACGGACATGATGATCACAGTAGGTGCTTTCTTCAAAAAGATAATTAAGATAATTAATAAGGTAAAATGGCGCACTGATTGGAAAACTTGTTTGAACAAAAACATGCAGCTACAAGGGGTCCCTCCAAGACTGAATTTATGAAACGTGGCATAGAGAACCTAGGCATTAATGTTTAATTTATTGAGGTGATAGTAACTAATGCAGTCAAGGATAAAACCACTGAGGGCCATTGTAGAGGGACCTATAACCTTTCATATGAGGATTGCTGCAGTACTTTGAGCAAAATACAGACTTGTAGTGAACCAGTATAGTGTTTGCATTTGTGTATTGCATACATTTCTCATTTCAAAAGTATTTCAATCTTAAAATCATTCTTAAACCCATTTAATACAGTTCATTGTCACAGGCGTCTGGAGGCTGTTCTGACACCATAAGCTACAAGTCAAAACCCTACTCTGGATGAGGCAACAGTCTGTCATAGGCTCCACTTAGGCATATACCAACATAGCAGTTGCATACCCAGTGTTAGAAATGTTTTTGGTGGAGAAAAGATTTTACATGTAGATCATATTGAGTAAGAGATGTATGCAACCTTATTTTTTGCTGGCCTCACTTAATTGTCAAGTGGAATATACTTTTCAAAATTAAGTTTTAAGTGGAATAACAGTGTTTTACATAAGATGGTTGTCTATATGTGCATGCTAATGTATGTTGCATTAGTTTGGGATTGTTGGATTCTGCTTAATCTCTTCTGGTACAACATTTAGGAGTAAGGTTTAATCTTCTGTTGTTCATTTAGACTTTGCACATTGTAAAGATATGCATACTTCACTTCAAATGCTAGTTGAGTATAAACATGTCAATGGGAAGCCCAGGACAGCACCAGCTCTTTTTCTTGGGAAAGTTGAGTAGTAGCCCTTCGGGTTCACCCTGGAAGCTACAGCTGCAACATGGAAACCCCCTCCCAAATGCATACAGGGTGGCCAGCAGCAGTTTTCTATCATATTACAGCTTTTAATACAAAACCTGTGTCTGCACGTCGGCAGGCAAGAGGGCAATCATTTTGACTTTGTCTGTGCTTTGGAAATCAAGTGTTTCAAGGAAATTTGCTCACACATTGTTTTTGCAGAGTAGTGCCTCTGTATGTGTAATTGTGCATAATGTGCTTATCTTTGTTTGCACCTAATGTGTAAACTTATCATTTCTGTGTGTGTGTTTTTGCTGCTGGGTATGTACACTACCTGTCAAAAGTTTTAGAATACCTCAGCTTTTCTTCAAATTTACCATAATCGGTTGAAGTGCAGAAGTTTAAATTTAAAATTCAGGTTAGCCAAAACTGAAAACAATAGAAATTTATGAGTATTACAAATGCGTATTCTTCAGGGTACAGCTAACAGGGTACAACCCACAGATGTTCTGCAGCAATTGAATTAAACCAAGCCTTGCAAATTGAAGCAAACTAGACCCTCTGAAGTACTGCATGGACAGTATTACGCTGTAGAACATTGTAAATTCCAGTGATCATGGCAAGAAAATGACAATTAGATGAAATGAGACGGAGCAGCATTACCCTTAGAAGTGTAGGTCTCTCATTTAGAGAAACGGCAAAAAAAATAAAGTGTCAGTGAATATCATGTCCTACACAATCCAAAGGCAATTGGAAACTGGAAGAACTTGATAGGAAGAGATCTGGCAGACTCAAAGTCATAACCCAAACAGAAGACAAATTTCTGAGGGTCACTAGCTTGTGTGCAGCACAACAGCTTCAAGCACACCTTAACGGGGGGGGGGGGGGTGGTTAGAAAGTCTCAATTTCTACTGAAGAGGAGACTATAAGCTGCAATTTTATATCTTAGCCCTGAGAAATATGTGTGAATGGATCATATGATGAACTTGTACCTTGTCTAGGGATGAATTCTTTGGGCTAGACTGAACATCCCTTGTGCTTCTGATCTGGATTATGTGGAGCTGAGAATATTTTACATAGTGTTCTGTTAGGTTAGAGTGTACATGGATTTGTACTGTAAGTGAACTTGTTTATGTGTACACAAATTTCTGTGTGTCTGCATGACACCATGAGACCCCATAATTGTTAATTTTTTTTTTTTTTTTTTTTTTTAACCTAGAATGCAACTAGTTGGCACATTAATATGCTTTAGGTGTCGGGATACTTTCTGTTTTGTTTGTTGTTTAGCTGGACAGGTTGTCTACATGTGGGGGTGGAAGAACCAGCTCAGAATGAAAGTAAAAGCTGCTTCAGACAGAGCTGTGGTGGCATTGAGGTCTTTTTCAAGTTGTCAGTAAGAAATCTTGATACTAAGCACCTTGGAGCATTCAGGAGTGTGCAAGCAAGTTGGTGGTGTCAACACTGGTAGGTTATTTATTAGTAGCTCAGAATGTTTCCTGGAGTTGGAAATCATTTCTCAATTGTTAATCATTGTGAACTTCCGTGATCATCAAGCGCAAAGTAGTGCCAGCTGGATTCATTAAAAGGACTGTCTTACAGTATTCCCCAGTGCTGTCTCTATGGACCCAGTGATAGTTGTTTTGTGGGCGAGGTGTATCCATCCTTGTAAACCTCATTCTCCTTTTTTTCAGGCAATATGTCAGCAACACACCAGACATTCATGGAAACTTCTGCTCCCCAAATTTTCCAGTGATGGACTTTTCCAGCCCAGGCCACAGCACCCATATGCCAAGCAATGGAGATTTTGCTCAGGTAAGGACCGTCTCTGGGCGGAGTGATAATAATGTGAAAGTCATATAACCAAACCAGGAAGTAGTAGCTCAATTTGCATTTCAATCCCAGCAGCCTCTGAACTTGACGGAGTACATTGTATGGAGGTGAGATCATGGGAAAGTACCTGGAGTAAATTAATGCTAGGGAAGGGTGGGGGTATGTTGCCTTTGTCAGCACACAACTGCACCTCAGACTGTCTTTAATTATGTGTCGTTGAAGCTACAGAGTATCTGCTGGTAACCTATAATGGCCTAGATGAAAGTGGACTGTTCTGGGATTTCTCATTTTTCCTTAATTTGTATCTCTTGAAAATCTTTATTGTATCTGGTAGGTAAAAATGAGGGATCATCGTTTCCCACATGTTTAGGTGTGATTGTTCGTTAGATCTTGCAACCCTTTCTGATTCTCCACAATCAGCCATAGCACATGACTAGTAAAGACTGACAGCGGGCAGCTGCCTGTGGAGTTTAAGGTCTACCAGTAAGCTTCATTGGAAACCTGATATGAGCAATACCAAGACCTGATATGGTTGTACACACTCGGTTTAAAGCAGCAGGTTGACTTTCTGCCATGTCTGTCCTTAATCAACAGCTGGACATCACGTCACTGAGCTGGTTACTGCCTTAGATAGGGTTCAAAGGTCAAGTTATGACTGATGCTTTCCTTTTTACTATGCAATAGGATTCTGGTTTCTGTTCCCCTCTAGACTTGTGAGTTTGGGATATGAGCAACTTACTGTAATAGGTGTCTGTGAAAACGGGATAAGATTTGCAGGTGTGCAACTTTGATGCAGCTTTTAAAATATATGAATATAGTTGTGGTGGTGTTGGCAGCACTGTGAAGGAACTCATTTTGAAGAGTCTGCAGTAGAATAGCTGCTAGTTTCACTTTCTGCCAATGGTTGAAGTCTTTTACGTTACAGCCAACAAGATTTGGATTAGAACTGTCTCCTAGACACTAGGGTGGTGGCAGAGGGGTTGGGCAGTAGATGAGACGTGGTGCCAGCAGCCGCATTGTTTACACTCTCAATGTGGTTACGTTACACCATGTACAGTAAAATGGGCCTGACTGCCAGTAATTTCACTCAGCTTACTAACAAAGGCATCATTTCCTGAAAGCCGCTCCCCCTCCTCCCTGCCCCCCCTTCTCTACCTTTAACACAGAGGAACTGACAAGAATCAATATGAGTAAAAGTTATGCAAATTGTCAGGTCTGTGAAACATGCAGGGAGCCGGTCGCATTCTGCCAGTCGGGGAGCCGGCAGCGAGCCGTCACACATGCACCTTTGGGCCAAGCTTGCTGCACAAGTGGGACATCCACTGCCCAAGGTATGTGCGTGCTAATCATGCTTGGAGTGGGTGCCTTTCAGTGAATAATTTAAGTGGATGTACAAGTGTAGAATTGTATTATTTTTTTAATTGCTTAACAATTTGTGTATATAAGACAGTGCTACCTGTTTTGGACATTATTTAAAGTAACTCTAGGGCAGACGTTAGTTGACTTTTTGTATTTCCTGACCGCAACATCCCATTTACTGATTTATTATACAGAAATAACTGCCCAATTACATTGCATCCTTTGTACAAACTCAGATTGTGCTGTTTACTTAAATTTAAGTAATATAGACAAGATACTTAAACATAAATTTTTCTTGACATTCAAAGAACTAAAGTAAAAGGTTCAATTGGAATAGTGCATATATAATAGACTTAAGCAGGAACAGAAGTTTTGAATGTAGATGGAGCATATGTTTAACTTCAGTTTATTTGGAGATGTATATATCTTTGTATATTGTGTGAGGGTTTGAACATAAGTTCTTATTTATGTAGGTATGTACTAAGTTAATGATGTCATTTATTTATTGTGAGTACATGCGTGCTTATTTGGTTACAGTACACACACTTAATATATAAGCTAGTGTGTGTACATTTGTATGTTTATACTTTTTAATGTACACTGCAAAAATATGCTTGCTTTGTCAGTGTTGGCATATGAAAGTTTTCTCTTTCAGTTGTAAATGTTTAAATTATGCAAATGTCTAATATATTTAATAAATGTTGGTACAGTTATTTGTACTGTTACCTCACAGTTCCAGAGTCCTGATTTTGAATCTATTGCAGGTTCTATTTCGTCTGTCTGCATGGGCTTTCCTCCATGCTGTTTGGTTTTCTTTTTTGGTTACCCCAAAGGCATGCATGTTATGTTAAAAGGCATCTATAAAAGCAAGTTTAAATGATTGAATATAAATATATGAAATGTGTTTCCTGTTTGTTCATTTTACTGTAATATGATTTGGTCACTGTTTGATTCAGCAAGAAATAACTGACTGGATCTTCTCTTATTGGGGAAAGAACTTGTTAAAACTGGGAAATGCCATGACTTAATCTGAAGATTTTTTGCTTTTGGGTACTACAGTGTTGTCTCTCTCTAAAAAGTATGGCCCAGCCTGCTTTCAGACATAATGCAGTTAATTCAACGAGATGATGCTTTCCTGGAATACACTTCAAGTTTTCCATTGCATTATATCCGCTTGGTGAAAGTTGCCTTACGTGTGTATCTCACACTCCTTGTAATGGCGTCACGTTTCCTCCCCTGCTGTGGCCAATCCTTTTGTATGCCTCTATCACTGCTGCATATTGTGGTTAGCCTATTTCACCAAACTCTATCCTGCTCTCTGCTTAGGTTATTTCAGTGTGATCCAGTGTTGTCTTAGCATAAGACCAGATCTGCTTTGTTTTCAACAGTGAAAAATGGTGCAGATTGACTTGCTTCAGCTAAACTTATTCCACTTAGGAGTACTCCACATAAGGTGCAGTGCAAAGGAAAGAATTAGTGGCATCCGTAAAGAAAATTAAAACTGAGTGCTTGGCATGTTATAATTGAGTAATTGTGGAGACCACTGGCAGTAATCACACTGAGTAATATTGGAGAACATTGGTTGCTCCCATACGTAGTAACAGTAGAGAATACTTGCAGCTAAAGATAGATTTTAAGATCAGGGTGTGGTTTTCTTAAGTGTAAATGTAGGAGATCAGGGTCAGGTGGCACTCATTAATATGATGCATACAAATGAAGTGCTGGACATTATGATAAATGGTACGATTGTGAGACCCTACCCTTGAATTGTAGTGCATTACAGGAGACATTAACATCAGGAAATGCTGGTTACTCTACATGGAAATTTCAAGACAAACTAAATGTTACAAGAGATTTGTATATTTGGCGGACTCTCTTTGCTTTCATGCTCCACATAATTCATTGAATCCCAGATTAATCAGTTTTTTCAATTTAAAATAGTCTTCTTTTACACAGTGCTATATTTAACTATGATGTTATATTTGTTGTTTTAAAAAAGAGATGGGCATTCAGTTTGTAATGTACACTTTACAGTATGATTGGAAGAGAAGGTCTGTGATACGGTTTGCTTATTTTCAGCTGGAGATCCACAAAGGGAGAAAAAAAAAAAACGAATCACGTATCGTAAAGTACTTACTCACAAAAAACTTTACAGTATTTAAAATTACATATATAAACTAGTACATGCCAGAAGAAATAATTCTGGGGTTACATTTGTAAACTTAGAAAATATATTTTAAAGTTATTTTTAAGTGTGCCATCTCTGCAATACTGTTTTTCTTGTGTCACCATCAGTTTCTTTGTGATTCCTTGAAATGACTAATGATGTAGCCACACCATTCCTAGAGTAGATAACTGCAATGTTTGCAAGTTTCTCTGATATTTTTAAATTGTTTATTAAACCAGTGGTCTTTGCAACCCACATACAACATGCTGTAGCTAGCAGCTTGGTTCGTTTGGCCTAGATCCTGAAGTTTTTTTATTAAATGCTGCAGATGTGTAGGCTGAAGTGTTCAGTTTATAAACCTTCCTTTACTTAAGGTGAATGGATTTAGAAAAAATTTCAATTATGTTAAAATATTAATTTAAGTATTTAAGGTTGATCGGTTGTGTTTGGGAAGCTGGTTCATTAAGTCATAACGGAATATTCTCAAACTATCTTAATCCAATTCATGATCCCAAAACCCTGGACAGGGCCTGAGGCTATTGTAGGACTTGCTCACATATATACCCATATTCTTATAAACAAGGATCTATTTCAAATTGTCAATCAACTTGAAACCCATCATGTAGCTGGACCAAGTAAATTTTAAACAATGGAAAATCGCTGCTTATGTCTCAATTACAGACTAAAGTGCTAATCTTCTGAAAAGAGGGGACCATGTATAAAAAATAAATTAATAATAATAAAAAAGTCTACATGATGTGACCAAAATGTATGCAGATACATTTAAAATTAAAATCTGCAATGTGCACTTTAATCATATCTGAATTGTTAGTTTTGTCATTTTAAATGTTGGAGCCGAGGGGTAAATCAAGAAGAAAAAAATGGCATTGTGTCAAAAATTATGAATTGCATGGTAATGTCGTTGGGTTTTAAGTAATTGAGTGTCTTGTCATAAAGTTGTGATACAAAGTTCCAGCAATGTTTTGCTTTCACTGCCTTTTTAAATAGTTGTTGTTCTTGTTGTTTGTTTTGTAACTGAAACATTTCTGTTTGTAGTGAAGACCTCAAGGAGATTTAGCAAGGCATCTTAAGAAATAAGCTATATTGTCAATATTACAAATCACTCTAACATGGGGGGGGGGAGCTGTAGTTGCTAGGTCACAAGAACATGGCTTACAGAAACATCATTCTTGTTCAGCTTGTATGAAACACTCGGCCTGTATTCAACTTCCAGTGTTTATCTGTCAGTCATTTTAGTTGTGTTTACTTATCTCATTTAGAGTATTCCAATTGCAATTTTAGGTATTACACTAAATCATTGCCATCATGGAAGTTGGAGCTGACTGAGTTCTTGATTAAGGACTTGTATTTTTCAACAACCATTTTGTGCTAGATAATTTCTCCAACAAGATAAAATTACCTTTCAGTTGTTTTATGGCTTTCCTTTTTGAGTGGATTGTTAATATTCTATGAATATGTTCCATTTATTTAAACTAAAATCACTATCACCAGCTAGTAAACATACAGTAATTCTGTCCACAAAAATTTGATCTGTTTGACACCCTTCTGAGATCAGTTTGAAATACTGGGAAGAGAGTTATTTTTCAAGAGAGATACATCTGAAAGGGTAGTGCCAAAACCGTTTGACTTTATGAAACACATTCTGTTTAGAGAGGTTTTTTATTCTCATTTGTGCTTCGTGTAGCCTTTTTCACAGCATTTCGTGATTTGTCAGTGTTGTAATTTCTTCCTTCAAACTTGGTGTTTTAATGTTCAGTGAGAATTATGGCTTCTTTCCATTTACCTTTTCCTTCGTCTGTTTTCTGCACGCCACACATGAAATTGATCTTTCACTAATTTTTTTTTTTTTTTTTGACCTGATGCCGGATTCTTCCCTATATTTTTCGGTGAGCTGCATGTTCTTCTCAAATCATTTTGATTTCTCAATAGTACCCTTACTTTAGTAATTCACTCTTCTGCTTCTACATTGAAATTAACACCCTTCTCCAGTTTTCTGGGATCTTTTCTTTCCTTACAATCTAGCCAAGCCAGTCTTTGGCTTTTTTTTTTTTTTAAACTTGATACATTTCGTCCACCTTCAGCATTTCCACAACATCTCTTGGTTGGCCAGTAGCTAGAGAAAAACCTAACAAGGAAGTATAGGTAACATTCATAATCTCCATAGACAGGAATATATTTGTTCTATAATGAGGAGTAGTGAGACCATAGAGGAAATGAAGGTGGTGAGTGTAACAGAGCAAGATGCAGAGGAAAGGAAGATATGCAAAAAGATAATCGGCTGTGGTGACCCCTAACAGGAGCAGCCAAAAGAAGAAGAAGAGGAGGAGGAGGAGTACATTTAGATTTAATTGGAAAGGCTAGATTGGTATGGTGTTGAAGTTTGCCGAGTAATGGAATAGAGGCCCAAGCAGGTGCCTATCCATATTACTAACCAAGAATGGTAAACCGGAAGGCACGGACCCAGGTACACGGCAATGGATGCAGGAGACATAGTGCGCAGGCGCCGAAAGCGCGCGTCTCATAAACCGCAACCAAGTCTGATCCACCGCGAACAAAGGACCACTCAAAAACAAAAGAGCTGAACTAACGCAGGAGTCACCGCTCAAAAACGAAAGAACTCCACTAACGCCACACACAACAGCCGATTCTGCACACGGAGACGAGGATTCTGCACAGCAGCCCAGAGTCAAACGGAAGACACTATGGGGTCCGCAAAGGTCCACAAAGAGAGTACGGAAAGGTGCATGCGCCTACAACGCGCTTCTGAACTAAACGTCCATACTACACAGCATGGTCCGGGTAATGAGAATAAGCGAACTCTCCGTATTAAACGTTCGGCATCCTCACACGTCCAAACCATATAGCATATGTGAATCACATTACAGTGATGCATTATTATGTCCAAAGAATATTGACGTTGATCGCATAAATAACCAGGTCATTGCATTACTTCCTGGAGAAAGCCGCCTCTTTCTAAGTACTGACAATATTGAGTCTGAGGACGAGAATGAGCATCTTAATTTCCCCTTAGAATATTTAAACACTGTTAACCCGTTCGGGTTACCACAACACAATCTTAAACTTAGTCGGGACAATAGTCATGCTATTAAGAAACCTTAATACTAAACAAGGTTTATGCAACGGTACACGTTTAGTCATCAACACCATGACAGGAAATGTTATTGAAGCAAAAGTACTTACAGGATCACATTCTAACAATACTGTTTTGATTCCTAGAGTTGACCTTACAAGTTCTGACCTGGAATTACCTTTTACACTTAAACGACGTCAATTTCCCATTAAACCTGCATTTGCCATGACAATTAACAAATCCCAAGGACAAACCATGGACAGAGTTGGCATATACCTCTCTGAGCCTGTATTTGGACATGGACAATTTTATGTTGCCTTCTCAAGAGTTTGGCGTTCATCTGACATTAAAGTTAAAGTTGTGGATACTCCATCCCAAGGAAAACTCATTCAAGGACAACACACCATCTTTACTACAAATGTTGTGTATAAAGAAATATTCCAATAAATCTTTCTAATGTGCCATGCTATGGGTTCTTTACTTTTCTTTGTCATCTACACCTTTACACGCCAATGTATCTCATACATACATCAATTTATTTCGGATTACCCAACGCCAGAGGTTGGCGAGTGAAGCGAGCAGTGGGCGGAGCCCCCTAGTCTTTATTCTAATACTCTTGGCATAGGTTGTAGCTCTCTGCATCTGTTTATCAATGAAATGGGTCTGAAAAGTTGTTTATAAATAGACATTTCAATGATTAAGAGCTTCAGTCAAAATGTAAAAGCTGCATACTGCTGTAGGAACACAGTTGAACTCTCACTTCTAATGTAATTCTTGTCCAGCACTAGGCACATAATATTTTCTGCTAATAGTCTATTTCTGGTTTTGTGTTTTTACATACTGCTGGAAATATTTGGAAATAAACGTGAAACACTGTGGCTTCTATATTTTCTTATATTTGGGTTGATTATACCTTGCTAGGAATGCCTTCATTAGGCCTCAGGGATGTGGTGGCCAATGATTATTATATATATGTTCATGAAGATATTGAGACTGTAATACTCACTTTAGTTATTTGGATGTCCTTTAAGATACTTCTTTTTATACTTAAATAAATGTGTACTGGACCACAGGCAAAGTTCAAGCATTTATTGAACTTGTCAATGTGACTTGAGGATGGAAGAAGTGCTCTTTAAAGGTAAATATTAACAAAGTAAGGAATTTTGTGCAGCATGCCATAAAAAAAGCTGTAAAAATTACAGTTATGAAAATTTCCTAAACATATACTGTGTTTATAAGTGTTCATATATCCATGACTTTTTTGGATGTTATCAATGAACAAGTAACAACACATTAAGAATTCTTCCTTGTAACTGAAAAAGGGTGTCTGGAATCGGACCATGAGACTCTTTGTTGTACCTGGTGTAAATTTCAAAATTGGTAAAACTGACTACGGTGTAGCACACATACAGTGGGTAAATTGTTTTCAAAATTTGACCTGCCTGTAGGTTAATGACTACTTAGGCATTTATCTAACAATTTGTTTAAAACCTGTTTTGCTCCTAATTTGTCTCTTCCCTTTATTTGTTCAGAGGTTGAAGTTTATGAAATAAACACAGCCAGCACCACCTTAAAATAATGTAAGACTTAAGTAAAGAAAACAGAAAAATAACAAATACAGGCCCCAATGAATTAATTGGTGGGCCCTTTTAATGTTAGAAGCAGTACTGCTGGCAACGTTTTGTTTAAATGCTAATATTGAGACAGAGTAACACCTAGCAGATCCTTTGTTGATGAACAATCTTATCTAGCTATTTAATGAAAGTGAAAAAGAATATAATGTGAAGCATCACAAAGATTAATATAGTTTTAAGACTAATGCAGACCATAGGTAATATTATGACTACCGTTTTGAAATAAACAGTCCTATATCCTTTTGTTTTTTGATCTCAAGTAAATGTGTGCATTCACATTTCATCTATTTAGTCAAACCAACCATCCTTTTGCAATGCTTTCTTTTTGAACAGTGAACCAAAGCTAGAAATCTGAGAACAGAGCAGCAGAGAGCCTGCCCAAGAAGAGTGTCTCCTAGTTTTGCATTTTTCTTTATCGTGTTGTTCCTGTGCTTGCATTTTTGATACGGCATGCACTTAAAGTGGTATTTTAAGTTATGTTGTGTAGTTTATTTGGGACAAATATATTAACTGCTGTTTTCTGAATTCTTCATTAACATATATTCCAGTATTCGGCAGTTGGCATGTGTTTTCACAGCTGTTGCTTTGAAGTGTTCAGTTTATTTTTGACTCACAAAAAAAATTAAAATAAAATTTCTTGAAAACTTTTCGCCTTCTGAAACCATTTGAAATCTTGACTGAGTGAAAATTATTCATTCCTTCACTTTTTGTCCTGCTTAATTAAGTTCAGAGTCTGCTACTACTGGTAACATTCATTTTATATAGCACCTTTCCATACTTTAATTTTATGCAAGCACATCCAAGACTAAACAGGTGCACTCAGTATTCATACTTGTACACTGTGAAAGTATCTGTTGTCATCAACTTGTCTATCTGACAGTTGGCATGAAAAAACTTGACCCCTCATTTAATCAATTTTGTTGAAATTTAGGAAATTTGTCAGGAAAGTTCAAGTGTTACTGAGATGTCTCAAATAGAACATGCCTTACAACTCTGCAAAACTTCAAAAATGTGATTTAAAAGAATTGGCAGATTTTAGTATTATCTGTCATAAAATGGGCGGAGTGGTGGCTCTGAGGCTAAGGATCTGCGCTGGTATCCCAAAGGTTGCCGGTTCGACTCCCCGTCACTGCCAAAAAAAGGCCACTGCTCTGCTGGGCCCTTGAGCAAGGCCCTTAACCTGTAATTGCTCCAGGGGCGATGTACAATGGCTGACCCTGTGCTCTGACCCCAAGGGGTATGCGAAAACTACCAAATTCCTAATACAAGAAATTGTATAAGGCGAAATAAAGAACAAAAAAAAAACAGACATTTTGCATTCCCTCAATTATTAGTTTACTCTTTCAAGTGTACCTTAAGAGAGATTATTTCAAATTATTTATTTTCCTCTTTTACACTTTTGATGGCTTCTCTTGATGGCAAAACAAATCCCCATTACAAGTTACTGAAATATTCAGCAGAGTTATGTGTTTGGCTGGAAACCTGCTGCCACTGCATTCACACCATGCACACACGGTCAGACCTCAGCATAATATTAATATTCCATTGGCTAATTCACTTAAACATTTTAAGTTTTAAAATATAAACTACAATTAGCCATAGACTGTCCATAACTAGAAATAGTATTCCAAACCTGTTTACACCACACTCATACACACATACTTTTTTTTTTCCGTTTTTTTCATAGGGTAAGTAAAAAGGGGTAAATGGGCAGATCTGGAGCTGCAAGCCAAAATGTCTAATGGTTGCATTTTGCTAAAGTTGACATGTTCTAGCTATTTTAAACTTGCATTTTGAGTTTTTGACACAGTACTACTCCCTGTTCAGAGGCAGACATTCATATAAATCTGTGTACGGTCTTGTTAGCAATGTCTCAAAGCAAACGTACTATGCAACTGCATCCAGGTTTTCAAGAATCTTGGTCTCAAGAGTGCTGCTACTTGTAAAAATTTAAATTGCAATTTGTGTGTGTGCATTTTATAACAGTATTAATTTCAAAAATTGAATAAATGGTTCTGTCATATTAAGTGTAGTGAACAAGCATATATACCAATTATAGTACTAACTGATAATTGGGAATTTAAAAAATGTCTACACAAGGGGACACATGGATTTTATTAAATCACCAACAATAACAAACACTAAAGATAACACCAAAGATTATTGTAGTTTAACTATGTAAACCTAAATAAACAAACAAATAATTCTGTTAAGACCAGTCTGAGTAACTGAAAAAAAAATAAATCCCAGTCAGAAAAAAATACTGGTTAGTGTATTCAGTTAATCGCACATTTTTGTGAAAATGCTTTTTTTTTTTTTTTTTTTTCCTTCCTTCTTCTTCTTCAAGAACACCACCATGTCACGTTCTCAGCTGAGAGGCTTGCTCGCTGTGCTGTGACAATGTCCCCTACACTAGAGAAAACCCTCTTACTAAGGACAGATGTTGCTGGAAAATGGAGAGATTTAAAACATGGGTAAAGTGCAGTGCTCACATGAAGAAACTGAGTAATTGTTGGTATCTGTTGTTAAAGTCAGATGCAATGGCTGATTTGACATCTTTCACAACTGCTGAATTGGAGTCACTTTGCATCATGGATGCCAGAATTATGTGTTTCAGAGGCATTATCATTGAAACAGTTGGCAGCTGTTCAGTGCTCAACAGAGGTATAGTTATTTACAGTGATTTTAAGAGCTTTAATGACATCCTCAGCTATTTTTATATTTTCATGAGACAGTAACAATGTCAATAATATACCTTTTAATACCCCAGTCTATTAGTGCTGAGAAAAATGAAACCTGCTGTTCAAGGTAGCACTCAAGTATATCCTCTTGTTTTTTCTTTAGCACTAGTAGTGCCACGTTGGGGAAAAAAGTGACCACTTTTCTCACTTTGTCTAAAAGCCAGGCTCTCTGGTTAACGCCCATTCTCTCCTGTTACTCCAGGTTAACTGTACATTATGTACAAAGCATCAAATGTGTGGTTAAAGTCCAGGTGCTTCAACTGCTTTTACAAAGGTCTAGGCGTTGTCTTCTATCACAGGAATGGTGGCGTTTGGTCTGTCAATTTTCCAATAAATAAATAAATAAATATAGTATTTCTGACAAATGGTCACTTGTGTAACTTTATAGAAATTGCCCTCTCTGGAGAATGGTGTGATTGTGAAGAAGCTCTCTGTTGCATGGGAGGTCCGACCCATCTGTAGTTAAAGCAATGAATTTTGCATTACTCAAATTATCAAAGCACTTTGTATCTGGATTCCAATACATTGAGCAAATGCTTAAGTATTCGCACGATTGTTTTTGTAACTTCCGTTTTTATTTCATGTTGGGTTCCTTGCATATTTGCCGTCTTTGCGGATATGCACAATAGAGAAAAAAGTTTAGGGAGCGGTAATTACTGAATTTTAAGAGAATGGTATTCAGACCTAGGGAAGTACATGGTCCAATATAAATTTTGGGACAAGCCTTGCTTGTGAAACGTCACAGATTTCATTAGCATCTTTGAGGAGGGGAACTACATAGGATACAATACCTGTCTTGTTCACCCTACCGTTATAAAGGAAAGAGATCCCTTGCATTCATTGTATATTTTTATGGTATTGCTTTTTTTAAAAAAAATAAATAAAAATTGTTTTGCAGTTATGCCCCAAAAGCATAGCTTCAAGCTTTAAACCCAAGCGTGCAGTCAGTGATGAGGTTTATTAAGAAAATTAAAGGAGTTAAACTTTAAAGGTGTTAAAATTAAAGTGTTCAGATCCTCATGAAATGAGTGCCAACCGTGAATATGGCATTATTGTTAACAGGTTTTTTTAAGATGGTGCTGCAGAAGATCATAGAATTCTAGGGATTGGCTAGTGAGAAATGTTATTTTTGTATGTTAACAATTAAATTTTTCTGTACTACATTTCATTGGTTATTTCTTGGTTACTGTGAAATGTGTACATTGTCAAAAATAGTGTTTTGTTATACAAAATTACATGAGGAAGCGTGTATTGTTAAGCAGTCTCGAGCAAAAAGATCAGTTTTTGTTGGTCGTTGGACCTAACCTCCTATTTCCCATAGATGCAATGTATTAACATTCAACTTTTACATCGTTTCCTAGGAACGTAATCGCTGGGAAAGCTGAGGATTGACTGTTTACAAAGTATACATCTAGCCCAAACTTTAAACAGTATAATATGTGATTTACATGTATTACAGTGCTAATTGTGAAAAAAGAAATGAGTTTAGTATCACAATGAGAGCTCAACAGGCTGTAGCTAAAGCATGAGTGTCATAGTTTCATCTTTCAGAACCGCAACACGAGACCATGGACATTTGAATCTGTTTCAGTCTCCATTTCAGAACTGTTACACGCCTAATGTCAACCTATAAACAGAGGACGGTAGAGCTTAAAAAATATTTCCATAGAAACATGGAAAACCTTTTACTAGGTCTTATCAAGTTCAGTAAAATGTTCTCTTTGGAGTTTTTGTTTTCTTGGTACTGCTTTATTTAGATTTTTTTCCTTTTTTCAGTTTTTGATTTTTTTTTATTTTTATTCTACCCTTTGGGGCCAACTGTAGTACCACCTTGAATAAAAATTATTTGTTCATGTTCAGAAAATGAGTGTTCTTTTAATGGGTAGTTAATATTTCAGTAGTAATAATAAGTTTGTCGTAGTTTGACCTTGCTGGCAAGAAGTAAGCAAAGTAGATCATAACCAGAATTAGGAAATACAACTGCATTCCTTCAGTTTCTAAATCACTAGTTCTAGTTAAATTATAGCAAATTTTGTAATCCTTTGGCTGTATGACCCTTCAAACTCTGGTATGATTTACATAACAATATTAGAGAAGCTATATTGGTCTTAATGTTTATATCAAAGCTGAAAGGTCCATTTTTGGTGCTTCATTCTCTTTTTAAAGCTGTTGTTGGGGCTGTCTGTAATAATTTTTAACAGTTGTTTAGGTGATTAATGTCACATTAAGTGACTTATATTTATTGGGTGTGTCGCACTTGCTGACTGATGTTGCTGATGTCATCGCTGGGCATGTCACATTTAGCAACTGCATGCTGACAGTCTACTGCAGTTGTGCTTGCCTATTTTTGTGATAGCCAATAATATGCTGCATGATGGAGTTATTGCTGTACGAAGGGTTACTGGGTACATCAAGGTTAGCCACAATCTCAGCCCCTTTTCTTTGTTTTTCCTATTCTGCAGTGGTACATAAACACAACATCAGTCGGACAAGCTTCTGTTCTGTTCATGAGGTACAAAACATCCACATTTCTTTTTCCTCATTGCTGCATCATATGTATTGTACTTTTGGATAAGCATTCGTTGATTGTCTCCTCTCATGCACACACAGCCTGCCCCTACAAGTAAAAACAAGTGAGTCAAGAACTAGTTAAAGTAAGTCGAAGGGCATTCGCATTATGCGACTAGTATCACAGGTTCATACCACCGACTGCTTCCAACTCGCTAAGATAATGTAAGTAAACACTGACATAAAATCACTTGAGTTCTGTTGTTGTGTTTTCCAGAGTAATGTTGAACTTGGTGTCTTGTTTGATGATGAACCAGTTGACAGAAATGCCCCTATTAGCAGTTGTTTCCAGTTGTTGTTGCCTGTAGTTTGCCTATTGTTAGGCTTTGTTGCTAGCAAGGACAGTTAGAATCTGACAGTGGACTTTTTGACGCTTAAGAATACAACATTTAACAAAAATAAGATGCATGTTTTTCTGAGTACTTACAGCATGTTGTGTTTAGTGTTTAGTTATGTTTTCTTGTATGTCATTTCATATTTTAATTTGAAGAATATTTTATTATATGTCAATTTGTGCTTTTAAAGAGTATTTGTAAGTATGTAACATTCTGGATTAATAAATTGAAGTGCAATACATCAAGAAATTGAAATCGAGTATTGAGAAGGGAACCAGTTAGATCTGTGGTATCCCATAGATGATTCAGCTTTAGCAGCAAGGCGAGGATGCTGAAAGCTTTTTCAACTTTTTAAGTAGCAGAGTTTGAAAATTCTGTGATGTCCAGTGCTTCCTTTTGGATACGGAAGTTCTGTTGAAAAGGTAATTACAGTAAACTAGATGAGAGGCCTTGAAAGTATGAAAGTCTTTCCGTATCCACATTAGGGTCAGGCTTCCCCAAGGTTTCATGCACGTTACAATGACAATTTTGTCTGAAGCTGAGATTAGAGATTCTAAGCTCAGAATGCTTTCAAGTATGTGTTGAGAGTGACTTATGTATAAACTAGTAATTATAGACACATCAATAACTTTGGACCCATGCACTATTGGTAACATAATTTGAATTTCTGTGATTATATATTTATTCATTTTTCAAATAATGACAACCTGCCTCACATTTAAATGAACCTGTCCCTATTCCTATGATAGATCGGTAAGAATTACACAAGTAATCTAAACCATCAGAATGATGGCTTTCAAAAAAAAGTAAGACATATCCCATTATTTAAATTTAATTTTAGAATCCATTTTGACTCGGTTAATGTTTTTTTTTTTTTTTTTTGCCTGACTTTCACGTAGTAGAGCATATCTTGTTTCACTCTTGTGCTTCAGGTGAAGTCTGCTGACCATTTCACATCATGAGGAAGTATTTTCTTCTGCAGATATGAACTACCAATTAATTTGAACTTTTTCTACCTGCCAGCTGTTGTTCCTTTTTTTTCTCTTATTCATGTGCAGTGACTTTTTTTTAACCTTAAAAATGGGATATCTCACAATTTACTCTCTGTAAAGTAAGAAATGTAAGTGGGGTTTCTCTCTCTCAACAGTTGTTGCTCTGCTAGTTTTACTCTCACAACTTACAAATATCCAATATGAATCTATTCTTGCTTTAATGAGACTGCCAAGTTGCTCCAGGATTTTTTTGTACTTATTACTGTGGTGTTTTATAGTGTTTTGGCAAAAATGAAATGTGAGCAAATGAAGAAGCAGTTGCACAAGTCTGTCTTGGCATACTTTTTTCATTCCTGGCTCTCTCCTTTTTTCCCCCTCTCCCTTTTGCCTGTACAGGACCTGTCCTACATCGATGAACTTTCAAACGCTTCCCTGTTTTCCTCCCCTGCTGACTCCCTTTCGGAATTTGCTGACGCTCCCAACTTTCTCAATTCGGATGGCCTGAACAACCTGGTGCCATCATTATGGGACATCAACCCTGCAGGGCAAAACCCTTTAGAGGTCAGTGGATAGAATGTGAGAAAAGTTACTATTTGGGAGGGCAAGCATTGCTAGATGTATTGTTTGGATGTGTGAGTTGTTCCTGGATCATGTAGAAGTCAGGGTCACTAATTTAATCCAGTTTTCTTTTTTCCATTAGCTGAGCTCCTCCAGATTCCAAGGAATAAACAGTTTGGAGGACCTTTCTGTGATCATCAACACTCCACCATTTGGTTCCTACCAGGTAAGACTGTCATTGGAAATAGGCAGGGAGTAAAGTGGCAATCTTGTCTGTAAACTCTCATCAATATTATGTGTACTTATCTTTCATCAGCCACAACCTCCCCCACCAGTGGCAGAGGAAGAGGAAGAAGGAGATGATGAGGAAGCAGAGGAGCTGGGCCATATAGAGACCTATGCAGACTACAAGCCCTCCAAATGTAAGTGCTGATGTTTTCTGTAATTTTGGAATGGGGTAAAATAGTTGAGCAGTGTACATTTGGGTCACTCAGAAGGGCAATTTCATGAATGCAATTCGACTGCACCAACTTAAAACATACTTTGAAAATGATACAATTTTATGATCTAAAAGTAAGTCGAGATTTAATTTAAACTCTTATTTTCATGTAATATACATCATCAAGGTTTTAAAAAAAATGCTGAAATTTGTAAGAAATTATATATGGACTAAACCTGTGGTTCTCGATATTCAGTCCTCCAAGTTCCCTGTGGCTGCAGGTTTTTGTTCCTACCAGTTTCTCAATCAGTTTGGTCATTTTTTTTTCCTTTAACTGATCTCATTTTTTAATTACAGACCAATTTTTTCCTTTTGTGTTTACAAAAAGGCAGTAGTGTCAGATTTACACCTACAGAAAAAATACAAATATGTCTTCATTTCTTGTATCATTAAAATACTTACTTTGCTTTGTTTTGTTTTTTTTTTTTTTTTTTTCTTTTTTTCTGTGGCATTTACTTTATTAATTGTATCTGAATACAGACAATGTTGAGCAGAGCAGACACCAGCACAAATGACTCTGAAAGCAGCAACTATTTCAGTGATACCTACTTGTGTGGTTTTTTATTATTGTCTAAATAACCAGAACTTTCCTTTTAAATAGTGTATATTTATTTTGTAAAGAATTAATTCCTTACTCATTCAGTAAAAATATAGCATAACGTGTTTGTAAATTTCAGATGGTTGTATTGCTGCTTAATTAAGGTAGAAGTCTAATAAAGAGAAATGGGTTGAGACAAAAACCTTTAGCCACTAGGAGTCCAGAGGACTTCACATTGAGAACCACAGAGATAAATCACCTTTTGCTGGAATTTCAGACATAGTTCAGACCAACTCAAGAAGAATTAACATAGCAAACTTAGTTTGGGTGTTGTTTAAGTTCAGTTGTATTGTGAAGGAAAAGTTGATGGACTGTACTTGTGAGGTTATTATACAGATTTGGGTTTGGAGCAGGCCTTTGAAAGCCCTTTCTGTGCATTCCTTAACCACGGCACCGTTTCCTTAGTCAAGATATAAATGGCTCTATTTATGAAACTATCACCAACAAAAATCAATTTTCTTCAGGAGTGAAACAGGATTTGCTCAAAATTATCTGTTTTGCTGCATCTAGGTTTCATTTTCTCTAGATGAATGTTTGTATTCCTGAAGATAATTATCTCTACAGTTGAGTGCTGCCATCAGAATGCATTACAGTAGAGATTTTGTTCATTGAATGATGTGTTTTGCATCTCGGTGATAATTTTACTTGTTTTATCTGATCATAAAGTGTTTTTCCTTGTGGCTATAGAATCTTCAGTGTTGTTTTGCATACCTCAAACAAGATTCAGTTAGATCACTTTTGAATAGTGGTTTTATTTTTGCCATGTTTCATTGAGCCTAGAACTGTGTTTAACTTGTATTGTTGTGAGGTCCACACATTAGTTTTAAGCAGAAAAACTTGCAGTTATTTCAGTTTTTATTGATCTCCTTATCAGTCTCATCCTTTCGTTGTTATCAGTTTTATTGAAATAGCCTAATCCAGACAATTTCTTGGTGGTTGCACATGCTTTTTATATCTTAATGTTGGTGTTTTTATATCTGCTACCTTTCTACAAATCTACCACAGAAGTGTTTTCACTCCCAACAAGACAAAATAATTTAAGTCTGTAATGATATTTTTTTGTTATTGAACACTGGTTAATACCAGTTCACTTGTTAAGCATTAGAAGGCAGCAGTTATTCCAGAAATAATTCATTATTGATGATGTAATAGGATGTGGACACTGGTCTGCTTTGTTTTTTCTAGTTTAAGAATTTTTTTATTATGTTGTTCTGTTTTACTGATTACTTAAGGTGTTTTCACACTCAGTTAGTTTGCCTTGTTCCGAATCAGGACAAGTTACACAACTTTGTTTCAATTACCAGTTACTTCAGTTGGTTTTCACACTGTAGACTTTCAAGTGAACTAAACATGTATAATAAGCATCTCTTGGGCATGCTATGGAGTTATTTCATTAGGTAGAAGTATTTTTTCTCCTGGGGGGAAAAAAATCTCATGGTGGGTATTTGCAGACCTCTGCATTTTCCATAATTATTAACTAGAAGACTACTTGAAAATTATGCACTACTAAGTTTATGCACTTAAGGACACATTTCAAATAACCGAGTGTACAACAAAAGACGAGCATTGCTGATGGCATACAGTGATGTGCCTCAGTTTTATGACACAATATTCACTTAACTGTATGACAGTGCATGTTACTCTGTAGTAGCCACTATATTAAGGTAACCTCAAATTATGTGTCTTGTGTCTTAACTCTTGTAGCTACATACTGTATTTGTTATTATTTTGCAATGTTTTCTTAGCATTAACGAACATGTTATTGTTAGTGTGCGAATTGAGAGGATGCCCCACCTTGCATGTATGATGTATTCTTGGCATAAGATTCGAATGTTTGATTGGCCGTGTTGCAGGGCACTACTATTTGTTTCTTGCCACCTCAGTATGTATTCTGATAAAAAAATAAAAACACATCCAACTGCTGTCCAATTGCATGCAAGAAGCTCTGAGACTAAATCAGGTGCTGCTCTGATTGAGCGAATAATTATGCAAGTCATTTTATGCAAATTGTGTTGTATTTATACCTGTGTGTTTTATTTTCATTACCTTTTTATTGGTTTTAATGCTGTATGTTAATCCTCTACTCATAACTCTTTGAATGGGATTCACCAAACAGCTGGCTACCACAGCACACAAAATGTTACACATAGTGTGCAGTTTTTCATGTAGGTAAATTGGTTCTGTGCCAGATCACATTCAGATCTCATTCTCCAGGGTTTGCTTTATTACACACAGAGACCACCCATTCCAGAGGGTCTCGATATGTTGGTTTGGTCCACACCACAGTGTGAATTGGCATGTTCACATCAACCTAAATGAGTCAGACTTTCAGGGAATTTGCACCAGAGTTCAAAAAAACTGATCCCAACAAGCTAAGTATAAAAACACTTTTAAATGCAGAGAAAAACCTTATTTAATATTTCATAGTTTGAGGGTGTTAAAGCAGTGTGGCCCTGTATTGTGTGTTTGTAATCCATACTATCCATCCATCCATCCATCCATCCTCTTCCGCTTATCCGAGGTCGGGTCGCGGGGGCAGCAGCTTGAGCAGAGATGCCCAGACTTCCCTCTCCCCGGCCACTTCTTCTAGCTCTTCCGGGGGAATCCCAAGGCGTTCCCAGGCCAGCCGGGAGACACAGTCCCTCCAGCGTGTCCTGGGACTTCCCCGGGGCCTCCTCCCGGTTGGACGTGCCCGGAACACCTCACCAGGGAGGCGTCCAGGAGGCATCCTGATTAGATGCCCAAGCCACCTCATCTGACTCCTCTCGATGCGGAGGAGCAGCGGCTCTACTCTGAGCCCCTCCCGGATGACTGAGCTTCTCACCCTATCTTTAAGGGAGAGCCCAGACACCCTGCAGAGAAAACTCATTTCAGCCGCTTGTATTCGCGATCTCGTTCTTTCGGTCACTACCCATAGCTCATGACCATAGGTGAGAGTAGGAACATAGATCGACTGGTAAATTGAGAGCTTTGCCTTATGGCTCAGCTCCTTTTTCACCACAACAGACCGATGCAGAGCCTGCATCACTGCGGATGCCGCACCGATCCGCCTGTCGATCTCACGCTCCATTCTTCCCTAACTCATGAACAAGACCCCGAGATACTTGAACTCCACCACTTGGGGCAGAATCTCTCTCCCAACCCTGAGAGGGCACTCCACTCTTTTCCGGCTGAGGACCATGGTCTCGGATTTGGAGGTGCTGATTCCCATCCCAGCCGCTTCACACTCAGCTGCGAACCGATCCAGAGAGAGCTGAAGATCACAGCCTGATGAAGCAAACAGGACAACATCATCTGCAAAAAGCAGTGACCCAATCCTGAGTCCACCAAGCCGGACCCCCTCAACACCCTGGCTGCACCTAGAAATTCTGTCCATAAAAGTTAAGAACAGAATCGGTGACAAAGGGCAGCCCTGGCGGAGTCCAACTCTCACTGAAACGGGTTCGACTTACTGCTGGCAATGCGGACCAAGCTCTGACACCGATCGTACAGGGACCGAACAGCTCTTATCAGGGGGTCCCGGTACCCCATACTCTCGGAACACCCCCCACAGGATTCCCCGAGGGACACGGTCGAACGCCTTTTCCAAGTCCACAAAACACATGTAGACTGGTTGGGCGAACTCCCATGCACCCTCCAGGACCCTGCTAAGGGTGTAGAGCTGGTCCACTGTTCCGCGACCAGGATGAAAACCACACTGTTCTCCTGAATCCGAGGTTCGACTATCCGACGGACCCTCCTCTCCAGAGCCCCCGAATAGACTTTTCCAGGGAGGCTGAGGAGTGTGATCCCTCTGTAGTTGGAACACACCCTCCGGTCCCCCTTCTTAAAGAGGGGGACCACCACCCCAGTCTGCCAATCCAGTCTTTAATCCATACTGGTTTTTTTTATTCTTGTTGAACCCACTTATTCCAAAACAGCGTTATTTTTCTGACAGATTCTGAATAATTGATTTCAGGACACTGTCATTTGCAATTGGTAGTATGGTAGCTAATATAAAAATAGTTTTAATTCAAGATTTTAAGTAATTGTTACAGTAGGTTTTGAAAGCAACCCTTTTCACACTTAACAGTTGAATGGTTAGCATCAGTTTTGTTCTTTCTCAAAAACGTTTATCAAGCTGATTTAGGATATATTGTTCATTTATGTTCACTGTGATTTCGTGCATTTGGACATATTATATGAGGTTAGAGTGCTGGTATGATCAGTTTGCTGAATTTGCCTCTAATACATGGAAGCTCGTTTTTTTTTCTAGTCTGAAAACTCCTACGACATTAAGAAATGGCCATAAAACAATAGAAACCTGCTTGGAAAATGTATGAAATGTGTGGAATTTATTGTTAATCTGCCACTGTACTGCAATAGTGTTAAAACAAAAGAAATTTGACTAAATCCACACATTCAACAGATACATCTGCCTTAAAGTTGGTCAATTAACACACTTTTCCATGTGGAGGTTAAAAAATACTTTTGAGTCGGTGAACAGGAACAAAGTTGAGAAAGTAAAATGGAACCACGCAAACTGTATTGATAGTTCATTTTCAATGTCTTGTTCATGGCAACCATACCTTCTTTTGAAAGAACCAAAACAAGACACATTGGTCAAATAGAACTGGGCAAGCTGACCTAAAAAACATAGATTATGAATGGGGTGCAACAGATGAATTGGTAAAATACTGAATTTTTCTTTATGTGCAGGGTTGGTAATTTCCACTTTTGTCGTCAATGTAGTATGCAGTTTTTTATATCTACAAATCACACTGCTTATTGCTAAAACTGGATCATTGACACTTAAATCCTCACACGATCCATACACACATTTTATTTGAAGAGGTGGTGTTATGCTCTTTGAACTTAGCCAGTGTTTTCCTTTGTATGATGTATGGTCAAATATGAGGTATGCAAAAGCTTCCATTTTGTAACAAAGGAGCCACACAGTAACACTCTCTTAAACATACAAACATCCAGATCACACTAGTTTTTAAAATTGAAATTGGCCACTTGTCATAGTAAAAATCAGTATTTATGTATGTAAAATACAGTATATGTGTGATTCTTAATAATTCCTAGCTGTTTTGAAGATCTCTGGTTGTTTTTAAAACTTAAGTATATTCATCACAATTTTAATTTCAAGTACAGTATTTTCCTTAAAATGTATAATGAACAAAGAGGGTGAGGATTTAAGTACATTATTAAAATACAGTAGGCACTTTTCATAATGTCAATAGACAAAGAAAATGTGTAAATGCCTTACTTTAATCTATGTGGGTGTGTTTGGGTGGGTGTGTTCCAAAATACTTGAGCAATATAAAAGATTAAGCTAAAACTTGTGGTTTGTTTAATATTTATATATTTAGGGGTACTGTTCTTGTCAGACTCTATGAATACTGTGCAGACAATTTTTATATGAAATATATTAGTTAAAACTATATCCTATATAATATATATGTTAAATTGTATTTTTATACATTTTGTATTTCAGCAACCTGTGCAACCCCATAAACCAGCCAGTTTAAACACAATACAGACAAGTAAACTGTATTGAAATGACACTCATAAAAAATCCATTTGCCTGTCTTTAGCCACTATAGGTATTGCCCACCCGGATATTGTAGTCGAGACCAACACTCTGTCCAGTGTGCCGCCTCCTGATATAACCTACAAACTGTCCATCCCAGAACCCACAATCAACAGGGGTCTGCTGTCTGCCCTGCAGCTGGAGGCCATTGTGTATGCATGCCAGGTGTGCTTTAGTCTTTGAGTTGATGTAGTTCTGGTTTCTGTTTCTGTTCGCTGTGGCCTCATATTCTTTTTTTGCCTCTTAGCAACATGAGGTAATCCTTCAGAATAGGCAACGAGCAGGCTTCCTGATTGGGGATGGGGCTGGCGTTGGAAAGGGCCGGACCATTGCAGGCATTATACTGGAGAACAACTTTAAAGCAAGGAAGAAGGCATTATGGTAGGTGAACCTTACAACCATCATTCTCTTTTGACAAGGATACTTTTAATATGGGGGAATGTGACAAAGCCTTTGGTCTCATTTATTTAAGCTAAAACCTGCACCAGAAAAAGTCTACAGTAACCATGTGTCTTGTCTGTCATGTTAATCATTATCTCTTAATAGGTTTAGTGTTTCCAATGACCTGAAATATGATGCTGAACGAGACCTGAAGGATATTGAGGCCCTAAACATCCCTGTGCACGCCTTAAACAAGGTAGGTTCATTGTACAGTTTTGAGGGTTCCACTCCTTGTATATTCATCTTAAGTTTTTCACTGAAACTTCTTTTCTACTTGGTTGCTTAATTCTGTAGATCAAGTACGGTGACACTGCTACCTCAGAAGGTGTGCTTTTTGCAACCTACTCTGCGCTGATTGGCGAGAGCCAAGCAGGCGGACAACACAGAACACGGCTGAAGCAAATCCTTGACTGGTGTGGGCCAGGCTTTGATGGGGTTGTATCCTTTCTGTTGTCCCATTGACTCACAAGATGGGGAATGTAGTTAGTAAGGTGATTCTGGGTGGAGCATGCTGCCTAAAAGCAACTTCCAGGTTGCTCCTTGACTTACTCTTTTTTGCCAGATTGTTTTTGACGAATGTCATAAAGCCAAAAATGCTACATCTACAAAAATGGGCAAGGCAGTACTGGATCTGCAAAATAAGTTACCCCTGGCAAGAGTGGTTTATGCCAGTGCCACAGGTAAGTTCTTTGACAAAGAGGAAAGTTTCCTTTTGTCTGTTTTTTTTGTTAATCTAACTTAGTATATCTTTTGTGCCCCTCAGGTGCGTCTGAGCCAAAGAACATGATATATATGAGCCGCTTGGGGATCTGGGGGGATGGGACGCCCTTCAAAACATTTGACGACTTCCTCCATGCCATTGAAAAGAGGTAAGGCCTGACCTTGCTTTTAGAGCCCCTGTAGTCAATTTGACATTTGCTCCATAATTCTCATCCTTTAATGAATTTTTTTCCTAGGGGAGTGGGGGCCATGGAGATTGTTGCAATGGATATGAAGGTCAGTGGGATGTACATAGCCCGCCAACTTAGCTTCTCAGGGGTGTCTTTTCGAATTGAAGAGATCGGCCTGGACGATGATTTTAAAAAGGTGTACAACAAGGCAGCCAGACTGGTAAGGGGACCTCTATTTGTGAGTAATTAACCAAAGACTCTTTCAAATGTTCATACATTGGCTTTTCTCTGCTATTTCAGTGGGCAGAGGCGCTGTCATCATTCCAGAATGCTGCAGACCTTCTGGGCTTAGAGTCACGTAAGTCACTGTGGGGCCAGTTCTGGTCAGCGCATCAGCGCTTCTTCAAATACCTCTGCATCGCTGCCAAAGTCCGTCGTCTTGTGGAGCTGGCCAAGAAGGAGCTGAGTGAGGGCAAGGTGAGGAATGACTATTGGATTTCTGATAATGTGGTAGATAGGAAAGAAACAATATCAAATGTTGAGATCTGTTAGTGAATTAAATTGAAAACAATGAGACATCCTCTTTACTGACTAATTCCTAGGTGACTGGAATAATTATTTTGATTGTGGCAAAGCCATCATGTACATTTCTTCTACTGTGCTTGTAGTGCATTGTGATTGGACTGCAGTCTACAGGAGAGGCACGAACAAGAGAAGTCCTCGATGAAAATGATGGTCATCTAGACCGATTTGTTTCTGCAGCAGAGTGAGTAGAGGTTGCACAATAAAGTCCATAAATTTGGTCAGTCTGTCTAAAAGGAAAGTGTTTTCCTTGGGAATATGAACATGGAATCGTTGTCCACCAAAGCAGTTCTTTTCATTCTATCATTTAGATATTTTGAGATTTGTGAGTTTTGTTTAATGTTGTCAGTTAAGAGAAGTCAGTGATGAGACCATACAAAGGCTAGATTGGCAAGTGAACCACTGAGAGATGTGTGTAACGTCTGAGACCTGTAGTCCACAAGATCTTCTAAACTATACTTTAATGGAGTAAAATTAGAATGCTACAATATAAAGTATTGTAAGGTTACCACAGGGTTGTGTTTTCACTGAATGCTGGAAATGACCATTGGAAAGTCATTTCAATGAGCTTATCTTTTGGGGTTTCATTTTCCTGTCAGCTGTGTTAGTACTGCTTACCAGCATGGGCCACTGCCATTTCGCGTCTGACACTAGAGCATCAAGTGGCACACTATAGCTAGAGTGCTTTGTGAGATTTTAATTTACTAGCAGTGCTAACCACACAGTGCCTGCGACTCGGCTGGAAAGAATACCACAAAGAAAACACAAACCGCCACAAACTAGCAATAATGAAATAAATTATAGATCATCGTACTAAGCTCCAGTCGTGGGGCATACATTGTTTGTGTCACAAAGTGGCCATGTGGAACTGGCTCAATCCATTCATCTGTCTTGTAGCTCTGGGCACAGCTGGGACATGCAAGTGTTTCACTTTTTTTTTTTTCCATCACAATGACAGGAACACCTTATAAATAGTATTAAATATTTCATTTTCATCTCATTCTGACACTGATAGGGGGAGGGCTCCATGGAGGCTTGTTTTGAGATGTAACTGGTCACATAGCTTATTATTTATGTATGAGAATTAGCCATGTGGTGCTGATGTTGCCAGCTCACAGGACCCCTGGTATATATCCGGTAGCAGAACTCATGGTCTGCTAGTATACCACTCAAATTAAAATACTGCAAGTTTCTTTTGCTTTGCTTTTTTTGGAAATAGAGCTGGCATACTGATTTGGTCATGACATCAGGCTTGCATGAGGCAGATTGCCAGTGGTCTTTCAGTAGGCATGCATGAAAGTTCTGCACATGGCTGCTTACAGCTCTACATCTAGTTAGAATTGGAAGCTAGTTCCTATGAAAGTTGCGACTGAGAACAAAGGTTGTTCATTCTTATTAAATTTGAATATGTTAACAGGAGAATGCTGTTGTTGGGGTCCCTCATAAAAGCAGAGTGAGGAGAGTGAGTTGTTCTAAACATGACCATTATTCTGCAGGCAGGCCTAAGTCTACTGGTTTTGTCTTTTAGGGGTGTCTTTCAGTCACTGGTACAGAAGCACTTTCCCACTGAAAAACGAAAAAGGGAGAAAGGAACTGGAAACAAAAGGAAACGTAAGTTCATTTATGTATCAAGAGTTAATGCATTTAGCAGTGGTTATGACATTGAGTACACACCTTGGGAACACATAATAAAGGATAAATGAAGGTTTCATTTTCCTGACAGATCATGTTTTTTCGTGTTTCAGGCAAGCCAAAATGCCGCCCACCAAAGTACCCAAAGCCCTGCATTGATATTGGGGGTGTGATTAATATCAGTGATGACAGCTCCACTGATTCTGAAGGGTTAGACAGTGACTCCAACTCTTCTCCCGATTCCCTCCTCGACAATGACGATGTCATCTTTGTCAACCACATTAATAGCTACACAGGTACATTGGAATGTAGTTTGTGGCATTGGTTTAGAGTCCGCAAATGTATTCTTACTTTCCTAATTTTGTTTTATTACTTATTTCATTAAAGCCAAGCTTGAAGAAATGAAGCAGGATCTTCTAAACAAGATTAGCCACCTGGGACCCGAACTACCTCTTAACACCCTAGATGAGCTGATCGACCAGTTTGGTGGACCTGATCATGTGTCTGAGGTACATCTTACCTACCTACTTGTCTGCCTGCCTGCTTTCTAGAGGGGAGTCTAAAACACCTAGCCAGGTGGTAGTCACAAAAAACACACAAATCCCTTCCTGTATGATTTTCATAGAATGGTCTATTGTCACTCATATTCCACTCTCCAACTTGTATTGCTCTTGGGCCTACAATGGAGATGAGACCCATTCCTGTGTCACTATACAGATAAAAGAATGTACATATATTTGTATCATTTTGTAAGTGCTCCCAGTCTTTGCTCAGTGTAGAAAGCTATATAAGAATAAGCCAATTTAAACTAAACTTCTCCTAGACATTCCCAAGCTTTTCTAATTCCATTTGTCAACTTTATGTTCATGTATACTTCACATCTGTTGTTTTTTTTTTTTTTTTTGTGCAGATCAAGTAGCTGACTAAATGCATTAAGCCTGTATCCAATTGAAGTGTTCTTTCATGCTAATCCTGATTTTGTTCAAAGATAATTTTTTTCTGAGTTATCCCACTGGTAGCTAGCTACCACTCCAGAGGGTGTCCATGTGATGTTTTACACTGGGAAACTTGTACTTTCTGCATGTGAATGCAGCATAATTCTTCTTACCACTGCTAATTTCAACATTTTGCCTAAGGAGAAAATTTTCACTACACAAGCACCTAGTGTCCTTTTCAAAGATAACCCTTTCTATTTGCTGATGTTTCCTTCTTTATCAGTCTAGAGTGTGCGACACGTACTGCGTAAACTGAACATGACACAAGTTTAAAATTTTGACCATCACAGTATATGTAATTTACAACTTTATACAGATAAATGAAAATATGAAACGTACATCTAAGTTAGCTTCTCTTTCTTTGTCCCTTTCTATTGCAAATAGGGCAGAAATTTCTGAAATACATCTCCCCTTATTAATTCTTCTCTAAAATAAAAAATTACCCAAGAAAACAATTTTTTCAGGCTAGCTTTTAAATGCTTTCTGGTGTTTTCATTTGTTTTTAATAAATGTAGACACTTAGTACCCTTCTAGAATCCAATTCTTGCTGCATCCTGTCATTCCCCTCTACCAGACATCCATTTTTTGATATTTTTTCTATTGTGTGTCTTCCTTCTCTCAAGATGACAGGGCGAAAAGGACGAGTGGTACGGAGAGCAGATGGCAGTGTCCGGTATGAGTCACGGGCTGAGCAGGGCTTGTCCATTGACCATGTGAACATCAAGGAGAAGGAACGCTTTATGAATGGAGACAAGGTTGGTTCAGAGGACAGAGATAGGGCACCTGAATGTGTATAATATCCCATCCTGGTGCAGAAGTCCTTTAGTAGCGTACATGGGTATCTGTGCCTTCTGTTTCATTTCTTAGTTCCTTCTGCCCTATTTTTATTTCTGTTGCTTCATTATCACACCCACTTTCTATCTCCACTTCTCTCCTAACTTGGGTCAATTCTTTATATGCGAGACAGCTATTTCTGTGCAGATTTGATGAACGATTCAGCCTTTCTATTCTTGTTATTTTGGGTAGAGATAAGGTAAATAAGCTCAACCGTGGGCAATATTTGTGTTTTGTCTATGGCGGACTTCTACTTTTACTATGAGGTTTGGGTTTAAGTTTTTGTTTTAGCTTTCTGTACTTTTTCGGAGTTTCCCACTATTTAAAGCATTTGGTGATTTTTATTTATATATTGTCTACACTTTTAAATGGAATCCTCCAAACACTTGCTTTTCTTTGTTTTATTCTTTGCTTTCATTTTGTTCACTACAGTGAATGTTTGACCAAACATACTTAATATGAGTGGCCAAGTTTAACGTTAAAGGGATTCAGAGCATTTGTTCAGGTGCCAACCTTGATTCCCTCATTTCAGTATGTATATTTGGAAAGTTTCTAACTTACAATATGGGGTGAAATGTGGTAATATGATGAGGATTCATTTGTGTCTGCAGGGGTGTATAGGTGGCACCTCTATTATCAGAAGTGTGCCCATTTGCTTGTGCTGGAGAGATTTCTCCTCGGTACTTGTACAGTGGAAGTGTAAGCTTAAATGGGATGAGTAAGTAACTTGTGCTGCCAAACCATTTCAGCTTTAGAGCAGAGTGACATAATAAGGAAAATATTTTTTTTCTGAGCACTCATGTTCTTACCTTTGTTCCTTTCGTTGTCTGTCTGTTTGTTGCACATTCTTTATTTTTAGTCCCCCGTCCCATCCCACCAATTCTTCACAACCCTTAATTACCTCTGTGTTTCTTTTCATCTTCTCTTTCCAAACAGCTGGTTGCGATCATTTCTGAGGCTGCAAGCTCTGGCATCTCTCTGCAGGCAGACAAGCGGGTGAAGAACCAGAGGCGGCGTGTTCACATGACCCTAGAATTGCCCTGGAGTGCTGACCGGGCTATTCAGCAGTTTGGTATGTTCTTAAGCTGCATCAGACTGGGTTTTCAGAGTGGGGTAAATGTAGTTGAGGCTGGCATTGTAATCAACGTGAAGTACAGCTCATCACCCGATGCTTCTGCCATAAAATGTAGCAAAGCTTTGAATAATATGGCTCCTGATTGTTGGGACAGGTATGAAATGTAAAGAGGCAAAGTAAATATATAGTTCCTATACAGAATCATTCAGTCAAAATTCAATATTAAGAGCGTAATATGTGCTTCAAGCATTTATTAAAGTGTAATTACAGAATGAATATGTTCTGATCAAAGTTTTTGCAAGTTCTACTTCCCTGTTTAAATTTCTGTAAGAAGACCAGAGGTTAATAATTGTTTAATTGTTTACAGTAGTTATCAAGGGGAATACTTATCCAGAAAATGCAAGCTTCCATAATGTAAGCAAAACATTGTTGTAGCAGGTTTTGTTCCTGTCTTGAAACATCTGTCCAAGTTGTTATAGTGGTAGATTGTACACAATCTCACATGGCCTCTCACCATTGTGGACTTATCATATGACGATTAATAACTCAACCTGCCAGTGCTCCAGTCCTAGAAAAGAAACAAGGAAACTAATTGAAAAAATTGCATGCTCCTAATGAGATGACAGATGGTGTCCTGGGCGATCTCCTCCCAGATCTGGACCAGGGCATCACTGAGTTCCTGGACAGTCTGAGGTGCAACCTGGCAGCGTCTGATGGACCAAAACAATGTCCCAGAGGTTTTCTTTTGGATTTAGGTTCAGTAAGCGTGGGGGGCCAGTCAATGGCATCAGTTCCTTCATCCTTCAGGAACTGCCTGCATACTCTCATCACATGACAGGCATTGTCATGCACCTGGAGGAACCCAGGACCCACTGCACCAACATAGGGTCTGACCATGTGTCCAAGGATTTCATCCCGATACTTAATGGTAGTCAAGGTGCCATTGTCTAGCCTGTAGAGGTCTGTGCGTCCCTCCATGGATGTACTTCCCCAGACCATCACTGACCCACCACCAAACCAGTCATGCTGAACGATGTTACAGGCAGCATAACGTTCTCCATTGCTTCTCCAGACCCTTTCACGTCTGTCACATGTGCTCAGGATGAACCTGTTCTCATCTGTGAAAAGCACAGGGCACCAGTGGTGGACCTGCCAATTCTGGTATTCTGTGGCAAATGCCATTCAAGCTTCATGGTGCCGGGCAGTGAGGACGTCGGGCCCTCGGGCCACCCTCATGAAGTCTTTCTTATTGGTTGGTCAGAGACATTCACACCAGAGGCCTGCTGGAGGTCATTTTGTAGGGCTGTGGCAGTGCTCACCCTGTTCCTCCTTGCCCAAAGGAGTAGATAATGGTCCTGCTGATGGGGTAAGGACCTTCTATGGCCCTGTCCATGTTCTCCTAGAAAAACTGCCTGTCTCCTAGAATCTCCTCCATGCCCTTGAGACTGTGCTGGGAGACACAGCAAACCTTCTGGCAGTGGCACGTATTCATGTGTCATCCTGGAGAAGTTGGACAACCTGTGCAACCTTTGTAGGGTCCAGGTATCGCCTCATGCTACCAGTAGTGAATTTCATTAACAACAAAGCAGCTGAAACTGATTAACAACCCCCTCGGCTACTTAACTGACTAGATCATTATCCCAGAAGTTTCTTTGACTTGTTGCTAATACATACATTATATATATATATAATATATATATATATATATATATATATATATATATATATATATATATATTCACATGCACCCTTGCTGGTGTTTACATAATTTTTTCTTTTTTAAAACCCAGGTTCCTCCTAATTAAATGCATCAGTTTTTAGTTACACTTGTGTGTAGTTTGTCATCTATATCTTTTTGTTGGCTTTGACATGAAGGTAGTTTTCTTTGCAGATTAAGACAATGTCCTTTTGATGCTGAGAAAGGAAACCTCTTTCTGTATATACGCCTCTCTGCCGATGTTAAATTTTTTTGGGGGGCAGGTCATGGCCCCTGCCCTTATGTCAGTACTGTTTAGTTCTCTTTCCCTTTACGACTGAAAAAAGATGTGCTCAGTGTAGAGTATTTCAGAGATGCGAGTTTCCTTAGGAATTTACCAGTAAACTTGCAAGCCTGGATCATATGAATAAAATTAGGGTTAAAACTTTGGACAATTTAGTTTTGTTTCAGCAATTTTTACAGAGGTAATATTCAGTATTCTTGTGCTTTGGAAAATTTGAACTTTTAAATAATAATCTTACTCTGGTTCTAACCTGAGCAAAAAGTTAAACCCAGTTTACCCATAAGTGAGCATTGCTTCTCATCTGTTTATGTATTATTAAAAGAGAGTTATCCACCAACAATTAGAATAGTGTGCTCTGCTGGCAGTAACAGTGTACTGCTAGAATCTCTGCTCTTTGTGGAACAGTGAAAGATGTAGCAAATGTCTCTGAATCTTTGCTGCAGCTTAACTCTTATGATTTACAGTTCTGCATATATCGTAAATGTATCTTTGTAATTAGAGAACACTGTGTAGAAATGTCTATCGAAGGTTAGTAAAGAAAAAGCATCAACTAACCTGCAGTAGTTGTGTGTTTGTTTTTTTAATGTATATATAAATAAACATGAAGTTCTTGGTCGTTTATGACCATTTATGCAATGTCAGGATCCTTGCCATGGAGTGTTGAATAATAATCCTGTTGACCCATGAAATTGAAAGGTCCCTTGAAATTTGAATGGGTGAATCCCACCAAATTAATGGGTTTTTAAAACTTTTTTTTTCCCAGCTTTGGTATATGACAAAGACTCTCATGAATACCTTTAAGCAGAGTCCCTTTCTTAATTTATGTTTGAAGCCTGCTGTTTTGGAAGTGGAAATGTTTTGTTCTGTTTATGGATAGCTTTGACTCATTACTGTAAGATGGCACTCCAGAGTCATGTTGAGCAAGTTCATAACCCAAAGTGCACCTGAGGCTGAGAAAGGCCAAGTTAACTGTACAGGTACGCTGCTGCCGAGTATAACAATGCAGATATATTTTGAATGATTACTCTATTCTAAGAAATTAGATATTTTAACATTGATGATGATAGTCAAGTATTTTACATTTTATCTGCAAATGGTACACGAGCCAGTTTTGATAACAAATTTAAATTCCATAAAACACTTATATTAGCAAATACTCAAAACATATAATTTTATTAGTTATTCTGAAGCATTTTTATAATTTTTTTTATGTCAGTTTTTAGACTGTTCACTGTGCACGCAACATGAGAGCTCCAGAAGTGTATGCTATGTATTACATGACTTCATCAGGGAACGAGGAAGTGATCTGTGTTCCAGACCCCACATAGATCCAAGTCTGAGATTTACAGCTATGAATAAATGCACAATGCATGCTTCACATTTTTTACCTAAAAAGAGGGTGTGTTAACTGTAAAGCAGTGGAAATTTTAAAACTTGTTTGTGTTGCACTTTGTCCAAGCATGGCCAGAGTTGTGCCTTTTTTTCATTTTTTTTTTTTTTGTGTGTGTTTTAACAAGTCAATACTGGTGTTGTCTTCACACCACCCCTCTGATAAAAGTACCTTATCACTCTTTACTTTTCACTCACTTGAATTGCTGTTTGTTAGTCCTATTGTCTGTTGTCCTGCAATGCCTGAGTGTTTTCTAGTATTTTTTGTAAGGGAGCTATATAGAAAAATCCTTACTTGAGATGCATGTGGAAGCTTTGTCCTTTGTTTAAGACATAAAACGGGTTTGTAACAGCATGTTTTCTAGTGCTTTGCAGTACACTTCAAATTTGATTCAGGGGTTCTGATTGCAATTTGCCAAATAGGGCAAATAACTAGTGAGAGGCTGTTGAACAGTGGGATTTTTTTTAAGTCTGTATAACATGGTTTATGAACAAACATACATTTAGGTCCATAAGTATTTGGAGATTGATGCCATTTTTGTCATTTTCTTTTTGTATACAAACCACAATAGATTTGAAATTAAACAATCAAGATGTGACAGAAGTTTAGACTTTTAAGCTTTAATTTAATGGGTTTAACAAAGGTATTACATTTCGCTTTGAGAAATTATAGCCGTTTTTGAAAGAGTCCATCCATTTTCAGGGGCTCAAAAGTAATTGAACAGGTGACTGACTGACAAAGTCATGACCAGGTGTGGCTCGTTCCCTTGTTATTCCATGACTGAATCAACTCCAGACCTTTTGTCTACATAATCTAAGTGCTGAATTTGTGTTTGGTGGCTGTTCACTGGAACTCAACCGGAGGTCCAAAGAGGGGTCAATGCCAAGTGAAGAAGGCCATCATTAGGCTGAAAAAACTAAATAAACCTATCAGAGAGGTAGCTAAAACTTTAGGAGTGCCCAAATCAACAATTTGGTGCATTGTTAAAAAGAAGGAATATTCTGGTGAGCTCTGCAACACCAAAAGGCCTGGGAGACCAGCTAAAGTGGATGATTGCAGAATTCTTTCCTTGGTGAAGAAAACCCTCCTTCACACCATCTAACCAGGTCAAAGAGCACTCTGACAGTGAGATGCCTACCCACTCAAAAGTCTACAATCAAAGGACACCTTCATGCATGTAAGTACAGAGGGTTTACCTCTAGATGCATACCATTGGTAACACTGAAAAACTAGAAGGCCAGATTAGACTTTGCCAGAGAACATCTTAACTAGTCTGCCCAGGTCAGGAATAAGGTTCTTTGGACAGATGAAACCAAGATCAACTTGTACCAGAATGATTAGAAGATAAAAGTACAGAGAAACATGATCTGAAGTATACCACATCATCTGTCAAACATTGTGAAGGCAGTGTTATGGCAGGGCATGTATGGCTGCCAATGCAATGGGGTCACTGGCGTTTACTGATGATGTAACTGCTGACAGAAGTAGCAGGATGAATTCTAAAGTGAATAGGGCTGTACTCTGCTCAGATTCAGCCAAATACTGCAAAACTGATTGGAAGGCACTTTACAGTGTAAATGGATAATGACCCAAAACATACTGCTAAAGCAACCCTAGTGTTTCTCATGGTATAGAAATGAGATATTCTTCAGTGGCCAAGTCAATCGCCAGATCTCAACCCAACAGAACATGCTTTTCAGTTACTGAAGACAGAAAACCAACAAACAAGCAGCAACTGAAGGCATCCGCATTAAAGGCCTGGCAAAGCATCTCGAGAGAGGAAACTCTGCATTTGGTGATGTTCATGGGTTCCAGACTTCAGGCAGTCATTGACTGCAAAGGATTTTCATCCATGTATTAAAAACCCCTTACACCCTGGGGGCATTTTTCACCAATCTCCACCTGAAGGGGGTAGGAGGTACCCCAAAATAAAGTCTTATTATTCAAAAAATAACAGGCAGAACAGTCCATTGTTTCACTAAAACTTGGCAGATAACTTTTCAAATGTGATAGAACCTGTATTTGTGTCAAATTTAAATATTCCTTTAGTTAGAAGAAACTGCTGCTAAACTAGGAAAAAGGAACAGGTGTTCACCGTAATATTTTCAAACTTTTCTTTTCTGATACAGTATATAGTATCTCATGTAGAAGTAATGCCAAGACAGTTTTTCACCTGTGAGGCGTTCCCAGACATGTGTACTGTTACATGTCTAAAGTTTCCTGTTGTTGATAACACAAAGAAATAAATAGTTACAGCATTTGGCACCTCCCCATCAAAAACCTCTCCAAATGAGGATCCAGGTTCATAACAGTTTTATTGCACATAAAACAGTGAATCATATAAAAATTATGAACTTCATCCACAACAATACACTCTTACACCCAAGTACCCCCCTACCCCACTTACACATTTACGTAAAGTATTTACATTGTTTGCTCCTTCTGCAAATAGTGTATTTTTTCATTATGCATGCCATCAGCTGTGTCTCATTATGTCCATATGTGGATATCTACATATCAGTGGAGACGTCGCAGTCGCTGCCATCCAGTGGTATAAGGTTTGTAAAAATAAGCATATTGTTTCGCAGTTGCACAATCCATGATTTAGTAACATGGATGGTGGGCAATAACTTCAAAATTTTTATGAAAATAAATGTATCTGTTGTCTTTGATGGCTTTACACCATTTTTCTTCCAAAATATGTGCAGTACTATTAACCTGTAAACAGACCTTCCTTGCGGTTGTTGAAAAATTTACCAGACAAATTCTACACAGCACAATTAGGTAAAAGCTACAATATTTTTATATTGTATGCCACCACTTTCTTGCTTAAATTTGCAAAGCCTGCAACATACATTAACCCAGGGTGATAAATGTTAACATACGCTTCCCATGTTCAATCCTAGATTGTGTGTCATACCCTTCAGTTACCAAATAAAAAATTGTGGCTGTGGGATGAATATTGTGGCACTTTTTTAGGCAAGTTTGGCTGTGGACCAGAATTTTCAAAATGTGGGTCAGATCTGGGCAAAACTTAAACTTGCACCACATTGTTTTTTCGTATTGTGTTGTTTCACCTCTCTTCTCTTGACACCGCAGTGGTCATATTTTAGTCAGTGCTGGAAGGTTTCATTAAAATACACTCTCTCTCTCTAGCACTTGGACAGTTTGGAATTGACAGTTATTCTAAGCTTTGTGTTCTTAGAGTTGTGGAAAGAAGACACTGGTATACATAGAAAAAACCCATTCAAACTGGAATAACTTGCCAAAACCACAAGACAGTAACTGGGGGTTAAATCCAGCCTCCAACTACACCACCAGGAATGTATATAAAAATTGCAAAATTGTGTTTGTGGTCGTGATTGAGCTCACCCATTTTTCTTACCATTTACTAAAATTGAGCTTTAAAGTAAGTATTTTTGAAGTTTTCATATTTGTGGTATAGGTTTTTCTCCAGACACTTGCTTTGTTATATGAAACTGCATTCTGTCTTCATTTGTCTAGTGTCCTCACCTGTATCCATACGGATACTTCTTGTGATACATTTTAGGACAGTCGCTAACATACAGTCCAATGTTGAACTCAGGACAATAAAAGTATTTCTCAGGTGCTTGAGCATGATCGGGGTACAATGTCTGTGCCTGATCGGCTTGTTGTAGGCTACCACAGCACAAGGCTCAGTGACTTCCACATTTCCCCTGACATGTACATTGACAGTTCCAGCATTATGAAAAGTGCTTAGGGGGCTAACATCTGTCTTGTCTTTCTACTTGATCCCAATCATTTTAGTTTTTTCCCCACAAACGTTGCACAATGACGAACCTTCAGATGGCCAAATTCACCTGGAATATTATGGTATTTCGGTTGTACAGTGCCATATGCATTAGTTTCACGATCTGTGTCAATATCTAATGACCAGTTCACATTGTTGTCACTATAGCTTGATTCAACTAATAGTTCCGTTCTGTTTCAAATTGTTCTAAAACTGTCTTTATAGCTTTTCCTTTGCAATGCATTTCATGTTTGTTTTTTGTTGAAGTAACCACCCCTCTAATGAATATTGATGAGTTACTTTCCAAGGGGAAAATAAATTGAAAAAGTCATGATTTTTATTTTTTTTTTTGGCAATATGATATTACTTCATCCACAGGATGACAGCAGAATACAGTCCCAAATGCTGTTTGGGCTTAACACTCCACATCTCATCAAAACAGATTAACCCAAGTAGGACTTGGAAAGAACTTTATTTTCATATAATTCTGAGGCCAAAATTTTCTCAGGGTTAACACCAAGGTGGTTAAATAAAACCGAACTTACAATAACGGCCAACAGAGCACAATTTCAAATGTGAAAGTTCAAAATGGCAAACTTTTCAGTTTCAGAAAATGTTGTTCTTGTTTTAGATTCTTGTAGTATTGGCTATTTGCTTCTTTTCACTTACAAACATGACAAAATATTAAGATTATGAAAACTAAAATATAGATGATTATATGGGTGAGGCAGGATCTACATTTGAATCCATTGCTTTGTAATCCTAAAGCAAAGATTTCTTGCATTTTGCCACCAGCTACTTAACCAAAGTGATATACATCAGACTTTCTTCATTATTAGACCTCATTTTTATTTAAAACCTGTCTTGTATTCTCCAAATGTAATACAAGATTCTTTATCACTGCTGTGAATAAAAAAAGAAAAAAAAATCGCAAGATTAATTCCAAATACATATCTTGCACAGGAGGCTGAGCAGCAGGCTTTTGTTGGGATTATAGTATTTATTTTTATTTTTTTCCAAACTACTTGTTAAAAAAAATATAGAAATGTATTAAAAAGCCTAATGCACGATGTAACAAATATATGATTAAAGAACTCCTATATTTTATTCCAGGTTTCTTCTGGTGGAATAAGAAAAAGAGTTCTATTGGCCTTAGGGTGAAGTAACCAGTGATCTCCTCTGATCTTTGATCCCAGTGTTGCTTTGTCTCCTAGGGCGGACTCACCGGTCCAATCAGAAAACGGCTCCAGAGTACATATTCCTTATCTCTGAGCTTGCTGGAGAGAGAAGGTTTGCATCCATTGTGGCCAAGAGATTGGAAAGCCTGGTAGGTCCCATTTTAATGGTTGTCTTTGGTAGTGGTCGCCTGACACTATATACATAGCAGACTAAGTACATTTTTTCTCCTTTCAGGGAGCCCTCACCCATGGTGATCGGAGAGCCACCGAGTCCAGAGACCTGAGCAAATACAATTTTGAAAATAAGGTAGGAGAATGAGAAGGCACTAAAAGAATGACTCCTCATATTGGGTACATCCAAGTCTCATTTGTCCAACCCTATTGCTACTTTCTAATCTGCAGTATGGTGCCCGGGCCCTAGATAAAATCATCAAAGCCATCCTAGGACAGATCGAGAGCAAGGTGTCCCCACCAAAGGATTATCCAGGAGGTGATGCCATGTTCTTCCGAGATATGAAGCGGGGCCTTATGGATGTGGGAATTTTCTGCCGGGAGCTAAGATTTGGTGTCAGTGTAGAGAAAGGTATCTTATGGGATCCCTGAACATAATCTTTATTGGACCTTGATGTGTGCCTACTGACATCTAATCGTTTGTTCCTCTCATTATTCAGACTGTACCATTACCAAATTCCTGAACCGCATCCTGGGTCTGGAAGTACACAAACAAAATTCACTGTTCCAGTACTTTACTGACAACTTTGATTACCTGATAGACAAAGACAAGAAAGAGGGCAAATACGACATGGGCATCCTGGGTAAGTGACCTCAATTACTTATTTTTCTTTCTCTTCACCCTTACACACCAGTCCACATATGTACACTGGCTACCTCATCTCATTGAACCTTATGGTGTCTGTCTCTTTCCAGATTTGGCTCCAGGGAATGATAAGATCTATGAGGAGACCAAAGCAGAGTTTCTAACACCAGGGAACCCTCAAGATGGCCAGGTGGTCCTCTACAAGGTGAGATGATAGGATATATATGGCAAATAGGTAGTCTGATTTGGCACTAGATTGTTTCATGTGGTGTTTGACTTTGCATCCTGTAGATCAGTGTAGACAGAGGTATGATATGGGATGAGGCCTATAGCCGATTCCAGAAGGTGAGCGGCCCAGATGATGGTTTCTACCTCTCATACAAGGTGAGTGGATGCATTTTGTGTGCAAGGTGGTCACCTCCTCTTGCTTTAGATAGGAGTGTTTGTGGTGAGCTGTTCCTAGCTAATTGCTACATTTTTGTTCCTCAAAAGTTAAGAGGCAGAATCCCAGTTGTACTGTTGGCAGAACAGAACCGAGGAAAGAATTTTATCATTTATAAGCCCAACATCGGAAAGCAGGTCCATTTAGAGAATATTGAAGGTCTCACCAAGAAATACCGTAAGGTGGGTTCCCAAGCCAGTAAGTAATGCTTCAGGATAGGCGGCTGCAGTGAGCCAGCACAGAATAACTATGGGGGCAGTAAACTTCTCTCTCCCTCACTCTTTCAACCTGGCTTCCTTCACAGGTTCCCCCAGATGATGCAAAAGAATACTGGGAAGAGCAGTTCAGTTTCTCCATCCGCAATTGTACACACGCCGTTGGGTAAGTGAGTGCTGCCTGTGGCGCTTGATTACTTACATGCATTATCACTCTCCCACCCCTCATACTCTCTCTCTCTCAGGACGGGAAAATGCAAGCAGATAGCAGAAGGTCACGAATGTTGGCTTGGCATGAGGCTGCGACACTACCACATGCTGTGTGGTGCTCTGCTCCGTGTCTGGAAGAGGGTAGCTGATATAGTTTCTGACATCACCAACTCCAGTATCCTGCAGATTGTACGGCTCAAGACCAAACAACACAACAAGCAAGTCGGTACGTTCTCGTGGGTCTGATGCAGGAGGCCAGGAGACTGGGGTTACTCTTGAGACTCTGTCTTGAGCTTTGAGGGGAATGGGTTTGATTTCTAGGGTTCACTAGGACCAGATGTTTAAAATGAAAGCAGGGTAAATTATGGGACACAGGGTTAACACCAGAAAATTGAGAGACAGTGATTTAGCTGGAATGGACATAGGCTTCTGACTTAATGACTGAACAAGAAGAGGTCACTTGACTCTGGACACTGGGTGATGCTAGCTGAATACATCTTCCCTCGTCATCCCATCTGACCATTTAATAGTTGTGGATTGCTACAGTTGGCTCCTGTTAGTCCGTTTTTCCAGCACTTGCACCTTTTAATACCTCTTTGCTTCTGCAGGCATCAAGATCCCAGAGAGCTGCGTCAGTCGCATCCAAGAAGAGCTGAAACAAATGGATGAATCAGTACGGAAACGCAGGGAGCGGGCCGCACGAGAACGGGAGCTGCAGCAGGCAGCGCATGACAGACAGCTGCGGCAAGAGCAGGACTATCGGCTGATGCTGGAAAAACTCTGTGGTTCACAGCCTCTTGACTTGTCCAAAATGAACCCTATCCTGCCTCCTTTAACCTCTTGGAGTCCATGTTCAAACAACTTCAAGGAGATTTTGGACCTGACAGTCAGCCCCTCACCACCACAGGAACCCAGCACGGGGCCAGGTGCAGAGTCTTCTGGGGCTCCGGTTGCCCAAGCACAGGAAGACTTGAGCCTGGAGTCTTTTATTGCGCAGTCAAGCCAGACTGGGCACTCCCTGCCCACCCTGGACCCTCAAGACTTTGCAGGTCTGGTGTTTGATGAAACCACTTTAAACCTGTCTACTGCTTACCAGCACCCTGAGCAAACTGCAGCCCCCAGGACAGCGCTGACCCTGACACCAGCGCATAACTTTCAACAGACCTTGTCTGCACCCAATGGGCAGGCCGAGACGAACAGTATCAACATTCGAGAAGTTTTAAACAGCATGTTTCAGACTCCCCCAGAGCGCCGCTCGGTCATTCAGTATGGGATTTCTCCTGATGTGCACCCTTGCCAGTCCTTTGACCTTTGACCTCACCACTACTTGGCTAACTGCAGGTCCTTTTCAAACAGGAAGCTTTTTCTAACTAGAGGTCATCCCATATTTTTCTTTGGGATTTGCCTTTTTATCACACGGAATCATGTGACTTTTGTTTTTATTTAAATTATATATATAATATATATATATATACACACAGAAAGATATCTATCTATTTGTAAACAAATGTTTACTTTTCAGATCCTTCAGTAAACCCTTGCTGGTGAGGACTTGCCAGTCTGTAGCTGCTTGCGAACCAGGGAAAGGGGCACACTGCCGATCCGCTGCTGGGCATTCAGAAAGCCCATGGCTCTGCACCCTGCTCTCACCCCATAAGCCACCAACGATATACAATACCGGTGACGCTACCCCTCCAGCGGTAGGGGAATGTTTCTGAGATACAGGAAGAGCATCCTCCACAGTGTAGAGGTTTAGACCCCAGTCCTGGTGGGGGCTTTTGTCTTGACATCATTCTCCCCGCAAAAACTCTAGAGGGTCACATCCTCAAGTGCACTACATGCTTTGAACCAGACTGAGGAGTTGGGGGTGGGAAGAGCCAGGGTGACAGATGGGAGTGCTTGGCATTCTAAGTGGCATCAGCTTGCTTCTTAACTTTTTGACTGGTCAGCCAAAGGACCAGGGTGACCCTGGTGCTGTTGAGGCATTATGCTGCCCCCTGCAGGTCTCTAAAACTGTCTTCATTCTCTTCCTGGTCCTGACTGCACGGCAGCCTCCTTTCTGCCACTGCTGCTTCCAGCTTGCCAATAAATTTTTAAAGTAAAAATGTGCCAAGAAGGGGCTGTGGTGGCGGTGGAGTGGCACAGCTGGGACAGGTTAGGGATTCCATGTGTCTTTCCCTCCCAAGTATTACAGCAGGTCCCATGGAGTTTAAAAAATGTGTGTGTGTGTCAGACAGCTTGGTGTGTTGTGCCTCAAGGCAGCTGGTGGTGCCAGAACCTTGGCTTAAACTTGCTATGTTGTGTGGTTAGTAAGAATGTTTGTTTGTGTGTTTTATTTATAAAGTTTGTACCACGTTACGGAAGAAAGCAGAGTGATGAGGTCCCCAGTGCCACATGGGTGTGTGACTGGTACCCCCAGGCTCTTGGCCGAATGACTGCGTGTCTCCCCCGTCTATATACGTGTGTGTCTCTTCGACATGTTGTGGTCCTTCCACTGTGAGGCCTCCTGCTGGTCACTGCCTAGCGCCACATGCAGACGACAAGGAGTCTCCCAGTGGAGCTCCGGACTGGCATCAGCAAGGGCTGTGACCTCCGCAATAATTCTGTCCGCGTGCACGTCGTGTGTGAGCGAGCGCGTGTCACGTGTGTGTGTGTGTGTGTTTGAAGGGACTCGTCGAAGTAAGCTGGGAACAAGGAGCTCGACACGACTGGGCTCGAGTCAGGGATATATAGATTTTTTTTTTTTTCTTTTATTTCTGTCATGTCACCCGTCACCAAAAAATTTGCACTCTTGTGTCCCACCGTCTCTATCGTTCCTTGGGAGCCGCACCAAAGTTTCCATGACCTGATCTGTCAATCTCAGGAATGCCGCCGTGTGCGAGAGGAGCCGCGCCCCGCTGCCCCGCAAGCACACCTACTGGTTTCCACTTCATTTTCCTGCTGGTGGCTTTACAGCATTTTCACTGAAATAAATTATTAACAGAACATTGCTACTGATTGTATGGATTTTTAAAAAATGCTTTTATTTTCTGTAAAACTGTTTTAGCACTTTTTATTCTGGGTTTGCTTTTCTATATATTTATAATTTAGATCAGACTGTATATATTGTACAAATTGTGCCTTTTTGACTAATTCTTCAAAGTTTTCTACTTATAACTGAAGGAAAAAATATATTGTATTACAATCTTTGTTAAAATAAAGATTGTGAACTCCTCTTGTCGTGTATATGTCAGGGTACGTTTGGCAGGATCAGTGTGTACACAACGTAGAGTTAGTCGAGAGGACGTGGCACTGTGGGCACCCGAGCATCAGAGTCGAGGAGGGCATGCTGCCTTCACGTGCTGGCAGAGCGTCCAGTTTGGACTATTTGGATAAACGCGAGGTCGCTGTTGATGGTACTTGGTCAGCCCCAAAAAAGAGCGATTCAAGATAAACTGCCTGTTCCCTGATTGCTGCTTACAAACTAAATTCTCAAATAAGCGTCTTCGCTCCAAATGGATTTTTTTTGTTTTATACATTTGACCAAAGTGAACGGTCAGCGTTATGTCACAACTCGAAAATGTAGGTAGCTTTGTTTCCTCCGCGTTGGCCGATTGTAGCTCTGAATTCGTAGGGCGTTCCCGTGGAATTTCTGACTTGGACACAACGTCTGGTAAGAACGTGTGAATGGAGGATCAGTGTGCTCGTGGTAACGGGGGCAGACGGCGAGTATCCACTGCTATGAAGGAATATTAGACACAAATAAATAAAACTACTGTGATTTGTGACAATACATTAAGTAAGAGCATGGCATGTAAGTGTAAATACACGTGTTATGGAATGTGCTTTTATGTTTCGAGCCGCTACTGAGTTGGTAAGGTGGGATCCAGTATGAGCCAAACGCGTAACAAAAGAAAGTTCTCAGTTCAATAAAGTTCGTTTTAAAAAGGTTTAGTGAATATTCAAAGCAAACCGTACACACAAAATAGAGAAACAAGTTATTACACACACAGGATAAGACAAAAAGGAAAAACTGTTTCTTCTACAAACTTCAGTTATTTTTTTTATACTTAAAGGTTACGTTATTTCTCTCTGGTCGAGTTACTAATAATCTTCATGTGGGAAAAGGTGGAATCGCATAAATAAGTAGAGCCGAATAATGCAGTCAAGGAGGCAGCACATTTCCTCATGTTTGGGTACTTCTCTGTGAGTTCCAAAACTGTCCATGAGCCCCATACTTCAGCTGAATGTCATCCTGTGGTGTCAAAATCTCATCCTCCACTGTAGAGGAGTTTTAGGTGAAACAGTGTTTGATGCCGGTGAATCCCCCTCAACATCCTCCCTAAATGGAGAGCACTTAAATGTAGCGATCGGCTCAAGTAAAGCCGAGTCTTGAAGCCGTCTGGCAGACAATTTTCAATCTGCTCTGTGTAGCGTATGCTGCCAAGTTGTGCACACGCCTTCCATTGCGTCTCCAGCTCTGACGCGAGGTTTTGGATGTTCCCCAAATCAAGGCGCTGCAGCTTTGAGGACAGGTGTTGCGTTTTTCGTTTGAAAGCATTAACTGAGCTAATCATATTGACCATGATGGTTTTGTCTTTTCCTTGCAGCTGTAAATTAAGCTCATTCAACATGTTGGTGAGATCGGGAAAAAATGCCAAGTCTAGCAAACCATTGATCGTTATTAAGTTGCTTGTATTCTGCATGTTTAATGACAAAGAGAAACTCCTTTTTCTCCGGCCAGGGGTCTCCAAATCTCAGCAGGAATTTCTCCCCAGCCATCTGCCTCAACGAAGGCCTCTTTTTATCATCTCTCCATCTTGGAAGGACTTCTTATGCTTAATGATCGAGTGACTGACCCGGAACAATGTTTGGTGTGTCTGCCTTTGCTTTTGAATTCAGCCGAGTGAAAAATGACGGCTGTCCGATTAACTGCGATTTTTAGTTCCCTCTCCTTTCTCTTTCTCCGATCGCTTTTTGGAAGGAAGTCCGTTTAATGAACAGTTTGAAAGTGCCTTTCCACGTTTTTCCTTCTTTGGAATAGCAATGATAGATTGACAGATCAGACAAACGCACTTCGATTGTGACATTGTGAGAGAAAAAAAGTCCTCTTCCCATTCCGCATGTCCAGCTCCCTCTACCAATTTCTTTTTTTAAACCCCTTCTTTAGTCGATATAAATTGGAAGGCTAACTAGATCACTTGGATAGCCAGAGTTTTGCAGTAGCTCACGTGTTTGATTGTACGTGCGGGATGACCAGTGTGTTAGAAGAAAAGAGATCTCAGACTGGCCACCCTGTATGTCAATCAAGTGGCAAATACCATAGGGAGGATATATGATAGACTAACGTTTAAAAAAAATTTTTTTGAATGCAACGCGATCTACCTGCACCACCTTATTGGGCACCCCTGCTTTACTTAATACATACTTATTAATCCCAAGGGGGTTAATAAAGTATCTACCTACCTACCTACAGTGCATCCGGAAAGTATTCACTGCGCATCACCTTTTCCACATTTTGTTATGTTACAGCCTTATTCCAAAATGGATTAAATTCATTTTTTCCTCAGAATTCTACACACAACACCCCATAATGACAATGTGAAAAAAGTTTACTTGAGGTTTTTGCAAATTTATTAAAAATAAAAAAACTGAGAAATCACATGTACATAAGTATTCACAGCCTTTGCTCAATACTTTGTCGATGCACCTTTGGCAGAAATTACAGCCTCAAGTCTTTTTGAGTATGATACCACAAGCTTGGCACACCTATCCTTGGCCAGTTACGCCCATTCATCTTTGCAGCACCTCTTAAGCTCCATCAGGTTGGATGGGAAGTGTCGGTGCACAGCCATTTTAAGATCTCTCCAGAGATGTTCAATCAGATTCAAGTCTGGGCTCTGGCTGGGCCACTCAAGGACATTCACAGAGTTGTCCTGAAGCCACTCCTTTGATATCTTGGCTGTGTGCTTAGGGTCGTTGTCCTGCTGAAAGATGAACCGTCGCCCCAGTCTGAGTTCAAGAACGCTCTGGATCAGGTTTTCATCCAGGATGTCTCTGTACATTTCTGCAGTCATCTTTCCCTTTATCCTGACTAGTCTCCCAGTTCCTGCCGCTGAAAAACATCCCCACAGCATTATGCTGCCACCACCGTGCTTCACTGTAGGGATGGTATTGGCCTGGTGATGAGCGGTGCCTGGTTTCCTCCAAACATGGCGCCTGGAATTCACACCAAAGAGTTCAATCTTTGTCTCATCAGACCAGAGAATTTTCTTTCTCATGATCTGAGAGTCCTTCAGGTGCCTTTTGGCAAACTCCAGGCGGGCTGCCATGTGCCTTTTACTAAGGAGTGGCTTCCGTCTGGCCACTCTACCATACAGGCCTGATTGGTGGATTGCTGCAGAGATGGTTGTCCTTCTGGAAGGTTCTCCTCTCTCCACAGAGGACCTCTGGAGCTCTGTCAGAGTGACCATCGGGTTCTTGATCACCTCCCTGACTAAGGCCCTTCTCTCCCGATCGCTCAGTTTAGATGGCCGGCCAGCTCTAGGAAGAGTCCTGGTGGTTTTGAACTTCTTCCACTTATGGATGATGGAGGCCACCGTGCTCATTGGGACCTTCAAAGCAGCAGAAATTTTTCTGTAACCTTCCCCAGATTTGTGCCTCGAGACAATCCTGTCTCGGAGGTCTACAGACAATTCCTTCGACTTCATGCTTGGTTTGTGCTCTGACATGAACTGTCAACTGTGGGACCTTGTATAGACAGGTGTATGCCTTTCCAAATCATGTCCAGTCAAATGAATTTACCACAGGTGGACTCCAATTAAGCTGCAGAAACATCTCAATGATGATCAGGGGAAACAGGATGCACCTGAACTCAATTTGGAGCTTCATGGCAAAGGCTGTGAATACTTATGTACATGTGCTTTCTCAATTTTTTTATTTTTAATAAAGTTGCAAAAAACTCAAGTTAACTTTTTTCACGTTGTCATTATGGGGTGTTGTGTGTAGAATTCTGAGGAAAAAATGAATTTAATCCATTTTGGAATAAGGCTGTAACATAACAAAATGTGGAAAAAGTGATGCGCTGTGAATACTTTCTGGATGCACTCTATCTGCACATACAATACGGCCAATAAAATGCGTTATAGGACACGCTTACCAACTGAGTAACCCGTAGTCAGAGAGATAACAAATAAGTAGAATATTCCATTTCAGTTTAGCTTGGTAGGGTTACATGCGAATCTCCGATAGAATATTCACTAATATATAGGCAAACATTTTAACATAACTCGGAAAATACTTCTATCAATGTAACATCAGCCTAATAACTAATAAATGGCTCTCTCATTAAGTTTATTTATTTAATTTTGTCAATAATATTCCTCCAAACGCAACATAAAATTCGGATTAAATTTACACCTGTCACTTTGACTCGTCAGCCCTGAGAGGGCGGACTCTAGCGAGTGCTCTGTGATCTGATTGGTGAATCGTCCGCAGAGTGGTTGTAGGCATAGACATAGACATTACTAGACGCCTCATGACCAGCAGCATCGTTCGTCAACGTCGCCGCCATATTGCGAGTGGCACTGCTGTGAAGTGAAGTAATGGATAAAGATGCCTCACGCATGTGCTGCTTAGGATTGTACAAACCGCTGTACGCTCCAAACCAGATCACAGGGATTACATTTCATTGGTAAAGCTGAACAATTGTTTTGGTTATATTTGGCCATTGGAAAATCCCGTTTTATAATCTTAACTTTAGCTACGCCAGGCTAAACTAGCAAAGCTATGCATTTATGTGCTCAAGTGAGCCTCCAAACAACGTTTTGGCTAAACATATTTAGTCACTAACTATGTAGATTGTTGTTAGCTGTTAATATTTCTCAAACTTTGAAAGTTTCCCAAAGAAATCCACCTCAGGAAGCAGTGGGAGGTAAGCCCTTAGACGGGATTTTGAGAAAGCGGTCCTGTGATGTGTGCCGTGCTAGTTTGGTAACACATGCTGTGCCGGCATCATATGATCAAAGCTACCACTAAAAAACAAAGGAGGTTTGATGATTCCCACTCAGGGTCCAGTCAAGGTGGTCAAAGTAGCTGAGCGTGTTATCCGACAGTCGACATTAGGGCAAGCTGTCAGTGGATCTTTGATCAATCAGTTTGTTTGGGCTGAGATTGGTTCAGATGAACGAGCACATTGAGGAAACACAGTTTGAAATTGACAACCATCATTTTATGCTCATGTCTTTAGTTGTCTTCTGTCTTCCACAAACTAAGGCTGCACCATATTGCCAGACTGAATACTCCGATTACAGAGTGGCAACACACGGAAAAAGCCATGGAAGACAGTTCTGTTTCAATGATTTTAGATCCTATCCTGTATATATTTAAGTAACCACATTGTGTGTGTGTAAGAGAGAGAGAGATTGAGAGAGGAATGAGTGAAATGTTTTCAGAAATTATTAAGCCAATTTGTATACAATAAAATTGTTTTTTTGTTATTGAGTGTATCATTTTACTGTTAAAAGAAAGATAACTGACAGTAACAGTGCAAAATTCACAATTGGTATGCTAGTTTGAAAAGATAAGTTTTGAGGGTAGTTTTAAATTGTGTTATTGAATCGAGCCGACGTATATGAGAGAATTCCTGAGTTGAGGAGCACAATGAGAGACACTCGAGCTCCCGTAGCACTGAGTCTGATGTGCGGTACAGAAAGTCGAGCTGCAGATGAGGACCTGAGTGAGCGAGAGGAGTGTAAGTGTGGAGGAGATCAGTGAGGTGGTGCAGAGCTTTAAATGTTAAGAGCGGTATTTAGTATTGTATTCTGTAGTTAACAGAGAGCTAGTGAAGTTGGGAGAGAATGAAACAGGTGCAAAAGGTTCAGTGCATTTAGAACAGCAGGTTATTATCCTGGCAGCAGAATTTTGAAGAAGTTGTAAGCGATGGATATTTTTTTGTGGGATGCCAGATAGAATAGCATTACAGTAATCTATACGTGAGGTGACTCGGGCATTAACCGATACTTCAGTACTGTGCTGCGTAAGAACAGGACAAAGTCTAGAAATGTTTCAGAGATGGAAGAAGGCAGTCCGAGAAATGTTACTTATATGGGAGGAATTATTTAATAATAATTGCCATTATTGGTGTATAAATGGATATAAATAATTGCTTGTAAACGATTCGCCAGAATCTGTTGTATGTAAACGATACTGTTTTAAACGTTATTGTTTTTTCATCAGAAAACCCAGTTGCCATGTCTACCTGTATTAGTTTAAATGGCACTTTAGCCACTCGCAATATGGCATACGCGCTGACGTATCGTGTCGACTGGGCAACACAGTGAATGCGGCGTCTGTCTATACTGTATATGTCTACGGTTATAGGTACTGTACTTGCTTTGTCTCGGGAATCCTGTGGCTCATGCGCATGCTCAGAGTAGTGAACGTCCACGTCGAGTACGAGCGCAGTTAAAAGCGGCCCAGGATTCCTGTGCGACTTTAATTGTATAAACTCCAAATTGATCATCAGGATAGGAGCTGGCGTCGGAAGTGTCTGCTGTAAACGAGGCATTTGATGGCAGTCAGAAGGCTTAAAGGATAAGTTTGCTATTTGTCACGGCCACGTAAGTTCTTCACAAACATGCTAGATATGCATTTGCCATGTGAACTTGTGTTCTAAAGTTACGCACTTTCTATAAATTTTTAAAAAGCACCTTGCCCGATGGTGCATTACAGTGGAGTATATGGTACACGGAGGAACATACCAAAAATGTCCAACTCAGTGGTCGATAACTGATCCGTGTCTTATGTGTTTCCAACGCATGTTTGTGACGATGAAAGGAACCCGAAAAGAATAATTTGATGGCAGATTCCTGGTGCTGCTTTTCTTGCGGTGGGGACACGTTTATTATTCACTCTTGCAAGTTCATACATAAATATGGAAATAAACACAAACTCAAGCACATGGAACGAAACGTTTACTACAATTTGGTCTTTGAAGAGGGGACCACCCACAGGTCTTTGCGCTGGAAGGTCTTCTTTTAAAATGGTGGAATCTCATAATGTTGGTGTTTTTTTTTTTTTTTTTGTTCACACATGATGTGTATAAACTATTTCACAGTGTGTGTGTGTGTGTGTGTGTGTGTGTGATTGCAAAACACGTCAATACTCGACAACCGGCATGGCCTGAAAAATGGACATACTTGGCTAGTTTTTATGCCTATTTCCTCAGTGCCCTATACCCTCCATTGTAAAGCGCCAATGCGGGCAAGATACATATTTTTTTAATTTATAGAAAATGCTTAACTTCTGAACACAATTTTGTGTGGCAAATGCATATCTAGCATGTTTATGAAGAAATAACTTCAAAAATACCAAGCGTCTCCTTTAAGTCAGGTGGACTGACAATTCACCAATCAAAATGCAGCACTCGCTAGAGCCCCGCCCTCCCGGCTTTGACGAGTGACGATGACAGTTTTAAATTCAAGCCGTATACTGTATAATGTTTCATGTGGAAGAATCGCACAGGCAACATACATAAAGCAACAAGGACCTTCTGTAACCCGTTTATTTACAGCCCAATGTTATGCTATTTTTATTTTGTCGCATTTTGCAGTATTATTTTATGTAATTATGCACACACTTATCTATTTAATTTTGTGTGAAATATTCCTCCACATGTAATGAAATATTGGTGTTGGCATGACGGGCTTGTGCACATCTGAACTGGAATGGCCAAAGTGGGCAAGGTGTGCCCACCAGACTTCAAGTGGTCCTGGGTTTGGGGGCAGGGGCCTGGGTGGTTTGGATGTGTCTGTGCAGGGGGGCACTCCCAGGAGTGTGAACATCAGAGCTGAGGGGGTTTGTGTCTGTGTTCACAAGCAACTCCTTTTATGAGTGGTGGGGGAGTTTTTCTCTGTGGGGTCCTAAATTTGAGGGTTCGTTTTTCTGGGTGTCTGAACACACATTTAGTCTTGCTGATTTTCTGAATCTACAGCAGTCTTGGTAAGCGAAGTGAGCTGGGGGCAAAGCCCCCTAAGTTTAACAAAAATCAGACTTTGTTTTAGAGTTCTGATTCAACAGAATATTTGAAATAATAACACAAATGAAAATGGCCGGGACTAAAATGATGGGACCCTTAGCCTAACATTTTGTTGTACAACCTTTAGAGGCCATCACTTCAAAGAAGCCATCCCTGGAGCTCTCAGTGAGTCTTCTGCACTGCACAGGTAGTTTGGCCCACTGAACCTGAGCAAACTGCTCCAGCTTCTCCACACTGCGTGTTTCAGTTCTTTCCATAGAAACTTTCAAATCAGGGCTCATAGAAGGCCACTTCAGAATTGTCCAATGTTCTGTTCTTAGCCATTCTTAGGTGAGTTTTGGCTCCTAATCCTGCTGGAGGATCCATACCCTGCGACTCAGACAGAGCTTTCTGACACTCGGCAGTACGTTTCGCTCCAGAATGTCCTGATAGTCTTGAGATGTCATTGTTCCCTGCACAGACTCAAGGCACCACAGGCAGCACAGCAGCCCCAAAACATAACTGAGCCTCCTCCATGTTTCCCAGTAGGTATGGTGTGCTTTTCTCCGAAAGCTTCATAGAGCTGAAATGACTTACCAAAGAGCTCCAGCTTTGTCTCATCTGTCCAAAGGACCTTCTCCCAGAAGCCTTGTGGCCTGTCAATATGCATTTTAGCAAATTCCAGTCTGGCTTTTTATGCTTTTCTTTCAGTGGAGTCCTCCTGGGTCTTCTTCCATTGAGCCCACTGTCGCTCAAAACGTGAGGGACTGTGTGATCAGACACTGCTGGACCTTGACCATGGAGTTCAGCTTGTATCTCTTTGTAGTTGTTCTTGGCTTTATCTACCATTCTAACTATCCTTCTGCCTATTCTGGGGTTGATTTTCTTCTTGGGGTTAACTGCAGTCCCATGCACCTTCAACTTCTTAATAATATTTGCAACTGTTGTCACAGGAACATCAGGCTGCTTGGAGATGGTGGTCTTCTAGCCTTTTCCTTTACCATGCACCTTTCTGATCTCCTCAGACAACTCTCTCTTTTGCTTTGTCTGCTCCATGTTCAGTGTGGGACACAACCGATGACACCAAACAGCCATGTGATGACTTCTCAAAGTCAAAGTCAAAGTGAACTTTATTGTCATCTCAGCCATATACAAGTATACAGATAGACGAAATTGCGAAGCTCAGGGTCCACAGTGTAACACCATGACATGCAAATAATAAATTAAAAATAGAATTAAAATTAAAACACAAACAAGACAAGACATTGTGCAAAGACAAGACAAAGAAGTAGCAGCAATATTGATATGTAAGATATGTAATATCCATATCCATATTACTAAACGAGAATGGTAAACCGGATATGGACGCAGGGACCTGCCCGTGGACGCAAAAGACATAGTGCGCAAGCGCCACACAAAGCCCCCCCCCCCCCCCCCCCCCCCCTCACCAGAGCAAAACGAGAGAGACTACGAACCGACTGACATGCTGCAAGCGGGATAAAGCGAGGTCAGTAATAAAACACAAAGTAGGAAACAAAGTAAAACTTTATAAAGGGATTAAAGAACGGGGACAAACCCGAGATGGTACGGACACGCGTCTGAAACCGCGGAAGCAAAACTGTCTCGGCTCCAAAACCAAACAGCTCAACAATTAACACAGCTTCGACACCAAGCCCGCGTGGACAGATCTAATAAACGTGGACGCCTACAACGCGCGTCTCAAACTGCGTAGGCATTGCCTATTAGGCAAAGCAGGCACGGATTCAACACGACACAGCTCCAGTGACCGAGATACAAACACGCGCCTGCCTGGATATAATTAATGAACGCAGGCGCCTACAACGTGCATCTGAAATGCCGCAGACCAGGCAGGCACTGCTCCAAAAAGAAAGACCTCGACTAAACGAAATACGAAGTGAAACGGGAAACACTACAGAGTCCGCAGTGCTCCTTAATGCACCGCATAATGGTTCGGAAAGAGCTTCGTAGTAACAGTGGGGAGAACGCTCCGTATTAAACATACGTCATCCTCTCACGTCCAATCTATACAGCATAGGTGAATCACATTACAGTGATGCATTATTAACAGTACAATAAACATCACAGTATCGCAAACAAATGAAAATTATTACTCGAAAAAGGGAAAATATATTCACCACGGACCAGGTGTCATTGAAACAAAAGCAGAATAAAGCGAGATCAGAAATGAAAGACAGAGTAGAAAACAAAGTAAAACGTCATAAACAGGTTAAACGAGGGGGCCAAACACATGGACAGCACGTTACAGATAATGAAGACCGGAATTCAAACGCTTCAAAAATAAAAACTCGAGTGACCGAGATACAAACTGAAACGGCAAACACTACGGGGTCCGCAGTAGTCCACAATGCACCGCATAATATTACGGACGGAGCTCCGTATTAACAGTGGGGGGACATGGGCGAACGCTCCGTATTAAACGTGCGTCATCCTCACACGTGGCTGCCCAACGGACAAGGGTTCAAAACGCCGGGGGTAGGCGAGCAGGGGGCGGAGCCCCCTTGTAATAAATAATAGATATAGATAATACAGAAATTAAAACTGTATGATAATAGTTATTTAAGACATGTGTAAACAATGACAGGTCAGAATGTTTCACAGCAGAGGATATCAAGAATGTCAAAATACTTTAATACTTCTCTCCATTTGAACCAGCTGAGTGAGTGACTGCACAATTGTAGACGTGTGTGATACAAATTCAAGAAAACAGCTAGTTTAAACAATCATTCAAATCCAATTATTTATGATCTATTCTTTGGGTACCAACAGATATGTCCTGGCCATTTTAGAAGATCTTTGTAGAATAAGCAATGCTTGATCTCTTGTCACCCTTGCTTTGCTTTACTCGATGACATTTCAAAGGCAGGCAGTACACAGGTGACAATTGCTTTTCATTTCATCACATTTCAGGAGGCATACAACGCGTCTGCAGTGAGCTGCAAGGAGACCAACAGATTTGTCTACTTCTGAGTAGCTATGATGGAAAAATGAAAATGAGAAAACTGCAGCAAAAGAGAGTATATACAGTGTTTAACTTGTTTTAAAAATGCTTTACTTTGCAGTATAATCTACACCTACAAAAACAGCCAAAGAGCACCCACTGGAACAGAGAGATCCTCGTTTGGTTCTGCTGTGGGGTGACGGCTGATGGCTGAAGCTCCACTCGGCAGGGTGCAGGAGACGTTCTCCTTGGCTCAGAGTTGATGTCTCATCTGTGCTGACGGCCTCTACCTAGAAATTCCCTGACAAGCCTTAAATACTCCCACGTCCGGCCTATTCAGTGAGTGATCTGTGACAAAGAGCAGGGACAGAGCCGAGCCATCTGAATATGCGATACAGTGCCCTCCATGATGCTTGGGCCAAAGACACATTTCTCTTTGATTTACTCCTCTGCTTCACAGTTTAAAATTACAAATCAAATAATTCAGACACCGTGATTAAAGTGCACATTCCAGACTGTCATGTAGGGGAATCTGCAGACGTTTCTGTCACAGGATGTAGAAATGACAGCAGTTAATCTACACGGCCCCCCCATTGCAAGGTTCCATAATGTTTGGGACACAGCAATGGCAGGTCTGTTAAAGCCCTCATATTTAGGACTTTGTCGCATATTCCTTTCATGCAGTGACTCCTTGAAGTCTGCGATTGATGGACAACACCAGGTGCTGAGGGTCTTCACTGGTGCTGCTCTGCCAAGCCTCCAAATCCAGCCATCTTCAGCTCCTGCTTGTTTTGGAGGCTTGACCCCTCGAGTTTTCTCTTCAGCATATTGAATGTCTGCTCCATTGGTTTTAAATCGGATGACGGGGTTGGCTATTCAAGAATTTTCCATTTTTTAGATTTGAAAAGCGGCAGTATGTTTGGATCATTATCACGTTGAAGGATGAAGCGTCGTCCAATGAGTTTGAAGGCATTTACTGGAACTTGAGCAGATGAAATGTTTCTACACTCCTCAGAACTCATTGTGCTGCTGCAGTCAGCATTTCCATCATCAATGAAGAGAAGTGGGCCAGGACCTGCAGCAGCCACACATGCCCAATTCATGACACCCACAGCACCACCATGTTTAACAGATGAGGTGCTCTGCTTTAGATCTTTTTGGTCTCCACACTTTGCTCTACCTATCACTCTGTTGCAGGTTCATCTTTGTCTCGTCTGTCCATGAGACCTTTTTCCCAGAATTCTGCAGGTTCTTTTAAGTTCTTTTTTCACAATTTGTAATCTGGCCATCCTGTGTTTGTGGTTTGTATCTCAGTGTGTCCTCTGTACTTCTGTTCATGAAGTCTTCTGCTGACAGTCGTCTCCAACACACACATTGACTGTTTCTGGTCTGTCAGACAGGAGTTTGTGGCTTTTCCTTTTCCATGGCGAGGATTCTTCTCTCATCACATGGTGGTCTTCCTTAGCCTCCAGACCCTTTATGATTACTAGATAGATAGATAGATAGATAGATAGATAGATAGATAGATAGATAGATACTTTATTAATCCCAATGGGAAATTCACATTACTGAGCTCACCAGTGAGTTCTTTCTTCTTAATGTTATTCCAGACAGTTGATTTCAGTCACCCTAAGGTTTTACTGATACCTCTAATGATTTTATTCTTGTTTTCAGCCACATAATGGCTTCTTTGACTTTCATTGGCACAACTCTCGTCCTCATTTTGAACAATGGCAACTGCAGACTCCAAAGGGGAGAAGCAAACTGAGGTATCTGAGGAAGCAATGAAACCCACCTGGGGAATCACAAACACCTGTGACGCCAACTGTCCCAAACATTATGGTGCCCTGGAGAGGGGGGACCACGTAGTAAAAGTGTTGTTAATTCTAAAATGTCTTCACCTCCCCTTAAATGACAGTCTGCAATGTGCACTTTAATCACGGTGTCTGAATTGTTTGATTTGTAATTTTAAACTGTGCAAAAAAAAAAGTGTTTTTGTCCCAACCATTATGGAGGGCACTGTATATGAACTGTGCTCTTCTAAGACCCCATGGCAGCCCCTTCTTTGCGAGTCAGTGGGCGGTGTGCCTGCCTGATAGGACTGTCCTTATTCAGCTGCTTGTATCCTCACACAGCTCAGCTCACAGATGACAACATCAAGTCGTTCCGGTGACAGACCCCACCGCCATCAAGGTGTCTGGTTTTGCTCACCACCAAACGAGGTGAGCTTGCAATGCTCTGGAGATCTGAAACTCTGCTGGAAGGTTCGTCACTCAAGTCGCTGATGTTGTCCCACCCTGAGATTTCTTATCATTCTAAGTGACAAGATTGGCAGACGCGGTCATCGAGTTTGACATCCCATCTGAAAGAAAGTCGTGTGATGTGACATTGGATTTGCTTGTGACATGAGGCGTGTCGATTAACACATACAAGTAAGAGTTACACTCTGCTCTGCACACGGGACAATAACGAGCCTTTATCTGATGATGAGTGGGGCAGGCGGGGGGACAAACGACTCACAACTACTCAGCTACGTCAGCGGCAGACCCACCGGCGAGCACATAGAAGAGCTGGAATATCCAGGATGAGAAGGGGGTGACGATGAAAATGTAAAATAAATAAATCGAGACTCTAACAACGCTTAATTATCACCATGGAATATACAGAAGTGCTTACTACATGCAAATAGAAATTTATCAAAAACGGTTTTGGGATTGCTGGATTGGCACAAAAATGAGAGGAAACATCTGGCTTTGTTAAGGTAAATCTGCACCTACTGAACATGAAGACCTCCGGTGACCCACTTACACCAGACTGAGACCACCTAACACGGGTGAATCTGGGAGGAAAGACAGAAGACATTGGGAGACAGTGCCAGCTCCACCGCCTAGGACTTGGACCCCAGTGTCTGAAGAGAGGGCACAGCAGCCAGCTGGACACCCAACCTTAACTCGGATCGTTTCTGTCATTAATTGACCTCCTTGACAGGACTAGGACTCAGAATTCTGAGCTTGAGCAGATAACCACAAGTCCCACTCCGGCTGACATTTACATAGATAGATAGATAGATAGATAGATAGATAGATAGATAGATAGATAGATAGATAGATAGAGGAAGGCACTACAGATAGATAGATAGATAGATAGAGGAAGGCACTACAGATAGATAGATAGATAGATAGATAGATAGATAGATAGATAGATAGATAGATAGATAGATAGATAGATAGATAGATAGATAGAGGAAAGCACTACAGATAGATAGAGGAAGGCACTACAGATAGATAGATAGATAGATAGATAGATAGATAGATAGATAGATAGATAGATAGATAGATAGATAGATAGATGAAAGCACTACAGATAGATAGATAGATAGATTGTCTGAACACACACGAGAATGATTAGAGAGTAAGAAAATTAAAAAGAAAGAAAACATCTGACTTGGCAGTCCCACTCAGGCACTATGCAGGTGTTTTGCTGTTGGTATACAGGACCCCCCGTAGGGTTTTTTGAATAATGCGTTGTCTGAAAGTCCTCTCAGTGTTAGTATAACAGAGAGATGATGTGCAACATTGTTCATGATGGCACTCAGTTTTGTCTTCTTCATTCTCTCCTTTGCTACGACCTCCAGGGTGTCCAGAGTGTGTCCCATAACTGAGCCTGCCCTTTAAATTAGCCTGTTGATTCGGTGGGCCTCTCTTGAAGTGATGTTACCAGCCCAGCACACCACAGCGTAGAAGAGTGCACTGGCCATCAGAGAGTTGTAGAAATGTGAAGGAGGTCACTTCCTACATTAAAGGAATGCAGTCTCCTAAGGAAGAAGAGCCTGCTCTGTCTTTTCTTCTATAGTTCCTCAGTGTTTGAGACCAGTCCAACCTGTCATTGAAGTGGCTCTAATCACTCTCAGGACAGTATTCTGCTGCCATCTAGTGGGTGAAATGATATGCTGCAAAAACACAAAAGCCCATAATTCTATGCTTTCTGCCACTTTTTGGTAATTCGAAGGTAATTTATCAATATTCATGAGCGGGCGGAGCCTCCAACGACAAACACAATGGTAAATGTAATGCTGTAAAGGCAGTTTTAGAACAACCTAAAACGGAATCATTGCCCGGATCGAGTGATGGTGATGTCCACGTGAACTGTTCATGTAGGGCTGGATTAACCATTAAGCCAGTGTTTCCCAACCTTTTTTCTGTGGTGGCACACTTTCTGTAACCAAAAACATGCCAAGGCACACGACTATTTTACTAACCTCAAACACATTACATCTCGTACACCTACTCAACTGTCCGAAGCGGCTGGACTATCGGAGAAGCCGGTAATAAAGGAGCTCCGATCTCAGTGTTCGCAGACACGGCATTTAGTGAGCCCTTTGGTGATATCTCCCAGCTGCTTCGTCCCTTTGTCCGCCACTCTCTCAGAGGCAACTTGTATGCCCACTGTCCCTACGAGACCTGCTGGCAAAATGGCGATCATGGAGCTGCTGTTAGGCCAGCTTCTCCAGGTAGCCCTGTCCTCCTCAGACAGATCTCGACCACCTGCGGAGCTTGTCGCTCTCAGACTCAGACCGAAGTGCGCACCACTTTGCCGTGGCTTACTGGTTGAAGAACACCACATTAAATAAAATATCTACGTGCTTAGGGCGAAAAAACGGTGGCCCCGAAGGGCAAGCGACAAAAAAATCCAAAGATGTGACGAGCACAATTAAAAAAGGTGAAGCGAACAAGTCATTGTGGAGCGCACAATTAAACGAGGGGACAAACAAGTTAAAGACGTGACGCGCCACGTGATATGCCCGCTGAAGTTCCAGGTGTGGTGCAGCAGTATCTGCGTGACGAAACGGCCCAATGATCGCCATCAAGCGCAAGGACAAGCAAAGCGTTCGCCTCCTAACTCCTGTTGACAATGCGGCAACTGTCGATGTGTGTCGGGAAATGCGGACCTGCAATAACACAAGGGGCGCGTCGATCGTGCAGATCAAGCATCGACAGTCTAACCCCTCAAGTGCAAGCAACAGAAAATTAAAATATGAAAAGCACGAAGAGAAACCCACCCAGTCATAATGTCTTGACTGCGTCCGCGGGCTTTGCGTTTGGTGACCGTCTCAAAACGTGTCACGAGTACTAAGTCCATATAAATATTTTCAGTCAGTTTCATTCGGTGCCGTCTCTGGTTCAAGACGATGTCTCCGGCTGGGGTTTCCTGAAGCGTCAGTGTATTGTACAGTATATGAAAGAATAATTCCTAAGAATGTTATTTTTATTCACAGACCATCCACCGTGGCATAGTGCAGGCTGACTGAAGTTCAGTGTTGGTGCCACTCAGTCTGCTCAATTTCTTTGGGTTTCTGTTGTCAGCATGGCTGTCCTCATCGTTGGCATTGCCACCCCAGGCATCTGCTGCTGTTTCATCTGTGACTGGCCACTCTGAATTGTTGTGGCACATAACTGCTGTGCCCTGCCGCCTATGGATGCCCGTCTTACACCTGATGCTGCCCTACTGGCACAATCCACTGTGTGCAAAGGAGATGGAAGTGAACGACTGTGTACCTTGGGTATCGATGGCACTGCCACTGCTGTACCCCATCTCTGTGCATGTAGGAAAGAGGAAAAAAAATCAAATTGTGAACGTTTTTGCTGACCTTTGGATCTGGCTGTCCAGTTGTACTGGGCTCCTTTGGCTGTGCCACCCCACCCTGTCCCTACTCTGTTGTGTCTAGGGGGTGCAGCTCGATTGATTTGGGGTCCAATGCTACTGGGGTTGCAGCCATATTGATTTTCTGCATTTTTTCTGCATTGAATCAGGGTAGCCATCATACCCCATCCATTTAAGGACCACCTGCTTTCTAACATGCATACCACATGGTACCTGTCCTATGCCAACCACAGCTGCCTTAAACGCTAAGCCTTTGGGATGGATGAGGAAAAATCACAAAGACACAAGGAGACCGCCGTGAGTGGTGGAGTCTTGGAAACAGCAAGTGCTTTTGAAGGGATTGAAGTCTTTGATAGAACCATGAAGAGCATCCCTACTGACCAATCCATAGCTTGTGCCAAAGCCACCCCGAGGGCTTCACGTTTCAAGCATAGTAAACAGACATGGGAGGGGTGACCTGGCCCCTGAAATAAATGGAATATTGCAAGCTTTTACCATTTGTGGTTTAGTATCTAGGTTCAACTCAGAACCAAGTCATCACAGAGGCCAAAAACCACATCATAGGAAGAAAAGCAATGGAAGAAGAGGAGGCGGCCGCCTGTGCAGGAATTCACCACCTGACTGAAGAGCTTAGAGTGACACCTATCACACTTTTGGTAATTATGATAAAGTGTTTCAAATTGGCCGTACCACCTAGGAACTTGGAGAAACAAACTTGAAGCCAGTGTCTTTAATGGTGCTTAAACATTACATCTGATGTACTGATGGCCTCTACTTCTCCATCATTGCAATATCCAATGTTTCACACGTTCATCAAATTGGCAGAGAAGCAGTCCAAGTGTGAATGCATGCAATGAATCTTTAGCCCTTCATGGTATGGTATGGTTTGCTTGAAAAACGTTAACTAGCTGGTGGTTGTTTGGTGCTTAAGACGTTGCCAAGAAAGTTCTCCCCAACATCTTTAAAGGGTTTCCATGTTATTTCCACTGGTTCTGACACCATAGCACTTGTACTTGATGGTGCATCTTAATTTGTGGATCTGCAAGGATGCCTTTCTCACTCTTGAAATTAGTGACCTGTAGAAAAATCAGTCTCGGATATTGAAATCCTTCACCCCGATGTTCTGCTTTCATCAATATAAGTTTTATATGAAGAGAAGGCCAAAAAAAAAAAAAAAAAAAAATCTGTTGGATGAACACTTTTCTGCCCTGGTCTCCAGTGGTGGGACAGCCAGTTGTTAAATGTAATGAGAGAGTTTACCCCATGACTGTCCCATTTCCAGGACTTGGTATATCAAATCGGTGTTCTTAGTAGTAGGTCCACTATTTTAGACCACCACAGATGTTCACAGTTGGGGTTGTTCTGCACATCACAGATGTAAGCGATTGCAGTAAAATGGTATGTGATAGCACAATTTAAAGGGGATTTGCGTGATCAGCAGCCCAAAATCTACATAATCCACCCAGAAGTGTTCAGGAAGCCAAATCTTCTTCGTCTCATGTAACAAAACCCATTCAGGTCAGCTTCAAGGTTGCCCTCTGCTGGAGAAATGCAGACATTGCAGTAGAGGTTCATTCTCTCGCCTCCCATCTGTACACGGTGCGCTTCATCTGCCACTCAGATTTCCACATTCAGATGAGGCAGGGAAGAAACCAGAACTGCAATGGCAGAATTTTACTTTCAAGGAGAAGTCCAGTTTATTTTAGCCTAGTGGGTATCCGCTAATTGGACAAGCACCCTTGCACCATGTATTTCATACTCCCATGTGTTTCATCCATCCTCACATACAAGTTAAAGTAACACAGCAGCAGTCCAAGATGCAAGGTAAGCCAGCAGGCAGAGCGAGAAAAACGTTCTGAGCTGGAACTTCAGTGGGGTTTTGTTGAAAAGCCAACAAAACTTTATTTTCATTTATTTTAGTAGACAGGAGTGAAATTTCTACCTTTTGTGATTTATTGTGTAGGTTTGATTCAGAGCAGGTGCCAAAAAGCACTGCATCTGCTGAACTCTGATCACTACAATTAACACTCCAGAGTCTGCGGATGCACGTGGTAAGTGTTATATACCACGGGGGCAGCTCTCCCGGTCATTAACCGAATTGCACCACACCATGAGAAACACAACCTGTTTAATGCAGCAGTGAAGACACAACATACAATGAATCAATGCTGAACAAAGTACCTTCAGAACATTCTCGTTATGGTCAGTTAATTGACCCCTCAAATGATAAATAGTGTTTGTTTTACTGCATGGTGCAAATCCATCTGGACTATCCATGGAGTAGTGACATCATGCCTGCATGTATGTGGTGTAAATTATGTATGCACAAAGCACGTCAGGCAGCACCATAAAAGTGAGAGATGGTCTACACTTAAGAGTATACATGCATGAAAGTTCTGCTCATGTGCAACACCAACTGGGCAGTGGGCATCCCCATCCAGCATGTGGTTGGAGCTCTGTGAGGTCATGCTGGCCTTGCAAAGCATCATGGGGGGAATCTAAACTGGCCACACAGCAATACTTTTAGGGAAAAAATTTCACCAAACACCAGTGAACCCAGTAAATTATCCTCAGAAAAATACTTAACGTGAATTTCACTGATTTAACACTGCTCCAGACATTGTAGTTCAGCATTCTGAGAGGCCATGACTTTAGGACTGAGCTGCACCACTTAACACAATGACCACACAAGGCTACAGGCTTGATTCTAAATACTAGAAGCACATTTTTTTTTTTATTGGTTTATGAAAAAGCTGCCAGCTGCCTCCCCGCTGGAAGACCAAAGCTCAGCAATAGGTGTTCCTCCCAGTTAGCTGCACGCTTGCTTTCATCAGGTCTACCTACCCTGACCAAACCAGGTTTTCTAGGTAGGCCGTCATAAGTCTGGGGTTTGGAAACACAAATTGCAAGCTGAATCTTCTCAGGTGGAGGAAGAGACATTGGTCCGTGGGCTTGGGGTGCTCTACAAGTAATCAGGAAGATCCTTCTCGATAACCTGGAAAGAAAAAGCATGCAAGATCAAAAAAAAATAAAAAGAAAGTCACAAACAAGGTGGTCACACATTAAACTAGGGACTTGCTTAGTGACTTACAATAGAAGTAGGTGGCTAACATACACAACAGGGAGGCTTTAATGTAAAGGGTTACCGCTGGTCAGCATGGCAGTGCAAGTGGTTAGCACTGGTGTCTCACAAAGAGAACATCCTGGATTTGAACCCTGAGCCCAGTCGTTATTAAAGCAAATACACCGGCAAAATGAGCTAATACAGGTTATTTCCGTTATATATTCATAAAACATGTATTCTAGGTGAAAACAGGAGACTAAAGTACTGAATACTAGCTTTTACTTCTAGGCAATGTTTTATATATAACAAATATTGATTAAGTTTGTGTTTAGTTCTCCAAATCTCTTATTGGGACAAATGACTGATAGGTGATTCTTATTGCTCAGGTGTCCACATAAAAGAGCTCAGAGTGTTGAGTGTAGTCCGTGTTTGCATTTGGAGTCTAGCGTTAACATCAAATGGCACAACACAAAATGAAAAACAGAATTAACTATGATAGTTAACTATGAGAGAAAAGCAAGCAATTTTGAAAATGACATTAAACCAAATACCAATGAGAACCATTGGTGAGCAACTGGGTATTCTATAGATCTAGAAAATATAAATTAAAAAAATGTATGGAATATCTTGAAAAATGAAACTGCTGAAGCAATTTGCAATTTGCCCAGGAAGACCACAGTTGCTCATGACAGGCATATATTTGGACTTCATCTCCAACAATAACATCCAAAAGGAATGAAGGGTGCAGGGGGGAAAAGGGTCAGTATTTGCCAATCGCCAAAAAATTTGAAAAGAAATACAGAAGATATGCTGCTTTGAGAGGATTGGACCTTGCAGTGTAAAGGTGAGCTAGAAGGGTTTTTGAGAAAAAAGTTATGAATTAACCATTACAAGACTGACAGGAAGGGAAAGTGTGGAGAAGGAGAGGGACTGCAAATTTATCCCAAGCAGTACTGTTCATCTGTGAAGTGTTGAGGAGACAAAGTCATGGCTGCTTCTGGAACTAGCTCGCTGGACCTTAATGATGATGTGTGTGATGGTAGTAGCATCAGGACAAATTCTGAAGTGTACAGAATCACTTTGTCTTTTCAAATCCTAACAAATGCCCCCCAAGGCTCATTGAACAGAGGTTCACAATATACCAATGCAATGATCAGAAACACAATCCCTGCCTAAAAACAAGGGGTTTGTCAGAAAGAAAAAGTAGAAAGTTATAGACTGGCCAAGTCAGTCTCCAAGTTTAAACCCAATTTCACCTACTGAACAGGAAACTAAACCCCAAAACAAGAAGCCATAATGGCTTGGCAGGCAATGCCAAAGTAAGTTAACAGTCTGATGAGGTCAATGGACTGCAGGCTTGGGGGCAGCTTTGCATGTGAGGGGTATGCAGTTAAACACCACCTTTTTACACACAACACCACATTTAAAATTTTGCTTTAGCAGGAACTGGGAGACTAAACACAACCAATGCCATTTTCCCCACCAATATTTTTATATTACATGTAAAGAAAGCACTGCCCAGAAATAACTGGACATTCTGTACTTCAGACACACACTAATCTTTTTACCCAGAATACATGTTTTTTGGATATATGAGTAATGTGGTATATTCTTGTTAATTACTTCAGAGTTTTTGCTTCTCACTGTACGTCTGAGCATTTCCTTCACATCCCAGAGATGTCTGTATTCAATTGACTGGCATCTGTAAATCGTGTATACTGTGGATGTATTGTATGAGTGGTCCATGTCAGGCTTGTGATGGACAAGCACTCCATCCAGTATTACTTCCTGTCTTTCACCCAATGTTGCTGGGATAAGCTCTGGCCTTTCAATACCCCAAATTGGATACATCAGATTGGAGAATGCTAGCACTGGTGCTTTCTAAATCTTCAGATTTTGTTGCAGAGCAGTAACTGATTAATAGGAGCATCCAGGAAGGTGGCATATTCAATGCTGCCTACAAAAAACATTTGAAGAGTGGGTCATACACAAAGGTGGGCAGATTTCAAAATAGACCCTCCTCCACAGGCTGCAATACACAGAGAAAGAAAAAGGACAAGGAAGCACCAGCCTAACTAACCACAGTCCATCTTTTGAGGAGAAAGAAAAGAAGCATTCAGTGATGCAGTGACTACTTACAACTGGGTCATCCATGGGAGAATATCTCTTCACAACTTTGCCTTCCCGGTCAATAAGGAACTTTATTATAAAAGAAGAAAAAAAAATAATATTACTTAAGCCTGTTAAGACCACATTCAGGAGAAAGTTCAGAATGCCTTCTAAGATGCTACCATAATTGCAGCACACCACACTATAGCATTTTTAGCATTAATTTGAATGCATGTTTATTTGCATATTTGGATGTGTGGTCAAGTAAACGAGTGGATAATGGACAATTCTGTCAAAGCAATTCTAATTACATTAGGATGGTAAATACTATTCCACTGCATCAAACACTGTGTAGATAAGACAGAGCAGGAAAGTGGAAGAGTGGCGATATATACAGGTATGCAAGCTTCTGAATTTCAGGGACTCTGAACTAGGTAAATTAGTGTATGGGTACAGTGTATATGTAATTTTTCTCTCTCTATTCATGACAAACCTTCCTGGTGTTCTGCCTTGCACTCAGTGCTGCCAGTTAGGCTTCAGCCGCCCAAAACACTGGACTGTATTATGAGGGTTTGAGAATGTTACTGGATATTGTTAGACAGAAATGTCTAAATGTAATGAGACAGTTAAGGGGCACAAAGCACAAGACTGGGCTGCGGACAAAATAATATTCCTGCCACACTTGGCTACTTTTGTTTCCCCCAATTTCAATGTAGAAACAGTGACTTTTACTAAATGGATAATAAAATAAAATCACATTGCCAGACTGTTAGATAAGAGTTCGCCAAACTTCTATTCATTTACTATCCTAGCAATTCTTGACCCTACTTTTTAACATGTCAATCAGATCGACTGTTGCTTCTTTGTATAACGTGTGTAGAGAAGAGCAGACTTTTAAGTAATTTTAAAAAAAAAAAAAAAACACCTCATTTTTAAAATGCAAAGAAGATTTATATGGGCCAATCCTTACTTGGAGAAATTCACAATGTACTTGATCAAAACCACTGCAATTTCAGCTTTGGGCTACCTGCACGCAAAGCAGGAATTTACTGGTCAGTTAGCTTCCATTATAGCCTAGTCTTCCTGTAGGGGTGAAAAAGTACTTAAAGCAATACCACTGATATATTCGTACAGTTACTGCAAAGTACCTTTGTAAAACTGGTTACAAGTAGAGGGATGCAAAGCCTCTGCAGCCCATTGACTGGCCTGTTAGTGAAGGGCTGTGATGCAGGAGATGTGTCAGGAGCTACAGAGCACAATAAAAATCTGCAAGTCTGCACTCTCTCTCTGGCTTTTTTAACCCCATCCACAGAGGAGGAGGCTCAGATATCATGGTCTCCATTCAAGGGCCATGCCGGACCAGGCTAGGCCAGAGACTAACATAAGCCCAAGTCACCTGGGAGTCTACGCAAGATGAATGGATTACCCAGGTCATATTATTCTACCACCACTCACTTGAACTCTGCTAACTCGGGACATATTCATAATACATAAATAAATATGTAACTACTGCCTGTTCTTTTATTCTAATTGGCTGAAGGGGGGTGGGGGGCATGGGAAGGGTAAGTGAGAGGTGGAGTGCTAAACTACAGTACCCAACATTGTGATAAGAGTGAGGAAATTTGGGACATTTTGTTAAGGCCTACATAATAAAAAGCATAAAGACAAGAACAGGATTACTCTGGACCCTTACGCAACCAAACATGTCACTACCCAGAAATACCTTGGCTAGTGCAGAGCTAAACAAAAGATATTTACCTTTGTAAAATTCCACTTGATGTTGCTAATCCATGATTTGGTGAGGGTTGGGAAGAAAAAAAAGAAATAGATAAAATTAAAGACAAGCATTCTTAAAGATTTGGTTATTTATTTGTGCTGTTGCTTTGACCCAACACTTACTTTCCCAAGGTCCCTTTCCCCTTTGGCTGCTCTTTCATCCACTTCCACAAGGGATGAGCATGCGGTCCATTTACATCTATCTTACTGAATAGATCAAATTCAGCGCCATAGGATTTGGCAAATTCTTTAATTTCTTCTTCAGTTCCAGGCTCCTGCCACAGAAAAAATTAAACAGGTTAACGAAAAATTGAAAAATAAAAATTGAAGGGTTTAGCTAAGGCAACAGCTTCAGTTCAGGCCACTGACCCTCTGCTCACATTTTCATCAGTCAATAACACAGGATGAGGCCCTACAGTGGCTGCAGGTGTTCACTGCTATTAGACTTTTAATGTGCCTTTAAAATTAACACAGAAAACCAAATGGGTACATCAGCTGGGTAGGAGCTCCAAATTTCTTTTAAGGTTCGTTCAATTACAATGCATTACAACTTACAGCACATTGAACATTTGCAGTGAACAATAATTACTAAAACAAAATGTAATAGCAATAAAATACAAAAGAATCAAATTATCCCCTTAACCGCCCTCTGCCGGATATATCCGGCATCGTAGCTTTATTGCTGACGCCTTACTGCCGGAATTATCCGGCACATTTGCCTGTGGTTATGTGAATGCCTGGCGCGTAGTATAACTGACAGTTTGGCGTGGGTATTATTACTACGTTGTATTTCGACAACTCTGCGGTTGTATTGGCCACTCACGTGATGTGATTCGAAAGTGAAAGCTGTGAATATGGCGAAACGTAAACTGACTTCAAGTGAGGTTTTGCAGGCGATTTTGGACAATAATTCTGATCATGATTGTAGCAGTTCTGAAGAAGATTTTAGCGACAATGATGATCAGCGACGTGCGCTGCATGATACTGTGAATGACGACGCATCGGATGATGGCGATGAGTGGGTGTATCCCCAGCATCTCAACTGGACTGCTGCCCGTTATCTGAGCCAGATATGAAAGATCCAAACCGTGACCGCTTGTTCAAGCTACGTCCTTTGATTGACCATTTATTTGAAACATTTCAGCAGGTAAATACTGCTTGAATAAATGTAAAGTATGGCATGGGGAATATTTAGGGAGTTGGCGGTTAAAGGGTTAAAAAAACACAATGAGTCACTGCTATGCACAGTTTTCATACATGTGATGCCAACTTTCAGTGTTTCACAATTCATATCACTTTTGGACACAAACATGATAGCAAGGGATGTTTAAAATTCATACTGGGATAAATTTTAATGAACACACTTCAAAAAAAATCTAAAAGAATGGAATGTACAGTGCATCCGGAAAGTACTCACAGCGCATCACTTTTTCCACATTTTCTTATGTTACAGCCTTATTCCAAAATGGATTAAATTCATTTTTTCCTCAGAATTCTACACACAACACCCCATAATGACAATGTGAAAAAAGTTTGAGGTTTTTGAAAATTTATTAAAAATAAAAAAAATTGAGAAAGCACATGTACATAAGTATTCACAGCCTTTGCCATGAAGCTCAAAATTGAGCTCAGGTGCATCCTGTTTCCCCTGATCATCCTCGAGATGTTTCTGCAGCTTAATTGGAGTCCACCTGTGGTAAATTCAGTTGATTTGACATGATTTGGAAAGGCACACACCTGTCTATATAAGGTCCCACAGTTGACAGTTCATGTCAGAGCACAAACCAAGCATGAAGTCAAAGGAATTGTCTGTAGACCTCCGAGACAGGATTGTCTCAAGGCAGAAATCTGGGGAAAGTTACAGAAAAATTTCTGCTGCTTCGAAGGTCCCAATGAGCACAGTGGCCTCCATCATCCGTAAGTGGAAGAAGTTCAAAACCACCAGGACTCTTCCTAGAGCTGGCCGACCATCTAAACTGAGCGATCGGGGGAGAAGGGCCTTAGTCATGAAGGTGACCAAGAACCCGATGGTCACTCTGTCAGAGCTCCAGAGGTCCTCTGTGGAGAGAGGAGAACCTTCCAGAAGGACAACCATCTCTACAACAATCCACCAATCAGGCCTGTATGGTAGAGTGGCCAGATGGAAGCCACTCCGTAGTAAAAGGCACATGGCAGCCCGCCTGGAGTTTGCCAAAAGGCACCTGAAGGACTCTCAGACCATGAGAAAGAAAATTCTCTGGTCTGATGAGACAAAGATTGAACTCTTTGGTGTGAATGGCAGGCGTCACGTTTGGAGGAAACCAGACACCGCTCATCACCAGGCCAATACCATCCCTATAGTGAAGCATGGTGGTGGCAGCATCATGCTGTGGGGATGTTTTTCAGCGGCAGGAACTGGAAGACTAGTCAGGATAAAGGGAAAGATGACTGCAGCAATGTACAGACACATCCTGGATGAAAACCTGCTCCAGAATGCTCTTGACCTCAGACTGGGGCGACGGTTCATCTTTCAGCAGGACAACGACCCTAAGCACACACAGCCAAGATATCAAAGGAGTGGCTTCAGGACAACTCAATTTTTTTATTTTTAATGAATTTGTAAAAACCTCAAGTAAACTTTTTTCATGTTGTCATTATGGGGTGTTGTGTGTAGAATTCTGAGGAAAAAAATGAATTTAATCCATTTTGGAATAAAGGCTGTACCATAACAAAATGTGGAAAAAGTGATGCGCTGTGAATACTTTCCGGATGCACTATAAATGATAGAAGACTGTGGATGGGACTACAGAGTAATTTAAAAAAGCCAACCTGAACAAATTACACACATCCGACGCTGTGCATGTGATGATTTGCTTTCAATCCTAAATGTTTTTTTATCCTCCCACTAAGTTTCAAAGTTTTAATTTCCCCATAGGAACAAAAAAAATAAAATATTATATAGTGTCAGTTGCATCAGTGTGTTTCCAGTTTGTAAAAGGTTTGTCAAGTTTTTTCAAGAGCTAAAAAATCCCAAAGCTCCTGCTCATCACTCCTCTTCCTCCTTAAGAGTGATAGATTTCACCAATGATTGGACTGATCACTCAAACACCCCATGACTGGGGCGGTGGCCCAGGACTATCTACTACGGAATGCAGTGTCATATGAATGGAATAAAAGGTAGCGGACTAGCTCATAGAGAATCTGAGAGTTATATGAATAGACTTAACCTACTGCATTGGCTCATGAAGAACACACGTTATGTGACTGGACTGGCAATATTAGGCGGACAACCCAAGAGAGTCATGCAACTAAAAAAAACCCTGGACCATCTTACCAAGACCTTAATCATATAAACTGGACACAATGAGCTTACTTAACACTAGAATTACCAGAGCCTACAAAAAAACTCGTAGATCCGGCCCACCTTAAATTGCTTCTTAAAACCATTCTCACCTCTCCACCAGCGTCTTTTGTCATCTAAATGTACTGATAAAGACAAGCTGCAAACAGCCGGCTATTCCATCCCCCCACCGACTTAGAACGTAAACAAACTTTTTCCAGCTCATGTCTTGATTAATTATCTGGGAGTGAAGTGGAAACGGAACACACATGAAATGCGTGTATTCCAAATAACGATCTATTATTTCCATTCTAAAACTCCAGTAGTTCAGTCACTCCCAGATAATCAAACAAGGCATGAGCTAGGAAAACGTAGTGAACGTTCTGCGACAGTGGGGGATGGAATAGCCAGCTACTTGCTGCTCGTCTTAATCAGCACATTTAAAAGACAAAAGAGAGGTGAGAACGGTTTTAAGGTGGGCCGGATTTACGAGATTTTTCGTAGACTCTGGTAATTCTAGTGTTAAACACAATATGACAACTCATGTAGATTCCAAAAGCCATATAGCTGGACCAGGATCAGCAAGTTTACTCATTGAGAATCTAACAGTTCATGTCAACAGAGTCAAGAGACTAGACTGAAACCATTGGGCTAATTTGTGTAGAAAACAAGCATGATTTTATTGAACATACAGTGACAACTTCTGGAAAAATGAATTCCTATTTGAATAAAGCAAAGATGATGGGCTAATTTTGTGCAGAACCTAAGACTCATGTGTCACCTGAGCACACCAGACAACCCATGTGACTTGATCCAAAGCACTGCACTGTCAAGAGGGGCTTGTGACTAAACTGAAGGCTTGTTTCGACTCATCACACAACTCTTCAGTTTTCCAAAGGTCTGAATATACTGGATTGATTTGGGAATTGGACAGGGTTGCATAGTAATGAAAGCTCAGCAAGTATGTGTTAATCTGGCCTCAAGGTGTAGTTCAACCAAACTATACACTTTATATAAAGGGGCAGGCAGGTTAGGTTTAGAGAACCATAGACACACCGAAGTCCTTTCCAGTCACATACAGACATTTTTTTGAGCCATGTGTTGTGGTGTTCTGGTAGCAAAATGGCTGCAATTATTTATGGCAACTATGGAGCCGGCAATCTCATAATGTGTCAGAGACAGAAACCATATTAAGCAAATTCCTCCATTGGTTTTGAAGCACATGTGTGCAAAGTCTTGATTGCAGGAAACAGAAAGGGGTGGTCGCTACATTGTGGAAAGGGGCGAGTTTTTCTCCAGAATTTGAAAGAAAAAGCACAAATGTGCACAATGGTGTGTCTTCACACAGAAAACATGCAACACGTCACATTTTTTAAATATGTACTGCATTTACACTACAGGGATATTAAGTAATATGATATTTCTAATTTTTTCACCAAGATTCCTGTTATTGGAAACTATGCAGAAGAGGATTTCGCTAGGGCAGGCTTTTACACCGCCAAATTATATTAAACAGGTTTGAAAAAGTTACTAGCTAAATTGACCATACATGTGAAAAATTCAGCAGCTCAGGCCACATCATCCCCTTTGGTCCAAAGAGCATCCTGTATTAAAAACATAATGGAATCACTTACCTGTTTCCCAAACTGGTTACAGGGGAAGCCCAGGATTCGTAAACCTTTTTCAGCATACGTGGCGTGCAACTGTGTAAGCTGAGTATAGTTTACCGGAGTCTTTCCTCATTTGGAAGCAACATTAGTGATAATGCAAGCGTAGCCCCTGCAGAGATGGAAAACAAATGGATGGTAGAAGTATGAGAAACACAGAAGGGTTGCGGGCCACATACACCATTTCTAAAAATGCTTACTTCCAAACTCTAGGCGAGTTTAGCCATTCCTGGCAGAGTATTAAAGCATTTTTTTACCATAAATTTGATATAAACGATTTACAATCAGAAACTGTTAAAAATAGCTACTGATTATAAAAGCTGTTATCTGCATACTCAACACTAAGGTGACTACAATGCATTCTATTTGCCAGTGTAGGAATCTGCAGTAAATTCCACAAGAAAGCTGGAAGCTTTCAAAAGACAACTAAACAGAAAAGCATTCCTCATACACAGCTGCAGCCAAACTGTCTGATCACAGACTCTGCAGGCACCAGGTCTTACCTTAAGCCCTAAAACCTACAAGCTTTTGTCTCTCTCTTCACTAAAGCTTCTTCCCAGTATCTCCATCCTGTAACAGTGGCCAGCACTGTTTGTACACATACTCAGGATACGCTCCATCATCTTATTTTCATTATACCTTGCAGGAAAAATCTCCAGATCCCTTCAACTTCTACTAAAACAGCAGCTAAAAGCATGTAAATTTGAAACCTTTTAAAATTTGAACATTTCTTCATGTAGATCATATCCCACTCCCATGAAGACCAGAGCCTGTTAATCTTTTAAAAGCCTCCCAGTAGCAGCATCCTTTAGCAGTGGCCTGGGCAGCACCCTGAAGCTCACCTGTACTTCTCCAATGAGACCTCATTGCCATCAATGTCTTTTGCCATGAACTCATAAATGGACTTGGCCTTCTGCCAGTCTTCAACTTGTGCGCACTGCAGGAGACAAAAATAAAATAAGCAACTGAATGTGAAATCTGGATATGCATGGCAACTGACTGACTCAAGTATAGAACATGTCAGTGGACACCCGTCAGGCAAGAATAAGCACCTACACAGAACAGAATGTCAGGTGACAAGGTTTTGTTTTTTTTTTTGTTTTTTTTTTTTTTTAAATATAAAGTCAAACATTTCTGATTGACAAGAAAGGCAATCTTTCCCATTTCACAGCACACAGCAATGGGCATAACTCAAGTTTCTACAGAAAGAAATTAACTTCACACCTTCAAACTCAAGAAGATGACACTGCCCACTTAACATGTATTCTGGAATATCCTGCACAGGTTTAAATCAACACTGTGAAGGCAAAAAAAGGCCTACTATGTAAAAATTGTACCATGGTGGTGACCAGTTGTTTTAAAATGGTAAAGAGAAATAGGAGAAAGAAAAAAAAAAATACAATTCAATGAAGCATCTTACTGTAAATTATGCGACAAAAAAATAAAGCAATTGAATGAATTGAACTGGATTGCTGACAAACACAGGTGCTGGGAATTTGTCATTAAAATATTTCACATACATTATATTATATATTTAACAACAGTATTTTATATACATACACTGTAAATGGCAGACGCCAGTTTGCAAGACTCGAGGACTGGAGCACCACAAGAACAGTCCTATCTCCTTTCATGTTCACTCTGTACACTTCAAACTATAAAAACACACCATCAGGTCATGTAATCTGCAGACACTGCACACCAAAGGTGTACACTGACAAAGGGATGAGACAGAGGATAAGGAGTCAGGTGGAGAACTTTGTGTGTTAACATCAGCAAAACTAATAGAATGGTTATTGGCGTTCACCGCACCAAAGAGCCTAAATGTCTGTTCAACGTTCAAGGAGTGGATTTGGATGTGGTACACTGCTTTGAGTGCTTGACAGTCCACCATCAATCAATGACAGGCTGGACTGGTTTAGTAACACAGAGAGCAGACTCGTCTTAGAAGACCGTGATCCTTTCATGTTAAGGATGTCACTATCCATATATTCTACAACTCTGGGATACATTTACATTTACATCATTTAGCAGACGCTCTTATCCAGAGCGACTTACAACAGTGCTTAGTAGTCTACGACTGTTCTTCAGTCTTTAAGGCTAGGATTAAATCTACTGTCATTAAACAAGTTACCGCTGACCAAGTTGTATACAAAACCCTGCTAGAAGAAAATAGTAAGTTAGTACAAAAATTTTTTTTTTTTTTTTTGAAAAAAAAAAGGGTAGAAAAAAAAGTATGGGGACTTTAGTCCAAGTGCTGTTGAAAGAAGTGTGTCTTCAGGCGACGTTTGAAGACAGTGAGGGTCTCCGCTGTTCGTACAGCAAGAGGAAGTTCGTTCCACCACTGAGGAGCCAACACTGCAAAGAGTCTTGATGCATGTCGTCCTCTTCTTTTAAGTAATGGTGGTTCGAGACGTGCAGTGCTTGATGTTCTGAGACAGCGAGAAGTGACACGCTGCTTGACCAGTGCTGATATGTAAGGTGGTGCAGCTCCAGTTTTGGCCTTAAAGGCAAGTGTTAGGGTTTTGAACCTGATGCGGGCAGCCACAGGGAGCCAGTGCAGGTTCCGCAGCAGAGGTGTAGTGTGCGAGAATTTGGGAATATCAAAAACGAGTCTTGCAGCTGCATTCTGGATCAGTTGAAGTGGTCGTGTTGCCTTTAGTGAAAGTCCAGACAGCAGAGAGTTGCAGTAGTCCAGCTTAGAGATGACCAAGGTCTGGACGAGAAGCTGAGTAGCCTCTGTAGTGAGAAAGGGGCGGATTCTCCTAATGTTGTAAAGGAGATATCTGCAGGACCTGGAGAGGTTGCTGATGTGTGGAGAGAAAGACAATTCTTCGTCTAGAGTGACACCAAGACTTCTTGCCGTTTTTGAGGGGACGATAACCGAGTTGTCAAGAGAGATTGCAAGGTCAAGATTCGGAGATGAGTTGCCTCTGATATACAAGAGTTCAGTCTTGCTGGGATTCAACTTGAGGTGGTGGGAAGTCATCCAAGAGGAGATATCAGCAAGGCAGTTTGAGATGCGGGTTGAGACCTGCTGGTCATCGGGTGGAAAGGAGAGAATGAGTTGACTGTCATCCGCATAGCAGTGGTAAGAGAATCCATGTCCAGCTATTACCTTCCCAAGAGAACCTGTGTATAAGGAGAAGAGAAGGGGTCCTAGGACAGAGCCCTGAGGAACACCAGTGGTCAGTCTTCGTGGAGCTGACTGGGAGCCTTGCCAGGCAACCTGGAATGTCCGGTCAGCAAGGTAAGAAGCAAACCATTGCCAGACAATGCTTGAGATCCCAAGACTAGTGAGAGTTTCCAGAAGTATCTGATGGTGGATAGCCAGGGCAGTTTCCTATGCTGAGGTGTGCTGGGCTGGTAGCACTTCAAGAGAAGCCCACTGAATCAACACACTGATCAAGAGGGCATGCTCAGTTATGTAATACACTCAGCCACCTGACACCATAGTAACAAAGGACATTTGATCCACGATAGTTAGTGCTGATGTAATCCTATAGTTTTAATCTATGCTATTTTTACACCAGTTTGTCCAAAACTCAAGACTATAGCGAAACTGGCAACCAAAGGAAGCAATCGTAGAAGTGTGAAGGTAAATTGTAAAAGCAACTTATTTGAATCTCTCCAATTTCTTTCCAACATTGACAAAAGCTTCAGCGCACATTTTCCATTATCATTATTAACTTGAAACAGACAGTCGACCTTAAAGTGCATTTTCACAAGTTTCTGCTCAGTCTCGTCCAAATTCTGCTGCACTGTGGTGAATCACTTTTCATGTGTGAGAGTGTGAAAGGACAAGTACAAAACCAAACCAAAAGCACACCCTGATAAGTTGGCATAATGAAGATTTTATTTTCAAATGTTGTACATTACAGAGAAATTATTCACGCTTGAAATATCACCGTCTGTTAGTGCCAAGTTCAGAGTATGGAGAAATTTTAGAACATCTTTGTGATCCTTGGGAAGTGGGTTTGTGTGGGGTGGGTTGAAAGCCTGTTGATGGGGCCAATAGGCATTTTGTGCTGTTCATGTTTTATACAAATATGAAACAGTTTGACGCACATCCCAAAGTCTGGATTGTTTGTAATTTAAGCCATTGGGGAGAGTTTTGGTCTATGTAAGAGTGTTTTCCTAAACAATATGTAGCTACTTCACACCAAGCCTTAGCTCAATCACACCCTGACCTTAAACAGGACTAAGAAGGGCTTTTTTTTTCTGGTTTTGAATGGTAGAAAAGATTTTTATAACTCTAATCTCCATACAGTACTTCATTGTCTTTTGTGTTTGGGCCTTCGGGATAATCTGAGGCTAACACTGCTACGGCACTGGATGCTTCTTTAAACAACTTCCCCAGTAAAGGATCATGAGATGAAGATACGGCAATGTGTGATGACAGGACGTCTCGATGCATGCTCAATAATCCAGGTAAGGAAATCCTAGAAATTTGATTCTGTTCATCTGGACAAAGTTTTTAAGTGGAAGAAATATTTTGAGACTTATCCAAGTCTCTTCCTCAGTCTCAATTGACTGCAGGTTTCCCCAACCTTATAAACAGTACCTTTGTCCAGATGAACAGAATCAAATTTCTAGGATTTCCTTACCTGGATTATTGAGCATGCATCGAGACATCGAGAGCCACTTTGGAAAGGACGGCCTAAAGCTTGTACATGAGTATGAGCAAACAGCACGCAAGATGGCAGACTACAGGAACCATCTGAGATTCAGCCTCAGATGTAGACAGAGCGGGATCACTCCTAAAAGTCTACAGATGAAATCGTCAGTAAAAGGCCTGCGAGCTAACAAAATCCTCCAGAAGGCACAGAGTCAGCTGCTAAATGAACGGGTGAGACAAACAAACTTCACTATTGATGTTTTAAAATCCAAAGAGGAGCAGATCCACCAAAGACTTTCTTCACTTCTAGATGAGAAAACACTTCAACAGGTGCTTGAGTTCACCGAGAAGGCTCGTCTAGCACAGCATGAAAAGTCTAAAACCAGGCAAAAGAGGAAGTTTGATCTACTTTCGGTGCGCCACAAACACCAGCACACTATGGGGAGTGTCCTCCACAACCAGCAGAGAGAAGGATGCCAGACGGAAACTAAAGATGTGGACAAATGGGTGAAGAACTTGTCTGACAAACAACTCACCCAAGCAGAGAAAAACGTCCTTTCTAAAGGGTTAAATTTTGCAGTCACACCGAAACAAATCCCGCTAGTGGAACTGATTACAGCCACAGAATCTGCTATCAGAAACAACAACATTGCTGATTTGGAAGCTGAACAACTGCGGATAAAAGTTTCGGCATGTCTCAGCAATGCAAAACCCCCTGCATCCAATATCAGCATTGAGGAGAGGAAGGCCCTCACGGCACTCAGCAGGGACAACAACATCATCATCATCCTTCCAGCGGACAAGGGGAGATGCACAGTTGTGCTAAACCAGACTACCATGAGAAAATTTTGTCTCTGCTCAGTGACAAAAATACTTATGAGCCCTTAAAGCGAGATCCAGGTAGTGGTTACAAAAAAAAGGTAATAGATTGCCTTAAGCAGTTAGTTCAGGACAATGCTATTGACCGGACCACATACCACAGATTATACCCAGGGGAATCTACACCAAGTCTGTATGGTTTACCAAAAATACACAAACAGGGTGCTCCTTTAAGACCCATTGTCTGCATGATCAATTCAGTCACGTATAACATCTCCAAGTTCCTGGCCGCTGTTCTTAACCCGGTGGTAGGCAGCTCAAAACACCACATTCAGAACACATTGGCTTTCGTGGAGAAAGTGAGAGAGGTCATTATGGAGGCAGAAGAAACCTTGGTCTCATTTGATGTTACATCTCTATTCACTTGTGTCCCAGTGACTGAAGCAGTGGAGGTAGTACGTAAGAGATTACAGAATGACCCCACTCTCAGTAAAAGAACCTCTCTCAGCGCAGACCAAGTGTGCCTACTTTTGGAACTGTGTCTTCAATCAACATATTTCATATACAAAAGCCAGTACTACAGGCAGAAGCACGGGTGTGCCATGGGTTCACCTGTTTCACCTATAGTAGCCAATCTATATATGGAAGAAGTGGAAAAGAGGGCTCTATCATCCTATCCTGGAACACCACCGAGCCATTGGTTCAGATATGTGGAGGACACCTGGGTGAAAATCAGATCTCAGGAGGTACCACAGTTCACAGACCACATCAACGGGGTGGACAAACACATCAAGTTCACCAGAGAGGATATGGAAAATAACAAGCTAGCCTTCTTAGACTGTGAAATTTCCATCGTCAACGGGGGACATTTGAAAGTGGATGTGTACCGTAAACCCACACATACAGACCAGTATCTAAGGTTTGACTCTCACCATCCACTAGAGCACAAACTAGGTGTCATTAGGACTCTACAACACAGAGCTAACACCATTCCCACAGACTCAGAGGCCAGGGAAGCAGAAGAACACCACGTTAAAAAGGCCCTGAGTAAATGTGGATATCCCAGCTGGTCCTTTGTCAAAGCAGGGAGGACACCTAAAGAACGCTCCAAGCGATTCATGAGAGAGGAAGGACATCCACTGCCTAAGCGAAAACCCTTAGTGATCCCGTTATGTGTCAGGAGTATCGGAACAGCTGAGGCGCATTTTCTCGAAACACCGGGTCTCGGTGGCTTTCAAACCCCAAAACACGCTACGCCAAAGATTGGTCCATCCCAAGGATCGGGTCCCACGGCACAAACAGAGTAACATAGTTTACGCAGTTAAGTGCCAGGAGGAGTGCCGTGAATTGTACATCGGGGAAACCAAGCAGGCACTGGCTAAGCGCATGTCACAACACAGAAGAGCTTCCTCGTCAGGCCAGGACTCCGCAGTCTATTTACATCTACAGGATAGTGGTCACTCCTTTAAAGATGAAGAGGTGCACATCCTAGACAGGGAGGAGTGCTGGTTTGAGATAGGAATCAAGGAGGCCATTTACGTGAAAAAGGAACAACCATCTCTGAACAGAGGAGGGGGCCTAAGGGTACATCTGTCGCCATCTTACAATGCTGTGATTGCAGCCATTCCTCAACCCTCTATGAATGGTTCACACGTCTACTAATCAGTGGACAATTTGCATATCACTGATCAACTGGCCCTCTGTCAATGGTGCTAGTCTCTGTGATTAAGCAAAGGTACTGTTTATAAGGTTGGGGAAACCTGCAGTCAATTGAGACTGAGGAAGAGACTTGGATAAGTCTCGAAATATTTCTCCCACTTAAAAACTTTGTCCAGATGAACAGAATCAAATTTCTAGGATGACAGGACATTTCCCACCTACGCACACAATTATGACCTTAAAATGTAATCTGCTAGAGCACGACGCTGGGGGCTGGTTAGTTAATGCGCTAAACCAGAGATTAAATTAGCTGCTGACTAGTCTCATCCTGAGGACTTTGGTAAGGATTCTCTCAAGGGCAGCTCAAGAGGAAGCTGTGAGAAAGGAAGCTCTGTGGATTAGCTCAAAATCCTAAGGACAAAGGACTAGAAAATTGAATGAGTTTTACTTCAGGCAACACAAACCCCTGTAGACAAAGGACAACATTGCCTTTTTGCTACATAAACAAGCATTTTTTTGTAAAATGTATCACGTAGTGCTGAAGAGCAGCTGTGACAGTGTATTATAATAAAATAAAAAAAAAAAAAAAGCCCTGTTCACATTACCACACTGATATGGCCCACTTCCAATTTCACCACATATCTGAAACAGATTGGATTTTAGTGTTAACACTCCAAAACCACAAGGTATCCATTTTTTAGGATTGAATACATGCCATCCCCGTATGTGCTTCTGAATTTTGAGTTAATTCCACATCACTCGTATCCAATCTGAGTTTAAAAGGTAACACTGGATTTTCACTCAAGGATGCGACTTGATTGTCATTTCTGTGAATCATTCAACACTTTAAAAAGAGAGACTGGGGCATGTACAGATATCGAATGTTAAGTAGTGAGTCAAAGTAGTCAAAAACACTGCTGTCCATCTAGATTCTTCTCCGATTGCAGGTAGGTATTTTTGCTGAATTACTATATTCAGTAACTGGATTACTTCAACAATTCTAAGTCAGGTATAGAGAACTGGTAGAGAACTTTTACTACTGATCACAAATGAAAATACCACCACATGAAGGCAAACTATTTTACAAATTTAAAGGAATACTCCACCATAAGAATTGATTTTTTTTTATAGGTTGGCTACTCCAATTTAAAATAATGACCAAGGAAAATTTGTAATCAAGTTTTCATGGAGAATGAAGATAAATAAGTTTGACAGAACACCAGCCAATGGTAACCAATGCCGTACAACAGGGGAAACAATACAAAAAATGTTCATGGAAGAGGTGGATAGGAAAGTTTCCTATTACTAGTGTCACAAAATCTACATGTCAGTTATCCAGGTTGCTCACCACATGCAAAACATATGCATTTTTTGCTAAAAGCAAATGCTTCCGTAAAAAAAATTTGACACACATCATAAACAGCAAATGCAGTCCACATGGGATTGAGCTTTTGAATTGAACAGAGTGCTCTTGAACAGTGAATGACAGGGTGAGGCAGAGGCTGTACACTGGCTGCTTTTAAGTTAGTTATTCACTGTTGCATTGACGTCCATCTGTCCATTTTTAAACCACCTTATATAGGTCCAGATGCTGCAAGGTTATCCTTGCAGCAGCGAGTGCAAGGCAGGAACCAATCCTGGATGGGGTGTCTGTCCATTGCAGGGCACACTTACTTACACCAGGCATGTTTAGATTTGATAAACTGGACACACTCAGTCTTGTGGGAGGGAAAATTCACCAATATGGGGAGACCCTTGCAAATCAATAGCCCTGATCTGAAGCAGTGAATCTAAATGAAATTAACATGTTCTGCTAAGGAAGAAAAAAGTTACCACTTCAAGGGGGGGGAAAAAAATTACTATCTGCATCTGGAAAGATGACGGAGGGCCAAACTAATTGTAGTCCCACCCCCACCCCCCCTTGAAGAGATACATGCTTCCGTTAGGTCAGATTATCTTGGGGAATAACGTTAGCTACCACAGCTATGCTGATGACACACAGCTGTATTTATCAATAGCACCTGATGACCCCGACTCTGTTGTTTCACTAATACAATGTCTTACTTGTGTTTCTGAGTGGATGAGTAGTAATTTTCTCAAGCTAAATAAAGATAAAACTGAAATTTTAGTGATAACCTCATTATAGCCATTATTGCCTATTAGAAATAAACTTTATGCATTAGGTTTAAAAGTCAAGACAGAAGTAAAGAATTTAGGGGCAACTGTTGACTGTGACCTGAATTTTAAAATCGCATATTAATCAGATCACTAGGACAGCATTTTTTCCCCACTTAAGAAATATAGCAAAAGTTAGACCTCTTATATCATTGAAAGATGCTGAAAAATTAGTTCACACTTTTGTTTTCAGTCGACTAGATTACTGTAACGCACTCCTCTCAGGACTACCCAAAAAAGACATAAAATCGATTGCAACTAGTGCAGAATGCAGCTGCTAGAATCCTAACTAGGAAAAGAAAATCCAAGCACATTTCTCCAGTTTTGATGTCATTACACTGGTTACCTGTGTCATTCAGAATTGACTTTAAAATTCTGCTTATGGTTTATAAAGCCTTAAATAATCTCGCTCCATCTTATATATCGGAATGTCTGACATCTTATATTCCAAATCGTAACCTTAGATCCTCAAATGAGTGTCTGCTTAGAATTCCAAGAGTTAAACTTAAAAGAGATGGTGAGGTGGCCTTCTGCTGTTATGCACCTAAAATCTGGAATAGCCTGCCAATAGGAATTCGCCAGGCTGATATGGTGGAGCACTTTAAAAACTGCTTAAAACACATTACTTTAACATGGCTTTCTCATAATTTCATTTGAATTTAATCCTGATGCTCTGCATATTCAATTAATTATAATTACTATTCATGGTGCCTCCAAAATCCGTACTAACCCCTACTTCCTCTTTTGTTCTTTTTCTGATTTTCTGTGGTGGCGACCTATACCACCACCACCTAATGAAAGCACCATGATGTCCCCACATTGATGGATTAAAGGCCAGAAGTCCATGTGACCGTCGTCATCAACTCCTTCCATGAAAATACTGAATACCATGAGGACTGATTGATGCAATTTATGTTAGGCAGAATGCCTAGAGGGGGCTGGGTGGTCTCATGGCCTGGAACCCCTGCACATTTTTTCTCCAGACGTCTGGAGTTTTTTTTTTTTTTTTTGTTTGTTTTTTCTGTCCTCCCTGGCCATCGGACCTTACTTTTATTCTATGTTAATGAGTGCTCTCCTATTTTAATTCTTAGTTTTTTTTCCCTGTCTTCATCATGTAAAGCACTATGAGCTATATTATTTGAATGAAAATGTGCTATATAAATAAATGTTGTTGTTGGGTCTTTTCCTCCCATTGCCCTCTGCCCAAAAAGTTTAAAGGTGTTCCTTTAAATTTTTTACTCCTTGTTCAGCCACTGTACCCAGTCTTACGTATTCCTCCCCCAAACTATAGCCAGGAGGCTATTCTCCTCACTATGCGCCTTATTTCGCAACTCCCATTGCAAAAAGTGTAAGTATACCTAAACTTATTTGAACAAGTGTTCAGTGTTCAAGAAACTCTTAACTACCAATATGCACAACTTCTGTGGCCAAAAAGCTACACCCTACTACTCGAAAAAGATTCAGCATGAAGCTCTCTCCATAGCCACTGTGCTATCTGGGTCCAATAGGACAATTTGGGGCATGTATGCATGTGTTTTTGGCATTGATCCCTAAGGTGTTTCCTTAGCCTGGTCTAATTAATTAAATTCTGTCCACCAATCACATTTTTACTACAGTGCTATACCGTCCACAGTCCATTCCAAAAATTATGCGGGTTTACCCAAAAAAAAAAAAAAGTTTTTTTTTTTTTTTTTTTTTTTTTTTTTTAAAAAGGGGGCTCTGAATCCTGCTTGCTTTGCTCACCAACCCACAGGATATCTCGTGGCTGAGCCGCTCGAAGGGAATCGGGCTCTGTTAGAGAAAACGATTGTACTTAAAGAGTTGGTATGTTATTATAGATAGAAAATCAGTTACTGGAGTATTATATTTCACTACAACTGTCTATTTTAAATACAAATGAATAATAAAACATAGTAAAAATAAAAAGTGAAATTACATTAATGCCTTGTTAAACAATATTATCCATCCAACCATCCATTTTCCAACCCGCTGAATCCGAACACAGGGTCACGGGGGTCTGCTGGAGCCAACCCCAGCCAACACAGGGCACAAGGCAGGAAACAATCCTGGGCAGGGTGCCAACCCACCGCAGGACACACACAAACACACCCACACACCAAGCACACACTAGGGCCAATTTAGAATCGCCAATCCACCTAACCTGCATGTCTTTGGACTGTGGGAGGAAACCGGAATGCCCGGAGGAAACCCACGCAGACACGGGGAGAACATGCAAACTCCACGCAGGGAGGACCCGGGAATCGAACCCAGGTCCCCAGATCTCCCAACTGCGAGGCAGCAGCGCTACCCACTGCGCCACCGTGCCGCCCCTAAACAATATTATGAATCACTGTATCCTCTTACATTCTATAAACATTGCTTTCTGCATTTCTGTTTGTATATTGTTCAGAATATTTTTCACTTTTTCATTTTTGGATGATTCTCTTCATTCTCGATTTTTATTATATGCAGCTCTTTTCTGTTCACTCTTTTTTTTCAACAATCATTAGCAGTTCTTGGTACCATTTTTCTATCGCAATCTAAAATTTGACGTTCTTGAATAGATAATTTGCTTTTCTGCCTTGCCATTAGGAGTAACGATTTGGCGAGCAGCGAGGAGGGGAGTGGTCAAGGCTGAATAATGTGGACATGATGGAAAACGTTTTATTATAATAGAGAGATCATTTTTAAGCGTATTTTGTAGTGATGACAGAAATTTTTGATCTCATGTTTTCATGGAGAACAAAGAAAGTTTTATATAAAAAGACAGAAATAATAAGGACAATACAAGGAAGAGACCAAAATATTTTAGGGCAGAGGATGAGTAAGACGGGATATTACAGAAGCATTCAAGTTCGTTGGAAGAGTACAGGCCACTACCCTTTTACTTTTCATTTGACTTCATTGGAAATTTAAAATTGCTTTCACGTTGGCCCTTAGGCATTTTCTCCACACCTAGTAATTGTAAGATTTTCCTACCCAGGAGCAACAACATGTACTGCTAAGAAGGTAAAACAGTTAAGTTAATTTCATTAATATTCACCAATTTACAGTAAATCAAGGTTACTGATTGCAAAGCCTATGCTCAGTTATCACACATCATTGTGTTTCTCCTTCCACAAGACAATGTGGGTGTCAGGTTATTCCTCACCTCCAAAACCGCCCTGATGCAAGTAGTGTACCCTGCAATGGGCAGACCCCAAGTCCAGTCTTGCTTCTTCCTTTCTACTATAATTCTTAATTCTTCTTTGCATTTATATAGCGCTTTTCTCACTACTCAAAGCGCTCAGCAGTTGCAGGTTAAGGGCCTTGCTTAAGGGCCCAACAGAGCAGAGTCTCTATTGGCATTTACGGGATTCGAACCGGCAACCTTCCGATTGCCAGTGCAGATCCTTAGCCTCAGAGCCACCACTCTGCACTACTAAGTGCTAAAAGGACAAGCCACAATAGGCTGACCTAGATAAGGTGGTTTAAAATGGACAGATGGATTTCAAACAGTACAGCAGTGAATAATTTAAAAGCAGTTAGTGCACAGCCTTGTTCTATGTGGACTCTACTTTCTCAGCTAGCCTTTCGTCCCACTTTTTCCTTAATTTTCATGTTTTTTTTTTTTCCTTATCACTCAATCCATCATATAAGCTATAGGAGAAAGTTACCTTGTAGAGCATAACACTTGAGATCAAAATTGAGATCAAATTTGTTCTTATCATTTGATAGTTAATTCAGTTAAATACAAGAAAATTCAGACATGCCAGACAAAGAAATAATACTTTAAAAAGAAATACTCTATATAAAAAGCCCCCACCCCAAACTATTAGCACTGATGTAAAAAGTGCTAATAAAATTAGCTGCAAAATTCACAACACAAAATAATATACATTAAACAGGTATTGAAAATATATCTAACTATAGGATTGTGTGGGGCTAAAGCCTATCACAACAGTACTGGACACAAGAGCTAAACTTTTTTTTTTTTTTTTAAATTATATAAAAAGGAGCTTTTAATACAGTCATTTATTCATTCAATTTTCAGATCACACAATAATTGACCTGGGAGGGCAGGGTCTCTTTTTAATAAATAAATAAATACATAAATAAATAAATAAATAAAACAAAAGGCTTAGAAATGTGGGCCATTGCCCAAATCAACTCTTCAAAAAAATGATTTAGAACAAAGTACATTCACTCAGTTGGTAATATCAATTCTTACAGAAAACATTTCTCAGACTACTGCAAAATATCAAACAGCAAAATAAAAGGCACAACTTAATCCTTCATTTTTAGAGAAGGACTCTCTCTGCATTCATTTCAATTGGATATTTTCCATTGGTAACTGTGTTATTGCATTTTGGCACTGAATTAACTTTCATTTAAAATTTAAGGCAGGGCCCTGCAATGGAAAGTGGCATCCTATACCGGGCTGCTTCCTTCCTTATACCCAGTGCTGCCGCGCTAAACTTTAATAATAATAATAAATAATAATTCATTACATTTATGTAGCGCTTTTCTCAGTACTCAAAGCTTTAAAACCTGAAGACCCCTAACTGGATTGTGTGGGTTTAAGAATATTATGCTCAGTTACACAACATTTAAGACAACAAAACAGAAGTATCTCTAATAATTCCAGGGAAAAAAAAAGTTTACCCATTGTATTAAAAGCCCTGAAAGTGACACACTCCATAAAGTAGCACTTTCTTTACCCTTTTATCAAATATCACCAGAGCACACCAGTGAAAAGCACAAGTGTTACACAAATCTAATATTTAACAGCAAAACAAATGAGGCTCATTCAGTAAAAAAGCATCCATGCTTTGGCAAATTAAAAAAATGCAGCACTAAAGGTGTGTTTGACATGAGAGGGCTACGTGTCTGCACAATTTTAATATGATTTACATCTTGAAACTAATGAATTATCCTTTGCCATCCTTTGTTAAATGCTGCAGTGCAGCTGAAAACTTTCCTTTACAAACTGTCAGATTTTGAAGTGTGATATGACAAATGCTGCCGATTCCAATGATCTTTATAGGCACAGAAAGATTAAATGATGCAAAACACACAACTTAGCAATCTATGCTGCACCAAACAACAGCTTATAAAAATCAGTTGTATTAATAACTAACCACTATTAAAAACACCACACGTTTTTGTCCTAAACGCTCAAATACTGTGGAGGAGGTTCAAGGGATTTTTTGGGAAACTGAAAACTAAATGTTGGAAAATAATGGCATGTTTTCACTAAACGAAACAAAAATGAGGCTTATTGCCAGTTTCTAGGTGAATTTCCATTATAAACTGAAACACTACAGGGCGTGTTACACTGCTCAAATTTAACCACAAGCAATAAATATTTATCAGTATACTTGCACACAGAACTATGGAGTCGTAGGGGAAAAAAAAATGGACAACCCCATAAATGTGAAAAAGTCCAACTCTCACTAACCATAGCTTTAATAAGTAATTTTAAGTTAATTGCCAAACAGTATTATACAGCAGCACTGTAAATTACAATGCCCATCCTCATTTCTTACAGAATACAATAAATGAGCGCAAGCAAATGAAGATGTGCAGGAGGACTGGGATCTCACAGGACTCAACATAAATGGACATTATGTCAGTCATGCAGGCTAGAGTTGCCAAACCGCACTGATAAATGCGAGATGAGTTTCTACCAAAAGTATTAATGTTTTAACAAAGTACTTTATCAAATTCAAAGTCTTGCTCACATATTAAAAACCCAACCATAATGCCAGTACAGTACTCCCCACCACTTCAAATAAAGTAAGGCAAGGAAAGGAGATGAACTATTTGAGCTGTATTTAAAAGGCCCCCTGACAAACCAAATTAGGTTTCAAAGAGAAGCAAGATGTGCTCCATGCTAGCATTAAGCAGTGAAACAGCAAACAGTGTTGTCTTCACATACAAGATCATTTGCCTGTAAGATTTTTTTTGGCAGATAAACACTTTGTGCAGCTTGCTCAATACATCACTAGCACAACTACGAAATACAACAGATTTGTTTTATGTAAAATAAAAATCTTAACATATTAAATATAAGTTGACTGGGGAATGGACAGAATTCATGAGAAATCAGTGTAGTGGGTAGCAGTCGGAACGGAATTTACATTTCTGAATATTTCTGTAGCACTTTGAATATGTCAAAGGTGCTATACATATACTATTAAAATTTCAAACAGTCCCACACATAGTTCAAACATGCATTTAATGCAGTACATACACTCTGCAAATGGACTAGCACTCAAGGCCGCTTCACAGCAGCATGTCTTGCTTGCACTGCAAAGTTCAAATCCCATGGCATCTTCTCAACAGTAGCAGTCACTTCCACCTAGCATTGTGTAGGCGTCAACATTCTTGTGAAGGAATCAAAGTTCACACCAAGTTACATTTGCAGTTGACAGTTTAGTGTGTGTGGTGTGTTAGTCACTAAAAACTGACAGAGTTGTAGTCCTACATTTTAAAGCACTTCATGGTAAGTGCTAGAATCATATTGGGTAAGAATTTTGAGTGCGCAAATCTACAAAAAAAAAAAAAAAAAAAGACTCCACAGCCCTTCTTACCTATACACCAGGGGTCCTCAATCACGGTCCTGGAGGGCCACAGTGGCTGCAGGTTTTTGCTCCAACCCAATTGCTTAATAAGGGGCACTTATTGCTCAAATTAACACTTCTGCTTCACTTGTTCTCTCGCTAGTTAAGATTTTGAACCCTTGCTGCTTATTTTAGTCTTAAACAGTTGTATTCTTGTTTTTTAATTGCTCCTAATTAGCAATAACATGCAAATGACAAAAGTCACCAGCATTTCTCCATTTAGCTTGTTACCACTTAAACCCCGTGTGTATTTATCGTGCACTACTGGGTTTAACTAAATACTTGTGAAGGACTGTGAATTACTCCTCCATGTTAGCCTTCAAATCATTTGTATGATATCCTTAGAAAGGGGAAGAAAATCTAGGATATGACAATTAGCTGACATGGCAGAGTTAAAGCACTAACAAGCCATGAAATTAAATTATTAGCAAGGATGGCTTTCTAATTGAGTAACCAGGTTAGAACAAAAACCTGCAGACACTGCAGCCCTCCAGGACTGTGATTGAGGACCCCCGCTATATACTATACAAGGAGAAAACATTGAAAGTGTTAATTATTCCACTTGCTAATTTTTCCATTTGCACGGTTTTGTGCTGCATGTAATAACAGTGTCTTCCAGCTTTTTCGATAATTATGTGCATATTATATCCTATATTATCAGAGACTGAAGTTTCCAAGCCATGCTAAAGAATAATTCATTCAAATTACAAAAATTCCTGTCAGGTCATCTACAATACAGTAAACATAAAACTATTTTACATGGAAGCTATTCCTAAATCTGATGCTTCCTCTTAAAATTGTCATGCAAAAAAATTGCAGGAAATACTTTTATTTTTTATGGCCTCTATAAGGAAATAGTCTCAACCACGTACTTTTTGGGTACTGAGATTTCAGAGCCTATCCTGGATGCATTGGGGACAGTGGATGAGGGGCCTTATCACCCCAACTCACAATCCAAAACAAACACACACGCACAGTGAATGGACTGGCGAGTGTCTCCAATTAGCCTACCAAGCTCTCCCTTGAGATGTGGAGACAGTGTGGTGCTGTCCTTAACGCTTTGGACTTCAAACCCCGAGGTTGTGGGTTGAAATCCCACCACTGACACTGTGTCATCATAAGCAAGTCTCTTCACCTCCTTGTGCACCAAAAGGAAAAACTGAAATATAACCAACTGTATCTGAAAATGTTGCGAGTCGCGTTAGATAAAGACGTCAGCCGAACAAGACGTAATAATGTGCGGCTAAAACGACAGTTTATGGAAAGTATTTCTTGTGTATGTCAGTCAAGCAGTTCCCAGTAGACACTGGCTTGTTATTTTAGCGAATGCCACCTGCGACACATCGTGTTTATTTAAAACCGCCATTCAACGATTAAACGCTTTGTAGTAACTTTTATAATGTTTGGATTTGAGAGACCGTGACTCGCCCATTAAACTGGCCGGCTCCTGGTTGCGAAGAACGGTCCGGAGCGAAAAATTATGCACCTGTACTTCACAATCTTTCCTGACGCTCATGGCGTGAGGAGGACAAGATGGAGGTGGAGAGCAAACTTAACACTCTTTTAAGGAATCGTTAGCACTCTCGGCACGATGCCTTACAAACCGAAGAGTCTACCGGATTGCTCAAACAATATCATAGGATCGTCCAGAAGTCGTTTTAAAAGTTACCGTATAAATAATTCTGATTAAATCTGCAGGCGAGTCTGAGCCATAGACGTCAAAATGAATCAACTTGACGTTATGCCTCCGCAAGAAGTTTGGGCATTTAATTCAGCATCGGAATCACACCCACATCCATGAACTGCGTGTTCCTCTACAAGGTGCGGGAATCAAGAGGAACACACGCGCAGCAAAATCGAACGGGTCATCTTCTGCACTTACTATTTTCGGTTATCTCTACGCGTAACGTTCCGGGAAACTGATAAGAAAAAATCCACACCACAGCAAGTAAAACGAAATGCACCCCATAATCCACAACACGGGGGTGGGATACCTCCTGGATTTCGCCGGTTTCGTCTGCGGTGTTAAACCCAATCGACCCACAAGAAGAAAAAAAAAGCAACAAAATAATATGAAAACCACATCGTCGTTATGTGCCAACATTCAGCTATAAACGTTTTCACAAAATTATTAACCATCTTACCATGGCTTTGACAGTACCTCGTGACGCCGCGAACCCCAGCAATAAAGCTCGAGTGAGAGGAAGCCGCATAACCACTCTTACGACATTAATGTACAAGTCCCACCTACATGCGCATAAGGGAGGGCGTTCCTGTCGCCATTTTGGATCGCAGTGACTTATATTTTCGCGCAAAACATATATAGCGAGTACAGAACCTAGAGCCAAAATGGAATCTGCGCTGTTTCCTCTAGGCCTCTTTTAATTTTGTTAGTTCATTAGTTGACTTATATGTCAATCATTATAATTTGCTTGGGGATAGCCAATCCTGAAAGTTGACACGCCCCGAACGTGATGACGCCACGGTGAAATAAATCTGCAGACTACTGTGAAGGATGTGAATTTGAGGGCAAAGGTCGGTATTTTTTTTCCAAAGTTCTATATTGCCGCAATTTGTGCTGTAATTACATGGACATTTACGAAAGAAAAATGCTCTCAGTTGCAAAACAAAACAAATAACTACAGTGGTATCCTCTGAACACATTTGGTCATCAGTTGAAAATTATATTAGGCAGAGAGAGAACAATATTACAGAAAAGAAAAAAGATCACCCAAAGAAGAAGAAATTAAGATGTTTTCACTTAATTTATCAAATATACTGGTATATAGTCAGGTTGTAGACATAACTATAAACAAGTTAAAGTGGTGTAAGTTCACAGAAAGATTATATAAAACTACCAATAGTGTGTTTTTATTTCATTTGTGAAAGAGCAGATACAGTGGCACAAAAAAGTATATGAACTCTTTGGGATTACCTGGTGTTCTGCATCGACTGGTCACAAAGTGTGATATGATCTTCATCTAAGTCGCAGGTATAGATAAACAATGATATGCTTATGCAAATAAGACATAAACAAGTATAATCCTTTGTGTGTTTATTGATCACACATATCAAACAATCAGTGTGCAGTGGAAAAAGTAGGTGAACCTTTGGATTTAATGTCTAGTTGAGCTCATGGACAGAGTTTAAGTGGTGTACTAAGTTATTATAATGCAGTAAGTATTAAATAAAGGATATTTTTTTAGTAATTTTTATAAGGCCATGTTTAATGTAAACATATTAATAATCTACTTATTGGGTACACTGTGATGCAGTGGTAGTGCCGCTGCCTCATAGTAAGGGGGTCTAGAGCAAGGGTAGGCAACGTCGGTCCTGGAGTGCCACAGTATGTGCAGGTTTTTGTTCCAACCCAGTTCCTTAACGAGAACTCAATTATTGCTGATGAAGCACATATTGCTTAAGTGACATTTTAGTGCTTCATTTTAGTGGTCTCGCTTGTTAAGGTTCTCCAACCTTAATTGCTTATTTCAAACTTAAACTGCTGCATTCAGTGTTTTAATTGCTCCTTATTAGCAATAAGATGTAAAAGACAAAGCAGCCAGCAGTTCTCCAGCTAGCTTTTTTCCAATTACATCTGTGTGTGTTCATCATGCACGGTTTGATTTAATAAAACACTTAATAGAAAAATGTGACAGACTGAAAATGATCTGTTTTAGGCTTCAAATCATTTGGATGATATCCTTGGAAAGGAAAAAAATCTACGATATAAAAGCCTTACATTGCACAGACTAACAAGCCATAAAATTAAATAAGGTCTGAGATTGGCAATGATTGGTTTCTAATTAAGCAATTGGGTTGAATGAAAACCTGTAGCCACTGCGGCTCACCAGGACCGACATTGCCTACCCCTGTTTTACATCTTATTGCTAATAAGGAGCAATTAAAACACTGAATGCAGCAGTTTAAGATTGAAATAAGCAATTAAGGTTGGAGAACCTTAACAAGCGAGACCACTAAAATGAAGCATTAAAATGTCACTTAAGCAATATGTGCTTCATCAGCAATAATTGAGTTCTCGTTAAGGAACTGGGTTGGAACAAAAACCTGCACATACTGTGGCACTCCAGGACCGACGTTGCCTACCCCTGGTCTAGAGGGTCACACCTTGAGTGCTCCCTGCATGGAGCTTGCACGTGGATGTTCATGGGTTTGCTCTGGTTTCTTCCCACAGTCCAAAGAAATGCAGCTTAGGTGAATTGGTGATGTTAAATTGTCCCATGATGTGTGTCTGTGTGTTCACCCTGCGATGGGCTGACGTCCTGTCCAAGGGTGGTTCCTGCTTTATGCCTGTTGCTTTCTTGCTGGGTTAGGCTCCAGCTGCCCCCTGCCCTGGATAAGCAGATTTCAAGGGTGGATGGATCAATGGATACTGTGATCTGTCCAGCCCAAAGCAACTCTGTCTTGCATGTCTTCTATCCTTAAAGCAAACAGAGAAATATGTTGTACAATTTCAATTACAAATTACTTTATTGTTTCAGATTTAGCAAAGTGAGAAAAGTCACTTCAGCATTTATGTTTTGTCTACACTGTTTTGTTCTTTTGCACGTCCAAAAGACGCTACCGTCAGCAAAATGGTGTGTTTCAGCATGAGCAATTGGAACTATAGTGTGTGCGTGCCTTGTAATTATGCCTGCCTGCACAAACAGTGGTGCAGCAGTCTGAGCAAATCTGCATCACACGTCACATTCATCCCTGTGACAAAATATTTAAAAAACAAAAATGTGTTATCTCACTATTTTATGAAGCAAATTGATAACAGAAAATGCTCTAACGTTCTTATCATTCGTACCTGTGTTATACCATGTGTACATTCTGACTTCTTAAAATAAGGAAGTGCTTATTTTGTCACAATTAAAATGCAGAGAAAAATTGTTTTCTGTCATTTAAATATTGTTTTCAGTATTTTTGTACTTTTTTGTACTTTTGAAGTTTTAAATGTGTTAACGTAACTGAGACTCACTTCATATTGGAAATTTACATTGTGAACAATTTACCATATTGGACAGGGGTTGTAATGTAAATATGTAGCAGTACAGCTGAGACGAAAAATGTAGGTATTTTTTTATGACTTGCTTGGACCCCTCAAATCTAAATGTGAAACGCTGAATGTGGTTGAACATACTTTGGCACAAATGACCTCAAACAAGCACATCCATGCTCTTCACCAACACCAGTGTTCTACAAGGCTGCTGCCTCAGTGCACTACTTTACAGTCTTTTCACCTATGACAGTGCAGCAAAATGTGAGGGCAACAGCATCATCAAGTTCACCACTGCGGCTGGCCTCATCAGCAGCAATAATGAGGCTACCTACAGGTGGGAGGTAAAAGACCTGACTGTATGGTGCCATTACAACAACTCTTCATGAAAGTGTATAAAACAAAGGAGGTCATTGTTGATTTCGGAAAGAACAAAGGCAGTCATGCTCCACTCCACATCAGCAGCTCCCTTGTCCAGATAGTTAGCAGCTTCAGGATGCCCAGATCACTGAGTGCCTTTCACGTTGAGTCAACACCACCTGCATCCTCAAAAAGGCTCAGCAAAGGCTGTTTTTTTCTGAGGAGGCTAAAGGGCTTTAGGGTGGAAATCAAAACACTCTTGAACTTTTACCACTGCACTATTGAAAGTATCCTGACTGAATATATCACAGTGTGGTTTGGCAAACTGACATGGCAGGGTCACAAACTCCTCCAAAGGATTGTTTGTACCATTTTTAAAATAATTGGGGCTGACCCTGAAACAGCTTAACCCATAGGAAAATGTTACTCCTCAAAGGTTGATCTTTGATGGCTAGTGAGACTTAAAAGAGATTCTCCTTTAGGTTTCAGTTAAGAATTAGGTTTGTCACAGATGTTTCTCCTAAAATTCCGCAGGAGAAATACTGTAGCTTTAGACAAAAAGAAGATATCAGATACAACTGAGGTAGAAGGAGTCCCAGTTGAGAATTTGGTTGGAGAAGCACATTCCATTTTGTGAGATCTCTGTCTAGTCTTGTTTTAATTTCATCCAAGATTTCATGTTTTTTACTTTGCAGTATTTAAGATATAATATATATATATATCCATCCATCCATTATCCAACCCGCTATATCCTAACTACAGGGTCACAGGGGTCTGCTGGAGCCAATCCAAGCCAACACAGGGTGCAAGGCAGGAAACAATCCCCGGGCAGGGCACACACACACACTAGGGACAATTTAGGGTCGCCAATGCACCTAACCTAACCTATATATAATATCTTGTAGTCACACAGCCATCAGTAGTGGGATTTGAACCCACACCTCACGGTTTGAAGCCCAAATCCTTAACCACTATGCCACACTGCCTGCCTGTTCTTCTAGACTGAGTGTGATCTAATTGGAGCACAGCAATATAAATTAGAACAACTAATAGTGTTAATCAGAAAGGATTAAGGTTTTGTAATAATAGTGTTACAGTTAGGTCCATAAATATTTGGACAGAGACAACTTTTTTCTAATTTTGGTTCTGTACATTACGACAATGAATTTTAAATGAAACAACTCAGATGCGGTTGAAGTGCAGACTTTCAGCTTTAATTCAGTGGGGTGAACAAAACGATTGCATAAAAATGTGAGGGAACTAAAGTATTTTTTAACACAATTCCTTTATTTCAGGGGCTCAAAAGTAATTGGACAATTGACTCAAAGGCTATTTCATGGGCAGGTGTGGGCAAGTCATTATCCATCCATCCATTTTCCAACCCGCTGAATCCAAACACAGGGTCACGGGGGTCTGCTGGAGCCAATCCCAGCCAACACAGGGCACAAGGCAGGAAACAATCCCGGGCAGGGTGCCAACCCACCGCAGGACACACACACAAACACACCCACACACCAAGCACACACTAGGGCCAATTTAGAATCGCCAATCCACCTAACCTGCATGTCTTTGGACTGTGGGAGGAAACCGGAGCGCCCGGAGGAAACCCACACAGACACGGGGAGAACATGCAAACTCCACGCAGGGAGGACCTGGGAATCGAACCCAGGTCCCCAGATCTCCCAACTGCGAGGCAGCAGCGCTACCCACTGCGCCACCGTGCCGCCCAGTCCGTCATTATGTCATTATCAATTAAGCAGATAAAAGGCCTGGAGTTGATTTGAGGTGTGGTGCTTGCATGTGGAAGATTTTGCTGTGAACAGACATCATGCGGTCAGAGGAGCTCTCCATGCAGGTGAAAGAAGCCATCCTTAAGCTGCGAAAACAGAAAAAACCCATCTGAGAAATTGCTACAATATTATGAGTGGCAAAATCTACAGTTTGGTACATCCTGAGAAAGAAAGCAAGCACTGGTGAACTCAGCAACGCAAAAAGACCTGGACGTCCACGGAAGACAACAGTGGTGGATGATCACAGAATCATTTCCATGGTGAAAAGAAACCCCTTCACAACAGCCAACCAAGTGAACAACACTCTCCAGGGGGTAGGTGTATCGATATCCAAGTCTACCATAAAGAGAAGACTGCATGAAAGTAAATACAGAGGGTGCACTGCAAGGTGCAAGCCACTCATAAGCCTCAAGAACAGAAAGGCTAGATTGGACTTTGCTAAAGAACATCTAAAAAAGCCAGCACAGTTCTGGAAAAACATTCTTTGGACAGATAAAACCAAGATCAACCTCTACCAGAATGATGGCAAGAAAAAAAGTATGGAGAAGGCGTGGAACAGCTCATTATCCAAAGCATAGCACATCATCTGTAAAACACGGTGGAGGCAGTGTGATGGCTTGGGCGTGCATGGCTGCCAGTGGCACTGGGACACTAGTGTTTATTGATGATGTGACACTGGACAGAAGCAGCCGAATGAATTCTGAGGTGTTCAGAGACATACTGTCTGCTCAAATCCAGCTAAATGCAGTCAAATTGATTGGGCGGCATTTCATGATACAGATGGACAATGACCCAAAACATACAGCCAAAGCAACCCAGGAGTTTATTAAAGCAAAGAAGTGAAAAATTCTTGAATGGCCAAGTCAGTCACCTGATCTTTACCCAATTGAGCATGCATTTCACTTGCTGAAGACTAAACTTCGGACAGAAAGGCCCACAAACAGCAACTGAAAGCCGCTGCAGTAAAGGCCTGGCAGAGCATTAAAAAGGAGGAAACCCAGCATCTGGTGATGTCCATGAGTTCAAGACTTCAGGCTGTCATTGCCAGCAAAGGGTTTTCAACTAAGTATTAGAAATGAACATTTTATTTCCAGTTATTTCCATCCATCCATTGTCCAACCCGCTGAATCCGAACACAGGGTCACGGGGGTCTGCTGGAGCCAATCCCAGCCAACACAGGGCACAAGGCAGGAACCAATCCCGGGCAGGGTGCCAACCCACCGCAGGACACACACAAACACACCCACACACCAAGCACACACTAGGGCCAATTTAGAATTGCCAATCCACCTAACCTGCATGTCTTTGGACTGTGGGAGGGAACCCACCCAGACACGGGGAGAACATGCAAACTCCATGCAGGGAGGACCCAGGAAGTGAACCCGGGTCTCCTTACTGCGAGGCAGCAATGCTACCACTGCGCCACCGTGCCGCCCTCCAGTTATTTAATTTGTCCAATTACTTTTGAGCCCCTGAAATGAAGGGATTGTGTTAAAAAAATGCTTTAGTTGCCTCACATTTTTATGCAATCGTTTTGTTCACCCCATTGAATTAAAGCTGAAAGTCTGCACTTCAACTGCATCTGAGTTGTTTCATTTAAAATTCATTGTGGTAATGTACAGAACCAAAATTAGAAAAAAGTTGTCTCTGTCCAAATATTTTGGACCTAATATATTACCACAACCAACTGTCCATATACATATTTCTCCATATATCACTAGGAATACAATGCAAATACTTTCAAATTGCAAAAGAAATGTCAAGACACTACTTGGAAGTTCTGAGGCCATCATGTGGCTTTGCAGAGATCTCTGCTGAAATTTGAGAGGAGACGCCTGTGAGAATACCAGAGAATTTTTTCTCATGAGAAAAATCTGAGAAGCAGGAGACAAAAGAAAATGTCTCCATTGTATTTCTTTCTAATCTCATTGCTGCCTAGGGGAAGCCAAAAAGATATCAAGATCTCTTTTTTTTATTTTAAATTCCTTCTGGGCAAGTCATCAGCCTAAGGGTTCACATGATTTTTCCAACTTACACTGTGAATGTTTGAATTATGTATTGAGTATGTTGCAAAAACAACACAATAACTTGTACGTTATTAGTTAAAATGGAATGTGTTTGTTTATTATTGTAACTTATATGAAGATCAAACCATATTTTAAGACAAATTTATATATTAATATGTTTATCTCCAAAGGATTCACATATTTATTCTTGCCACTGTATGTAGAACATTATTATTTTTGCTTTCAGTTCCTTACTGAAGGTTTGCAGTACGGGAATATTTTAAACCAGGTTGTTGCTGGGTCATTGCTGACTCCTGATTAACTGTGTGACTCTGAATATGTCACTTCACCTGCCAGTGCTTCATATGTAAAATAAGATTTTAGAATAGACTGTAGCTCTGTACTTGTAAAGTGCCTTGGGATGGTGCAGCATTAAAATAAGGTTAGTGTACAGGTTAATATCAATGTATCCAACAACTTAGAAAATGCAATTTAATGTAGAAAAGTGCAAAGTGGTATGTGTGGCAAGATGGGTGACACTGACCTCGAAGAAGCAATCTCAGAAAAGGGTTTTGGGGTTTATTTTGACACAGTATTTTCATCATTTGAGAAAGGTGCAGAAACAATTAAAGGAGCAAATGAAATGTTAGGGCATGTTGTAAAAACTGTTGAATGTAAATCAAGGAATGTTCTGCTCAGATTATATAATGTACTAGCGAGACCACATCTGGTGTAATGTGTGACATAGCAGTAGTAGAAGCTGCGCAGAGGAGAGTAACCAAGTGCATCCCAGTACTTAAGGACATGTCCTACTGTGACAGACTCAGAGAATTAAACCTGGCTAGTCTGAAGCAGAGAAGACGGTGTGTGCACCTAATCCATGAAATTCTCAAGGACATTGATACAGTAGATCTAGCAGAATTCTTTCAACTAAACATCGAATCACATACTGGAGGACACCAGTAGAAATTAAAGTGAAATGTATTTAGCACTGAAGCCAGGAAGAACTTCTTTACTCAAAGAGTTATGAAAATGTGGAGCAAATTACCAAGACATGTAGTTGAAGCAGAAACCTTGGCAACCTTTAAGAAGTATCTTCTTGAGATATTGGCACAGTTTAGTTATTAGCTACAAAAAGGGGCCTCATGGACTGAATGGTCTCCTCTCATTTGTCAAATTTCTCATGTTCTGGCTGGCTGGGTATGCAGTCAGTGCATGAGTGAAATGAAGAAATGTGAGCAATAATAGATGCCATCCGTGGGCAACACTTTCCCTAAAGGAACTAGATAAACTGTACAGAAGATTAACCATAATTAAAAATAGGATTAGCATACGGGACATGAGTAGTTCATACTCCTTCTCACCATCAGAGGCAAGCAACACAGTGAGATTAGAGTGCCTGTTTCTTAATTCCCATACAATTCCCAGAGAGGGGAAAAGCAACAGAAACACCTCCTGGATGCAAGAGGACAGGGAATTCGCTTACGTGTAGATCTGCCTGACCTTCTTTTAGGGGAGAATTGATGGCATAAAAAAAAAAAAAAAACAACATCTCAAGATCACTAGAGGACACAAAATCAAGATTAAGGATACGAGGTGCTTTAATGTCCATTATGTGGAATGGGCAACCTGTGACATCTAGCATTTAAGGGCCTTTGAATGTTCAAGGTTCAAGAGAGAGCTCTGGGCATGTGTTTCTGTAGAATTGTCCCATCATGGAAGAGATTCGAGGTGACCTACAAGTATCTCTGGCAAGAATTTTATAGCTGCCTTCCTAATAGAGGACCAGCAAGTGTAGAGCTGGGAGGAGAGATGACAGTAGAAGTCGACTGGCATGATGAAGGTACATTATCTGGAGAGTAAAGAGGTGAGAAGGGGACCGATATGGGCATTAGTACTGTGGTGGGCCAGTGGTTAAGCTACCCCATGGAGAGTCAGGTGTTAAGGGTGTGAAGGAAAACCTAATATGATTACAATATTAAAATTTCCATTTTTTTTTTTTTTTTTTTTTTTTGTTTCCTACTTTGTGTTCCCTTCTCCCTGTGGACCTACTTTTTATCTAACAAATAACCTCTGTTGACATATTTATGCTCTTTTAGGTGTTGTTCTGGATTGGGGATGCCTCGAGAAGCCCCCTGATAGCCACACTTGTCAGTTGCTCTGAAGAGGTAGTGTCATTCTCTATCAGCCCTGTTTCCTAACATGTTGATTCAGACCACAGAATCACCATTGGACAGATATACTTCTCAACACATTTGTGACATTGTCTTGCAACGGTCATAGCTTGGTAGTTGTACTGATATGCTGATGCCAGCTGGCATGGCACCAGCTACCATACCATATTCAAGGCCACTTCAATCTGTAATCAAATTCACTCTTTCCTTAAGCTGCTTTAAGCAGCCCAAATGATGCTGTCACTGGCTAAGCAATCAGTTATGTCGGAAGGACTGGGGGACTTAAGAAAGACACCAGTATGTGTTGTGCATTCATAAATTTGTACTTTATGTCAATGGATAATGTGCTATGCAAAAAGAAATTGAGCTGAATTAGACTGAATATACTAGCTCTGTGTCCATTGTTGTTTTTTGCCTTCCCCCAGTGTTGCTGGGTTAGGCTTTGACACCCCACAACTCTGAAATTGATTAAGTAGGATCAATAATGGGTGGATGGTTTGAACCCAGTGAAGTGGTTGGTGTTGCTGTCTCACAGTTCCAGAAGGCTGGGTTCATATCTGACACGGTCACTGTCTGTGTGGATTTTGTCTCTAATACTCTGAATTCCCCTCACATCGTAAAGTTGTGCCAGGTAGGTCAACTGACCCCTCTATGTTGGCCCAAAGTGCTTGTGAGCTTTGATGAATCGTGCAGTGGACTGGCACTCGGTGTTCCCTGCAAAACTAAACTGGAAAAACAGGGTTTGGAAAATGCATGGATGAATTGAAAAGGAGTTGTTTTTTTAAATGTACCTATGAGCATTTTTTGCTGCTTCATGCTGTCCCCTCATAATGCTTTACTCTGCTGCTATCTCATAAATAACTTTTTATGTTATTTATATTTGTCTTGCTTTTTATTTTGGTGTGTCCTTTCAGCAGGAAGCAAAGATTTACACTTTGTCCCTATTTTTGTACCCCTCCTAATTCCTCACATGACAAGTCAGATGACATTGTGGTTTTTCCATCCTTACTCAATTGGTGGCTTAGGCCATGTCATTTGTTTCTCTTTCTATGCTTGGGACTTGTGGTGAAGAGTGACCTTGGACGGTTCTAATGTTCCTGTATCTTGATGGGGCGGAGAGCTTTCTTTGGTTATGAAGCGCCTTTGTTGCCAGAGATGCTTCACTTGCTGTTCCGTCTCGCCAGTAGAGGTTGGTCTAATCCAGCACTTCTTCCTATTTTTAACTTTACTCAAAAGTCAAGCAGAGGTCACATTAACACATCATTTATGCATATTAAAAAGCCACTAAAATGTATCTTTTAAGGAATGTTTCCATATAATGTTTGAAGCACCTATTGTGATAGCCATGCCTGTTTGTCTTTCTGTCCATCTTTCCATTCTGCTGCATGAAAACACTCGACTCCCAATGGGTTAGCTTTGTTGAAATGTGGCACACTTATTCATCAAGGAAATTTGTTGAGTTCAATGTATGTTGAAATATCTTGAATAGATTATGCTGTACAAGGTTTTGAAATATAAAAATCTACCATTGAAAAGCATTGGTGAATCTGCAAACTCATCTACAACTTCAGCTCCGAATTAGTCTACTGTTTCAATTTTTATCTTGAGAGCACTTACCTCAACCCATATATTTTGATCAGTGATCCCTCACTATATCGCGCTTTGCCTTTCGCGGCTTCACTCCATCGCGGGTTTTATATGTAAGCATATTTAAATATATATCGCGGATTTTTTGCTGGTTCGCGGATTTCTGCAGACAATGGGTCTTTTAATTTCTGGTACATGCTTCCTCAGTTGGTTTGCCCAGTTGATTTCATACAAGGGACGCTATTGGCAGATGGCTGAGAAGCTAGATTGCTTACTTTTCTCTATCTCTCTCTTGCGCAGACTTTCTCTGATCCTGATGTATGGGGATTGAGCAGGGGGGGCTGTTCGCACACCTAGACGATACGGACGCTCGTCTAAAAATGCTGAAAGATTATCTTCACGTTGGTATCTTTTGTGCAGCTGCTTCCTGAAACGACATGCTGCACAGTGCTTCGCATACTTAAAAGCTCGAAGGGCACATATTGATTTTTGACTGAAAAACAAACTCTGTCTCTCTCTCTCTCTCTCTCCCTGCTCCTGACGGAGGGGGTGTGAGCTGCCGCCTTCAACAGCTTTGTGCCGCGGTGCTTCGCATACTTAAAAGCAAACAGCCCTATTGATTTGTTTGCTAGATATTGTTTTCTCTATCTATGTGACATTCTGTGCTCCTGACACGCACTCCTTTGAAGAGGAAGATATGTTTGCATTCTTTTAATTGTGAGACAGAACTGTCATCTCTGTCTTGTCATGGAGCACAGTTTAAACTTTTGAAAAAGAGACAAATGTTTGTTTGCAGTGTTTGAATAACGTTCCTGTCTCTCTACAACCTCCTGTGTTTCTGCACAAATCTGTGACCCAAGCATGACAATCTAAAAATAACCATATAAACATATGGTTTCTACTTCGCGGATTTTCTTATTTCGTGGGTGGCTCTGGAACGCAACCCCCGCGATGGAGGAGGGATTACTGTATATTTTCTTCTTTTACTTGTCTAATAGCCACTCAGGTCCCTAGTACAAGTTAGTCCAAACTCTGGAGGAGGCATGCGTTCAAGGCACACTTACAGAAACACAAACACACAAGAAAAAGTCACCTATCTGGAAATGATTGTAAGAAGAAAGTAATTCTGTATGTGCCACAGACTGAACTAACAGTGTTTATGTTACAGCCAGAGCCGCCCCTTACTTTATGCACATCACACACCGTGTGTGGGGCCCGTGATCGAAGGACCAATCAGGGTGTAAGAGCCAGTTATCTTATAATTAAGTTATATTAAATGTTTGCCTATATATTTGTGCATAGTCTAGGGGAGGTTCTTATAACCCCCACAAGCTGAACTGAATCGGTATATTCTAACTATTTCTTGTACCTTTGACCATAGATGACGTGCCATTCGTTTAGAATGTACTGAATGTGAAGTAAAGCATAGTGAAATAATTCATCCTTAAGTATAGACACAATTTAAGTTTAACAAGAAGAAACATTTTTCCTTTTTTTTGCCTTATATTCTACATGTGTAACAACTCTTCTAGATAGATAGATAGATAGATAGATAGATAGATAGATAGATAGATAGATAGATAGATAGATAGATACTTTATTAATCCCCAAGGGGAAATTCACAATATTCTGTATTCTTGTGTGGACTGTTTGCTTGAATTTTCACTAAACCTTTTTCAAATTAACCTTTTTGGTCTGAGAGATTTCTTATGGCACACATCTAACCCATGCTTGATCCTACTTTACTTACCAGCAGCTACATGGTGTCTGGGAGGAGGGGGCGATTTCATCTAATGGTGTTTTTGCTGTTTAATTGTCAAATTAACGTTGTTGACAGTCACCTGTTGTGACAATTTTCCATTATTTAAGTTTGTGATGTGTGCTTCTTTGTTGAATTATTATTTATTTATATATTTATTGTTCAAATTGAAAGCTGTTATAAGAAAGAAAAGTGTTGTGGATTCAGGGAGGAGCAAGCTGGGGAGGACCGAAGAAGAAGATTCTGGCTAGGGCCCCAGTTTGGCTAGGGACAGCATGGGTTACAGCATAAACTAACTCATGAATGCATTAACTGCATATTATTATTATAAAGAATGGATGTTATCAACCTGTAGCTAAGAGGTGTTTGAACTAATTTATCACACATGAAGGTGCAGCTCCCCTAAGTAATATAAAGATAGCATGGGGTTATAAAGGGATCTGCAGTTTATATACAGGCGGAAGATCGGGGTATATAACAACCACCACACAGTGTTTACAAGAATGACAAAACTGGATTTCTAATTTTTTATTAGTAAGCATTTCTATAAGTTGCATGGAGATACTTTAGTGTTTTTTTTTCTTATTTTTGAGATTTTCATCATCCTTATGATATTCCTCCATGATTCAATTCATAAAGGAATTTTCCAGGTGTCCTGGCCATTTTTGTTTACTAATGAGCACACTAGTGGGTCTGAGACTCAGGTAGTTACAGCTTTTCACCACTTTGTGTTTTGTCTGTCTGTCCTGGTGTCTATTGCATTCATTGTTAACTGTCATTATTAGAAACTAATTAGGGGAGCAAAAAGAGTGAATTAATAGGAAAATGTCAAAAGAGAGATAAGTGCTGTGGGGAAAAATGCAGATGTTTCTAAATTTATTATAAAGGCAAATCTCACATTGCTTCTTTAAATGCAGAATAAGAGATGAAAAAATAAAAACCTAGCTAATTAAACAGTGAAATTAATTCGAGGCAAAGTGACTGACTGATTGGTTTTGAAACAGGCTGAGATGGTATATTGCAGCCACAGTTTTTTTTTTCAGACTGAACTAGGGAATCACTACTTTAAATGAATGCTGTCACTTTGTGTCAATAAAGCTCAGTTAAATTGAATTTGAGGGCGACAAGGTCCACGTGACATTTCCCAGAGTTCCATGTGGAAAGAAGGCGGTACTAAATGTAGCCACGTGATTGTGTACGCGCCCGCCGAGGAAGCTGGAAACGCGCTTGGTTAGTGGTGTGCTTCCTTAAGTTTAACAGTCGGTTCTTTTCTATTTCTTCTCCTCAAGTTCCCAGAGATGGATGATGAAGAAGAAACATACAGGTTGTGGAAGATTCGAAAGACAATTATGCAGGTGAGCATCTCGTTCACTTGAAGCGTGGTTCCGGATCTTAAGGAGTGGGGGTGGGGAGCACGTATACGTGAAGATGGCTTACTTTCTTGTCTTTCTCTTTTTAACCTTTATTTGTTTTCAACGCCGGTGGACTCTGTAGCTGTGCCACGACCGTGGCTACCTTGTCACTCAGGATGAGTTGGATCAGACGTTGGATGAGTTCAAGATGCAATTTGGAAATAAGCCAAGCGAAGGCCACCCAAGGCGCACGGATCTGACAGTATTGGTAGCACACAATGACGACCCCACTGATCAGATGTTTGTGTTCTTTCCTGGTGAGTCTTTTTTCCATCAAGCCGTGTTGGACAGCATGGCATTTGACAAAAAGTTCCAAAATGTCCTCTGTCACCACGCTTAGTAATGAAAGTTGTCAGAATGAAACCCGGAGACGTAATATAATGATACAGCATGCAGTTTAACCCGTGAAGATTGAATATATTATGTATCCAGAGAGTCCTGAGTTGTAGGTAATGGTGAGACCTCACTTTGGTATGGGAAAGGACTTAAAAGGCCGTGCAGTATGAAATGATGATTAACTGTTACTCTTTACTTTTCCTGCCATTTTATAGTGTACATTTGCCAGGACTGTTGAGTAAACTTTCTTAATATCAATTTCAGCGTAAACGCAATTTTGTTTTCCTCAGTTTTTATTAAGTACTAAACGTCTTTTACAGAGGAACCAAAGGTTGGCATCAAAACCATTAAGATGTACTGTCAACGCATGCAAGAGGAGAACATCACTCGTGCCATCATTGTGGTGCAGATGGGAATGACGCCTTCCGCCAAACAGGTGCTTTATTTGCATTTTTCATGAACTTAAAAAAAATAATAATAATAATTTATCCATCCACTTCTATACCTGCTTTATTTAGCCTGTCCCTGTGAGCTTAGGGTACAAGGCAGGGACAATCCCTGGACAAAGTATCAGTTGATCTCAGGGTGAAGACACACACTAGAGCCAATTAGTATCCCACTCCACCTAACCTGTATGTCTTTAGATGGTGGGGGGAAACTGGTGTGGACACAAATCCTGGTCTGTGTACTTCGAGGCAGCTGCGTTACCACTGCGCCACCATGTTGTCCCTGCATGTAATCATTTTGTGATTGTAGGCAACTGTTGAACCTACTGTAAATCCCAGAAATACAAGTGTGGCTTTGTTGCATTCTCTCTCTTTTTTTTTTTTTTTTTTGGACATTTATTATTAGTTTTTAAATTTTTGAAGCCTTCATGACAATTGCTCTAGACCATTACTAAAGACAGAGACAACATTATAACCTTATTTGTTCACATTGTTTTTAATTCATATATCTGTAGAATGTTGATATGTGAGGAGTGGTTTGTTATTGAATGTGTTTGCTTTTCACCACATGAGTTTTTCAATCAGATTGTTAAATGCCTTCTTTTATGATTGTTCCTCCACAGTCACTGGTGGACATGGCACCCAAATACATTTTGGAGCAATTTCTACAGCAGGAGCTTCTTATCAACATTACTGAACATGAGGTAAAAAAAAAAAATGATATATATATAGTTGAAGAGGTACTCCCAAAGTCCAGTTTTATCTCTTTCTTGTGAAATGTTGTACTATGTTCTCTGTGTTATTGGAGAGCTAAAGCCTGTCAGATACTCACTGTATATATGTGTATTTTTAATAATATATATATATATATATATATATATATATATGTATATATGTATGTGTGTGTGTGTGTGTATACGAGATGAGACAAAAATAACCGGAATGGTAAAAAAATATATATATATATATATACTGTATATATATATTGATGAATTACAGCATTCTAAACATTGTCATCTTACGTATGGAGCAGTGTATCTTCCATTGATCGAAACAGTGCTGGAAGTCTTCTTGCTTGTGGCTGTTTCAACAGGCTTGCCGTTTTGTCTTCACTTTATTCACTGAAGAAAAATGTGTTTGTCACTTTTGATTTTCGGGAACAAATAAAAATCCCAGGGAGCTAAATCGGGTGAATAGGGAGAATGATCAAGGACAGGAATGTTTGTCAGTCAAAAACTGCTTTACGCAAGAAATTGTATGTTGATTTGCTGTTTGATTTTTTTTTTTTTTTTTTTAAACCCAACATTATTGTGGCAACTCGTGTAGTGATTGTTGTGCAAATACTGAGTGGGCAATTCACAGGATATACCTAGCTGTTCAGCGGTTTGAGAGGGCATGTAGGAGGGGATATAGTTCTATGATTCACGTCTGACTGACCTCCAGATGGTTTTCCAGGAAAGCCCCAAGCCCAGTCTGGTTATTTGTGTCTCACCTCATATATATAAGCACAACCTTCATGTAATGTGTGGAACAAGCACATCTTGTCTGTAGTCAGACTTACAAGGCTATATTTGAGGTTTTATACTACATAGTTTGAGAAAGTTCTCTTTAGAGATCCCCATTCATGTCCTTTTTTATTTAAAACTATAATCGTGAATACTACACAAGTAATCAAGTACTGCTGGTCATAGTGTTCAACTACAGACCATTCCAATTTAAAGTCATGGTTTCAGAATTTTGCTTAAACAATCTCACAGGTGATCTGAAAGGAATTGGTTTTGTTGCATTCTTACATGACTGTGTTGAACTTGTTAAAATCGTGTGGATGTACCAATGATTTTTTTTTTTTTATACTGTTTCCATTTTTCTAGTCTACAAAACAATAGTCTTGTTTTTTTTCTCTTTCCAGCTTGTTCCCGAGCATATTGTAATGACCAAAGAGGAAGTCACTGAGTTGTTAGCACGATAGTATCCTTTTTTTAATATCAAAATTTACTAGGTGACAATGTTGTGTCTAAAATTTGTTATTTAAAGGATAAGGTATTTTTTTCAAGTTAAAGTCATTTCCTCACAAACATGATATATATGCATTTGCCATTCAAAATTTTGTTCTAAAGTTAACTGCTTACTGTAATTTTTTTTAAAAGCATTGTTGATTCTGGCATTTTATAATGTAACCTATGGGGCACCAGGCACCCGAGAAAATAACATAAAAGGCTTGTTTTTGGAATGTGACTTGAAACCAAAATTCCAGAAAAAAACCTTAAGTTAACACCGTGAGACCCTGCCAAAACTACACTGGCAGTGATCAGGCTGAGATTTGAACCCTGGTCAGTGGAGCTGAGAACCAGCAGTAAACACGATGCCATGTCCTGTCTCAGTTGAAGCATACTGTTACTGGTTATGTTCTTGTTTTGTATCTTTGACTTTAACATAGAGATGTCCAAGTTAGCTGTGGATACCTTCTAGAGTAACCTAATTCTAAATCATAGTAGTTTACTGTGTGTAACAAAGAACACACCAGCTTAGAGATCACAAGATTTACTAAGCCATTAAATCAAAAGCAATAGGTTAAAATAAAAGGGTGAGCTAATGAAATAAAGGCTTTCTGCACATCTCTGGTATTCGGTAAATCTGATTTTATGTATTTATTTTTTTAACATTTGCAACGCCTGAGTTAATTATATGTTTCCAAATGTAAAGAATGTTGAATACATTAATGTACTGGGATCAAATGTCATTTGATGAAAAGAGCCAGGCAGCACTTTACACTATGCACTCAAATAAGCTAGTATACAATACAAAAACATCTTTAGCATGCACAAAAAATGTTGAGGCCAAGTATTAAAGAGAAATGTTCTGCCTGAACCCTACTCACTTCCCTGTGCTATATGAGTAGGGATTAAGCTAGCTGGACAGCATGAATATACGTTACTTCATGTAGCCCACTAAGCTTGAGAATTGGAAATTGCTTTCAATGTACACAGAGGTTTTACAGTTGCAGGGCATTCGTGCAGAGTGATTGAGTCTGGCAGTGTCCATTGACGCCTAGAGATTTAGCGGACCTCTTTGTAATTTAACTTTTTTTTTTTTTTCCTTGGGTCCCTGGGCCACACCACAGGAGATGCTTTGTTAGTTTGGATATTTTCAATCATCTCATTGAGGTACCACAGTGTGTCTGGTTATCATCCAGTACACCCATTTATTTGTTAAATTGTACCATTAACACACCTGGTTCAGCTAGTCACTAACTTATGAAACTGAATAAGGGATGTTGTTGGTGGAACTTAAGAAATGGAATCACTGTGGTGCATCATGGACAAGTTTGAAAACCAAACTGATGGTGTTCTAGCTGACTTACTAAATATCAGTGGGGTTTTTGAAAGCCACATGGACTTCTTGTTACTTGGTATTTTTCAAAGCAAATGATCACTTACTGCCCAGATAAGAAGCATTAAAAATAATGTTTTTAGGTATCCTTTCCAAAGCCAAAAGCACTGCTAACCCAAGACTGTATACTTTTTTATTGTGCTCAAAGTCTCACTGAATTTTGTAAGCTATTGATTATCCTTGACTTCAAGTACAGCAAGCTCAAAGAGAGTCAGCTTCCTCGAATTCAGGCTGGAGATCCTGTTGCCCGATACTTTGGGCTAAAAAGAGGACAGGTATGTTTTTGGAGGGGCTGGGGGTTGTTTGATAAGTTTCTCTACACCGTCTTTGGTAAGGTAGGGAGATTATGTGAAGTTTGCTTTCTTCCTCTTTTTATTTCTAGGTGGATTTTATTTAATGATCAGGGAGTAAAAATTATTCCACATCAGTCTCTTATTTGTTTTATGGGTTTATATAATACTAGAAACCTGACCTCAGGTTTTACATTTCCTATAGTGAGGTTAAAGCCATAGGCATATTTATAGGAAATAGGCCTTACCTTAAGCATTTCTAATAGCCACGAGTACTGGCTTATTACATTATATTTATAGTGAAAGTTTTAGGATGCGACTTAAAACTTTTGGTTTGAGAAACGTGACTGTGGCTTAAAATATCGATTGTCTTGCTGTTTTAGTGATATGATATGGCTCAGAGGCACACCAAAAACAAATTTTCATATTTGATTTTGTCATATATTGGCTTAATTTCAAGTGATTCTAAGCACATTTATTACATTTGCCAAACGAGTTTCAAACTTCTATACTTTTCCTTGACATTCATTACTTTGAGTGTTTTAACTTCAGGTTATAGCGGGTTGGACAATGACTGACTACCTCAGTTTTTTTTTCCTGCTCTTTCTCTTTTTCAGGTTGTGAAAATCATTCGACCGAGTGAGACTGCTGGGAGGTATATAACTTACAGACTTGTGCAGTAGGCTCTGAACTGAATATGGCAGTTGTAATGTGTGAAGGGCAGCACCTGGACAAGCACATTTTGGAATTTTCTAAGCTCTATTAGATGAGATTAATATGAGCTGTAAGTCACGGTTGATGATATTTTGGTTAGTTTTATAACTAAAGTATACAGCATCATAGCTGCCTGGGCTGCATTTATTTATTTTGTGTGTTTGTTTTTTTTTTTAATAAAAATGTTTTATGATATAAAAAAAAACTTAATTCATTTTGAGATATTTGGATGTGAGGAGAAAATTGGACTGGGTCCTATTAGGAGGGTTTGGCAAACTCACCTGGGGAATACAGCTTGTGTAATCAAATGCTAAAAATGGTCCACATCATCGTGGAGTGCTTAGGGCTGATGTCTTGCAGGTTCAGCATTCTGGGTATGAATTCCATGTCTATTATTTGTGGCATTTTTATATTCTTCTTGGGTCTCCATAGGGGTTTCTTTCAGTTGCTCCTGTACTCCCCTTCATCCTTAAAGAACTGCAGGTTAGTTCAAAGTAGTGTTTCCCAACCTCGGTCCTGGGGACCCCCTGTGGCTGCAGGTTTTTGTTCCAACCAGATTCCTAATCGGTGACAACACTGATCTCATTTAATTAGCTGGTATTCTTTTTCTTATCATGCTGCTGTGCTTTTCTGAATGTAGAATTTTTACATTTTTAAGACACTTTGAATCCCGGCCTGATTATATTTCTGACTATGAATGCAATGAATGTAATTAATCAGGACCTACAGGCTGTCAAATAAACGAACCACACGCTGTGGCACAGCGTAAAGGGGCTTCGTCTCTGACGCTGACGTCTGAGGTTTGATCCCTGTGAGGGGAGCAGTAGAGTGTGTACGCCTGATGAGGCGCGAAACACGTGTCGTGTACTCTTTGCATTATTTGACAGTAAACTATGCAACATATATATAATTTTTTTTTTTACCAAACTTAGTTTTCTTATTTCTATATTGTTCTCCACACACAGAACTTCGGACATAACAGTTCACTTAATTAGCCCAGGAGTCCAATTAAAAACAGAAGCTGGTTGGGGGGAAAAAAACGTGCAGCCACAGGGGGGGCCGCAGGACCAAGGTTGGGAAACACTGGTTTAATGGGTGTTTGTAAATTGTGTCACAAAGTGGACGCTAGGTGTCACTGTTGCCCACCTTTACACAACAGACAATATGCAGGACATGGGATAAAATCACCAAGAAATTTTCTTTCTTCTTCTTTGTATTGGGCCCCAACACACCTCCACCACAATAAACAGCAAAAAATCAGCACAACTAATCACTAAATTCTCCTCATAACCTCCCAGCAAACTCTGTCTCACTCCCTCCTAACTATGGTTTGTTTGGTGGGGTTTCCAACAGTTCTTTATATAGTCCTTGACCCAGAAGTGCTTCTGCTCCTGTGACTTACCAGCACTTCTGGGTTGGTTGGAGAATCCCAGGTCTTTAATCAGCGCAGAAGTACTGTGGGGCTTCCATCCTCATGACTTCCAAGCACTTCCAGGCTGCAAGGTAAATCACAGCTCCCCCTGACAGCACCCAACAGGGCTTAGAAACCGGATTCCAAGTACCAGGATGCCCTGTGGGAATCCGAGGCACCGCTACACAGCAGGGGAGCTGGCATCTAGCATTTTGGGGGAGGCAGTGTCCTGAAAAAGCTGCCTTCCCCCATCCTTCCATCACAGGGACGTCCGCCACAATTGACAGAAGTGTGGATTGATGTGCCCAGATATGCGTTGGCACACTGTCCTGGGTTGCTTCCTGCCCTTTTGACCATTTTTACCAGGATATGCTGCAGCCCCCTTGTGACCTTGAATTGGCTTTAGTGGATCTGAGAATGTTTAGGTGCATGTGTGAAATGACAATTGTAAACTTATGGTATCCTACTTACTGTACGTTCCGAGTAGTTCAAGGGTGAACAAGAAAAGTTGAAAACCTACCCCACTACCATGGCTATATACTCACTGCAGGTTCACAATAAGTGATAATTGATCTAATTTAGTTAGCTGGTCTTTTTCCCCTCTTACTCTGCAATTTGAAAAGTACAGCAATATGATTTGTACATTATACTGTATTAGAAATATTTCTATTTTTGCTATAGCTTTAAATACTTAACTCTTTTTGTTGTTTTCCTATTATTTCCCCTTATTCTGTATAGTTGGTGTCCTTCATTGTATCTTAATAATGACACCTGGGAAAACAACACTGAATGATGAAAGGCTGTAACTGCTTCAGTGTCCGACCAACTAATTAGTCAATAATGGAAAGGCAGAATGGAAATCAGGAAATACATTATCCACATATAACTGCTTAATTTGTATTAGAATGTATTAACATTCTTGATTTTGTAATTTCTTTATTGACCCCAAAACACAGCAACTAGGAAGTAATTGCTCACTTAATTAGGCTAGGAGTCCAATTAAAAGCCAAAGTTGGTTGTAAGAAATCCTGCAGCCTCAGTGGGCTCCCCAGGACAAAGTTTGGGAACCCCTGCCCTAGCAGATGCTGTGTGGATGTAAAGAGGATGGGCACTCTCTTCTGACTGTGAGGGTCTGTGGTTGTATCCGGTCTTCCTATGGAAGGATGCGGAGTGGAGAAAGAAAACAAGATGGTGATAATGGAACAATAAAGGATTAGGTGAGATTTGAGGGGTCACTTGATTCATGGGTTTACAACTAATGGGAGGTGTGTCCAGCAGTGTGTAAGGTTTACAGAAAAAACTGCCATTGAGTTATGAATATACTTTGACTGCAACAGGAGGCATCTTCCTTTTTGGAGGGAGACCGATTCTTGGCTTTTCATGATGGCACATAAGACATGTTTTGGTACAGTCATTCTTGACCGTTTTCATTTACTGCAGTAGTGGAATTCATTATCAAAGTAACATTAAAGGTAGAAATATTTGTTTTATTTCCCTCATTAACTCTCAACGTCCATCCATCCATTATCCAACCCACTATATCCCAACTACAGGGTCACGGGGGTCCGCTGGAGCCAATCCAAGCCAACACAAGGCGCAAGGCAGGAAACAAACCCCAGGCAGGGCGCCAGCCCACCGCAGAACTCTCAACATGTACCAGTAATTTAATGTGAAAAGCAAAACAAACATCCCCCAACAAAATGCCAGGACCATTGTTATTCCCCATAGTACAGATTCTGATCGTCTGGGGATTGCAGGTGGTTTTTAAAAGAACAGAACTTCTTTTCTAAGTGCATATAAACACTTGGCAGTTGTGGTGGTTGTTGAACTTGGAGAAGTCCATTGCTCCTGACCTGGGAGTACTTCCAGTGCTCAAGCTATTGCCTCTGGGAAGTGCTTTCAGGTTAAGCAGGACTACAATGGTCCTTAGAGAGTCAATATATGTCTACTGACCCTGGTGTGCCCCCCACAGAACCTGACACGGCAGCCCCATGGTACCACAATTCCCAATCTGCCCTGCAGTTATCCATACCGGGGCTCACCAGATAGGATTCTCCCACCCAGTGTATGGGGGAACACTCTGTCCATATCAGGCAGTCACCAACTGTCCTGTCCTTCCAGCCTCTCAATCCCAATCGCTGTCCCACCTTTGCTGCTGAAGTGTCCTTCCTTATCCACATCCTGGCACAGAAGGGGAATATCACCACCCCCTCACTGACCTTCCTTTATCAGGACCTCCCAGCCAGCCAAGGGAGCAGGATCCATCTCAGCTGGGATGCTGGTTTGTCCCTCACATAAGATATTGTTACTTTGTACCTAGAACTTTAAAATTGCTCCTTTTTTGGATGCAGAGAGGACATGAGTCGAAATAAAAAGCTGGACTCTTTATTCTTGTAAAAAATGCAAATATATATAATTATACAATACCTCACTCTTTCTTACTTCAACGCGTCGCCCTTTCAGTAGCCAGCTGCGAGGGCGATAAGCTTCAAGTCTGTCACACAACATGCTCTTCTGTTTATGCACATCCCTCTTCACGCAATCCATAAAGAGTCGTGAAAAATGTCTGCTGCTTGGCAGTTTTGAAGCACACAGAAAGCCACGGAGGGCCACCTCAATCACTTGTACAGCCACACAAACATACAGCATACAAAATATAGCAGAAAAACTGCATAAAAGCCATTTGTGGAATTCATTCTTGTAATCCAGCACTAGTCTGCAGTATCTGAATATGGTTCTTTGTTCATCGGAGAACATTTACTGTGATACATTTTAATGACTGTTGTGTTTTCATCAAGATGTGACATCAGTATTCGTTATCTGAACACTGGTGCGTATAAAATATGCCTTTGATTCCATCATCAAAATTGATTGATGTATCCTTGTTGTGTTTGAAAAATGTAACGACACAATGGCTCACATTTGAATTTGTTCTCCAAACTTGTAAATGAAAAGCAAATGAATTTGATTTTGCAAGTCAGCTTCTGCTGGATTGTCTCATATATATATATATATATATATATAGATATATATGTATATATATATAGATATATATAGATAAAAGCTGCTCAATTCCAAAAATAAAAATTATATAAATACTTCTGTTTGACCTGTTTAAAAACAAAGTAAGAAAGTGTTTATTTACACAAACTCTGGCTTGCGTTTCTCCCTCGGTTTGAGTTTGCCTCCTGTGACGCGTGCAGGTGGCAGCAGAGCTGGGCTGATCTGCACATTGTTTGACTGATTGCTGTTGTGCTCCGAAAGGGAGCTGCTGGGGTCCTGATCATCTGAGTCTTCTTGCTGGACGCGTAGGTGAGCGGACAAGTCAAGGCTGGACCTCGGACTCAGCTGGTCCTCACTGCTAGCTCCATCCTCTGTACTGGTTATGCTCTCCTGTTTAGTTAGCTGGCTTAGGTTTGTTTTGATGGCGTGTCTGTTGACTATGCCGGCGTCCTCGCTGTCCGAGTCAGAATCCAAGGATCGCTCCTGTGATCCTGATGAACACAAAGAGTTTCCTGGAATAGAGTTTAACATATAACTATGGCTATACCTCAGTCAAGATGCCACTGGGTTTAATTTGAACCACAGCTCTGTGTTATGTGCCACTGGGTTAACTTGGTAGGCAGCATCATTTGGCTTGGGGCTGTGTACAAACTCGGTTATCCCGAAAATGACTTACCACAACCTGGATTGCCTCTTCTGTCTGAGTCCAAGTGTTCCTGTTCTTCACTTTCATCTTGGCCATCTGTTAGGCCGCTGCAGTCCTCGCTGGTTTCACAGCTTTCTGCACACGGCTGAAAAAAAATTGACAGGAATGAAAAAAGTAGAAGAGTTTGATGAAGATGCTCACGTAGTCTCATGCTCTGTGTCAAAAGACCAACTAAATTGTTGGTCTCCTTGCAGCTCACTGCAGACATGCTGTATGCCTCCTGAAAAGCAATTGTCGCCTGTGTACCTGCCTGCCTTTGAAATGTCATCGAGTAAAGCAAAGCAAGTGTGACAAGAGATCAAGCATTGCTTATTCTTCAAAGGTATTCTAAAATGGCCTGGATACATCTGTTGGTACCCAAAGAAAAGATCATAAATAATTGGATTTGAATGATTGTTTAAACTAGCTGTTTTCTTGAATTTCTATCACACATGTCTACAATTGTGCAATCAGTCACTCAGCTGATTCAAATGGAGAGAAGTCATCACTCTGCTGTTTGATGTCACCGGTTGTGTCCCACACTGAACACGGAGCAGATAAAGCAAAGAAGAGAGTTGTCTGAGGAGATCAGAAAGGTGCATGATAAAGGAAAAGGCTAGAAGACGACCACCTCCAAGAAGCTTGATGTTCCTGTGACAACAGTTGAAAATATTATTAAGAATTTGATGGTCCATGATACTGCAGTTAACATCCCTGGACATGACCACAACAAGAAAATCAACCCCAGAATAGGCAGAAGGATAGTTGGAATGGTAGAGAAAAAGCCAAGAACAACTACAAAGAGATACACGCTGAACTCCATGGTCAAGGTCCAACAGTGTCTGATCACACCGTCCCTCGCTTTTTGGGTGACAGTGGGCTCAATGGAAGAAGACCCAGGAGGACTCCACTGAAAAAAAAGCATAAAAAGCCAGACTGGAATTTGCTAAAATGCATATTGACAGGCCACAAGGCTTCTGGGAGAAGGTCCTTTGGACAGATGAGACAAAGCTGGAGCTCTTTGGTAAGTCACATCAGCTCTATGAAGCTTTCAGAGAAAAGCACACCATACGTACTGGGAAACATGGAAGAGGCTCAGTTATGTTTTGGGGCTGCTGTGCTGCCTGTGGTGCCTTGAGTCTGTGCAGGGAACAATGACATCTCAAGACTATCAGGACATTCTGGAGCGAAACGTACTGCCCATTGTCAGAAAGCTCTGTCAGAGTCGCAGGGCATGGATCCTCCAGCAGAATTAGCAGCCAAAACACACAACTAAAACTCACCTAAGAATGGCTAAGAACAGAACATTGGACAATTCTGAAGTGGCCTTCTATGATCCCTGATTTGAAAGTATCTATGGAAAGAACTGAAACATGCAGTGTGGAGAAGACCCCCTCAAACCTGACACAGCTGGAGCGGTTTGCTCAGGTTCAGTGGGCCAAACTACTTCTGCAGTGCAGAAGACTCACTGAGAGCTCCAGGAATGGCCTCTAAAGGTTGTACAACAAAATATCAGCCTAAGGGTCCCATCATTTTAGTCCCGGCCATTTTCATTTGTGTTCTGATTCAACAGAATATTTGAAATAATAACTCTAAAACAAAGTCTGATTTTTGTTAAATGTGAAATAAATGATGATGGGCGCCAATTACTTTTGTCAGTTTCAAGTTATTTTAGAGACAACTGTGGGTTCTTATTTCATGGAGGGATACCAACAAATGTGTCCATATTTGTATGTCCTGTGGTTTTCATATAGCTTAGTGTTAAAATCACTAAATGATCATTCAATATAAAACAGCAACATGCTTGTGGATGATCCAAACACTGCAGCGGAGCATCGTTCACCGTGTCACCTGTTTCACTCAATAATAGCTTAAAATATAACTTTAGAGCACACCAGTGGTTTTTATATAAATATAACCCACAATATTCTCAAATCTGTGCAATATTATTCACAAGAACAGAGACTGTCTGACACCAAATCCCTCGTCATGAGGTGCCAAGCAGCAACAAACTCCCATTATTGCCCACCCAGACTCACATGTGCAGTTGTATGGAGCCAATTTAAAATCTTCAATTATTCTACTTGTTGGCAGTCCCAATATTAACTGTAACGCTGTGGTCTGAATACCATAAGCTGTATGCTCACGTAATCTGCTAATGACATTCTTATTATTATAATAAAGAACTACATTTATATGCCGCTTTTCTAACCTACGCAAAGGGCTTTTATGAGGCGAGTGAGGAGCCTCATCACTGCACTGGGACAATGGGAGCCATATATACACCACAGGTAAGCGCCCTCTGCTGGCCTCACCAGCACCTCTTCTGGTATCATTTGCTACAAGTACCCTAAGTTCTTGTCTATAAGCCGGACTCATGTATTAGCCGGAGACCAAAAATCATACGAATTTTTAAAATAAAATCGTATCATAGATAAGCCGGACTCATGGATAAGCCGAACGTACTATAACCTATAACTAATAGAAGGGAGGGAGGTCAGTGGTCTCACTCGCGCCCATTTAATTTCTTTAAGGGGGGAGAGAGTGTGAGATATTGCCGTCTCTCTCACTCCCCGCATGGCGCGGTTGGAGCGGCCGGAGCGCGTTCTTTCTGCTCTGGGCGTCGCCGAGTCAACACGAGCGCGTAGCGGGCATTTAAATTGTGATTTTATATGTAAGCATATTTAAATATATATCGCGGATTTCTGCGGACAATGGGTCTTTTAATTTCTGGTACATGCTTCCTCAGTTGGTTTGCCCAGTTGATTTCATACAAGGGACGCTATTGGCAGATGGCTGAGAAGCTACCCGGCTTACTGTTCTCTCTCTCTTGCGCTGACTATCTGTGATCCTGACGTATGGGGATTGAGCAGGGGGGCTGTTTGCACACCTAGACGATATGGACGCTCGTCTAAAAATGCTGAAAGATTATCTTCACGTTGCTATCTTTTGTAAAGCTGATTCCTGAAAAGACATGCTGCACAGTGCTTCGCATACTTAAAAGCTCGAAGGGCACGTATTGATTTTTGACTGAAAAACAAACTCTCCCTCTCTTTGTCTGCTCCTGACGGAGGGGGTGTGAGCTGCCGCCTTCAACAGCTTTGTGCCGCGGTGCTTCGCATACTTAAAAGCCAAACAGACATATTGATTTGTTTGCTTCACTCCTTTGAAGAGGAAGATATGTTTGCATTCTTTTAATTGTGAGACGGAACTGTCATCTCTGTCTTGTCATGGAGCACAGTTTAAACTTTTGAAAAAGAGACAAATGTTTGTTTGCAGTGTTTGAATAACGTTCCTGTCTCTCTACAACCTCCTGTGTTTCTGTGCAAATCTGTGACCCAAGCATGACAATATAAAAATAACCATATAAACATATGGTTTCTACTTCGCGGATTTTCTTATTTCGTGGGTGGCTCTGGAACGCAACCCCCGCGATGGAGGAGGGATTACTGTATATTTTCTTCTTTTACTTGTCTAATAGCCACTCAGGTCCCTAGTACAAGTTAGTCCAAACTCTGGAGGAGGCATGCGTTCAAGGCACACTTACAGAAACACAAACACACAAGAAAAAGTCACCTATCTGGAAATGATTGTAAGAAGAAAGTAATTCTGTATGTGCCACAGACTGAACTAACAGTGTTTATGTTACAGCCAGAGCCGCCCCTTACTTTATGCACATCACACACCGTGTGTGGGGCCCGTGATCGAAGGACCAATCAGGGTGTAAGAGCCAGTTATCTTATAATTAAGTTATATTAAATGTTTGCCTATATATTTGTGCATAGTCTAGGGGAGGTTCTTATAACCCCCACAAGCTGAACTGAATCGGTATATTCTAACTATTTCTTGTACCTTTGACCATAGATGACGGACTTATGTATAAGCCGATATTCTATTTTTTCATTTTCACAACTTTTTTCCTTAGATAAGCCGCGGCTTATTGACAAGAACTTAGGGTAATATTTTATTTCTACTTAACTGTTACAATGCGGGAATTTCCATTTTATTATACACTAGCTGACCCCGTAGCGCCGCCCACATAATACTGAAACAGGGCAGAGAGGAGGGTCCTGTCCGGCTCCCCACTCCTGACGTCACGCTTCCCCCTGCCCTCGGCCCGCAGCCTGTGTCACAGATTAGCACGAATAAATCACTCCTGCAAGTGAACTATGATACTTAGCACGATTAGAGAAGTCGCAAAATCAACTGGAATGTTCACGCAAATTATAGGGAAAAAAAAAAAAAGATCTAAATCCGTTAAGTAGTTCTCTCGTTTGCTAGCTAAGCTTATGTAAGATATTTCCCGAGGCTGGTGTGTGAGTGAGGAGGTCCCGGCCCCCCTCCTCTCGGCCCACTGAGTGTCTTTTGGATTTGTGCAAATAAATCAGGTACCGCAAGCGAACTATGATACAGAGTGAAATAAAAGAAGTCGCAAAATAAACCAGAATGTTCAAGCAAACAGAAAAAAACAGATCTAAATCCGTTAAGTAGTTCTCTCGTGAAAAGCGGACATACATACAGACAAATGTTGGATTTTATATATACAGGTACTACTCACAGTACCCGGGTGTATTAGTAGAATTTCTTAAGGAAAGAAAGCTAAAGTTTATGTGTTTTACAATGGTGACCCTGTTGTTACTGCCAGTTGTCCCATCTGTCATCCACAATGCCTGTCTATCAATGTCTCCACTTTCACGAATTTGATCTTTTTGAGTCTGATGTGATTTCAGATTGTCAGTAACACCTTACTGACTCGTCCTGTTAGGCCAAGGTGGGCAGTAAGTAGTAGTGTTTGGATTATGAAGAAAATCTGACAAAGCAGAAGTTAAACAAAACCCTCTGACTCTCCTTTGTATTGCGTTGCAAATCCACCCTCAATCAGCCCTCAGCCAACACCACCCTGCAGAGGCACCCGATGCTCCTTTTTATATTACAGTAGATAGAAGCAGCACGCGGCATTGCCTGGGTAAGTAATGTTAAGCTCTGGCCATTGGAACTGCTAGTCTAGCTTTAGTCTGCTTGGTGGTTTCACTTGCTCTGAGCCAGAAGGTGGCACTGGTGTGCAAACTATAGCACACAGGGAAAACAAAAACACCAGGGGCCTCATGTATAAATGTTGCGTACGAATGTTTCCACGCTCAAATTGCGATGTATAAAACCTAAACTTGGTGTAAAGCCATGCACATTTTCACAGTAGCTCATACCCTGTCGTACGCCAAGTTCTCCACTTGGTTTTGCACACTGGCGGCACCCAGAGTCAAAGCAGTGCTACTGTTCCTGTGTGGTTACCCTTTCTTTTTTAGATCCACATCCCTGACGCAGCTTTATCATATACACTGAAACTAACTGCGTATTGTTTATTAGTTTGTAATTAACCTGTAAGAATATAATGGTCCACAGAATGGTCAAACTATTCTAAATACCATAACTGCTTTAGCGTTGTTACTCTCACTGCACCTTCTTTATCTTCTTGCAGCTGCTCCCATTAGGGGTTGCCACAGTGGATCATCTTTTTCCATATTACTCTCACTGCATGACTCAGAGTGTTTATATCACTGTATCTGAGTGGGGAATCACAGCTCTACAGCGGCTGACTGGAAAGAGAATTATCGGTACACAGCATCAAGCACATGCTGCCTCAGCCATGCTGTCTATTGAACTGCTCTCACACGGCTAACGCTTCACAGCCTTTCCTGTAGGGACCTCGCAGTTCACCAACAGTTTCATCCCAAGAACTATAAACACACTCAATCAGTCCTTCAAGTGCTCCTTGTAGAACGCTTTGTACTTATAAGTACAATCACCTCACTGTAAACTTGCGATACAGTTATAATATTGCACAACCTGCGCCACTTTATAAAGCGTGTATTTAGATATGATGACGATATCATTTTTAAGATGAAATGCAGCAAAATATTTATTATATTATACAGATAAAACTTTAACTTCATTTAAATAATCTATATTGTTAATAATTAAACATGTGAGGACACAGTGTCGCAGTGCTAGCAAGGAGCTGGCACTCTGTGCACGGACTGTTCCTGTCTCACGCTGTATTCTTGCTGTGGTTGGCACGACACTAGAAGGATAGATGGATAGAATAATTAAACATGTACTACGAAGGTATTTCAATGTTCCTTAAAAGTTTTGAAGAATTGGCGTTCTAAGCTTACAAATGGCTTCACGCCTATTACAGAGCTGATTGTGTGGCAATTGGGAATTTGGAGAAAGAAAAGGAAGGACAGGAATTGGGGGTTAGTACGTTTGAAAGAGACAGTACTGCTACAATAAAGTATTTCATCAAAGGTCGCGCATGGCGCAGTAAGCATCTTGCGTGAGACATGAACAATCACTGCACCACCGTGTTCCCATGTTTAATAACATGCTTTAACTCCTATCATCATGAAAATGATATCACGTATACAGCTCAGTATTTTAATTATTCAGAGAGCTGTAATATTACGAATGTAATGGATTCTATGTCCTGACAGAGGAAGAGAAAGTCCGGAAGCACATAGTGATTCACACACACAGAGCACATAGAAGATCAATTACAAAACAAAGCATTTAACGTGCTACTTTAGTTACGATGGGATTTGAGAAACTAGTAAATTAAACGATTTTAAGATGAAATTTATGATATTCTACTTTAAATACAAAATAAACTACGTGATTAAAGTGGAAATTTCGAGATTAAAGTTGACATTTCGTGCTTTTTTCCCACTGTGTGCCTTTTTTTGTTTCTCTGTACCCTAATAAGCTTTCATATGACACTCAGACGGTGGGCTACGACTCGCCTTTTCATGGCGAGTTTTATATGTGACAACTTTTTTATTTTGGCACTGTGCGACTTTGTGAACTTGAGCTTTCGAGTTTCTCCGACACGCTATGTCACTCGATCAACTTCCTCTTGTTGTTTATACCACTGTTTAAACCAACAAATAGTACGTTTTTCCTTGCCTGCACTTGGTATTTGCTGAAATCCTTCTATTTTCCCTCGTGCTTTTGCCATTGTCTTTTCACAGAAGGCTGAGCTTAAGGGCTATTTATATTGATCTGCATATTCAAAGAGGCGTAATTCTGGGAAGAGTTGGGGCGGGACAGCAGGTGTGTGCATGTGCGTTACTTTTCACACTGACCAGGATTTATGTAGCAGAAGAACATGGAAGTTGCCGTTCATATAGTTTTATGCATCTGGATTTTTTTGTCCGTATGAACATTTCCACTTTTGTGCTTACGCCATGTTATAGTGTGAGTTCTATGCACGGTGTTATACATGAGGCCCCAGGACTATTGGGGTAAAAAGTTTGGGTTCCAAAGTACTCTGTGTTATCTGTGTGGTCCTACAAAGCAACTTTGCCAAATTTGGTTCATATCGGTCAAAGAGTGTAGGATTGTATAGGGAACATAAAGACACTCGACAAAATATATACTGTATATAGATATTGATACACACACAGATAGATAGATAGATAGATAGATAGATAGATAGATAGATAGATAGATAGATAGATAGATAGATAGATAGATAGATAGATAGATAGATAGATAGATATTCTTGCTTTTACAATTTCTTGGGCTCTACCAGGAGGAACGCTGAGAAAGTTTTGTTCCCAGAGATCTTCAAGTAAGAGCGGGGCTGAAGCTTGTCCTTAAACACTGATTGGTTTAGTGTACCTAAACTGTATGATCTTAAAGCTATTAGAAATAGTGTTATCACCACCTGGCACCTGTGTACCTCTGAATCTGAGACACAATGTAGCGCCGCAGCTGCTAACCTCTTCAATCCTGGGACGTTCGAATTGCTGTCCTACATAACCTTCCACCCTTTGAACAGCATCTGGACAAGATAACACCCGGGTCACCAAGGGCACATCACCTGACTTCTGCATTCATCTCTGTTGATTTTTATGGGGGTCTCCAGATTAAAGCTGACTCTAGGTGTAAAAGCTGAAAGACTCTTTAATACAAGCTAAGTTTAAATGTATTATTTGTGTAATAGAATAGACTGCTTGATCCTAACCAGTCAAGCTTCAAGAGGGGCCATTCCACTGAGATGGGACAACTTACTGTTGTAGACATGTTACAGCTGGCTGGAGCTACCAACATGTCAACTGTCCTATACTTTGCAGATCTCATCCCTTCCTCTGACACGGCCAACCACCAGATCCTCCTTGCCACCCTCCTTGACCTTGGCATCACTGGGCCTGCCCTTAGGTGGTTTGAGTCCTACCTCATGGGCAGATCCTACCGTGTGTCCTGGCATGGAGAGATGTTAAGGGTGTGTCAGGCAGGCATGGAGGTGCCCTAAGGACTGGTGCTGGGCTCTCTTCTCTCTATACATCTCTTCACTAAGCCCTACCATCCCACCCCTTGGTTTTCTTAACCAGTGTTATGCCGATGATATGCAGCTGTACTTGTCATTCTCTCCAGAGGACCACACGGTGAAGGAGCACCATCTCCAGCTCAACTTGGCAAAGACAGACCTTCCTCTTATCTCCACCTGACCTGTCTATTCTGTTCTGCCAAGTCAGTATGCAACCTTGGGCGGGTGATTGATGACCAGATGTCCTTCACTGACCATGATGCAACAGCTGCTCGGTCTTGCAGATTCACTCCACACAACATCCACAAGTTCAGACCATATCTGAGAGCATTTATTGCAACTCCTGGTCCAGACTTTGGTCTTTCTCAGGTCTGCACTACTGCAACTCACTACTGGCACAGGAGCACCAGCATGGGTCACCAAGCCATTGTAGATGATTTAAAATGCAGCGGCATGTCTGATGTTCAACCAGGTGAGTTGGGAACGACAATTCCCTTTTTAGATCACTACATTGACTCCCTGAAGCAGAATATATTAAGTTCAAATCCTTCATGTCTGCCTACAGAGTAGTCACTGGATCAGCACCTATAAATATGGAGAGACTTGTGAGTTCCTATGCTTCTCAGGCCTGCTGATGAATGGCATCTTGTGATTCTCTGAGTGGCATCAAAGCTCAATCCAGATTCTTTCATTGTATAACTCGTAGCTGGTAGAACGAGCTGCCCACTTAACATTCGAAATTGTGAAGAAGCTTTTGAAGACCCTCTTGATTGGTGAATTTCTGTCTATTTTTTTCTATCTAATTTGTGGTGCTCAATTTTGTACCCTTGTCCTGTAACATTTGTTCCCAGACAGCCCCCAGACTGATGTTTACTCAGTTATGTTGAACTGTATGGATAAAAGCATCTCTGACCAAAGACATTGTAAATGTATTGTTGTGGTTATTTTGATGCCATTATAGCACTGAGATGGCACTGCAGCCTGAACATCTTGTCCAAAGTGAAATTTTCAGCCTTGACTCTGGCCTAGCTGTGGAGCTCCCTGCTTGACACACATGCAGAAACTGAGAAAATATATAGACCCCCACATAGGCTGAAGCAATGAGGCAGATCCCTCCTTTTTTTTTTTTTCTAAATGGACCCCTGCTACCGAAAGACTGATAACCATACAATGTAGAAAAGAGGCTTCACTTCGCTGAGCTAATGAGTTTTCCTGAACAGCAGCGATGAATCACAGCTCACCTTATTGCAGGCCTTGGGGAGGATTATAGAAGACCTGGGCTCAAAAATGTAAGAGTAGAAAACAATAAGTGTTTCCACAATGCGGGCTTGGTACGGGTAGTCCACAAGTGAGGACAGCGAAATTGTTGCTCCCGTGGGTCGTGGACGCATGAGCGTTGGCCCAAAGACGATCCCCAAGTTGCTTGAAGTCATCTTGTTATCTTGTTCCACCTCCGCAATCCTGCACAAGATGAAAGATTTGTATTGATTAGAATTTCTGACCATCTTTATGCATCAAACACTCACATTAAAAGAGGCTTAGACTACGTTCACATTACAAGACTGAAGTAACTCAAATCTGATTTTTGTATTTTTAAGATGACATAAATCTAATATGTGGACAGAGAAATCCAATCTTTTCAAATCAGATTTGTGTCACTTCCATATGTGGTGTTAGACTGGATACGCATCTGATTCATGGCTATGTGACATGAACGAGAACAGTCAGATCAGAATGAAATGGTTTTTTTTGCCCATACACATGTACCGAGTGAGGTCAGCCAGCAATAACAATGGAGGAGAACTACAGCGTCCCACCATTTCTGGTTACTTTCTTGTACCCACACATCTCTTGGTGCCGCAGCGTCAGTAATAGCTGCAAAAACAGCAAAAGCTAGCCATCTGGCTATTTCTTGACCATATTATGTACAGCTGACAAACTGATTGCCGTCCTCCAGCGCAAAATGCAACGCAAACTCTAGCTACTAGTGCATCCATTTTTTTTCGGTTTGTTTGCTGTGTTCCATTTGTAGTGGGAGGGTGGAATTTCCGAGTTCCTAGCTGGAATTTTCAACTAAACGCCCTCTTAAGTAGGATAATCGACTCAGAAAATCGGGGCTGGTCTGTCAAGCTGAGTTTGTCCAACATCAGATTATGATGTCAATCCAAAATGGCAAAGTATACCACAAACTGTAGTATGATAGATAGATAGATAGATAGATAGATAGATAGATAGATAGATAGATAGATAGATAGATAGATAGATAGATAGATAGAGTGCATCCGGAAAGTATTCACAGCGCATCACTTTTTCCACATTTTGTTATGTTACAGCCTTATTCCAAAATGGATTAAATTCATTTTTTTCCTCAGAATTCTACACACAACACCCCATAATGACAACGTGAAAAAAGTTTACTTGAGATTTTTGCAAATTTATTTAAAAATAAAAAAATTCAGAAAGCACATGTACATAAGTATTCACAGCCTTTGCCATGAAGCTCAAAATTGAGCTCAGGTGCATCCTGTTTCCCCTGATCATCCTTGAGATGTTTCTGAAGCTTAATTGGAGTCCACCTGTGGTAAATTCATTTGACTGGACATGATTTGGAAAGGCACACACCTGTCTATATAAGGTCCCACAGTTAACAGTTCATGTCAGAGCACAAACCAAGCATGAAGTCAAAGGAATTGTCTGTAGACCTCCGAGACAGGATTGTCTCAAGGCACAAATCTGGGGAAGGTTACAGAAAAATTTCTGCTGCTTTGAAGGTCCCAATGAGCACAGTGGCCTCCATCATCCGTAAGTGGAAGAAGTTCGAAACCACCAGGACTCTTCCTAGAGCTGGCCGGCCATCTAAACTGAGCGATCGGGGGAGAAGGGCCTTAGTCAGGGAGGTGACCAAGAACCCGATGGTCACTCTGTCAGAGCTCCAGAGGTCCTCTGTGGAGAGAGGAGAACCTTCCAGAAGGACAACCATCTCTGCAGCAATCCACCAATCAGGCCTGTATGGTAGAGTGGCCAGACGGAAGCCACTCCTTAGTAAAAGGCACATGGCAGCCCACCTGGAGTTTGCCAAAAGGCACCTGAAGGACTCTCAGACCATGAGAAAGAAAATTCTCTGGTCTGATGAGACAAAGATTGAACTCTTTGGTGTGAATGCCAGGCATCACGTTTGGAGGAAACCAGGCACCGCTCATCACCAGGCCAATACCATCCCTACAGTGAAGCATGGTGATGGCAGCATCATGCTGTGGGGATGTTTTTCAGCGGCAGGAACTGGGAGACTAGTCAGGATAAAGGGAAAGATGACTGCAGCAATGTACAGAGACATCCTGGATGAAAACCTGATCCAGAGCGTTCTTGACCTCAGACTGGGGCGACGGTTCATCTTTCAGCAGGACAACGACCCTAAGCACACAGTCAAGATATCAAAGGAGTGGCTGTAGGACAACTCTGTGAATGTCCTTGAGTGGCCCAGCAAAAGCTCAGAATTGAATCCGATTGAACATCTCTGGAGAGATCTTAAAATGGCTGTGCACCGACGCTTCCCATCCAACCTTATGGAGCTTGAGAGGTGCTGCAAAGAGGAATGGGCGAAACTGGCCAAGGATAGGTGTGCCAAGCTTGTGGCATCATATTCAAAAAGACTTGAGGTTGTAATTGCTGCCAAAGGTGCATCAACAAAGTACTGAGCAAAGGCTGTGAATACTTATGAACATGTGATTTCTCAGTTTTTTATTTTTAATAAATTTGCAAAAACCTCAAGTAAACGTTTTTCACGTTGTCATTATGGGGTGTTGTGTATAGAATTCTGAGGAAAAAAATTAATTTAATCCATTTTGGAATAAGGCTGTAACATAACAAAATGTGGAAAAAGCGATGCGCTGTGAATACTTTCCGGATGCACTGTATGTATGAGGGAAGTGTGACAGTGGATAGGTAGGACTGACGGATGCATTCAAGTTGGAGGTGGGATTACATCAGAGATCGGCTCTGAGCCCTTTCTTATTTTCAATGGTGATGGACAGGTTGACAGGCAAGATCAGACAGGAGTCCCCGTGGACTATGAAGTTTCCTGATGACATTGTGATCTGTAGCGATAGTAAGGAGCAGGTTGAGGAGACCCTGGAAAGGTAGAGATCTGCTCTAGAGAGGAGAGGAATGAAGGTCAGTAGGAACAAGACAGAATACATGTGTGTAAATGAGAGAGAGGTCAGTGGAATGGTGAGGATACAGGCAGTAGAGTTGGCGAAGGTGGATGAGTTTAAATACTTGGGGTCAACAGTACAGAGTAATGGGGACTGTGGAAGAAAGGTGAAAAAGAGAGTGCAGGCAGGGTGGAATGGGTGGAGAAGAGTGTCAAGAGTGATTTGTGACAGATGGGTATCAGCAAGAGTGAAGGGAAGGTCTACAGGACGGTAGTGAGACCAGCTATGTTATATGGGTTGAAGACGGTGGCACTGACCAGAGAGCAGGAGACAGAGCTGGAGGTGGCAGAGTTAAAGATGCTAAGATTTGCACTGGGTGTGACAAGGATGGACAGGATTAGAAATGAGGACATTAGAGGGTCAGCTCAAGTTGGACGGTTGGGAGACAAAGTCAGAGAGGCGAGATTGAGTTGGTTTGGACATGTGCAGAGGAGAGATGCTGGGTATATTGGGAGAAGGATGCTAAGGATCGAGCTGCCAGGGAAGAGGAAAAGAGGAAGGCCTAAGCGAAGGTTTATGGATGTGGTGAGAGGACATGCAGGTGATGGGTGTAACAGAACAAGATGCAGAGGACAGAAGGATATGGAAGAAGATGATCCGCTGTGGTAACCCCTAACGGGAGCAGCCGAAAGAAGAAGAAGATCAGTTAACAGTGTAGGACTTTAAAAAGTAATGATAATTTACTATTTGTACCACAGTACAAATAGTAAAAAACTAGTTATACTGCATGTGTGTTTAATATCTAAAAGTACTCTCATCTTAAATATACTATTAATATTTCTGTTAGACGTTGTCACAGTCTAATATCTAAAAATATACTGTGAGATGATGCCAAAAATAAATAAATAAAAAGGGTAGCTGTATTTCACTTGTAAATCATCATATTAATATCATGGAGTCCAGTGATTTGAACCTTCTTCTAAAACATGACACTCACTTGCGGAGATGGCGGATGATATACTGCAGGGTCGCCACATTCGGGGCAGGCAGTTCCTTCAACAGTTCCCGCAGCCTATCAACACAGGCCAGCACTTCCTCCTCGGTGTCAGAGCCACGGTCCACCAGCTCAGGGACCTTTGAGTGCTCCACACCTTCTGGTCCGACTTGTAGGCTCTCCTTTGCCAAGCCCATGAGGTCATTGTACAATCTAAAGGACATGATTGGTTCGGGAAGCTGAGGAGAGTAGAAATAGGATTATCAGCAGTCATTATGATACAACACATTGAAGATAACCCTGGCAAGTCTGATCTGGGGTCAAGTCTTGGGCTGCTCCATACCTGTCTCAAATAAAGCTTCAACACATTGCTGATGTCATGTGGAGATGCGTGTGAAAGCTCCACTAACTCCTTGCCATTCTCAAATGCCTGGCATAGTTTCTCCACCCGGGTTTTAACCCCATTGACTCTGTAAATACCCTGAAAATAAAGAAAAAGGATGACAGTCAGAAGAGCTACAGCATCAGGAGACCATAAGAGTGTCACTCCTGTCAGCTAAGAACAGGCAGCTGTTACAGTTTGCAGAGGCTCATCAAAATTTGACAATAGAAGATTGGAAAAACACTGCCTTGTCTAATGAGTCTTGATTTCTGCTGCAATATATGAATGGTAAGGTCAGAATTTGACATCAACAACTTGAAAGCTTGGACCTATCCTGCCTTATATCAATGGTTCAGGGTGGGGGTGGTGTAATGGTGTATGGGATACTTTCTTGGCACACTTTGGGTCCCTTAGTACCAACTGAGCATTGTTTAAATGCCACAGCCTACCGAAGTATTGTTGCTGACCATGGCCATCCCTTTATGACCACAGTGTACCCATCTTCTGATGGCCACTTACAGCAGGATAAAATGCCATGTCACAAAGCTCAGATGATTTCAAACTGGTTTCTTGAACATTAAAATCAGTTCACTGTACTCAAATGGGCTCCACAGTCACCAGATCTCAATCCACTACAGCACCTTTGGGATGTGGTGGAATAGGAGATTCGTATCATGGAAGTGCAACTGGGTGATGCTATCTTGTCAATATGGACCAAAATTCCAGAGGAATGTTTGAAGCACCTTCTTGAATCTATGCCATGAAGAATTAAGGTAGTGCTGAAAGCAAAAGGGGGTCTAACTCAGCATTAGCAGGGTGTACCTAATAAAGTGAGCGGTGAGTGTATAGTATCTTATTAAACTTGGACTGTCCATTGATACTTAATAGCTTGACACTGGGCAGTTGAGGAATTCTTAATAAACAGATGCCAAAAGGAAAAACTGAAAGGATTTATTAGAGCCTGCATGCAAAGCAAACTGTCACGTACTTGACACCATAGTCAAACTCAGATACCAAAGGGCCATGCTGGCTTCAGGTTTTTGTTCTTGTTGTTTTCTGAGTAACCAGCTACTGGGGCTAACTGATCAAACTTTTTTGCCTTAATTGTAAATGATATAACCCTTGTTTATTTTTTTCCTTAACTAACAGCCAAACAATAATCACATGCCGTCACGGACCTTTGCAGAGATCCCTCACAATTCCCCAAACATCTCCAAAAAATTTCATTTCCCATTTGTCTTTAGATGCCCCTACTTATACCACCACACATCTACGTCCATCACCTTAATTTTTAGAGCCCTGCTCTCAATCTCGGAGATGCACTTCACGATGATGAAGGGGATCCCTCCAGGACTGTCTCGTGAGGTTTGTGCAAAGTCCCTTCCAAACAACTGCAACTTCCCCTGTAGTTTCTTGTGTCCACACTGGATAGCCAGGGTTTCCAGACATTTCTTATGGCAGGCAAGGAAGCACTAAACAATGAAAGAGAAAGGTGTGAGTAAACATATGAATCTTCACATCTTTAGGGCTTAAAATGCATTATAAGATGAACCCCACCCAAAAAGAGAGGTACTCTGAGGGGCCAGTTAGACTGGAGACTGACCACCAGGTGGCAATAAGTGAGAAGCTGTTGAGTTTTTTACAAGGTCTTCAACCTCCACTGCCCAACAGCTTGCAACAAGACTTCAAGCTGACCGCCTACACTGTTCTTCACAAACTTCATATGACATCTTGCAGAAATGTCAAAATCGCCTACCTCCTCACATTCGGCTCCTTGGAAATACACGTAGCTGTCACACTCTCTGCACTTGGAAGGCGTACGCAGTTTCCTCAGGCGGTGGGTCTGGGCAGCTTTAGAGAGACCCACGTTACGGAAAGGCCCAGTGGGTATGATATGCTCGGGTTCGATCCCATTTATACCTAGAGAGGATCACAGAGAAAAAAACTCCAGTGCCCATACTTATGAAGTGTCAGGAAAACGGCCCTAACTGGCTCAAAAATCTCAAGAGTGACAAAAATTTGGTCCTCCTCTTAGGAAAAGGAATAAAAGCATTTTATTAATTTTCCTAATTTATGGCAAATACTCCTAACTTCACCAGGTGTTAGAAGAGCTTGTGAGCTGTCTTAACTCTCTAAGAACTGCATGAAGATGACATTTAGGCAGAGATCAACATATACATCCTGGGAAAGATCGAATGTTTTGGACATGCTGGACATTAATGAACTTGTAAAAAGACATTGACTTGACAGAGATAAAATAATATTTGTAACACAGCTTGTATGTCATGTGATTGCTCTCTTTATGGAGAGAAGCCATAGGCTGTCCACCAAAACAAAAGTGTTGATAACATAACATTTTTTGGCCAAAGGGAAAATACAGCTTTGCAATTGTTATGATTTGTGTATAGATCAAGCAACCACTTCTCGAATTTTACACTAAACTTTGACCGTCCTAACTGTGCACGAGGTACATTTGCCCACCACTCCACATGATGTAATGTTAAAGCACGCTGCATTCATGCAAACTGTACAGTGGTGGCCAGCATGTCACCCTGAAGACAGGCAGGGCATGATGGGTGATTGACAGTGAGATGTCACACAGGTACACTGAGCTCTGCATTCAATAAACTCCTAGAACATTCAAATTGCAAGCCTGTGAAGGTTCAAGAAGGCAGGTAGAGACTCCTGGGGCATTGAATAAATAGAGCTTCGCAGAATATAAGAGGGCATCCTGGATAGGGGGGAATGGCAGGGCACAGTGGAAGACAATCAGGAAGACTAGACAAGCCATTGCGTCTTCAGAAACAGTGCAAGAATAGCTGTGGCCAGTTTGAGTAACTTCTTTAATGAGGCGTATCCTATGGGCATAACAGCAGGAAGGGGATTCTTCTGAAAATACGACTGTGGATCATTCATTATGAAATAAACAAGCCTGCTTTCAGCCTTTATTCTTATTAGGCGTGTGTGTCTTGGTCCTCCCATCTTAGTGCTTGTTACAGTACTACTATTCATGATGTTATTGTGAAGCAGCAACGATTGCATGCAACTTATCACAAAAATGTTTTCCTTCTTCGTCTTTTGAGTATTGTTATTATTAATATTACTAGGGGGCTCTGCCTGCTGCTCGTTTCACTCACCAATCCCTCAGGGCGGGTTACTAGGTGCCCGCTATATCACAGCTGAGCCACTCGAAGGGTGTCGGGGCATGCCTCCATTAGAGAAAACAATTTTATTTAAAGAGCTGGTATATAGAAGAGTATGTGGGGTGCGGGAGGAAGACGGTTTGGTCCTTAGTTATTATAGACAGAAAATCAGTTACTTGAGGATTTCACTACAACTCTCTATTTTAAATACCAATGAATAATAAAATGTAGTAAACAGTAAAAGTAAAAAAGTAAAATATAATAAAAAGTAAATAAAAAAAACTTACATTAACACCTCGTCAAAAACAATATTATGAATTACTTTATCCTCTAACTTACATTCAATAAACGTTGCTTTTTCGCCTTTCTGTTCGCATATTGTTCAGGATATTCGTCTCTTTTTCGTTTACTGGACGATTCTCTTTATTCTTGATTTTTATTATATGCACCTCTTTTTTCATTTCTTTTTTTTTCCACATTCATTATCAGCTCTTGGTGCTCTTTTTCTATCTCAAACTAAAATTCGACGTTCTTGGATAGATAATTTGCTTTTCTGCCTTGCCATTATAACCAACTGTGTTGATGGGCAACTTAATAGCACTGAGAGTGTCACAGGGTGGTACGGAGAGAGGATGTGCGCAGTAGAAGTAATGATTGGGCGAGTGGTGGGTAGGGGAATGAATGGTCAAGGCTGAACATTGCAGACATGATAGAAAACGTTTTGAAAATAACATAGGGATTATTCTCTTTGTTGTGAGACCTTTTAGCATCAGTATTAGAAAACTATAAAGCATCATCAAGATTTTCCAGGAAAGTACAAAATGCTTTCATGAGTGCCATCTTACTGCTTGGGGTGCCACAAAATCGTGCTGTTATTCATCCTGAAACTACTTCTCATGTCCTGCTCTGGTTTAGTTCACACTTTTAGTGTGATTCTGAGATGTTTGATAAATATTGGCACAGGACTGCATTTCCATGTGCACCTTGTGTGTCTTATCACCACCATGGAACTGTTTTCAAGATGAGCTGGCCACTACATTAAAGAAACACAGGACTATAAAATTGCACTTCTACTGATAGCTTGAAAATGAATATTTGGCACCTACTCTGTTCAAAAGAGGTTGTGTTCCCATCTTTCTCATCTGCTTCTTCGTTTGATGACATGGTGCCTGTGGAAGATGTTCTAGGCAGCTTTCTAATGTCTCCTGTCAAAAAGAAACACATCACCATTTTGTCACTACAAAGCTAATTCATTTCAAATGGTACTTCTACTGAAATAAATTTGTTATTTCTTATAATGCTATGACATCACAAGGGGGCTGCATTCAATAGCACGCTCTGTTTTAGGGGCTAGTGTAGTAACGCACAGTTAGGCAACAGTGTGATTTTTTTGACTACGTTGGTCAGGTTCAATCTTGACTCCATAGCCACGTGACTGACCTGCTTGACAGATCAAGGCACAAAACTTTCCTTTTGTTGCTGGTACCTGAACTTGTTGATGGGGAATCTAGTCCTCCCATGCTGTCCGTGTCACTGATTGTAGAAGGCCAGGATTTGTGAGATTGGTGACCGCGGCCTGCTACGCAAAAAGCACCAAAAAGAACAAAATCAGGTCATGTTGTTGCAGTGGAGAATGAGCAGTGTTGGCGTCCTCCCTAGACTTACCTCTCCTCTCAGCATGAGTCAAACCAGAGCCCTCACTGTGCTGTGTTGCCTGCTGACCGAGTGCTGCGTCCTCCGTGGCAGATGGTGACTCAGTATTGGTGCCACTCTTGTCTTCAGTGGTAAAACTATCATGGCGGAGCCTTCCTGGCAAGCTGATTAAATGAAAAGTAAATAGCAATTATCACAAAGGGGCTTCCCAAAAGCAAAGGCATACTGGTGTTTGGAGTCTCTGTGTTTATCGCAAAATACACGCTAACACTTGACCAAAGCAAAACATGTTCAAAAAAAAAAAGAACCACTTGCCAGTTTACAGCACCTGGAGCCTTCATTTACAAAACTTTGTGTGGGTTTGAGTGTAGAAATATTTATATGCCAAAAAAAAATAAAAAAATCAGGTTTATAAACCCTGGCCTATACACATTTCTACACAATTTATACTTTATAAATCCTAATCACCTTGTAAATATGCTTATGTGAACGCGCCTTGAACACCGCTCTGAAACTTCCATATATGGAGCATGCTAATCAACTTCATACATATGCAATCACGATGCTGCAAAATTTCATTGGTTGGTAGAGCAGCTTCCCACCTGATGCATTGAGACCACCCCACCTGCATTCAAGAGTATTAGGCCACACTCCACAACCGAGAGCGCAAAATCATGCGTGGTATTATAGTGCCTCTCCGCTGCATTCTGAAAGCCGTCCAAGTGGCACACGTAATCACGTGATTACTGTTACAATCAATAGCACAACCGATATAAAAGACGAAGGGATCAGCCAGCTAGCTTACCAACAAGTCATCGACCATGTACAGCACCATCACGTCTGCCTCAGAATAGATGAATCACCGGTGACCCAGGCCACTAAACCATGAAGTTTGCCAGGCTCATCTTTGCATTACAGATGACTTGTGTGTTAATGGAATGTTGCTGCTCATGGTTAACAAAAGCAGCTTCATTCTCGCTAGGTGGCCTTATTGCAATGTGAGTTCAGTCAAGTGCTCTGATTTTCAACAAATTATCTTTTATGTTGCACTGACACCACACGAAAACTGGAGGTAGCGCCTCATCAGTCAGTTAATAGCTTTGAGTACAGCGGGCAGGCTGGAATGAAGCTTGGCTGAGATATTCCTGTCGGCAAGTATCCTGAGAAGTGACATCAGGTAGCCAATGTAAATTGGCAAAGAATAAAAAAAAGAAAAGTTCTTCAGTGCAAATACGCAGCATCTGAGCCACTTTAAAAGGAACTAAATCAGAATCTGTACATCACATTCATCATTTCTGAGGTGTAATATGTTTGACACATTAATGCACGTTGTAATAGCAGCTTGGTGATATGAATTTTTCCTCTGGACGCTCCGGTTTCCTCCCACAGTCCAAAGACATGCAGGTTAGGTGGATTGGCGTTTCTAAATTGGCCCTAGTGTGTGCTTGGTGTTTGTGTGTGTCCTGCGGTGGGTTGACACCCTGCTCGGAATTGGTTCCTGCCTTGTGCACTGTGTTGGCTGGGATTGGCTCCAGCAGACCCCCGTGACCCTGTGTTTGGATTCAGCGGGTTGGAAAATAGATGGATGGATGAGATGAGTGGCACCCAGTGTCCCATTTTAAATGTGTAGGCTGAGAAGCTGCAGCATTTTTAACCCTGACTCTTAAGAGGTACTAAAGGGCTCAGTCCTAACTTTGCGGCCAAAGAAAGTACATCAGGGTTTTAAAGTGAAGTGACCCCAAGATGGGATTTAAAGCTCACTGGAGTCATTGGAACTGATAGGTGAAGGCTGACTGGTGGGAGGAAGTGGATGAGAAGTGGGCGTTTTAGTATGCTCTTGGAATGTGGGCAAGTAGGTGAGTCATTTTACTTGACACAAGGGCCAAATTCCCAAGTAGGAAGTCACAGAGGAGCAGCAGTGTTATTTTCAGTCATGTTTCTCTTTTACTTTGTGCTCCTTTCAGTGATTTCTTCCTTGTTTTATCATTTTACAAGGAACACGGCCATTATGGTTAGTGTCCTTGACACATCTCTGTCTCAGGAGAGACAACATGTGAACACTACCAAAATCCACCGTAAAGATATTCCAATTGTTTTACCAAATTGGACAGTTTATTCAGGTGATATACTTACTGGCTAGAGGAGGCTGCATAAGGCTCAAAGTCATAATGCACCTCGACTTCCTCTGTCAACTGCAGCTGCTTGACGTAGGCAGCATACTGCTTCCCGGGGTCATACGACTTGCTGTTCTCACACAGGGTCTGGTAGTTTACAGGCAGAGGGGCGGTCACTCCATGCATGTTCTGATAGTAGGAGATGGTAGCCTGCAGTAAAGAGGAAGTGATGTTATCCATAGGGTGACACATTTCATTGACTCTATCTGTCAGCCATTACTTCTCTTCACCTAAGTACAGTTCTACTTGATTTGGTTGTTCATCTGACCCATTCTCCACACGCTCTACATATCTGAGTACTAAATGATTAGCTTAGCACTATGGCTTTGGCCTGTTGCCTCTAAGTATGCATATCATAACTATCATTCTCCAATGTACATGCTGTGTTCAAAAATATTTAGATGTAAAAGTAGTGGTCCAATTTATATTAAAGTGAGCATTCCTAGCCATGCAGATAATTAGGTTTGCGTGTCCTTTAGAATGGCTGCCTTACAGCTCCATGAGATTGGGTTCTACTAGCCTTATTAGTCAAGTCACATCACTATGTGGTGTTTGTGTAGTCTTTGTGTGTTCACGTGGATTTCCTCCCAAAATCTAAAGACACACTAGCTGGGCTCATTGTTGACTATGCTGATAGTTGTATGAGTGAATGTGGTTGTGTCCGTCCAGCATTGGTTCCCAGCTGGGCTCTGGTGCTAGTAGAGTACACTGGGTTAAACAGACTTAGAAGATGGATGCTCACATACATGACTGCTGCAGTCACTACTGCCACTAGAGTGCTGCACATTAAGATTTTCAAAAAATTAAGTTAATTGGATAAGCATTTGTCAGTATTACCCAAGAGTGAGCATGATGGAGATCGATTTATTGGTCTTCATGGAGTCAGATTGACAGTCCCATTTACTGGCATTATGAATATGACAGTTAGATGATGCTTACAGAGGTGGTAGCAAAAAGCCCCTAAAGCCCATTATGAAGCATCTGGAAGGTCCATCATCTGATGGATAGCTGATTATGTAACAGAATTTGTGCATTTTGTACCTTCTGGCTCAAAATGTTTGCAGAGGGGCCTCTGGAAAAATGTTAGTTCAATATTTATTTACACCTTTGTTATCTTCACAAGTAGATCCTGGAGTTTAGTTGGAGTTCAATTTGGAATGCAAATGGGGGAAAAACACAGCTAGATGTCTGCTAAATCTGCTGCCTTGGATTGTTGGAGAATTCCTTGACCAATGGGGTAAAACTGAACTCTGTTTCTGGCCTACACTATCTACAATTGAAAACATCACTAGCTTTGTCATGGCTATGTTAGACTTGAGCAACCCAGCCTGCCGTTGGGTAGTATTGGGTCATTTTAAGTAACCCTGAAGACACATGAAAATGACCGTAGTGCAGACTGGCCAACATTCTCATATGGTATGTCACTAGGACTATGTGGGCAACGATGTCACACAATACTAGGTCATCCCCATTAGCTTGTTAGAGTGAGTTTGACTGTATGACTGCTGTATATGTCAAAGCGGACCCTGTGTCACTCTGTACACCTTTCATGGCAGGATAGCCTAATATCATTTCCCAATAGGACAATGATCAACAACACATAGATGACCTTTACTTTGAATGTCTAGATGCAAACACTCATCCCTGCCCACACATATCTCAGCACCTGTCCTATACAGAGGCATTCTGCAATTACAATGACCCTGCCTACTCCAAAGTCTCCGAACACTGTTACCTAGAATGAAAAGGATGTGCCATGGGATGCCATTTGGAACCTGTATATCTGCGTACCAAGATGCATGACTGCTTGTGTTGTTTCAACATTAATGTGTATTTCTATTTTTGACAAAAAATGTTGCTCTTCTTCTGGAATAATTTGTTATTCATCGTTTACCAGTTCAGAACATTTATGTTTATGGAAATTTGGACCCCTGCTTCTGGGTACATCTCTGTTAAACCTTAAAAAATGAAAACTATTTCTAAACAATATTTCAAAAATAGAAAATCAGGAATCCAAGCATCCAGATGTGGATGTTGGAAATCCTAAACAGTGAGTGATATACAGTGCCATTCATTGTGCACATGTTTCTGATGTTTAAAAGATGCATCAACTGTATTTATGCCACTGAAGCCCATACTGGTAAGAGAGCAGCTTTTCTGGAGGTCATATAGTGAATCACTAGTAATGTCCTTGTGTTTTCCCATCTGCTCCTTATCTTGTAGGCCACACCATCTAGTAGTTATAAGCCATATCCACGTTACAATGTTTTCATTTAAAAACTTCATTTTAAAATGAAAATGATTTCTGTCCACACTAGCATTTTCCCATTGTTACAATACAAAAGGTACTTTTGTCAACACTAAAATGACCAAAAGTGCGTATGATGTAGTCATCCACCTATATTGGGCATACACACAGCACAGCCATCTTAAACCTGCCATACACTGTGCCATTTTGGCACGATTTTTAAACACCCGATTTGTAGTTGCTGACTTACAGTATTTCCTGCGTCATCCTGACTTTCAGCTTCATCAGTCCTTGTTTCACGTGAAGAATTAGAAGGCTTATGGTGCCCGATTGCACTTTATGATTGGCTTGTCGTACGATCTGAAGAATTTCTGTCTTGTCATATATATTCAGTCAGATGTCTTGTAGTGTGTGCAGTCTCATGAGCTGATTTTCTGAATACGCCATCAAATACCTCAAAAATTAATTCTGCAGCAACCACAGTGAGTTGGCATTGTATACATATAATTTGAGCACCCACATTGTGGCATGTCAATAGAACCAAACGTGCTTGTGCAGTATGAGAACATGTACGACTGGTGACTGTCTTGCAGTGTGAGTAGTCGCTTGACCACAGTTTCTAAAAATCTTAAGAGTTTATGCCTGGCATTACACAAAACTCACAGTCCTTAAAAGACTGTTAACTTTGCTGGCTGTTGGATTTAACGCAAAACTGTAGCGCTTGGTAAATGATTTGCCTTTATGCAGCATTCAAACTGTACAAAATACAATTTAGATGCATACTAGTAAGCAACACAACAAGCACCATAGAAAGCAACTCTTCTATGCCTGCTATGTTGGAATATGTTTTCTTTCTGTGAAAGGTGACCAATCAAGGAATGAGACATTCTAACAAGATGGATCATACAGCCACATAATAAGCAGGAACCAACCTGGGCTCGACTGGAGTCTGTATTTTCAGAAATGTTTATTTTCGCCCATCCACGATGAAACTCTGCTCCACCATTTTCAAAAGTATTTGTTTTCATGGGTTGAAAATTTGAGTTTAGTATTTGCGAAAGTTGAAAACAGAGACAAATATCTGCATTTTTAAACAAAAATGTTGCACTAGTGTGTACATGGCCATTGAAAAAAACTTGATTGCAGGTCAGCTAGAGTTACAGTAGCTGTAAGTCCCGGGGTGTCCACTTCTGGTCCTGGAGGGCCGCAGTGGCTGCAGGTTTTCATTCTACCCCTTTTTCCAGTCAGTGACGTTTTTTTCACTGCTAATTAAGTTCTTTTCCCTTCATTTTAACAGCTCTGTTCTTAAGGCTTCAAGTCCTCTGAATTGTTTCTTTTCTTCATTAAACAGCAGCCAAACAGAAATGAGAGGTAAAGTGAGCCAACAGCTAAATAGGGGCTTCAAACCCCAAACAATTTCACCCCAACCAGTTTCTTAATGAGAAGCCGATTCTTGCTGTTAATTAAACCCGTTATTTAATTCCATGGCTTGTTGCTGCTCTCATTCTGTCACAGCAGACATTTCTAAAACTTGATTTTCTGTTTTTTCTAAGAACCTGTCAAAATGATTTGGGGACCTGAGTAGATCAGCCTTACTGAGACCTTCACCTTTCTTTATTTTCAGATATTGTGTGATGGAGGCTGGTTAGATGGTCGTGTGTCGGCTCATTTTGTGTCTCATTATTGTTTGGTTGCTAATTAATAAAAAGAAACAATTCAAAATTAAGGAAACAGAAGTTAATTAGCAGCAAGAACAGGTGACTAATTAAGATGATGGTTAGAATGAAAACCTTTAGCCACCACGGCCCTCCAGGACAGGAATTGGACACCCCTGCTGTAAGCGCTCATGTGGGAGTGAAACTGGAGTTAGGATTTGGAGGAAGTGGAAGGGTTTATTTTAGGACCCGTCACTCCTATGCCTCTTACTGATTGGAAATGCAACTCATGGCACAAATACTTAAAAAATTTTGACCAGTTCAGTGCTGAAGAGATATGTGGGCTAAGTGCTCCCTGAATCTGTTTGGTCTAACCGTAAATAAAATGAAGATAGAATAAGCCAACAATTGAGCTGATCAGCCTACTAGAAAATGTCCAACTCCTCACCGATCTCATGGTCTGGTCACTCTGCTTGATGATCTCTTGCAGCTGTCTCAGGACATTGACCTTCACATCTTCTAGCTCCTGTTTTTGGGTTTTGGCATCTGCTATGCAAGTGCGGTAAGTTGCTTCTGCCTCCTCAGCCTGTTGGAGAAGCAGCATATTAAAAAAAGAATTAATGCCTGACCGGAGAGGCAGTTTACACCATAGCTTAATATTTTATTTATTATCAATTAAGCCACCTCTCACCTTATTGCGAGCCTCTTCTTCCAGTCTCCTCTTCTTCTCAAGAGATTTACCAGAGTTGGTGTTACTGCCATGCTGGTCCTCTTCAGCCTTGACCGTAACATGCTTGGCCTTGTCGTACTCCTCACAGCGCATCATGAAGATCTGCTTTGCCTTGCGCAAATTTGTCTCGGCATCCATCTGTACACAGACACAAACAATTAGGTTACTCTCTTGACTGGAGAAACAGCTTTGATGAAAATGTTTGGGCTGAGGACTTGTGTGATAAAAAAAATTATATATTGGAAAAATTAGCCTGAAAAACTCCCAGGTCATGACTCTCCAAGAATGAGCCATGTTGGCTTACGGTATATCTATGTGAGCACAAGTGCAACTTCTGTTTGTTTGCTCTTTACGTACACCTTTGCTTTTCAAACCCCAGACTTGGAATCTGACAAACTTCTCACCATATATCATATCATTTTCAATCTTCTCCCCCCCAGGGGACTTAATGAGTGACATGATTGACTACGATGTGATCTATTAACAGAGAAACACATTGCACAGATGATGGTGGTGGTTTGATGGTTAGCACAGTTGCCATTCAATATGTAATTTGGGTTTGATTCCTGCCCATCACATTTAAGGTTTAACAGAAGTTGTGTTTCCTGGCCAAACTGAGGAGCAGATCTCTTAATAGGCTCTGTGCACACGCTAGTGCTGATTTACTTCCAGTGAAATCTCAGGCAGCTCAGTCACTTCCATTGTCCGTACTGCAGTTTTGATTTTTGTTTAGTGGCAAGAATGTCAGAGAAAAAGAAGTTAATGTTTTAGCGTACAGATAACTGAATAACTGAACATTTTTGTGTACCTTTATGTTGAGCTTCCATTAAGTACAAGAAGGAGCTTAGTTTTTAATTATTATTATTATTATTATTTTACATGCTTATATTAACTTGCTCTGTATGTCTAGTAGGAATCGTAGATCGCAAATTTGAAGCCGTTCCTTTTGTCCAATTGACTTCAAATTTTGCATGCATACGTTTTTCCAATGACAATACATATTTCAATTATAATATTTGATACGATTGTGGATATTGATGAAACACACCCCTACACTCGAAAATATAACGTTTGGTGGGTCCTTAAGAAGGAATCGATATGGTATGTTGGCAGGTTGTAAAAATGCCTTGTCCTCCTAAGAGGCCTCTGGGACGATCGACCGTCACTTGCCCCATGTACATGGGAACAAAAATTAATTTATATAATATTCATACAAACCGGACTGAATTAACGATGACGACCAATGCTACGAAAACGGATTATGTGAAAGGAAAGTGAAATGAAACTGTCACACAACGAAAGAGACGCCTAAAGAAAAAGAAGCAAAAGCTTCAAGAGAAGCTAGCTAGCGAAAGTGAAAACATGCAAAGGCGATACAATTTCCAACAAAGTATAGTTACGGCACTGCAGAACGCAGAATGTTACCACTCATCCTCTCATGGGCGTCTACAGTGCACAAGATGCAAAGAAGTACTGTAGACTAAGCTGTAGTGTACTTAGGCTCAAAGCTCTTCACAGAGGGCCAGGCATATGTACGTTTGAGTAGAGTACGATCCTTCGATAGATTACGGATACAAGAAATGGACTGCTCTAAACTCACAGGAAAGAAACCCTGCAACAACGAGGCTTTACAAGAAATGGATCGAATGAGACAACTCCAGCCATAATTACAGAATACGCAATAACAACATCAGTTGAAGACACAAACAAAACAAATTCACATAGTACTCTCGGATCACACTCTAAAACGTAACGTCCACTAGATTGGCTGAGCCTATCTTTTTATAAAAAAATAATAAAACAATGCATTTTTTCAAATACTTAAACTCAAATTTAGTTAATTTCAAATTTTATAGCTAATTTATATAGGAAAATACATTAGTAATACTAATTTCTTAAACTAAAAACTGTTAAATAAAAAATAAATAAAAATTTTTTTTTAAAAAACATGCTTATATTTAACATGTACTAAAAATGAGAAAATCGTTTTTTTTTCCAGGGACGTCACAAAGTTGATTTATTCATATACAAACTGTATTGTACGTGTTTCAATATTTTATTGTGACTAAAAATAAAAGCCTGGGGTGCTCATAATATATATGCAATTTATATATTATAGATATGAAATATATTATGAGCGCCCCATGCTTTTATTCTTAGTCACAATACTAAATATGTTAAATAAAAGCATGTTTTTTTAAAAAAAAAATTTTATTTATTTTTTTATATTTTTCCTTTCGATGTGGAAATCTAATCTAAATGGATCATCACTATCCGGAGAGACAGCTTTGCGGTAAGATCCCAAACCTGTGGATTTTCTGAGGGTCTGAGATAGGGCAGCGACTGTCGAAGAAGGGAGAGGTCCCTGCATTGTTTGAGTGGAACAATTTCTCTATTCCACTTTCAAGACTGGGGGTTTAGGAGAGGAGAAAACGACCGAAAGAGGATGACAAACTGGGCGAGGAGGAGGATGCTGAAATCCTCAAGGACCACAACTACGCTTCAGCTCTGGGTCCAGCAGTTGCCAACCTTGCGCTTGACGAAAACATGTCTTTCAGATAGGAGACCCCCAGGTGACGAAACAAACTGAGGACCTTACAATGAAGCAGCAGTTTGGCATTCAACATTTATGTGGCCCAGACAGAGACATTCAGTTTTACACAACCTAAGCTGTCTAGCAGACTCATGTCATTATGTATTGTAGCATCGGCTCCGAGTGCCACAATGGATAAATTCTTTGCTCTTTACATGGCTCTTTGAGGTAGCTCGCTATTCTTAATAGAATTTCTTGCCTTTTTGCTGCACTAGTTGGAAAAAGCACGTGTGACTGTGCAGAGCAGCTGTTTTTATCGGTGCTCCTGCTATTGATGGTGTAATGCCCGCTCGTTCTTTTGGTGCTCATTACTGGCTGATGTAACTTGTCCAGCGCCGTTGCAGTATTAAGCTTACATAAAAATGGACATAGCAGCACTAGAAAAATCCAGAGAATAGCTACTAGGCTGATTCCAGGGCTACAGGGGTTGAATTATAAGGAAAGATTAAAAGAGCTGAGTCTTTACAGTTTAAGCAAAAGAAGATTAAGAGGTGACATGATTGAAGTGTTTAAAATTAAGAAGGGAATTAGTACAGTGGATCGAGACTGCTATTTTAAAATGAGTTCATCAAGAGCATGGGGACACAGTTGGAAACTTGTTAAGGGTAAATTTCGCACAAACATTAGGACGTTTTTCTTTACACAATGAACAATAGACACTTGGAATAAGCTACCAAGTAGTGTGGTAGACAGGGGACTTTCAAAACTTGACCTGATGTTATTTTGGAAGAAGTAAGCAGAGAGGACTGGCGAGCTTTGTTGGGCTGAATGGCCTGTTCTTATCTAGATTGTTCTGATGTTCTAATTTACATACATATTCACCTGTCCCTGAATAAAGTTTAATGCCTAATTATTGAAATCCTTTTTTTTAAAAGAAGCCTAATGTAATCACATATTTGTCAATGGAAGTTCCCAGTACACCCAAGTTGGTAATACACCCAGATCTTACCTTCGTAATTGTGGATATAGCTTGAAACTTACAGTTTGAGGCCCTTCTCTTTTTAATCTCCTAACATTTGCCACAATGTTTAAATATTGTGACTTACATCATTTACCATAAGTCTGAGCACGTCTTGAAGTGATCGGGTGAAAAACGCCACACCGAATCCGTTTTGATGCCAGCACCAGAAGTTCAGCAGCTGGCTGACATGGAATCCGGAAGAAAACGTGCATACAGCCCATTGCAGATCATTAAGTGAAGACAGCTCATCATGACCCATGTGCTCTCTCACCAGTTTCCTCTGAGCCCGATGCCACTGCTCCTTGATCTCTTTCCGCTTCTTCTCATGTTCCAGTCTGCGCTGCATCAGTGGCTGCACAAAATCGGCAAATGAAATGCATGGGTCACATTGAAAACCAGTGCATACTGCAGAAAGCAGCAATATGGTTCTATTTCTTTATTTTTTGGTACATACCTGAATGAACGTCTGGCTCTGCAGAGTGGTGGCAGCCTGGATTAACCCGCAGCTCTGCTCCATGTCCTGCTCCAAGGCTTGCTCATAAATGGACAGGAAGGGCATGTAGGGCTGACAGGGGGAGAACATGTGGAGAATTTTATGTTTAGTCCAAAAGGCCATCAGAAACAGGGTGTGACATCTACAGTATATCCAGTAGCACAAGTGGCAACTGCCCCTTCATCACCATTTTCTTCTAAGATCATTTCCCTGTAGGGAAGTCACCTGTATTCACAAACTGTCTGCCACCTCTTTGGTGACAAAATTCTCATTTTAAATGCTTTTCAATTTTTAGTTTAAAGTTCAGCTGTGGTTTTACAGATGGCTTTTCCTTTGTGAAATGACTGAACTTTACATAATTTGCATTTCATTTCTAATACTGTAGAGTGGTTCCCATTTTACAACAAAGAAATGTAATCTCAGGTGGAAGGTGGCAGTGAGCCTATGAGCAGTTTCAATTTCTGTTGCTTTATATGGATTTGGAAAGCAGACATCTGCTGTGGTGACTTTGCTCCTCATGCACACAGTAAAGAGACAAATGGCACTGAAAGACAGGGGTGTCACAAGAACCCATACGTCAGTAGCAATTTAGTACTAAAATTCAGAAATTGTAGAGATATTCACCTTTTTACTGAATCAGTAGTACAGAGTAAAAGTTGGCACTGCACTCATATCTGACTGCACGTTGAGGAAATTATTTGGGAACTCCTGCCAACCCGTTTGGAAAATTGACGTATGAAAATGACTGACAGTAGTGACGCTGCAGCGCCACAAAAAAGTCACACTTCTCGAAAAGACAAACAGCAGAATTATGGATCACTGAAAGCATCTGTAGCAGGGAGAAGGTGGGCTGACAAAGACGGCTGCAGGGGTCTGTATTGCAAGAAATCACCCAAGTAGTGGTATTCAGTATGTTATAAAGATGATTAAAAAGTTGATTTAAATTCGATACCTACTGAAGCAGCATATTGGAGTCAAAGCCTAAAAGCACAACTGTCTCATCATATTATGGACCTGACTGAATCTCTGCCACCAAACAGTAAAAGTTACTAATGACTTCTACTCACTCAAAACCCCACCGTCGAATGTTCTCTTTCTACCACATACACTATATACACTTTAAAAATTATTTGGTAATCAGTCTGAGGTGCTTCATTCTGTTTCATCCAGGTGCTGATCTATTGCATAATCTGCATTTTTTTAAATTTTCTCCATGAAAAGCGCATAATGCTAAATGTTCATTTTTTCAGTGCCAATGTTCAATGCCAAGTGTTCTTTGTTCACCTGAGTAACAATATGCAGGATGTAGGAGGAGAAAGGGCATCCTGGCTGGGAAAGAAGATGGTTTCATACCCAGACGGGAGGCCAGAGTGGAACATCAGATGGGTTGGCCAGCGGGATGGAAAAATAACTTTGTGCCCAACCAGTATATAATAAGTGGATAGACAAGCAGGAGAAAAGAGTTGGGACCTGTTCCATCCCCCATTCAGCAGGTGGCAGTGGTCTTTGTATGGCAACCCAGTCGGGACATGTGCAGGGGAGCATGGGAGATGGAGTCCAGAAGTAAAGCCCTGTCATGTGGTCAGGGGAGGACCTCCCTACTTTCTTTATGACCCGGAAGTGCTTCCAGGGAGACATGGCATAGCATCAAGGAGTCAGAGTTGGGAGGCTGCAGGCAACTCCCAATGGAGGATGGAAGGAGGAAGAAAAATATATGTTTGTGTATTGCGCATGTGGTATTGGAAAGGTGATTGCAGAGAAGTTCTTTGTTTAAATAAATATCATTTATTTTATCATAGTAACATGCTGGGTATTACTGTGTCCTGGGGTTGGGGCTCAGTGGTTGTCCCCTTGTGGTCACCAGGTGGACAATTTGTTTGCCACTTTCAATGAGAAGTGAAGCAAAATGACAGCTTTTATTGGCTAATCAGTTAGTGACTCACAGAAATGGTGATACCTGACCCACTACAAAAAAGGCAGCACTATAACCAAAACAAAAATGGCGCCATGGTTTAATTAAAACATGAAAGCTAAAAAAATGACTTTTTCAATTCTCAATCTTAGATAAGGGAAAGTTCTTCGTTCTGGTTCTCAATGTTACCAAACACCCAAAACAATTTTTGAAATTAGTAAAAAAAAAAAAAAAATTACTTCCACATAAAGACGTTTTTCAATCTTTTAAAATCACAACACAACCCACCTTTAGAATTTAACAACTCACTAGCCTGTGTTGAATAAAGTGGTCTCAGGGTGTTCTGCTACTTTGGGTTCTCTAGCTGGTGAAGGTGACAAAGTTAAATTCTTTCGGCTGAATTCCACTTCACACTTTTTTCAAACTTGCAGTTTTAAGGTGATGCAGAGCAACATTTTTGCAAGTGTGAAAGTTTAACTGACACGATTGTTGTCATTGTATCCCTGGGCCAATAGTTGCCATCTCAAAGGCATGTGGTTAAGATGACATTGTGACGCAATGACTTGTCACACCCCAATTTCAGGGAAACCAAAAGAAAGCCACACTGAAGAAAACACATGCAGAAAATACGGGTGTGTCCTGTCAACATTTTACAGCCATGAAGAAATTTGAACTTCCAGCAAAGCAGTTAAGAAAACCGACATGAGGGGAGACAGCACTAATTTTCCATCCATCCATCCATTTTCCAACTCGCTGAATCCAAACACAGGGTCACGGGGGTCTGCTGGAGCCAATCCCAGCTAACACAGGGCAGGAACCAATCCCGGACAGGGTGCCAGCCCACCACAGGACACACACAAACACACCAAGCACCCACTAGGGCCAATTTAGAATCGCCAATCCACCTAACCTGCATGTCTTTGGACTGTGGGAGGAAACCCACGCAGACACGGGGAGAACATGCAAACTCCACGCTGGGAGGACCCAGGAAGTGAACCTAGGTCTCCTAACTGCGAGGCAGCAGCGCTACCACTGCGCCAACGTGCCGCCCAGCACTAATTTTGTTCCTCTAAATTTTTTTTTTTACATGGATGATGCATCTGAAAACAGCAATCAGTCGGCTGTGACGACTTGTGCTACCTGTCATGTGACTCTTGCCGGCACATGAATCAGTGGGCCTAAGGGTGTTTGACTACATTTACCAATGCAGGGGGCTCTGAGTCATTGTTTGAAGTTAACTGTCCAAAAAAAAGACACTGATAAGTCAGATTTTACACAAATGACAGGGTATTTTTTTTCCTCTTATGCTTCAAGTGTTTCTGTTTACTCTTTAATTATCCTATAACGTTTTTTCTCATTATTGAGCTCATAAGAATTTTCTTGTGAACACTTTGATATCACTTCAGTATTTTTTTGTCCAGTGCTTCCTGACTCACCGGTACTAGAAAATTCCCACATATGATATACTGCTTGACTTGTCTTGATTTCTAGTTATGCAAGACATCAAGCTTTTTGATTCTCCCGCCCACCCCTATATTTGGCCGTCTAAACCCAAAATCCCCATTTTTAGTCCATTTGTGAACAATATTTTGTGCACCCTTATGATAAAGACAAGATCAAAAGGTGCCTTCAGCAAAAACCACCAGAAGGACTTGAAGTTGTACATGTCACATAATAATAATTATAATTCTTTGCATTTATATAGCGCTTTTCTCACTACTCAAAGCGCTCACATCTCCTGACCCTCTAAATGGCACCCAAGGGGTCAAAGTTACTCCTTTGTACAAAACCTCAAAAAATGAGGACTGATAATATAGGCCCATGGAGTGTCATTTTATGCAATTTCAAGGCTGCTTGATTCTTTAGTGGTGGTCCTAGCCCTCTCAGAGACACTCCCAGAAGGTTAAAAATGACAAATTTCAAACATAAGCATGTGGGGTTTCATTTTAGACTCATGAATGTGAAGTTATTTTTGATTTTTGATCCTTTTCTAGGGGTTTGGCCTTTTACAGACCTCTATCAGAGACTGAAAACTGATCAATTTCTATTACAATCGATGTCTGTAGTAGGTGGGTTATTGTACCGTGTTAGCCATTATGGATGCAATGAGAATATTTAGACTTTTAACATTTCAATTGAATCACACATTTTAGTATTTCAAGTGACAGAGCTATTCTTCTTTATTATGTACTTTTACCTCATGACGTTAATCATCACAATTCATACGAACACCCCAAATAAAGGCGGCTTACGCTAATTCTGACTTTTTAAGATGTTACAGGGCTTTTGGTCTTTTCATTCTCACCTTACGTGCTAATCATAGCAAGTACAAATTGAAATTAGACTAAACAACAGAATAAAAAACTAAAGATAACTAAAATAACAAAATTACATAAATAACATTCAAAAATGGACAACTTAGAAAAAAAGAAAAGACACAAAGTCCAAAAAGACAATAAAACAAAAACAAGGGACACGATCCTTTTGCAACCAGGGCCCTAAAGTTTTCTCTCTGCGTTACTGAATATAAACTCAAACCAGCGTCTACTTATGTAGTTTACTATGCCAAGTCCCCAGACTCCACACCTGAAGTTCAAACATCAGTATTTTAGGCAACCACAAGTGACCTGACCAGCCTAAAGTAATGGGCTGAAGCTAGAAGAAAGTCGCACTGGTAAAACAGAGTGGAAGAGCTCATATCAGATGAGTTTAAGTCTGTCAGTATATCGCTGTTAGTGAACCTGTGCCTCAAATCTTACTGGAGCAGCCCCATAAACCATGGAAGAGCAGCATCAATCAGTTTATTGATGGTACCAAACAAGAGGGGATGACATCGGCCAGGATTTAACAGCCATTTGAGAGACTTTCATGTTTGGACTTTGAATGAAATCCGCCTTTAGCAGTGCCTTTAAAGAGTAACATTACAGTCAGCTTGTGTTGATTGCTTAATTTTATTTTACTGAATTTATGTCTCCTATGCTATTCTATTTGTAGATTTTTATTATGAAATAATAATATTAATAATATTCTTTATCTACATATTTTCTGGGAAAGTCCCATTGCTACTGCCTATATCAGGCCCAGGCCGAAACATTGGTCAGTTTTCTGTGGTGTGTATACGTACGTGTACATGCTTTATGGGAATGTGTTTGTGTTATGGAATTTCCTCACTATGTGACAAGTACTTAAAACAACTGCTTTCTGGAGTTCTCTGTATTTGTGTTGGTTTATATGTAATGTCTATAGGCTATTGTGTAATGTATGTGGGATGACACCAGTGGCGGGTATAACAATGGGCATAATGGTCACCTTGTCCATTCACCATGAGTGGAGTACATCCTCTGTCAGTTCTGTGTACTTCTGCATTTTATTTATGTGTGGGTTTTGCAAGTTGTATGTGTTTGGTATGATAATGTCAAAAATACATGTAGTTTTATGTATTTATGAGGGGGCGGAACGGTGGTGCAGTGGGTAGCGCTGCTGCCTTTCAGTTAGGAGACCTGGGTTCGCTTCCCGGGTCCTCCCTACGTGGAGTTTGCGTGTTCTCCCCGCATCTGCGTGGGTTTCCTCCGGGTACTCCAGTTTCCTCCCACAATCCAAAGACATGTAGGTTAGGTGCATTGGCAATTCTAAATTGTCCCTAGTGGGTGTGTGCCCTGCGGTGGACTGGCGCCCTGCCCAGGGTTTGTTCCCTGCCTTGCGCCCTGTGTTGGCTGGGATTGGCTCCAGCAGACCCCCATGACCCAGTAGTTAGGATATAATGGATGGATGTATTTATGAATTTATTGTTTGTGATCAAATTTGTATTGAAATACAAAATAAACACTTTAAAGGGGAACACAAGCCATTCTGACAGAAATTAAAATAAAGTAAAACTTCATACTTGGTGAACACCCCAACCCCCCCCCAGCTAGCAACAACCAACAACAACAACAATTTATTTCTTGTATAGCCCAAAATCACACAAGGAATGCCTCAATGGGCTTTAATAGGCCTGTTTTTTGACAACACTCCTCCAAGTCTTGACTCCCTAAGAAGACAAGGACCCCCCCCACCAAAAAAAACTTTTGGAAGGAAAAGAAATGAAAGAAATCTTGGGAAACATAATTGAGAGAGACAGCCCCTAGGAGCCTATGAGGAACAGCACAGCACTGACCCCATTATGGAGAAGAAGAGTTAAATATTAGGGTTGTGGCCGGGACCTGGTGCATCGATGCTCAACCAGCTGTAGTGTATCCATCTGTCTATCTATATGAGAGCCAGATGCCCCATTGATCCTCACTGCTGACAACTCCAAAAAGATCAAATTAAGAAAGGAAGACTTTCAGACAGAAAACAAAAACGAATCAGGTGATTTCCAGCAAAAATAAAAGGCAATTTTGGAAGCGATCATCTCTAATGCAAATAGAAAAGCGCTATATAAATGTAAAGAATTATTATTATTATTAAATACCTCCTGCTGGATAATAGAGAAGTGAAGTAAGGAAAAATCTAGAAGTAGGAAAAGTACAGCAGCAAGGGAATGCTAATAGAGAATATTAAAGTAAGAAAATTAGGCACCCCGCACCAAAAACTAAACACAGACAGACAGTCTCAAAACATATGCATAAATGTACCTGGGGCATTCAGGAAGCAAAAGTGACAATTTGGGTCAGATGACAATCCCCAAGCATATTGTTTATTAACATATAATCGGTGGACAACTTTAAGTTGAGTTTGTTGATGATTGGGATTCCTTCATATTGTTTATTAACATATAATCGGTGGACAACTTTAAGTTGAGTTTGTTGATGATTGGGATTCCTTCAAACCAATAACTAATTGAAGGAATATACACTCACTGGCCACTTTATTAGGTACACCATGCTAGTACCAGGTTGGACCCACTTTTGTCTTCAGAACTGCCTTCTTTCTGGCATAGATTCAACAAGATGAAGTGGCATCTGTTTATTAATAATTCCTCAACTGCCCAGTGTCAAGCTATTGAATATCAATGGACAGTCCAATTTTAATAAGATACTATACACTCACCAGTCACCTTATTAGGTACACCTTGCTAGTACTGGGTTGCACCCCCTTTTGCCTTCAGCACTGCCTTAATTCTTCATGGCATAGATACAAGATGTACTTCAAACATTCCTTGGTAAGTTTGGTCCATATTGACATGATAGCATCACAGAGTTGCTGCAGATTTGTCAGCTACACATCCATGATGCGAATCTCCCATTCCACCACATCCCAAAGGTGATTTATTGGATTGACATCTGGCAATTGTGGAGGCCATTTAAATACAGTGAAACCAGTTTGAGATGATTTGAGCATTGTGACATGGCACGTTATCCTGCTGGAAGTAACCATCAGAAGATGGATACTCTGTGGTCAAAAAGGGATGAACATGGTCAGCAACAATACTTAGGTAGGCTGTGACATTTAAACGATGCTCAGTTAGTACTAAGGGACCCAAAGTGTGCCAAGAAAATATCTCTCACATCATTACACCAACACCACCAGCCTGAACCATTGATACAAAGCAGGATGGATCCATGCTTTCATGTTGTTGATGCCAAATTCTGACCGTACCACCCAAATGTCGCAGCAGAAATTGAGACTTCTCAGACCAGGCAAAATTTTTCCAATCTTCTGTTGTCCAATTTTGGTGAGACCATGTGAACTGTAGCCTCAGTTGCCTGTTCTTAGCTGACAGGAGTTGCACCCAATGTGGTCTCCTGATGCTGAGACCCATCTGCTTCAAGATTGAATGTGTTTTGCATTCAGAGATACTCTTCTGCTCACCTTGGTTGTAACGAGTGGTTATTTGAGTTACTGTTGTATTTCTATCAGCTCAAACCAGTCCGGCCATTCTCCTCTGACTTCTGGAATCAACAAGGCATTTTCGCCCAGAACACTGACACTCACTGGATATTTTCCCTTTTCCGGACCATTCTCTGTATACCGTAGAGATGGTTATGTGTGAAAATCCAAGTAGATCAGCAGTCTCTGAAATACTCAGATCAGTCTATCTGGCACCAACAACCATGCTATGTTCAAAGTCACTTAAATCACCTTTCTTCCCCATTCTGATGCTTGGTTTGAACTTCAGCAGGTTGTCTACCATTGTTATGTGTGGTCTGTTATGGAAGATGGTCTTTTCCGTCAGTATACTTCTGTCCTAGTATAATTTATATGTGTCATTTCTGTACTACTAATCTGGGGTGTATGTGTTGACTAGCTTATGTTGTAGCACAAGTTCTTGTTGTCTACTGTTCGCTGTCTGATTGTGTATGAGGCTGTTGTCTGTGTCTGTAGTTTACAAGCAGAGGTGATGTGTTGGATTGTTTTTTGTTCCTTGTTACAGTATCTCAGAAAGCAGAATCTCAGAAGGCACAACATATTGAACATTACGGTGGAAAAGCTACAACAGCGGAAGACCATGTCGGGTTCCATTCCTGTTAGCCAAAACAAAAAGCTGAGGCTCCAGTGGACAAAGGCTCACCAAAATTGTACAGCTGAAGACTGTAAAAACGTAGCCTGGTCTGACGAATCTCAACTTCTGCTGAGGCACACAGATGGTAGTCTCAGAATTGGCACCAACAGCACCAATCCATGTACCCAACCTGCCTTGTGCCAACAGTCCAGGTTGGTAATGATGGTGTAATGGTGTGTGGAATGTTTTTTTAACATACTTTGGGCCTGTTAATACCAATCAATCATCACTTGAATGCCATGGATTATTTTAGTATTGTTGCTAATCATGTGTATTATGGCCAAAATTTACCCATCTTCTAATGGCTATGTCCAGCATAATAATGAATGGTGTCACAAAGAGAAAGTCATCTCAAACTGGTTGGATGAACAAGACAATGAGTTCAGTGTTCTACAATGGCCTTCCAGTCATCAGATCTGAATCCAATACAACACCTTTGGGAGGTGGCAGAACAGGAGATTCACAGAAAGAATGTGCAGCTGACAAATCTGCAGAAACTGGATGATGCAATCATGTCAACATTGACTAGAATTTCAAAAGAATGTTTCCAACATCTTGTAGAGTCCATGCCATGAAGAACTGAGGCTGTTTTGAAAACAAAATGGAGCCCCATTACCCAGTATTAGTGTATTGTTACTAAAAATTTGCTTAGTAAGTATATACATTATAGTGTAGATAATAAACCAAAAAGGGAACAAATCCATGGCTCAGACAACATTGAAATCCGCCATATAAAAAGGTACTGTCACCTCCCCCTATAACCAGAAGCATAGGGTCCAACTCTTCACTAACACAGATGTTCCCGTAAAAGCTCTGGCCTGACCTGTGCCCTGTTTGCATTTAAAGATGGCATTGCGTCAGATGACTCAAGCTGAACAAGATGAAATGAGCGAGAGAGTGATGACTGTCGTTACGAGGGAAAAAAGCAAGTTGTTTCTGCTCACTAGGGAACATGAACAAGAACAGCGTTCTTTGACTTATTGGGAGACAGGGTGACCTGGTGAGGATGACATCAGGGTGAGGTGGCAGTCTGAGTTAATTAAAGATTGTACTGCATGTAAACAAATAACATTCATAAAAAAATACAGTCTTACCTCATTTGTTAACATTGGTCTGCAACCATGGTAGAGCTTCTGCAGTCCTTTGGCCAATTCCACCTCTGAAAAAATTCCAGACATGTTATAACACTGCAGCTAAAAGAGAAACCGCACACGTGGGGAGGGGGGGGAGCTCCTACCAAAAAGACATAGCGATTTCAACAGCGCGCAGCCTCTTCCTGTTTGCTGTCAAAACCTGAAGCTATCATCTGGCTTCCTCTTTCCAGACAGCAGATGGCATGTGGGCTGGCTGGCTGCCTGATCATAGCCTTGATATTAATGCTTAGCATCTAAACCAGGGTTCTAGTGATGTATTTTGGGTCACCCAGAAGTTGCTTTATGTCATTAGAGGGTGTTGCTTTATGCGTGAAGGTAGATGGCTCTTCCCAAGATACCTTGACAGTCAGATTTGCTGTTGGACTGATGGAGAGCTCTACTGACAACAGTCTAAAAAGCTCAATTGTCTGGATCCACACCCAGAATTATTTCTAACCTCATGCTGGTCTTTGGGGGTGTATGCACGAGGGACAAAGTACCCACCTAAAGCTGTGCGCTTTTCCACGTAGTATAGGATGTCCTTCATGTATTTGGAGATGACCTTGGCATACTGCAGAGCTGAGTCCACTCCTCCTTCACCACGCTGCAAAAGAATGTCCACTTCCTCGGAACTGGAGAAACCTGAAGCGCAGAGAGTCACCTTTATATCAGCCACATGTCCTTTTCAGCAAGAATTACATACAGAATGTCTACAACTGCCATAAATAAATGAGAATAACATAACATGACCATCTCAAAATGACTCAAACCAATTCAAAGTTGTGAGGATTGGAGGTAAGGGAGGATAAAGCCCCAAATAGGACACAGGCCCATCACAGGGCTCTCTAACACTCACATCCACTGGGCCAGTGTGGAACCAACAATTAAACTAACACGTACCTCATTAGGCATGTGTGGTGGTGGGATCCCAGGCAAACTCAATTAAATCATCCAAACTCCCCCAGAAGATGATAGTGTTTGAGAACAACGAGGCAGCAACCTTGACCACAGCACCATCATGCTGCCCAGAAATATGAGCACCTTGGGGCAGCTCGTGTGTCGCATTATAAATAGGTGCTTCAGCATTATTCAGCGTAAACAGCAGAAGATTCCTAAGTCTCACTGGAAACCATTCAAGGCATTTAAACTTAAATACATGAACATTGATGAGTGAAAACAGACAAGACAAAAATCCAGCATCACTCAAATAGGAGACACCAAAATGTGTGGTCTTGGGAACTGAAAGAAGCCAAAGAAGGCAACCTTCACTTGAACATTCATAAAAGCCTATGTTAACCTTATAAATAAGTCCAGTTATGTCTTCTGGTAACAGGCTGAGTCTCTGCATCCATAAACTGAAATACCTTCCTCTGCGACTTGGCCAGAACCAAGTGGGTGAGCTTCTAGTCCGCCTTGAAAGATGAAAGGTCTTAAGGTGTGGCCCAGCCCAGAGAAAGTATGGTGTCTTGTGTGAGTGGAGAGCCACTAAGGGGCAGTACGTTTACATTTATTTGCTTAACAGACACTTTTATCCAAAGCACCTTACATAACTGAGTAAACATCAGCCTGGGGGTCTGTTTGGGAATAAGTGTTATAGTACAAAATTGACAATGACAAGTGAAAATCTCAGAGCACAACATAAGTAAGTTACAATTCTTAAGTTACAAAAAATGTAACGGCTAATATCAAACAGAAGTTCACCAAACAAAAGGGTCTTCAAACACATTGAGGGAGTCAGAATATTAAATGGAGGTGGGCAGCTAGCTCACTCCACCAGCTAGGGGCTACAAACGAAAAGAGTCTGGATTGAGATTTGATGCCATTAAGACGTGGCATTATCAGATGCTGTTCATCAGCAGACCAGAGTGGTCGAGAAGGAGCATAAAACCTCGTAAATGTCTTCATATATAAAAGTGCTGACCCACTGAATACTCTGAAGGCAAGCATCAAGGTTTAATACATGCTGCTACAGGGAGCCAATATAATGATCTGAAAAGAGGAATGACATATGCCCACCTAGGCTGGTGGAACACGAGATGTGCTGCTGCATTTTGAATCATCTTACAGTGGCTTGGTGAGACATGTCAGGACACCTGAAGCTGAGAGGCTGCACTAGTCCAGACGAAACAAGACCAAAGCCTATTCCAGGAGTTGTGCCGCATACACTGTCGCATACTGTACACACTGTGTGATCTTGCGGATGTTGTATAGAATTAATCTGTAAGACTAAGAGAACACTGCAACTGGTCCTCACTAACCACCACAAATATGCTACAGACTTGGTAGGTGTTAGCAATAATGACCTGAGCTAAACAGAGATGGGGTGCTGTTCAGACAGGTGAGCTGGGATAAGAAGAAGGTCCATCTTTGCCAGGTTGAGGTGGAAATGGTGCTCCTTCATCCAAGTTGTAATATCAGTGAGACATGCAGAGAGACTAGCTGATACTAGGTGGACCACTTGAGGGAATGACAAGTATATCTGCTTATATTGACATAGCACTGATAAGAGATACCCTGGGACAGGATGAAAGGGCCTAGAGAGAAGGTGTGTGTAGAAAGAAGAGCAGAGGGCCCAGCACAGATCCTTATATATCCTGCCACTGTCTAGCCCTTATATATGTGGCGAGCCGGACAGTGGCAGGATTTGCTCTGTAGGAATGTGCATGGTATAAGGTGCTGCATCACAAAGGGCCACAAAGAGGCAGTGCTAGCTGTAATTCTGTTGTTGACCCAATGAAGTCACCCATTAAATGGTAAATGACCACTTTCCACTTGGAAGGAGCAGCTCTGGGGAAAGAGGAAATCAGCTCAGTATGTAGCTTGTATAAAGTCCAGTGTGGCATTTCTCAAGACGGGGCAGACTGGCATTTATTGTTCCGTTAGTGTGTCCTTCTATCTCATTTATGTCTTAAAAGACTTTATGTTGCATATTTTACTTGTTCACTCTCCTCAGTGCACTGAAACAAGGTGGAATCATTGCCACGTGTCAAATGGAAAAAAAAACAAAGCATTTTATTCTTCGACTGGAACTATAAAAAATAAGCCATCTCTCAAGTGTAGCAAGTGAAGACAAGAAAATGTGACCTCAGTACCCTCACTCATGGCTATCTGGGTTGGTACAAGTCAAACGCCAGGGTCCCAATTTCATTCTTGCAACAAGCCCCAAAAAATTGGCAGCTGTCAGACAGTACTATCTCTAACCTGGCAGGCTGAGGAGGTGGACTGTGACCCACAAAGTTTTCTCCCCACTTCTGTCAAATAGAGTGACTGTGGTCATTAAAAGATCCCTGGGCATCCTTTGTAAACAGTAGGATGTATCCCAATGTCCTGGCTAAATTGTCCAACACGGCCTGGTCATTCTGGCCCCCTAATCATCCCCTGTCTCTGATTGGCTATCTCTCTCACCCCTTCACCACCTAACAGCTAATGTGTAGTGAGTGTACTGGCGCAAAATGGCTGCTGTCACATCATCCACGTGGGTGCTACACATTAGTGGTTGTTGAAGCGACTCCCTACTCACTGTGAAAACCACTTTTACTAGCTTAAAAAGTGCTACATAAATGTAATGAATTATTATGGAATTACAAGCAATCAGTTAAGCAGCCAGTGCTCCATTGTAGAATAAATACGCCAACTGTAATAACACTGTGACTTATCCATCATGCAGCAAGACACAAAATAAATAAATAGTAATGTAGTGGAATGAAGCACAACTGAGTGCCCCAAAATTATAACACTGATGGAAGAATGGACCGCTGCGGCAGACTCCCAAATTCAAAGCCCAGACCAACTACTACCTGGAGTAGCATCTTCATGTTCTCCCCATGTCAGAGTGGATTTACCTTTTCTCTGTTATCTTGAAGATGTACACCTAAATTAGGCATTATGATGATGAGCTCTTCTGCTTCATTGATCTGGCTTTCTGGGTTTGAATCAGTTTGGATTTTACATGTTCTCCTTGTGCATCTGTAGGCCTCCCCCCAGGAACTCCGTTTTTTGCCTCCAGTATCTTTCAAAGATATGCAGATTAGGAGAACTGGTGGTTCAAAAACATCACTGTGTGAGCATGAGTGTGTGTGTGAGTGAGTGGCGGCAGCAATGGACTGGCACCCTGGGTAGGGCTGGTTGATGCCTTTGTGTCCTGCATCTCATCAATGCTATACAGCAATATCACGTCAAGTTTTAAAGGTCCCTAAAGTACTACTTAGACATTTATTCCATGTTTGTTGTCCTCTGTGTGAAGAAATCTTCTAACAATGGTGTGAAATTTGCACCGAACACATTTCCACCTGTGTCCCCTTGTTTCTGTTGAAGAACTTATTTTAAAATAGAAGCTGGAATCCACTGGACTAATTCCCTTCATAATTTTCAACATTTCAATCATGACACCTTTTAATCTCTGTTTGCTTAAACTGAAAGGGTTCTTTGCTCCTTCCAGTTTTTCCTCACAGCTCACACCTCTCAGTCCTAACCAGCCTACTCCAGGGTTTCTTGAACTTTTTTTTTGTTGCCGCTCAGTCTTGCTCTTCTTAGTATCTCTGAGACTTATTTCTTGACAATAGTCAGAATGGGGGGGGGGGGGGGGGGGGGGGGGGGGGGGGGGGGGGGGGGGGGTTTGGGGGGTGTCCCCCTTGGAGAAACACTGCCATTTGTCATAGCACTGAAGGTTGTCCCCCCTGGGGGCATCGTCACCAATCAGGGGTGGATTAAGGAAGTACGTGAGCACAATGTCGATTATTTTACCAACATGTGGCGATCCACCACGGCGCACTTCCACAAACCATTTACTGTACATAAGAAACTCTGGCCTGTCGTTCTCCTCAAGATTTTCTCTGGGGCTCCTTTGTCTTTTTTGTAATATGGAGACTAAAACTGCACATAGCACTGCAGGTGCTGTCTCATCAGTGTGTTATAAACCTTAAACATAACTCCCCTTGACTTGTACTCCATACATCAGGGGTGCTACATAACCTGACCGCCTGTTATAATGGCTTCTTTACACTAACTGGATATAGATAGTGAAGAGTTTACCACTTCTCATAAAGTGTATATTTAAGTCTGAAACCTCTCACTGTGTATTCAAATATTGCATTTTTACTTTCTATGTATAAATACTTTACATTTACTTATTAAATTTCATTGGCCAAGTCTCAGTTCTGCCCAGGGACATCTGCAATCATTTGGCTCATTCTGTGTTATCTGCTGTTCCACCTGTTTTGGTATCATCTGCAAACTTGGCCAGCTTGTTATTTATATTCTTATCTAGATTGCTAATGTGTATAAAAATGTGGCCCAGCAACGAGTGCTCAAGGACACCATTTTTAACACTGCCCAATTCTAAAAAAGGTTCCTCTCAACATCATGAAACCATTTGCTTCCTGTGTTACGCCAATTCTGTTCCCATCTACACACAGCGCCCTGAATTCCCACTTGTTTTAGTTTGATCCCTAAGGCCGCTCATATGGGACCTTATTCAAAAAGCTTTCCAAAAATCCAAATAAGTAATTATTTCTCTGCGCCTTGTGATGGACAGCTGGGATGCAGACCAGGGGATGGAGCTTATACACGGCAATACCTCCCCAGGGACAACAGAAGGAAGGCAGCCCTCCTGGCTTGTTGTGGTACAACGGGTTGGAGCATGGACGCTCAACACTCTCCAGGGTTCGTGGCTACCAGCAGGGGGTGCAAGGGTGAATTGCTGAGCCTCCTTAGCAGAACTGCAGCCACACCCCGGCAGAGCTACCAGAAGAAGATCACCGGACACCTGGAGGACTTCCGGGCGCCCTATTAATGGAGCCTCTTCCACTCCAATCAAGGAGCCAGAGTCGAAAGGAAGAGAACGAAGCTTGAGGGAGGAGTGGAGGTGGATGGAAGAGAGAGGAAGAGACAGAGAGAAGGCAAAGAAAGTGCTTTTACCTGGTTTACTGTGCTTTTGTAATGTGCTGCTGAGGGGAACGATTTGGGAAGCGATTCCCCGTCTAAATGAACATGTGTGTTGCTGAACTTGTGCCTGCTGCATCGGGTGTTGAGGAGTTGGTGTGCTCTCTGGTGTTCACAGCCTCTGTGTTCTTATTGGTTCCCCATAGTATTCGAGCATATCAGCGAAACATAATCTTCCAGTATTAACCCATGCTGACTGTTCACTGATAAACCTGTTATTGTTATGTAATGCTTGATCTTTAACCTAATAATTGCTTCCATCAATTTATCCGCGATGCTGCCTACTGGCCTTTAGTTACTTTTTTTTAGGTGCGTTTGCATATAATTTGAAAAGCACCTACTGCTATTGCCATGTCTAGATGTCCGTCTGCACGAAACAACTCGGCTCGCAGTGAACTGAGTTTGTTCAGAATCAGATTCAGGATCAAAATTTGCTTTTCTGACCCTAATGGGTAAATAGGAATTTGTCTTGGCAGCATCGGTGCAACATAGAACAACACAAAATACAAAAGTTAAATATAAAATATGATGCTGCAGACAAGGGCAATACAAAATATAAAGAGATAAAATATGATTTAAAAAGTCCAGGCAGTCCAGTGTGCAGGTATCCATCGATGCCCGAGCAGACCCTCAGACCTAATTAGTCAGAATAACCGCACATGTAAAGAGCTATTTAGGTGAAGTGTTGTTTAAGCTTTCACTGCATGAAGGCAGGTCTTTGGTATCGGTGATGCCGTTAGTGAGTCGGATCAGTAATGATCTTTATGACTATCTTCTTTACCCTGGACTCATACGGGACTTAAATGTGCATTCAGTTACAGCTTATGGTATTTTCACAAGTTCTCACAATGCGCTGTAGATTGACTTTACAGAGGCAGTAGCCCACCAGACAGTTATAGATGATGTCAGAATGGACCTGATGTTGGTTGAGTAGAACTGGGGTCGGGGGATTGAATTTCCTTATGTCATGCATGGGTGCCTGATGATCACCCTTCCAGACTCAGAGAAAGCATGTAATACCTCATGGGGCAACAGCCAGCGCTAACAATACCATCTTCTTTCTCCTCCGTAGCTCTGAGAAATCACGTAGAGCGGACACTTAAGACATGCCCACAGGTCAGCACAATTCATACCTATTCCAGTCGGGACGACATAAATTCAAGGATTCCCAGAAGATGGCATCTTAATCTGAGGACTGCAGTGCCGTATGACGGAGTTCCTGCTTAAGAGAGTCAATACCTCTCAGATGCCACAGAGACTAGGAAGGCAGCTGCTATGCCTTATTTCTGTTGTGCCACTGCACGCCCATTTTTGTTCAGTTATTTGATTTCTGCAGTAAATGGGATGGCAGGGTTGGCACCACAACTTTTGTTTAGTTCTCCTCTCTCTTTTACACTTCACACTTAGCTAACACAAAAATAATATTCTCTGATGGGCTTTCTGAATAACACAGTTGCAAGAAACCCAAATTTCTGTGTTGTCCCAACAGCTGAGCCATTTATAGGAAGTGATAGGTAAGCAGGTAGCAGTTTCCTGAAATCTATGATCATCTCCTGAGTTTTCTGAATGTTAACGTCCAAATTATCATGGCTGCACCATACTCTGTTACACCTCTCGTTTCTATATGGACTCATCATTGTTTGAGATGAGGCCTATTAGTGTGATGTTATACTGACAGACGAATCAAACTTGGCACATTTATTCCTACAAGGAAATTTGTCAGGATGGTTCAGTTTTTGTTGACATATCCGAGCTTACATATGAGCTGTACATATTTTTGAAACTGCAAAATCTCCCATTGAGAATGACACTGAATTTTAAGTCTAGTCCATTTACTTATAAAGCACAAAGCACAATTAAAACAACAGAAGTTGACCAAAGTGCTGTACCACTTCCATTAATACAGAAATTCATCCATCCATCCATTTTCCAACCCGCTGAATCCGAACACAGGGTCACGGGGGTCTGCTGGAGCCAATCTCAGCCAACACAGGGCATAAGGCAGGAACCAATCCCGGGCACAGTGCCAACACAGAAATACATATATAGATAAAAATAAATACATCAAAACAGAATAAATAAATAGCATAAGTAATAGTCTCAATAAAATACGAAGTCTAAAAAGCTAAGGCAGACTGCTCCAAAGCTTAGGGGGCAGCTACTGCAAAAGCACCCCCCCAAACCCCCCCCCCCCCAAAAAATCAGTCTAGATTTCAGCACGGCCAATAACTTCAGGTCACTGGACCTCAGTGAGCGTGAAGGAGAATAAAGGTGTAAGAGATCAGTAAAATAAACGAGGGTTAAACTGTTCAAGGACTTAACAACAAACAGTAAAACTTTAAATGGCCTGTCCAGGGTTTGCTCCTGCCTTGAAACCTACGCTAGCTGGGATAGGCTCCAGTAACCCACCCACAACCCTAGTCTGGATTAAGCGGATTAGAAAATGAAATTAAACAATTGTATGTACACTATTAATACACGGAATAACATTCTGTTGTTACTGTTATGTTTTTAATACTGTTACAAAAATACGTAATAAACAAAATCGTGATACAACTCAGAAAAAGTGTTCATCTCCCAGCCTACAGAAAAGATGTAAACATATGCTCACATTTATGATACCAGATTGTGTAGTTATAGCACACTACCAACAAGGACTTCGCATAAAGGGATCATTTCCTTGCAGATCACCTAATGTGGTCTACCTAATTCTCTGTAGGAAATGTCCCAACAGTGAACTCATTCTGTGTAACAGAAACTGGACAAACACTCCGCCAAAGAATGAATCTGCACAGGTTCCACATTAAGCATGGCAATAGGGATGGTCCTGTAGGAGCTCACTTCAGCAGCGATGGTCTCTATGAGAAGGACTTTAAAGTCACAGTGCTTATGAGCAACTTCAAGACACAGTAGGAGAGAATGGAATGGGAAGTTGAACTGATGCTAAAATGTAACACACTACAACATGGTTTAAATAGAGCCAAGACTTTTATAACCAGACTAGTCATTTAGCCCGTTACAATAACGGGCGCTAGAACAGTAGTGCATAAACATTAGTAGGAACAGTCTATATTAAATGGCAAGGGACTTTGACCTCATTCTTTTTGTTGGTCGTATTTTTTCTTCTTTCAGCCTTTCTTTTGTTGATGTTTACTTGCTGAGCTGACCGTTCTTCGTGGGCTGCCGCCGTGTATTGTGTGTCTTTAATTTTCTGTGACAGTAATACTGTCTTGTACGGCTCTATTCAATAAGGGCGCGCACAAAAAGGCGAGCTTCAAAAGGGCGACCTCAATTGAGCGCGACGAATAAAGGCGTTCGTAGATAATGTAATTCAAATGGCTCTGGAATATGTGAAGAGCAACAAAGGTGCAGATCTTTATTTACACGCGCCTTTATTCGCTGCGCCCAATTGAGGTCGCCCTTTTGAGGCTCGCCTTTTTGTGCGCGCCCTTATTGAAGGATACCGTCTTGTACGTCCGCTGGCTTGTACGTCCGTAATATACCTTTAATTTTCTCTGGCGGTAATACAGGCGTGCGCGTCGGTAATATGCCTTTAATCTCCTCTGACAGTAATACTGGCTTGTATGTGGCTGTAATATGCGTCGTCACTGTATTGTGTACCTTTAATTTCCTCTCGCAGTAATACTGGGTTGTATTTCCGTAAAACGCCTCTAACTTTCTCTGACAGTAATATCGCGCATAGCACCGTGCCCCACGCATGCGCACTTCACCAGAAGACACCCACACATGGACACCTGGACGCACATAGGGATTTTATATATATAGATATGACGACTATTTACATCTCTCTGACTGATCCAGACGATTTAATTACAAATCCACATTGTAAGGAAAACTTAGCAAAAACTTCAAGAGACTTTGTTGGACAATCATCTTATCAAAAAATCTTGAGTATACATTGTTCTCCTCTCATGCTAAATAAATCTTGGGCTGGAGTGGCCTGTTAATTTTTGTCAATGAAGATGGCCGACTTTAGGGTTTTCCAATGCTGTCTCTGTCGTAGTGTCTATATAAACACTGGGAGCTCCAGTTTCAGTATTACATCTTGCTGAAGAAGGGGACTGAGCTGCCTCTAAAGCAGGGGCCCCCAACTGGTCCTGCAGGGCCCTAGTGGCTACAAGTTTTCATTCTCAAGTCTTTTCACAATTAGTGACCTGTTTTTGCTGCTAATTAACTTTTTTTTTAATTAATTTTACTTGATTTGTTTTTTCAGATTTGTTCCCCTGAATTTCTTCATCGTTCCTCTGAGTTTCTTTATTTCATTCCTTAAATGGCACCCAAAGAGAATCCAGGGCCTCAAACTCCAACCAATTTCACTCCAACCAGTTGCTTAATTAGGCATTGATTCTTGTTGTTAATTAAACCCGTTATTTAATACCATGGCTTGTTGCTGCTCTCATATTGCAATAGAATTCATCTCTGAAATTGTTGGTTTTCTCTTTTCTAAGAGCGCTGTTAAAATATTTTGGAGATCTGAGCAGATCAGAATTCATGAGACCGTCACTTTTCTTTATTTTCAGATACTGTGTAATGGTCACAGTTTGCTGCTCATGATTTGGTTCATTTTATATCTCACTATTGTTTGGCTGCTAATTAAGCAAAATGCAACAATTATGGGGTCTGAGTCTTCAAGAACAAGTCCATTACAATGAATTCAAAAGAAGTTAATTAGTAACAAAAACAGGTCACTAATTAAGAAAAGGGTTCGAATGAAAACCTACAGCCACTGGGGCCCTCCAGACCGGAGTTGGGAACCCTTACTCTAAAGCTTGCATAATGTAATCTGTTCAGTGGCTAACACAACAACAACATTTATTTATATAAAACAGTACAACACCATACTACCACATGAAGTGACTAGAAATTGTTAAAATGCTCCAACTTTCAAACCAGCTAGTCAAGTCTACAAATGCTCCTGAATGTTACATCATGTGTGCTGTTTTTTAACTTTTCTGTATAATGGTGTAACTTCTAGTGGATTCGAATCCATATCCCCCAGGAAGAGATGGTAGGGGTGGCGAGGAAAAGGAATGTCTGAGCATCTTTGCTAGGCCCCAAAAAGAAAATGGATGGGTGGATAGAGTTATGATTCTCCCAGAATCTCATTTCAATGTAAGACCATGGTGATTTTTTTTTATGACAGACGGTTGTCCCATCAGGTGTCATTCACAGGCGTAACTGTGAATCCAAAACAGTCTGACAAATATGCAAAGATCGCCTGCAGGTATGTCTGAGTATTGGGCATTCTCAAACGAGAACACTTGCTAAGTCAGCCACCTGATGACATAATTCACAGTTCTGATCGTATCCTGGATGTACTTTGGATAATCTTATTTGTGCGGTGCACACTTACAATTAACAAAATTACATTTTGGCTGGAACAAACTAACAAGAGTTGTACTTTCAAAGCGGCCGAGCTCTGTTCGTCTCAGTTTTGAGGGCCTGCTCTCACCTTGGGCCATTCCCACCATTACCTTAGATGTTCTACGGGTGTACCCAATGAAATTAGATGGTAATCTGAAGATGCTGCTAATACTGTATCTTCAGTATTATGAGAGGGTGTAGATATTGAAGGAAAACTATGAAAGGTAAGCATGTTACCTTTTAAGAACATTTCCATCTTGCACATGGTAAGCATAGGGTGTTACTCAAAGATCCCACATAGCTGCGATAGTTCAGGGAGATTAAAACACATTATCAAAACCAAGGCCTATAAAATTGTGTTACATTAATTAAACACTGTGTAGGCTAACAGTGGTTGGAGTTTTCAGCTGAAATATTAAAAACTAAAGATCCTCATCCCAAAATTAAAACAATTACATTGTCCATCTTCCACAATGTGAAACAAAGCAACTTTTTTTAACCTCAGAAAACAAAAACTGTAGCCCTTTCTCCAAGAACAATGACAAGTAGCCACTCAAAATTAAAGAAACTGAAGTTGCTACTTCTTCATAAGCTTTTCCCACTTTTATGTGGGGTTGCTGTATTGGACCAGCCTCCTCCATTCTCATCTGTTGTACACTTCCTTTCTCTCTTAGATTCCCCTTCGCACAGTCCATCCAAGTTGTCTTTGTTCAGCGTCTTCTCCTCCTTCCCACACCTTAATATCTATAATTCTTCTCCCCACACTGTTTACCTCTCTTCTCATTACATGTCCATACCACTTTAATCTTTCCTGAATTTTCTTAAGAGATTGTGCCAACTTTAATTGTACTGCTAATTCTCTCATTCCTGATCTTACCAAGCTTTGCTATTCTGTACATCCATCTCAACATCTTCATGTCTAAGGCATTCACGTTTCTTTTTGTGCACCTTTTTAACCGTCCAGAATTCTAATACATACAACAATGCCGGTCTCACTGCTGTTTCACCCTGTACTCCTGTGCTGATTTTTCTCCTGACACCTTTTCCCAATTTTTCCAACCTGATTGCATTCTATTGTTTATTTCTAGATCTAGCTCTCTATCCTCTGTTGTTGTTGATCCAAGATATTGGGCCTTTTCCACCCTTTGAAGCCTTCCTTCCTTGAGGTTAACTTCTCCATTTTGTTCTTGTCCCTGAAATCTTAGATATTCTGTTGATTTTCTACTAATCTTAAGGTATCTATCTTCCATAACTCTTGTCCACTATTCTAGCTTCGTTTTAACGGTATTCTTAGTGGTGCCACATGTTGTGATGTCATTTCCAAATACCTTCCTGACCCTAAAGGTCATTATCCCTAAATCACATCAAACTTGAATTCAGCATCTGTCTGATGGAAGATGTTACAAAGTAAAACAACCTGAATCTCTGTGGTTTTCAAATAAGGCCAAGATAGAACTCAGTGGTCACTTTTTGGGAGATGTGACAGCATTTCATAAAAAGCATAAAAAATAGGCCTTCAAGGATGAAGAAGTACAAGCTGACATTACACCAGTTCAGGCTGACGCTCCAATACCTTACAACATTGGTTAAGCAGGAATTTGGTGGGACCCAACTGGAACTGCAAGACCAAAGCAGAAGGCGGCAATAAAAAGGGTTAAAAACGGAAGCTTTTGTAGGACTAGTCTCACAGAAGGGGCAGTTCTATAAGTAAGAATACTGCCATCAACTTCCTGGCATGGTGACATATCGGTTAATGCTGGTGCCTCACAGTTCCAGTGTTGTGGGTGGGAATCCTACACTGGGGTACTTTCAAAAGTATTGATAATGCAGATCCAGCAGAATTCTTTCAGCTTAACAGTTAGCAACATACTTGAGGATGCCAGTAGAAATTAAGGGGTAGTGCATTTAGGACTGAAGCCAGCAAGCAGTTCTGCACTCAAACAGTTGTAGGGGTCTTGAACAAACTATCAAGACATGTAGTTGAAGCAGAAACCTTGACAACCTTTAAGAAGAATCCAAATGAGACATTGGGACGGCTCAGCTATTAATTAAATAAATGTGTCTAATGGACTGAATGGTTATTTCAACTTTGTTATGTTCTGTGTGAATCTGCAAGCTCTCCTTGTCTCTGGATGCTCTAGTTTTCATCCCATATCCAAAAGACATGCATTTTAAGTTAACTGATTGCCATAAATAGGCCCCATCTACTGTAGGACCGAGGCTCCAGCTCTCCCATGACCCTACCCTTAATAAGCAGGTTGAGAAAATTAATGGATGGATGGATACTATATGTTTAGGGAGTGACCCTTAAAATTAACAAATGCCAGATCCAGGACTGGTTTCTTTCTAATGCCTCCCACACTGAATTGGATTACATGGGTTTCATTATGCTATGTTATTGTCTTGAACTAAAGTCCTCTGAGGACCCACCATGGTATCAAGACACAGTTTCCCATCTCTAAACCAAAACTCCTGTAGCTCCACCTCTCAATTCCAAAGCTGTTGTGGCCTTCCTCCAAAAGAACATGTAGACTGTTACAGTCACTTACCGTATTCTTGTAGTTCGCTTCTGGAGGGCATGTCAAATCCAGGACCAGATAGGCCACTGTAAAGATTCTCCATGGACTGTGAAGAAAAAGGAAACACAAGTGAGGAGATGGACACAATTCATAGACACACACACACACACACTGAGAGCATCAGTTCAATTTCTCAAGTCTACTGTGCAAGCTGTTTTTCTGTGCAGAGAGCAGACCTCAGTGGGCAGCATGTGCTCTGCTGCTCTTACTGATATGAGATGAGCTGCCAGCTTCTTCACTGAAAATCTAGCTTCCAATTCCAATGAAGCAGCGACATCAAATGCATGACACCTTCATCTGCCTCCTTCAGTGATGCTGTAGCTCATTCATTCCTGCGTTTTCTACAAGCGCAGCAGGGGTGCTCAAATTCTATGTGTTTTCCGAGTATTTAAGCCTAAAGATCCTCCCTCACTCTGTCACAGAGAGAAAGCTCAGAAACTGAGTGGAGAAACGTCATCTTTGAACGCTTTGACCCATCTGTAGCTTGCACCTTGGCTGTCAAATAAGTGGGTCAAAGATCTGCTGCGTTCAAACGTGTAACACTTGTGGTGAAAGGCACGAGATCAAGTGAAGACTAATTGATATGTTGCTCTCTCCTCCACTGCGCTGGTTTGCCACTTCCAGAGCTGGTGCCAAACACCTGATACTCTACATGTGATGTTGACTGTTATGAAAGTCACTATATTAAAGTGACAATGGTTGAGTGCCAAAGCAGCTCCTTATGCTCTAAGTGTTTCATACGTCTTGTTGTGAAGTTTGATGTGAAAGGCACTACATAAAATGGAGAATAATGAATAGGTCAGCCCCTCTAATTCCTAGATGCCAAGAGAGTTTGACATTGCCATTGCTGATGCTGAACACCACATATGCTACCCTTGTAATGTACCTTGTGACAGTGGTTGTTATGGAAGGCACTATATGAAACGGAGCATGTTTAATATATAAGCCCACCACTTCCTAAGTGGAAGGAGGGTTGGCACTTCCAGAGCGGGTGCCAAACACCTCACACTTAATGAACTGAATGTGCCTTGTTATATTGCTTAATGTGAAAGGCACTATACAAAAGGGGAATTATAGGTCAGCCCCTACTAATTAACAGTTTGACGCCACCATAGCTGATACCACACTCTACCTTTGCAAAGCTCCCCATATAAAATGAAGAGTGACTAAAAGGTGACCACCACACACATACTCTCTCTACACTGTCAAAGTTCCCACCAATGGAGTGCTTACTACAAAAGGCGATATATAAAATGGAGAATGACTAATACAGCAGTCACTCACTGATGCTGAGATTCACAATTTTACCTATGTAACACATCCTGTGACGACTGCTGCTGCTGTGAAAGGCACTATATAAAATGAAGTATGAAGATACATTAGTCATCAGTTTTCCAAGTGGCAGGACAAAGAGTTTATCACTAATCATCATGCAGTTGTGCTTCCTGTGCAAGGCACTATATAAAATGATAAAATGTCAGTCTCCCCTGCTTTCCAAGTATTGGATCTAATTCTGAACAGCCCAAGAAAGACCTTTGCAATGGCACCAAATATGAAAGGTGCCATATAAAATGAAACCTGATTGATCAACTAGCAATGCCCAGCTTTCCAATGCCCCACTTACCCGGCTCTTCTCCGTCAGAGGCAAGGAGAGGAGAGTGCTATTGTCCACTTCACCCATGAGCAGCTCAGAAACACTAGGAGAAGACAAGACACAAGATTGAATTCATGGAGCTTTCCACGCTCGACTTCGCACCAATGCCGTGGTCCCATTGAGCACAGAAGGTGGCCGAACGATGAGCATCTGTAGTGATGGCCTTCCAAACTTCCCTCGGCTCCCAGTTTCATGCCATTTTCTACAAGGTCTTTTCTTTAAAACCATCTCCTGCAGTCAACTCATTAGCCAGGCCACACAACAGCTTATCACTGACTTCCACAAAGCCAACGACCAGTTCTCCCTAAACTGAGTACCTTCTGCTTTCTCCCAAGATGCTGCCATCCTTGAACTGTATGCCTCCTCTGAGATTATCCCAAAAAGAAAATAAGCCCCTTGAGTGTACCTGCTGCATCGGGCCATACATCCCTCTGGCTTCAGCCATGTGTCTGCAGGGTCACCATTAAACACTCTGAATGTGTTGGTCATCTCACTCTCGCTTGTCTGCGTCTGACACCTGGCTTCCTGCTGCAAATAAGGAAGCAGGTTCTCTATTGTCAAAGCCTCATGTTCTGTCGTGTGAGCCAATAATCTCAGCATCATCTGACTTCTCTGTTTTTGGCAACAGGGTGCTGTCGATTAAAACTGACTAAGCCGTGGCAGTCGCCTCTGGGGTTTTATGAATTGGGCGAGGCACTGTTTCACTTTTTAACATTTTTTATTTTTTTAACCTCTGATTAATATAAACTACCATCTTTTTGCTTTCAAACTTTCTGAATTCAATTCAGTGTTTATAGTATAAAGAGTGACACTGGGTGCAGCTAGGAGCCAATCCTATAGAGGGCACCAGTACCCTCAGCTCAGAGTGATTAATTAACCCAACCCACACATTTTAGGGAATGAAGAGGAAATCAAACTATTGAAAGAAAGCCCGTACAGGGAGAATGAGAGCAGATTTAAAGAGAAAGCCCATGTAGATATACAGGTGCTGGTCATAAAATTAGAATATCATGACAAAGTTGATTTATTTCAGTAATTCCATTCAAAAAGTGAAACTTGTATATTAGATTCATTCATTACACACAGACTGATGTATTTCAAATGTTTATTTCTTTTAATGTTGATGATTATAACTGACAACTAATGAAAGTCCCAAATTCAGTATCTCGGAAAATTAGAATATCAATTAAGACCAATGCAAAAAAAGGATTTTTAGAAATGTTGGCCAACTGAAAGGTATGAACATGAAAAGTATGAGCATGTACAGCACTCAATATTTAGTTGGGGCTCCTTTGGCCTGGATTACTGCAGCAATGCGGCGTGGCATGGAGTCAATTAGTCTGTGGCACTGCTCAGGTGTTATGAGAACCCATGTTGCTCTGATAGTGGCCTTCAGCTCTTCTGAATTGTTGGATCTGGCGTATTGCATCTTCCTCACAATACCCCATAGATTTTCTATGGGGTTAAGGTCAGGCGAGTTTGCTGGCCAATCAAGAACAGGGATACCATGGTCCTTAAACCAGGTACTGGTAGCTTTGGCACTGTGTGCAGGTGCCAGGTCCTGTTGGAAAATGAAATCTGCATCTCCATAAAGTTCGTCAGCAGCAGGAAGCATGAAGTGCTCTAAAACTTCCTGGTAGACGGCTGCATTGACCTTGGACCTCAGAAAACACAATGGACCAACACCAGCAGATGACATGGCACCCCAAACCATCACTGACTGTGGAAACTTTACACTGGACCTCACGCAACGTGGATTCTGTGCCTCTCCTCTCTTCCTCCAGACTCTGGAACCTTGATTTCCAAAGGAAATGCAAAATTTACTTTCATCAGAAAACAACAGTCCAGTCCTTTTTGTCTTTAGCCCAGGCGAGACGCTTCTGACGCTGTCTCTTATTCAAGAGTGGCTTGACACAAGGAATGCGACAGCTGAAACCCATGTCTTGCATACGTCTGTGCGTGGTGGTTCTTGAAGCACTGACTCCAGCTGCAGTCCACTCTTTGTGAATCTTCCCACATTTTTGAATGGGTTTTGTTTCACAATCCTCTCCAGGGTGCGGTTATCCCTATTGTTTGTACACTTTTTTCTACCACATCTTGTCCTTCCCTTCGCCTCTTTATTAATGTGCTTGGACACAGAGCTGTGAACAGCCAGCCTCTTTAGCAATGACCTTTTGTGTCTTGCCCTCCTTGTGCAAGGTATCAATGGTCGTCTTTTGGACAACTGTCAAGTCAGCAGTCTTCCCCATGATTGTGTAGCCTACAGAACTAGACTGAGAGACCATTTAAAGGCTTTTGCAGGTGTTTTGAGTTAATTAGCTGATTAGAGTGTGGCACCAGGTGTCTTCAATATTCAACCTTTTCACAATATTCTAGTTTTCCGAGATACTGAATTTGGGACTTTCATTAGTTGTCAGTTATAATCATCAACATTAAAAGAAATAAACATTTGAAATACATCAGTCTGTGTGTAATGAATGAATCTAATATACAAGTTTCACTTTTTGAATGGAATTACTGAAATAAATCAATATTCTAATTTTATGACCAGCACCTGTAGAAAAATGTGAGCAGATATTGACAGAAAGCATATGTTGAATGAGGGAGAACATGATCAGATGTAAAGAAAAAGCCCATGTTTATACAGGAAGAATGTAACCAGATATTGAGAAAAAGTGTATGTGGATATAGGAAGATCCTGACCAAATATTGTGAGAAAGCCCATGTGGGCATAGGTAGAACATGACCAGATATTAAATGAAAGCATTTGTAGATACAGGGAGATAGAAACCAAATATAAAGAAAAGCACATGTGGATGCAGAGAGAATGTGACCAGATTTTGAGGGAAAACTCATATGGATGGATATATGGATAACATGACCAGATATTGAGAGAAATCATATGTGGATACAGGGAAAACGAGACCGAATTTTGAGAGATGGCCTACGCGGATACTAGGAGAACGTAACCAGATATTGAGCAAAAGCCCTTGTAAATACAGCAAGAAAGTGACCAGAGTTTGAGAGAAGGTCCATATGGATATATGAAGAACAAAACTAGATTTTGAGAGAAAGCCAATGTGGATACAGGGAGAACATGACCAGATATTGAGAGAAAGCCCAATTAGATATAGACAGGACCTGACCAGATATTGAGAGAAAGCCCATGTTGTAAAACTCCATGCAGAGAAAGAGATCAGGCTGGGACTGACGCCAGTATGACAGAGCAGTTAGGCAGCAGTTCTAATCACAATGCCATCTTTTCACATTGCTCAGGATGATCAATTTTATTAGGAATCAAAGCACTCCCACACATTACTGGAGAGCACACAGCATCAGCCTTATGACTCACTTGCTGCTGAATGCCACAGCGATGGTCTCAACTGCCTTCTCAAAGTCTTTCTTGTCGGCTTCAATGTTTGCCTCATAATGGAAACCTGAAAGAAGAAAACAAGAGTTTTGGCCAGTGGCTGCAACATATAAAGACAAAGAAAACATGGAAAAGAGAAGGTGAAGAAAGGAGACTAATGAGAGAAGATGGACAGGATGGGAGGGAGGGAGAACCTGAATCTGACCACAGGACAAAGAAACAGGGCAGCTGGAGCCAGTTCCACAAGGCAGGAAAGATCATTAAATGGGGTGCCAATCCATCACAGGGTGAAGACAAACACACACAGGCCAATATAGCATCGCCAATCCACCTGTCCTGCACGTCTTTGAACTGTGGCAGGAAATTGGAGCACATGGAGGAAGACCACATAGACACAGGGAAAACATGCAGCCTCCATGCAAGGTGGACCCAGAACATGAACCCCAGCCTTTTTGTTCTGAGGCAGTGAAGCTACAACTGCACCACCGTGCCACCCCCATATACTGTATATCAAAAAGGCCCAAAATACAAAATACAAAAATGAAGCCCATAAAAGCACTTTAAGCATAGAAGAGGCACATGATAAACTATATATATATATATATATATATATATATATATATATATATATATATATATATATATATATATATATATATATATATATATATATATATATCACTAGCTGTGCTACCCATCTAAGACAGGTTGAAATCTAAACAATCAGCATTAACTTTGTACTGCACCATCTATTGGATTGTATTTTGCAATGCTTGTCGTAAACATACATTGCCATTTGTCATTCCAAAGGATGGTGGCTCACAAACATTTACAGTAATAAAAGTGCATTTCTACAAATGTTTGTGATGGATCATCTGTTGTAATGGAAGATGAAACGCATATGTCTCTGTTATATGCCATCTGATATGGGATTCGTAAAAGCAGTGTTAATGTTTGTGATGTGCCATCTGTTGGAATGGCAAATGCAATGCATTTCAATACTAAAAATGTTTGTAATGCTCCATTTTTTTGAATGACAGAGACATAACAACTGGACAGATACACAGACAAACACAAAAGTCCTCTTTTACGGTGGATTACTATTGCTATTATTATTATTATTGTTTTATAAAAGCTTTATTGAAATAATATATTCATTAAATATACTGCTGCATGTCTCAGGTTATGAAAGGATGGTCCACAGCTCAGACCCGAGTGGTCTGTCACTAGGGGACAGTAGTTCGGTAGGGTTTATTTAGTGACCCATTGTTGGGCATTGCATGACTCTGCACAACTAGGTGTGTGTATGAATGTACCCTGCGATGGCCTGGTGTCGTTCTGCAGTGGGTTGCTGCCTGGCTGATGGTGGTTCCCCGACTGTGGAAATGGATGACTGGATTGATGGATGCATTGTATCCCCCATGCCCTTAGATGGCAGCAGAAAACTGTAGATGCTGCATATTTGATTTCTTTTTAAGTAGGATATGCCCCTCCGCTGACTTACACTGCTACACACTATGACAGCACAAAAAAGAACTCCAGAGGTGACATCCCTTGAGCGACAAGCCAAACACAGGAGGAGCTTCAGTGACAAATAACAACGAGAGGTAAAGCTGAATGTAGATGCATAACAGCAGGCCAACATTATGGCACGCAGATATGATGATACAGAATGCAAGAACAACGACAGAGAAATTTTTGCCATCAAATGAGGAGATCATCAAATACTCACAACTTCCACCCATATGCAAACACTGCTTTTATACTGTCATGCATGTGCATCTGAGGATCACTTTACCCGTTCTAATCAGGTATGCAATACCACTCCAGGATGAGGGGGGTGCTGTCGCTAACTGCATTGTCTCTTCCCTCTGCAGCTCAGAGAAGAAGATGACCCAGCAGGATGACTGACCACCCCTTGTTGCTACAAAGGCCCCGCCCCTCCCACTCTGGAGCATATAAAAAGGCCGTTCTCAGAAGGAGGGTGTCACTTGTGACCCGAGCCTTTGACATGACGGAGCTCCCCAGTCAGACTCACTGAAACAGAGCCAGATTGCCTATACCATTGATGTCTGCTAAAGTGACCCCGAGCGCCTGTTTATTCTTTTAAATTACCGGGTTGGCACCCCAACTATTTTCGGGACCCTGCAAGTCACTTTGTTCCACAACATCCATACATCAATGATTGGTTGAGAAGCACTACTTTCGAAACTTGGATTGGCAATGTGCTCACTGTGGGCCGGTGTTTTTCATACTGAAAACAAATGAATGTGAGGCGAAAATGGAAATGTTCAGCTTGCTCTATATGGACCACCTTTATCTGACAACCAGTGTGTCTCCATGTGTGAATGATTTTTTTCTTATTACTTCATCTACCATGTTTTTCTAAACCCAGTGGGTCAGTAGGGTCTTACTGCTTCTTTATGGCATTTACAAAGGCTTCTTAGTGTGCTGGTGGAGTGGTGGCTCTGAGGCTAGGGATCTGCACTGGCAATCGGAAGGTTGCCAGTTCGAATCCCATAAATGCTAAAAAGGGACTCTGCTCTGTTGGGCCCTTAACCTGCAATTGCTGAGTGCTTTGAGTAGTGAGAAAAGCACTATATAAATGCAAAGAATTATTATTATTGCTGTGTGGGATTTTCACATTCTCTCCATTTCCATGTGTGTTTCACTTATGTTACATTGCAAGATGTGCATGTTAGGTTAAATGGCAATTCTAAATTGTCACCCTACAAGTATGCTATGCCAGCCTGTCCACTGTTCCTGTCTTCTGCCAGATTCTGTCTGGAAAGGCTCTACTCAATACACCACCCCTAAATTGAATTAGATGTGCAGCGTAGCCCTCCAGTGCCTAACACATTGTATTGTAAGTAATATGGTTGGCAGTCCACAACACTGAGCCACTACTTGACCTCAAGTGAATCGCTTTGTTCGGCTGCACTCACACTCTGGGATTTTGGGAACAGTCTTTCTGTTCTTATGACTTGGTGAATAAATACTGGACATACACTCAAGATTAGCACAAAGTGGGAGGAGCTTAGAGAGGCCAGACAGCCTAAGGTGCTATGAAGTAAGAGCAGGGAGACAGCGAGCAGGAAGCCATGTCTTCGCTCCCCAATAGCCCCATGTTACCTTTAACTTTGGAGATGAGGGTCCCGGCTGCCGTTAGCACTTCCACCGTTTTCAGCAGAGGATATTTGTTGATGACCTGTCGCAGAATCCTCAGCACTTCCCCCAGACATTCATGTGCAAGTGGACGCTGGTTCTCCTGGTGGCCTGAAACAAAAATAAAGACATTCAGAGCTCCGAGCTTCCCCTCCTCTAAAGGACACAACACAAGGAGGTGAGATGGCTTGACTGAGCAGACACCCTAAAGTGGAAAACTAAAGGGAAGGTGATGTATGTGAAAGCTCAGTAGGAATGAAAACCAGAAGACTTGGTGACCATCAGGGCCCCAAGGGGCTTTCCTGCAGCACTTTCTCTTGCGTCAACAAATGTGCTTTAGAAAAGCTCACCGTTGCAGGAGGAAGAAAGGTCACTCGGGGCGCAGGGAACTGGTGAGGCGAGAGCTTAGGAATTTGGCTTTTTCGTGCATCTCAGTTCCCCTGGAAATCAATCTTCTATCTAACAGGAAGAAGTGAAAGTGAGTGACCACCGAGGAGTTGGGGAAGGGGGCACACAGGATCCTTTTTTTCCCTGGCTAGGTGAAGTCTTCTGTCATCTAATGCCAACCTTCACCCCCGGCCTAAAGCAACTTTCACTCACAACATGAAACACCCTAAGCCAGGCCTATGGAGACCCCCCCACTCCCCCCCCCACCACTGAATCCTCTGTTCTCGAGGTGCTTGGTGTGACTGTTAGACCTCTGAGCTGCACGCTTCCTCTTCCTGCTGCCTGCCTGGCTTGCAGCTCCCACCAGCTTCCTTCCTCTGTGCAGTGCAGTAAATAAGCATCTAGGGCGGGCCTGCGCCATATATAATACCCAGTAGCGGGCAGGGTAAGGGGGTAGGGGAAGGATTGCTACAAAGAAAGGCAAAGCCTGGGGACCACCTTGGGATAGCAGACAGATACAGCAAATACAAGTGAGGCGGAATCAAAGGTGGTGGCATCTGACACCCTGATCACACCCTACATCTTTTAAAGAGTGCCCTCTGTTTTTGGCCTGATTCCTCATACTCGTCATATTCTCAAAATGAAAGTCACATTAAGGAATCCAACCAGACAGGCCAAAGGTCGACCTGTGGAGTCTTGAAGCACAAACCATAAGCCACTCAGAGATGCATCTAAAGACAGACATCTACATGTGTCATTCCAGTAGCACTGTGTGTTTTAAGTCTGTACTTGATACAGTAAAAAGAAAACTTGACATCTTGTGCTTCGGGGAAATCTCCTGTCCTCGAAGTAAACAATCATCCCACATTAGGCGAGAGCTGCCTCCATCAAGTATAAAGGCACAATGGGCAAGAGCGGGCTGGGTGACAAAGATCGAGGAGCCCATCAGACTTGAGAACAGCACATCAGACAACCTATAACTACTAGTCAGGACTGAGAACTGAGGGCCAGGCTGAACCACAGGCTGTCAATCATAATGGAAGACGGGACATGGGAGTCATAGTGGGGAAAAAGAGTAACAATTATCCAGGGAGAACTGGGTGGGGGTATTGAAGCATGGAATGAAAAGTTTGTTTTAGAGAGGAAGGAGCCCACATAGACAGTTTATGTATAGGGCCCAGAGTTCTGTGCTACACCCCTGACTTGGGAACAAACAATCAGAGTGACCTACCAGTAAGCACTGGGAATTGTGTGTTGGACTGAGCTGCCAATCACACATGAGAACAGCCTATTAGAGTGGCCTATCAGTCATACCCAAAATATGGCTATCAGTATAACCAGATGGTCACACCTGACATTTGGCTATCAGAGTAACCTACCAATTAGAACTAGGAATTGTGTGCTGGACTGACCACATCCCAATCACACCTGAGAATAGAGTGCTGTGATCAGTAATATCTAAAACCAGGCTGTCAAAGTAACCAGATGGTCACACCTGACAGCTGGCTATCAGAGTGACCTACCTGTGAGAACTGAAAAATGCTGCCAATCACACTTGAGAACCACCTATCAGTGGGACGTACCAATCACACCTAATAAAAGGCTCTTAGAGAGGCCCACCATTGAGAACTGAGAAATGGGGGCTGGACTCATCTGCCAAGCACACTTGACAACTGGCTGTCCAAATGACCCTGTAATCAAAACTAACAATTGGATACCACAATGACCTGCTTGGTCATGTCTAAGATCTGGCTATGAGAGTGACCCACTAGTGAGAGAAAGGAATTGTATGCTAGACTGACCTCCCAATCACCTGCGAGTACAGGCTGTTAGAGTGACCTATCAGTCAGAGCAGAGAACTAGCTATCAAAGGCCACACCCGAGACATCGCTATCATGGAGATGTGTCAATCACACTGATGACCTGATGATCAGAGTGAGATGAAGATCATACCTGAGGACAGGAAATCGGAGTGACCAGCTGATCACACCTGAAAATTGGCTATGAAACTGCCCTAGCAGTGAGATCTGAAAAATGCTGGACTAATCTGCCCTGCACACTAGACAACTGGCTGTCCAAATAACCCTGAAATCAAACCTGAGAACTGGACATCAAAGTGATCTTATAGGTCATGTCTGAGAACTGGCTATCAGTGACCTACCAGTAAGAACTGGAACTTGTGTGCTAAACTGACCTGAGAACAGGTTATTAGAGTGGCTTATCGGCCATACCTGAAAACTGGCTATCAAAGTAACCAGATTGTCACTTTTGACAACTGGCTATCAGAGTGACCTACCTGTGCAAGTTTGGAATTGTATTGTGCAATAGACTGACTTCCAAACCATACTTGAGAAAAGGCTAAGAGTGTCCTGATGGTCACAAACAACAACCGGCTTTTACAGTGACCTGCAAAAGCCACATCTGGGAATGTCCTACTGATCTTACTTGAGAAAAGGCCATGAGAGTGCAGTGATAACTGAGAACTAGGAGTCAGAATGACCTCCAAATAATCCCTGAGAACAGGCCATTAGAGTAACTTATAATTCATACCTTAGAACTGTGACCTGACGATCACACTTGAGAAGCAGTCATCAGTGGGATGTACTGCTTACATCTGAGCAGAGTGAAAACTGAGAAATGGGGGCTTGATGTCTCTGCCAGCACACTTGAGAAATGGCTGTCCAAATGAATCTACGATCAAAACTGACAACTGGATAACAACACAGTGACCTGCTAGGTCTGAACTGGCTATCAGAGTGACTACTAGTGAGGACTGGGAATTGTGTGCCAGACTGACCACTGAATCACACACCTGAGACCAGGCTATTAGATCAGTGTTTTTCAACTGCTGGTCTGCTAGCAGAAATTTCTTGCCGGTCCGTGAAAGAGTTATTGCCGCTTATAAGCCTGGATTGTGTAGTGGAATGGAGTGGGACAGCATTGCCTAGGACAACGAGTATAGGTGGCACACGCTGTCCACCTAGGAGCTATGGAGGGGGGCAGGTTCATTCTTTTGATGACAGTACAATGTTTTACTAGTATTGCGTCAGCTCGTCTGTCGACAACATGTGCATATTGTTATCAAATACTATGTTGAGGTATTTCGGAAAGCAAGTTATTTCTTGTGTGACTGTGCTGTAAAATTTTACACCCTACAAAATGCAAAGAAAAAAAAAACAACAAAACCGTTTAACCTTCTTTAAAAGAGAAAACAACAGAAGAAAAGTCGTGATGACACCAAAAGTAAGCCAAGTGCTTTAAGTTTAAAAGAAACAGTGAAAAAGAAATGTGTAGAAACTTCGGAATGTGCAACAGAAACCAAAAAATAAGAAAGAAAAGGAAAAACCTTGTTAGGCATTACGATAAGGGGGACTTAAAGTCTGGTTTCACTGTAGCCCCTGGTTATTAAATTGTGAGTCATATTTTCTACTGTTATTTGTGTGAGAAAACTTTTGCAGCCCAATCACTGATTAACAACCAAGCAGAGAAATAATAATTAATAATAATTCTTAACATTTATATAGTGCTTATCCCACTGCTCAAAGTGCTTACCGAATGAATGTCAATTCAGCGCTGTGTCTCTAGGTGGCAACATTGCAGCCACGGTTATCACATATACTTGTAAAGAAGCAGCAGCAGATTATGGGCTATACAAAAATAAATTGTATTGTATTAGATAGATAGATAGATAGATAGATAGATAGATAGATAGATAGATAGATAGATAGATAGATAGATAGATACTTTATTAATGTGTTGTATTTCACAGTAGCTTTATATGAATTAAGTATTGCACTCTAAAAATTTCAGTTCTATTTTATTAAATTTCAATTTCCAATTCTTTTATTAGCATTTTTTACTGCTTGGTTTAAATTTATTTTAAACAATTTTCATTTTATAGAATTATATTTAAAAACTGATACACAAAATCTCTCTATATATAAAATCCAACGTCTGGCAGTCTGTGTGTATGTCTGTCCGCTTTTCACGAGAGAATTACTTAACGGATTTAGATCGGGGTTTTTTTTCTAGAGTTTGTTTGAACATTCTGGTTTAGTTTGCGACTTCTCTCATCACGCTAAGTATCATAGTTCGCTTGCAGTTCCGATTTATTAGCGCAAATCCAAGAGAGACTCATTGGGCTGCGGGGAGGGAGGTGGGCCCTCCTCACTCACGCGGCAGCCTCAGGGCGTAACCTTAACTGCGCTTTAGTTAGCGAACGAGAGAACTACTTAACAGATTTACATTGTCTTTTTTTTCTATAATTTGCTTGAACATTCCGGTTGATTTTGCGACTTCTCACATCGCGCTAAGAATCATAGTTTGCTTGCAGGAGTTATATATTCGCGCTAATCTGAGACAGAGGCTGTGGGCCAAGGGGACGGGGAAGAGTGACGTCAGGAGTGGGGAGCCAGGCGGGGCCCTCCTCGCTGTCTTGTTTCACTACTACTCAGGTGAAGCTGCAGAGGATGGCTAGTACTACATAAATAATGTTTTTCATTTCTGCCTTAGCAGTCCCCGAAACAATTCTATGTTCACCGGTCTCCCCAAGTGTATAAGGCTGAAAACCACAGTATTAGAGTAACATATAATTCATACCTTAGAACTAGCTATCTCAGTGACCTGACAATCACACCTGAGAAGCAGCCATCAGTGGGATGTATTGGGTCACATTTGACAACTGGTTATAACAGAGCCCCCCACTCGCTGAGAACTGAGAAATGGGGGCTGGACTCATCTGCCAATCACATTTGACAACTGGCTGTCCAAATGACCCTGAAATCAAAAACTGACAACTGGATAGCACAGTGACCTTCTTGGTCATGTCTGAGAACTGCCCAGCAGAGTGACCCACCAGTGAGAGCTGGGAATTTTGTGCTGGACTGACCACCTCCCAATCACACCTAAGGGCAGGCTGTAAGAGTGACGTATCAGTTGTACTTAAAACCTGGCTATCACAGTAACCAGATGGTCACACCTGACAGTGACCTACCTGTGAGAACTGAAAAATGCTGGACTCATCTGCCAAGCACATTTGAGACCCACCTATCAGTGGGATGCACCAATCATACCTGATCACAGGCTCTCAGAGAGGCCCACCCGTGAGAACCAAGAAATGGATGCTGGACTCATCTGCCAAGCACATTTGACAACTGGCTGTCCAAATGACCCTGCGATCAAAACTGAAAGCTGGATACCACGGTGACCTGCTTGGTCATGTCTGAGAACGGACTATCAGTGTGACCTACCAGTGCGTGCTGGGAATTGTGTGTGACAGTGACCACCTCCCAATCAGTCCTGAGACCAGGCTATTAGAGTAGCTATCAGTCACACCTGAAAACTGGCCATCAAAGGCCACACCTGAGACATCGCTACCAGGGTGATGTGTCAATCGCACTGACGAAACTGAGTGAACTGAAGATACATCTGAGGATGGGATATCAGAGTGACCAGATGATCACACCTGAGAGTTTACTATCAGAGAGACCTGCTGATCACACCTGAGAATTAACCAACAGAATGAACTGCACATCAAGCTTGAGAACTGTATATCAGAGCAACCTAGTGGGTCACACCTGTGAACTGGATGACAGTAACCAACCGGTAAAACCTTACCATCCGACTGACTTACACATTACACCTAAGAAATAAGCACCACATTAACTTACTGGTCATACTTTAGATGTGGCTACCACAGCACCCTACCAATCAAAGCTGAGAACTGGGTGCCAGACTAACCAACCAATCAGACATGAGAGCTCTCTATCATAGCATGATCTGTCAGAGTGGAGCTGCCAAAGTTGCCCACCATTCTGAGAAATGGCTGCAAAGCCGTAAGACAGTGTAAAGAGTATGGTGACATTTTCATTTGCAAGTGCCAGTCAATATGCAACACACTGCCACTCCTCACAGCCACAACAAGTGAGTGCAAGAAAGGTGGGTTTCCCTTCACAAACAAAGAAGGTCTGCCAGAATGGCCTACTGATTAGACATTAGAGTTAGCTACTATACTGACATCCCAGTTAGACTTGAGAACAGGATGCCACGGTAATATACTGGCAAGTCGCAAATACTGGGTGAGACTGACTTGCCAGTCAGGCCTGAGAAGAAGCGGCTGCCAGAACGCTCTGCTGCTCACATTGAAGAATACGGTATCATTGTGACCATCTGGTTAGATCTGTGAACTAGATGCCAGCATTGCCTACCACATTATAATAATCACTTTATGAACACTGTGGTCAGACAGGGGTGTCCCAGAGGCCTAGTGGTCTGAGAATTTAGTAGACGTTTGTTCAAATTTCAGTTTCTTTATGGTCACTATTGTCTGTAAATGAAGTTGGGACAACAGAGCACACAAAATATAACTATACCCATTACTTTTCCATCCCCAACCACAACACCTTTATGCTAGAAATGGATCAAGTGATCTGTGCTGTGCCAGGCTGGTTAACGTTGCTTTTCTTGCAGTTGTGCTTATCTGCAGCAATACTCTGAGAGGGTAAACAGGAAGCGGTGCTGATGAAAATAGAGCTGACAGGAAGTTTGTCATCCTGGCTGACTGTGCTGAACCGTCAACTGCTCAGAGGACGGCCCTGTACACGTAGCCAGCAGATCCAGTGAGCCAGCGCTTCTAGATAGCCAGGCAGCCCTGTCCATCACAAGTCCGACTGTGCCAGTGGCGAAGTGCGATAAGAGAAGAGCCGTCAGAGCTGGATGATATCTGATCAACATCAAATTCTGGGTCAAGCACTGCAGTAATTAGCCTCTTCTATCTGTGCTGCTGTATGCAGGTGTAGACCATTAATAGTAAGCTTCATCTTTGTCTTTTCAAAAAAGCAAAATAGCTCTGAACTCTTAAAATGGAAAAGACATAATGACATTAAGGAATCTAACATGTGGACTCTAAGACAGAAGACGAGGGGGCATGGAAAATGAAAAAGATGGCTACACTGTAATAACGTGACACCAAAGTCAGATAACTTTAAAATGAGTTTGCACTTTTATGGGGATGTAAGCTGTAGGGATGGTGGCTCTATTAGTGGTTGACTATCTGGGTACTTTGGTTCTCAGCACATCGTATTGTTTTTATCTTATACATTAAATGTAAAAGGAGAATTTTTGAATGAGCCAATAAAAAAACAATTACCCAGTGTGTAAGTGTGTCTAAGTCAAAAGGAATGGAGGCAACTTCCGTTATCAGTGCCAATGTCTACAGAAAGGGAACATCCTCTCTGTTTAGCGCCTAATGCTCTATTCCCATGGGATCAGTTTTACACCAGGAGGAGTGTTGAAGTAATTCTTACAGAAGAACCTCTATCATTTTGGTGCCATCCGATTCACTTATGTCAGTACCTTTTTATGGACTGAGTGTTCACATCTCAGTAAAGGGTACTTTCTATAAGAAGTCCATAAAAAATAACCCCAGGTTAAACATGTCCAGAGCAACTCAACATGTCAGTACAATTCCGTTATTTGAGCGATTCAGATGGGATTAAAATTACAGATATCTTCTGGTAATAATTACTTTACCCAGTGCCTGAAGTAGAAAAGAAGAACTGTCGGTACTCCTTGGTATACGTGCTCAGTTACAGGGATGGGGTATCCCCTCGGAGGATCAGAGGTGTGCATCTTATATTAAGGTGGCGGTCCCCCTTGTAGGTGTGAAAGGGTTGTTAATGTGGTCTGAAATGATGAACTGACTCATAAGGCAGAATCAGAGAAATGCCAGTATGGAGTACCAGTGCATACTGACCCTCTTCAATCACTGTCTTTACCCACATCCTGGTGTAAAAACAATCCCACCCGTATATGTCAACAGAAACTGGGCAACCTCCTTTATTACCAAAGCCAACAGAAAAGACAAACCTTCTCATTTTAGATCTTAACTCAATGGAAAGTGGGTGATATTCTTTATAAAGACTAACATCAACAGGTAAGAAAGATCACATTTTTGCTTTAGTCAACAAAAGGTATGGAGCCTTCATTATTAATGTGAAAGCCAACAGAAAGGGAATGCCTTCTGTGTATCGGCAGCAGAAAGTGGGCAACTTCCTTACTAATGATAAAGTCATCAGATGGGAGCTCCTTCTGTATTTAATGTCTGGGTTAAAAGTAGGCAATACCACCCTGAATTGAGTCCAGTTCAGCAGAAAGGGACGCATTCCATAATGTGAAGAGAATCTGAATGCCCTTGTGGATTTGTGCCCACACTATAAGAAGAGGGCCAACCACTGAACAATGGTCCGGTCTACAGAAATGACACTCTCTGCCTGCTAAGTGTTTAACGGAAGGGAACAATAACCCTCTATTAACCAAATCAAGAATGTGGGCACCCTTCATAATCGGCGACTGAGTTATCAGATGTGGCATTCTTCTTAGTTCCAATGTCAACACCTTTGGTTTCCAATTCCTAAGGGGGCAACATGCTATATTAATGTGAGAATCAGAGACAGGGAATGAACAGAAGAGTGCACCTGTTGTGAAGAGAGCCCAAATCAGAAGTACGGGGTGCCTTCATCAGTTTGTTACAAAGTCAATGCAAAGGAGGCAACCATTGCTAATTCTTGCCAAAACCAACAGAAAATGGCACCTGCCCTGCTTAACGTCAAAAGGAGGTTCATCCCCCAACTAGTGTCTACTTGAACAGAAACGTGACAGCCTTCCCATTTCATGATATCCAGCACCAACAACATCCATGATTAGTGCCTACGTCAACAGAAGGTGTGGATACCAGTTTATTAACAACTGTAGGTCCTTTTTGATTACTGGTTAACTAAACAAAACCTGGACACCCAGTCCGACTGCTGCCCCACTGGACATAATGTAATCTGAACGCCCGTCCTGATTAGTGGCAGTCATTGCTGAGAGCTAAAATAAACAGAAGAGGAACATCCTGTTAAGTGCCCAGGTCAATAAAAAGGGAGTAAACAGGGGACAGTAGGCATCAAATCAGCACAAAGTGGGCACTCTTCCTGATTAAAGTCAAAGTAAGCAGAATGGGGACCCCATATTAGTGACAAGGTCATAAGAAGGAAGATTTAGTTATTAGTGGCAAAGTCAACTGAATCGAGGCAATAGACCTCTGGTAGTAGTAAATCTCTCAATCAAAAGAAAGCAGACAAGTTCCCCGTAGGCCCCAAGACTATAAGAAGAACCCCCTTGACAGCAGGTAGTGCTTTTGTCCCTGATTATAAGGTTTATACTGTCATGAATGTCGTGTGTACAAATTACAGTGAAATTCATACTTGTGTGTGCGAATCAACATGCAACACATCACCACTCTCTGGCACCATACTACCCTAACCCCGAACCTAACCCTAAACAGTATGTGCCCCCTCAGTTACTGCCCAAGTTCACAAAACATGAACACCCTCCCTAATTACAGCTAATGTCAACAGAAAGAGAGACATGTTTTCTGATTAGTGCCAGTGCCATCAGGGTGGTGGAGCTCTAATTGCCCACTGACTAGCTTCACAGGCATGGGGCATCCCTCCTGACAGGGGTCAGTGGCCACAAGTGGAAAACTCGCTCTCATTAGTGCCCAGCTCAGATGAATGTGGACAACCACCCTGCTTAGTGCCCAATTCAACAGAAAATGGGAAACCCCTTGGATTATTACTTAATCAAGACAAGCCGGACCTTATCCAGGAGTATTTGATCAGATAAAAAGCATCTTCCTGGATTTCTCTAATCAACAAAAGAAAGCCACCCTCCTTCATGTCGGCACCCAAAGGAGAGTTTCCCTTATTAGTCTCAGCATCCCCAGAAAGGGGACATTTTCTCCATGTAATGGATAACACCACTGATGACCAGGGTCTAAAGCTCCCTTCACACTACATGACTTTTCCAGTGATTTTCAGTCCCAGACTTCATTGCCATAATCTTAGCAAGTCGAGGACAGTCACAGCACACTCCTGTGACTACCAGTCATGTAGTCTCTCGCCCCCTAACACAATGAAATGGGTCTGATCCTGTCTTAAGTCATAAGGGTGGGCTCACATGTGTGCGAGAGCTGACAAGCAATGAGTGCCCACCTGGAATAATGCAACCACGAGGCAATAATGTGGAAGCTGTGGACCCCATAACAGTTGTGGATCCCATAAACAAAAGAGAGGCTCTGACTGATGTCCTGTGTTTGCTGTGCCATGACAGAAATAAAAAAGGAAAATAACAGGACTGAGACGTTGTCTGCATTTCCCATATCAGGAAAGCCTGAATATTTACTTGCTGTCAAAATGCTTTGAGCTTGTGATTCTTTAAAAATCTAAAACTGTGCCGAAAAGTAATTTATCATCCCCTGCGATTCCTAGTCATGTATTTTGACATCTTCAAGGCGATGAGATCCAGCAACTACAGTTGCTAAGCCTGACATCCCCAGCAACTAATAGTTGTGTAATGTGCCACCATCCATCCATCCATCCTCTTCCGCTTATCCGAGGTCGGGTCGTGGGGGCAGCAGCTTGAGCAGAGATGCCAAGACTTCCCTCACCCTGGCCACTTCTTCTAGCTCTTCCGGGAGAATCCCAAGGCGTTCCCAGGCCAGCTAAGAGACATAGTCCCTCCAGCGTGTCCTGGGTCTTCCCCGGGGCCTCCTCCCGGTTAGACGTGTCCAGGACACCTCATCAGGGAGGCGTCCAGGAGGCATCCTGATCAGATGCCCGAGCCACCTCATCTGACTCCTCTCGATGCGGAGGAGCAGTGGCTCTACTCTGAGCCCCTCCCGGATGACTGAGCTTCTCACCCTATCTTTAAGGGAAAGCCCAGACACCCTGCAGAGGAAACTCATTTCAGCCGCTTGTATTCGCAATCTCGTTCTTTCGGTCACTACCCATAGCTCATGACCATAGGTGAGGGCAGGAACATAGATCGACTGGTAAATTGAGAGCTTCGCCTTGTGGCTCAGTTCCTTTTTCACCACGACAGGCCGATGCAGAGCCCGCATTACTGGGGATGCCGCACCGATCTGCCTGTCGATCTCACGCTCCATTGTTCCCTCACTCGTGAACAAGGCCTCGAGATACTTGAACTCCTCCACTTGAGGCAGGATCTCGCTACCAACCCTGAGAGGGCACTCCACCCTTTTCCGGCTGAGGACCATGGTCTCGGATTTGGAGGTGCTGATTCCCATCCCAGCCGCTTCACACTCGGCTGCGAACCGATCCAGAGAGAGTAATGTGCCACCGCCTCTCTGATTAGTGCCAAACTTAAAACAAAAGTAACACACTTTCAGATTTGTGCCACAGCTAACAGAAAAGGGACCCCTCTTGAATATTTTCGAAAGGAGAAGGATAATACCTAATTAATTAAGACAAGAGAAATCGAGCACAATCCCTGGTTAGGGTCAACAGAAGCATGGGACCCTGACTCATTACTGCTTAGGTCAACAGAAACTGGCTACACTCCACCTTGAGCCTTGAGTCAAGAGTAAAGTGCCCTTTCTCATGGAATGTAGGTCCCCAATGTGTTCAATAGGTATGGCAATTGTTGGGCAACGATTCCCAGCAGAAACGAAACACTGTCTTCGATTGGTGCTTAAATCAACTGAAGGGAGGGCAACCCAGGATTGTAAGTGTGACACCCAGTCTGTAACTCAGATGAAAGGGGACACCCTGCATGATTTGAGCCAATGTCAACTGAAGAGGAACACCTCATCAACTAGGCGAGTGAAGGGGAGCAATCCCAGATTGACCAAGTTATCAGAAGGTGGCCAGCCTCTCTGATTTGTGCCCAAGTGAACAAAAACGGACAGACCCTCACAGGTTAGTGTGCAAATCCACAGAAATGAAGATGATCACAACAAATTGAGACAGTCCACATTCTTATTGTTGAGAGGTTTCTGCTTTTCACCTACAGACCTCTGGTCGAAGTTTTCAACCAGCATTTCTTTCTTTCCATTCCATGTGAAGAATGTAAAAAGAGGAGAAGTTCAAGGGATTATTTGGGGCCTGATCCACTGGGTCTGTTTGATGGCCATGCTTGGCCCTTGTATGTGAAACATAAAAAGGTTTTAAGGTCAGTAGCATAAACATGGCATTCTCCCTACTTACTGCTATGTCAAAAAATGTGGGTGCACTCCATGTTGTGCTTAAGTCAAGACTATGATTACTAAGATTATTGATATCTTCATCAACTAGTGGCCAAATCAACTGAAGAAAGGAATCCCATACTGACAAAGTCAGCAGAAATAGGGCATCCTCCCTTAACAGTGCATAATTCTAGACATTCACGTATTAGGATTCGACTGATGCATATCATTGTGCTTAGCTTTAAGAAAGAACAACATGTCTGAACATCTTGGATCAGGAAGGTAGGAAACATCAGCATTGTTTCTGAAGGATTAACTACAATGTTTAGGCTCCTTTTTGACATCTTTGATTCTAAGGCCCACAAATTCATGTGTGAGAAATTAAGTTAATTAAAAAAAATGAATCCATGTGTATATAAAGATCGAAAGCAAAAAACTAAGCTGTCCTGATATCCAGCTGTGGTGTGACGACAGTACACCACAGAAAAGACTTAGGCAAGAGTCTGAAGAGGAAGCTGCATGTCACTTGATCACACTTGCTTTACTAACCCCTCCCCTCAAAAATGGAAAAACACAGCACTGCGAGAGGAAGTGTGTGGTGCTCTGTCAGGGTGTGTCCAAAAGATCAAGCCTAGGGCATGCTGGGAGCCCCTGCCACAGAGCACAACGCTCACTACATCTAAAACCTCAACCTCATCTACGGACCTGTTAACCCCCCCAGCATAAAGCGAGTTAAGCACAGGCAGCACCTCAGCAGCCAAATCCTCTGCCACCCTGCAGACAAGGAGAGGTTTGGGCAAGGTCTCCACAGACTGCCTCCTAATCGATCCAAAATGGCTAAAGGGAAGTTGGCACAGGCAGCATCTTAGAAGCCAAATCCTTTACCAGAGACAGAAAGGGCCCATCCTATTGCCAGTGTAGGTGCCCTACAAATGAGAAGTTTAAATACCATCTAATCCGTCTAAAAAGGCATGGAGCTTAGAAGATCCCCAAAGTGAACAACATTAAACAGTGGCAAATTCAAGAGGGGAATGGCTGTCCAGAAGCTCTGACAAGACTCTTCCTATTTTTATAATAATTCCTCCATTTTCTAACCTGCTTATTAATTTTAAGGTCATGAGGGGCAGATGCCTACTGGTGCAATGTGAGAACCAACCTATAGATGAAGTACTGGGGGTGGTGGGGTGTCTGGGACCCTTAATTAGATCTGTAGATCTCCCCTGAAAATAAAAATGATGCTTTCTGAAAATAAACTTAAAGCAATGCCATAGTTTTATAAATTGCTCACTGACAATTGCTGAATTTGTGAGAAAATATTGTAGCAGAGTACAGGCTGGGCGAGGGTAGATGCTTAAATGGCGGCAGCCCATTCAGCATGGAAGTAGAGTCCATCCTTTTATTCAATAGAATCTGAAAACAAGGGTTGAAGAAACAAATAAACTGGAGACTCATTCAGGTGTTAGTGCCTGCCTGCAAAGGGAATCACCTCAGTGATGATAAAAAGTATGATGGCCATTGCTGATATCGTGATAATGTCAGTGCTGAGGTTGGGAACTGTGTGAGGGTCACAGTTTCTGTTTATTGTTCTGTTGTTTGCTGTGGCCTCTAAAAATGGGAAGGTGAAGTCTCTGGTCTTGTTTTAGATTATGGTGTAGCTGTTCATTGTAGTTGAATAAACCAGCCTGTTACCATTATAAACCTGTGGCAGTGCTACCGAAAGGACCACAATTCCCAGCAGTCACCAGGAATGCCCACTGGCCAACCATAGCAGGGAGAAGTCTTGTGTTCAGGGGGAAGAATGGGTCAGAGCAGAGCTGCAGAAGTCTAATTATAAAGTGTGTATGTGTTGTGAAAATTGGATGTTTTGCGTGAAGTTGCTTAGAAGTACAAGGTGGTATGCTTCTGTTTGCAAATTGTGTATCCGCGCATGATGTGATTCTTCATGTCCTAACTCTCCATAGCTAATTCACCGTATATTCCATAATACCAGAGTACTGTATGTTCTAACTAATAATGGGGCACTAATGGGACCTCAAGATAACCACAGGGTATTTTGCATGCTGGTGCCAGTTTATTATAGGGCACACACACAATTGTGAGCACTGTGACAAGCTGAAATTTGCCAATTAAACTAATACATATACTTTCACTATAGAAGGAAAACTAAGAAACCAAAAAACACTTCATCGGGGTAGAACATGTAAACTCCACATAAGTAATGTCCAAGCCAGGAGTTGAACCCAGGACTCTGGAGCTGTGCCACCACTATTTCTGGTATCTCAATGACCCGTGACTGATGTCAAAGACTCAGATGCAGTAAAAGCATTTGGCTGCCAATGCCACTCAAGTACAGAAAAGGCTCAAACTAAATCACCCTCTTAGCACCTGTTGGATAAACATAAAGTAAAACTGTTTTTAATGCTCATGATAGCTTAACTGGCAACTGTAACTCAGGAGTGTGGTGGTGAATATTGCTGTGATGGACTGGCATGGCATTCAGGGTTTGATCCTGCCTTGCACCCAGTGATCCTTGGGACCCTCAACTTGGTAGGTAGGTAGGTAGGTAGGTAGGTAGGTAGGTAGGTAGGTAGGTAGGTAGGTAGGTAGGTAGGTAGGTAGGTAGATAGATAGATAGATAGATAGATAGATAGATAGATAGATAGATAGATAGATAGATAGATAGATAGATAGATAGATAGATAGATAGATAGATAGATAGATAGATAGATAGATAGATAGATAGATACTTTATATGTAGGATGGTGAATGGTTGGATGCAACTGTACTGTCTGTAATGCCTGTATATTATGAAGCCTATCTGCACTACAGAGCATGTCTAATGCCTGGACCCTGTGATGGGCAGCTCAATGAGCATGGAAACGGTATGCAGCAAAGGGTGGAATAAGGCAGGGTTAGCTCCTAGCAAGCCCTAATTAAGAGATGAAGGGTGAGATCTCTGTGATGCTTGGCTGGGAAAGTGGGTAAGCCACCCCACCAGAGAAACTTGGTTCAGAGCCCGTGTAGAAAGATCCAGGTTTGTCAGGCTGTCTGGTCTCCTTACTTGTTACTTAATTTTTTCTTGTGTCAATGCCTGTGGTACAAATTTCTTATTAAACCTGCCCATTTTGTTCATAGTTGGGACTCCTTATTCTCAGTACGGTTGTGTATAACCTCCTCCTGGCACATGTCACTTTGACAACACTGGCCCATACTGCAAATGTAAGCCCAAATCAAAAGCCCTTCCTTTACCAGCAAAGCTATCATTATTTCAAACATCAAACCATGTGGCTTACTTTCTCCGAGGACGACCTCTCTGAGCTTGTCAACGGCCTCGGCAAACCATTCCACGTGCCGGAGGAGCTGGGATATGTCTTCCACTTCGAGGACGTACCCCTCGCCGCTCTCTGCAGTTGGGCTATACGACTGTATTCCCTTGTGAGCCTTGCTGAAACCCCAGGTGCCAGCCGTCTGTGTGGGGAAGCCAGCCGCACTGGCATGGCGACTCAGAGACACAGGGCGTTTCAAGGCGACTGCTGGTGAGGGGCAGTTGGTTATCTTGGAGATCTGCGATTGCATTCCAGGAGAAGACGATGGGTCAGTGAACACAGGAGCCATCTCGGTGGCATCTTTTCTCGGCTGCTCCTGGAGGACAGAAAGCTGAGTTTAAAAGAAGAGAGAGAAAGAGAGAGAGAGAAGGAAAGAGATGACAATGAAATAATGAAATAGCAGTTTTGACATGTTACATGGAGGATGACAAGTGAGTATTAGCAACATTCATCACATTCTTCATATTGCCACTACACAGGTGCCACCACTGCCCCACCTACAGATTCACACAAAGGTTGCGTCATCTGTAAAGCAGCACCTTGAAATAGCCAGAACCCAAGTCCCAGTGGATCAATTATATGCATTAAAGTATAATCTGTGCTGTTTAAAGAAACGACTGTGAAATCTCCAACAGTGTCAAATGACAGTATCCTGCAGCTTAACCTTAATCACAGTATGAACTAGTTAAACATCACAGCGATGGGAGACTTCAGAGTCCCAGACATGATGACCACATTCTGATTCTGTTAGATCACAATACGCAAAATTCCTGTGAATTAGATGGGATCTCACAGCTTTAGCCTCTTGATGTCTAACCCTGTGAGATCTCAGCAGACTGAGGCTTTCTGTTTCTGGAGGCATGTAGGTGCAGTGGATAGCACTGCTGCCTCCCAGATATACTATTATTATCATTATTTCTTATTTGGCTGACACCTTTATCAAGGGCGACTTACAATATCTGACGTACAAATTGGCTACATTGCTTTTGTTTTTTCCAACTGCAGCACAGGCCGGTGAAATGACTTGCTCATGGTCACATAGTATCAGGAGCAGGATGTGAACCCACAACCTCGGGGTCTGAAGTCTGGAGCCACACTGCAAGCCTGTATAGTGATCAAGATTCAAATCCCATGTCCGGCATCTATATGGAGATTGCATTTTCTTTCTGTGTCCTCATATTGTGTATTAGATTAACCTGCATGTCTACTTTAGCCCTGTGGCATGGTCAATTTGGGTGTACACGTGGGTCCTGTGACAGACTGGGGACCCATTTTGATTTGTTTCCAGTTTTGCATCCATCAAATGACGCTGGCATACTTACTATCGCACTCAGGCGGATTATTATATTAAAATAAAAACTTGAGGCCTGCTCTTCTTAGAGTTTAATGTAGAAAAGGGCAAAGATGGGAGACACTGTCCTCCAGGAAGCAACCCCTGAAAAGGATTTAAGGGTTTACGCTGACACAACATTTTAACCATTTGAGCAATGTGTGCCCAAGTAATTAGAAAGGCAAATAAAATGTTAGGTTATATCATAAAAACTGTTCAATATAAATCAAGAGATGTTACGTTCAGAATATATAATGTACAAGTAAGATGGCATCTGGAGTATTGTGTGCCATTCTGGTCAACACGGTACAAGAAAGACATAACAGCATTTGATGTTGTGCAGAGCAGAGCAACTAGGTGCATCATGGAACTTAAGGACATGTCCTACTCTGACAGACTCAGAGAATTAAACCTGTTTAGTCTCAAGCAGAAGAGACTATGTGGGAACCTCATCCAGGTCTTCGAAATTCTCCAAGGCATTGATAAAGTACATCCAGAAGAATTACTTCAACGTAACGATGAAGGACATAATTGGGGAATAAGGGGAAGTGCATTTAAGACTGAAGCCGCAAAGCACTTCTTTACTCAAGGAGTTGTGAAAATGTGGAACAAACTACTGAGACATGAAGTTGAAGCAAAAGACTTGATGACCTTTAAGAAGTATCTGGATGAGGTACTGGAACAGCTTAGCTATTAGCTAAATGAACAAGCTTGATTACTAAATGGTCTATAGTCAGATTTCTTATGTTCTTATAATCAGTCAAACTTTATGATACTTGCCTCATGGAGGAGCAGACCTGAAGGTGTTAGATACGTTGGAAAATAAGATCTGACAAGCTGAGACTCTAAAACAGGTAACTGCAGGTTACTGCGATCTCACTGGATGAGTTGTGAACAGACTAAGGCAATTTGAGAGTTTCCAGGGTTTAAGATGCAAGAATCCCACTTCAGTGAGACAAAGATGCAGAGTCAAGCTTCAGTACTGGACACTGAAAGAGGCCAGGGGCCTCATTCTTAAAACAGTCGGACAAACAGATTTCATCTTAAATTCTATGACTCTGATCTTATCAGAAAATTGACATACAAACTGGGATTTGGAAAACATGACATTGATGTGAAAACCTTCTTATAGATATGCAAACTGAAAATTACGTCTACAAACATTTCATTGTACATGCACATGTAGGCTCCTGCTCCTTTTGTTTTATCCCCAGATGGAACACTTACTTATGATGGGATGAGATGTACATGAACAAAATAACAAACAAGGAAAAGTAATAAAACATTAAGTTATGCTAATATCAAGTAATGAAACTGTAAACTCTAAAGGCAAAACAGATAAACCAGCTCCAGAAGTTATTTAGATATTGGTAAAGGCCACTACAAGGACAAAGGAGGAAGAGCAGACAACAGAAGGGCTGTTCACTTCCTGATCTTCTTCTTGTTTCGTTTTATTTCATTTGTTGTGCTTACAAACCAAACCAGACACATTTTCGTCTATTATATAAAAAAATCCTGGGACGAGACAAGACTTTTTCAGAGAGATAATTTCAAGTCCCGTGAGACCAGATCTTGTGCCAAGAGATTTAACCATGCCCGGGGCCGGAAATAAAAGACAAAGAGTACAAGACAAAGTAGAACGTCATAAAGAGGTTTAAAAACGTTGACACAATACACATGCAGAGCAGGTTAGAGATAATGAAAGTACTAAAATTCGAAAGTCTCAAAAAAATGATAGTAAAGATCACATGAGCGGTAACAAACAGAAATTATTACTCAGTGAAATAATGGAACAGCAAAAAGAGATTGAATACAGTGGTGTGAAAAACTATTTGCCCCCTTCCTGATTTCTTATTCTTTTGCATGTTTGTCACACAAAATGTTTCTGATCATCAAACACATTTAACCATTAGTCAAATATAACACAAGTAAACACAAAATGCAGTTTTTAAATGATGGTTTTTATTATTTAGGGAGAAAAAAAATCCAAACCTACATGGCCCTGTGTGAAAAAGTAATTGCCCCCTTGTTAAAAAATAACCTAACTGTGGTGTATCACACCTGAGTTCAATTTCCGTAGCCACCCCCAGGCCTGATTACTGCCACACCTGTTTCAATCAAGAAATCACTTAAATAGGAGCTGCCTGACACAGAGAAGTAGACCAAAAGCACCTCAAAAGCTAGACATCATGCCAAGATCCAAAGAAATTCAGGAACAAATGAGAACAGAAGTAATTGAGATCTATCAGTCTGGTAAAGGTTATAAAGCCATTTCTAAAGCTTTGGGACTCCAGCGAACCACAGTGAGAGCCATTATCCACAAATGGCAAAAACATGGAACAGTGGTGAACCTTCCCAGGAGTGGCCAGCCGACCAAAATTACCCCAAGAGCGCAGAGACGACTCATCCGAGAGGTCACAAAAGACCCCAGGACAACGTCTAAAGAACTGCAGGCCTCACTTGCCTCAATTAAGGTCAGTGTTCACGACTCCACCATAAGAAAGAGACTGGGCAAAAACGGCCTGCATGGCAGATTTCCAAGACGCAAACCACTGTTAAGCAAAAAGAACATTAGGGCTCGTCTCAATTTTGCTAAGAAACATCTCAATGATTGCCAAGACTTTTGGGAAAATACCTTGTGGACTGATGAGACAAAAGTTGAACTTTTTGGAAGGCAAATGTCCCGTTACACAGCATTTCAGAAAAAGAACATCATACCAACAGTAAAATATGGTGGTGGTAGTGTGATGGTCTGGGGTTGTTTTGCTGCTTCAGGACCTGGAAGGCTTGCTGTGATAGATGGAACCATGAATTCTACTGTCTACCAAAAAATCCTGAAGGAGAATGTCCGGCCATCTGTTCGTCAACTCAAGCTGAAGCGATCTTGGGTGCTGCAACAGGACAATGACCCAAAACACACCAGCAAATCCACCTCTGAATGGCTGAAGAAAAACAAAATGAAGACTTTGGAGTGGCCTAGTCAAAGTCCTGACCTGAATCCAATTGAGATGCTATGGCATGACCTTAAAAAGGCGGTTCATGCTAGAAAACCCTCAAATAAAGCTGAATTACAACAATTTTGCAAAGATGAGTGGGCCAAAATTCCTCCAGAGCACTGTAAAAGACTCATTGCAAGTTATCGCAAACGCTTGATTGCAGTTATTGCTGCTAAGGGTGGCCCAACCAGTTATTAGGTTCAGGGGGCAATTACTTTTTCACACAGGGCCATGTAGGTTTGGATTTTTTTTTTCTCCCTAAATAATAAAAACCACCATTTACAAACTGCATTTTGTGTTTACTTGTGTTATATTTGACTAATGGTTAAATGTGTTTGATGATCAGAAACATTTTGTGTGACAAACATGCAAAAGAATAAGAAATCAGGAAGGGGGCAAATAGTTTTTCACACCACTGTATATGGACATAGGTGATATGACAGAAGTATGTAGATATTGTCCGGCTTTAAACTTTTAGTTGGAGACTTGTAGATCATCTAATTCGTGTTGCCATCAGGAAAAAGTAGTGTTTCTTCCCAATGAAGACGCATATCCGCAAGAATTAAAAGTTTTGTTTTTTGGTGAAAGTGAAATCCACATACGCGAGTGGCAGAGACATGAAGTGGCTGGCAAGTAGTACAGGCCGGGGGGCTGGCGAGCGAAGCGAACAGAGGGCGAAGGCATCCAAGTATTTTTAGATGATCCTGCTTGTTTGATTGCATATTCTACAACTTGAAAAGATTCATATTGGGTGTCCTATTCTGTCACATCTCAGTATCCTGCAGATTTGCACCTTTCATACCTGATACTGTAAAATCCCAGCACTTTAGCACATAATTTGTAATGCTATCAAATCTTGTGTCTCTCTTGCTTTAATGCTCGATCTCATAGAAAGTTTCAGCTTTATATCCATCCATTATCCTAACTACAGGGTCACGGGGGTCTGCTGGAGCCAATCCCAGCCAACACAGGGTGCAAGGCAGGAAACAAACCCCGGGCAGGGTGCCAGCCCACCACAGGGCTTCAGCTTTATATGTTGAAGTCAAATCTTTTCCTTCCATTCATTCAAGGCTAAGCCTATAGGAGCTCAGTGTCTTCCATCTTTACTACTCCTGGAACATTACCTGGTCAGGTAACAGTGGTCTAAAACTTGAGTGAAATCAGTTGTTAGAAATCAGCCTCCTGTATCCTGCAGATCTCCCTCCTTGGAGGCCAGCACTGTCATATCTGAACAACCTGCAGTTTTATACCCTTGATGACCCCTGATCCTGTCAGACCTCACCTTTTCACCCCTTTACTCTTTCTGATTTCACGGTTTGTCTTTTTCAAAGTCTCCCTCTCTCACATCCTTTATGCCCTTGGGCCTGATTATATTAGATGTTAACTTTCTCTGTTGCATCCTCCAAGGACAGTAAATCTGATACATAAAAGGAGGTCTGCCACTTCCCCTCCACTGAATATAAGTTTGTTAACAATCTTCTCCAATTGTACAACAATTGTAATCTGAATTTTAAATCGCATATTAATAAAATCACTAGGACAGCATTTTTTCACCTAAGGAACATAGCAAAAGTTAGACCTCTTATATCATCGAAAGATGCAGAGAAATTAGTTCATGCGTTTGTCTTTAGTCGGCTAGATTACTGTAATGCACTCCTCTCAGGACTACCCAAAAAAGACATCAATCGTTTGCAGTTAGTGCAGAATGCAGCTGCTAGAATCCTTACCAGGAAAAGAAAATCCGAACACATTTCTCCAGTTTTGATGTCACTACACTGGTTACCTGTGTCATTCAGAATTGACTTTAAAATTCTGCTTATGGTTTATAAAGCTTTAAATAATCTCGCCCCGTCTTATATATCGGAATGTCTGACACCTTATATTCCAAATCGCAACCTCAGATCCTCAACTGAGTGTCTCCTTAGAATTCCAAGAGCAAAACTTAAAAGAAGTGGTGAGGCGGCCTTCTGCTGTTATGCACCTAAAATCTGGAATAGCCTGCCAGTAGGAATTCGCCAGGCTAATACAGTGGAGCACTTTAAAAAACTACTGAAAACACATTATTTTAACATGGCCTTCTCATAACTTCACTGTAATTTAATCCTGATACTCTGTATATCTAATTCATTATAATAACTATTCATTCAAAATTTGTACTAACCCCTACTCTCTCTTCTGTTTTCTTTTCCGGTGTCCTATTGGTGGTGGCTTGTGCCACCACCATCTACCCAAAGCACCATGATGTTCCAACAATGATGGATGGATTAAAAGCCAGAAGTCTGTATAACCATCAGCATCAAGTGACTCCGTGAGAACCCTAACTACAAAGAGGACTATTTCATTTATGTTAGGTAGAATGCCCAAAGGGGACTGGGCGGTCTCGTGGCCTGGAACCCCTACAGATTTTATTTTTTTCTCCAGCCTTCTGGAGTTTTTTTTTGTTTTTTCTGTCCACCCTGGCCATCGGACCTTACTCCTTTCTATGTTAACTAATGTTGTCTTATTTTAATTTCTTATTTGTCTTTTATTCTTCTTTTCTTCATTATGTAAAGCACTTTGAGCTACTTTTTGTATGAAAATGTGCTATATAAATAAATGTTGTTGTTGTTGTTGTTGTTCCTTCTAGAAGTGTCCCCCTGAAATCTGGCACAGTCAGATCACAGCTTCCGGCACCTTTCTAGTCGTGGAGTCTGATCCTGTCAGACTCTGGTTTCCTGCAACTTCACTTCCCTTACAGTTTGATTTTTCCAGATCACCGTCACCTGCACCTTCACACCTTCCAGCATCTGACCTCATCTTGATCGAGAAGCCTGTGCTGTTACATCGTTCAAGACTGATCCTGTTTCCGTTTCGACATCTGGCTACTTCTCCCCCTTGCAGTCTTAAGATGTTCCCACACAACAGTATCTTACAGCTTAATGTCCGAAGGTCTGATCCAGGCACATCTCCAAACTCGGATCCTGTCAGATTTCAACATCCAGCAGCTTAATCCATTGTAGTCTGCTCTTAGAACCCTTCAGTTTTCATCCTTGTTTCTGTTAGATTTCAATAATCTCCAGCTTATCCTCACCTCCAGTGTAAATTTGTAGATAAATGAGGCTTACAGCTTTATTTCATTTGATTGTGTTAAAGACTTCTGAAGGGAGATCTTAGTGTCTTTGAATGTCGACCCTGTCTGATTCTCAATTTCATAGATCTCAGTATTCATTACTTAAACTGTCCCAGGATATTCACCATTATTACATACAACATTGTTTGCTGGTTTCACATATGATCTTATGGAATTTTTAGCTATTATATAATCTTTACAAATGAAGTAAATGAGTAATGAACACCCCCTTAAAAAGCGAGAACAAGCTAGTGAGAAAGCTCAAACACTCCTATTATCAAGTGGTGATAAGATCAATGGGAAAACCTGTAGGACACCCCTATTAACAAAGCGATGATTAGAATAATGGAAGAATTGACATGTATACGAACTTACTGGTGGCTGGAGTTGATTGGCTAAGATGACAGAATTCTGCACATTAAGAGTCAGTTGACATGACGTATTAGATAAGGTAGTGGTAATAGAAAAGTAAGGGAATTAATTGTATTATTAATTGCTCACTCCATGGACTGAGCATTTGTGTGTATCTCTGTGCAAATAAAGAATTGTTCTGCATGCTCATGTGGTCTCTGAGAATAACTTCCTTGAAAGTGGAAAAAAGATTTTTACACAACAATCTCAGCATATTATTGTATTTCACCCATCCATTACAACTGAAAGACTAACCTTGGATCATCAAGAATATGGCAGGAACCAACCCTGGATGGTATGCCAGTACCTCAATCCTGCACATACATATTGAAATTCACTCACACCCTCACTGAGGGTCACCAATGAAACTAATCTGCATGTATTTGGGAAATGGGAAAAACAATAAAAACAGCTGGAGAAAAATCCACCTACAACTTGCAAACTGCATTCAAATGGAGGGCAGGCTGTGTGCTACTGAAGTCACCTCTCTGAATATGAAGTAGTGGTTCTCTCATACAGACAAGTGGGCTACAAGGAGCTGTGTGTGCTGAACAAAAAACTGAGCTTTATGGGGAATGTTTTTAATGTACTGGCTGACCCGTGTCCCTGTCCTCGAATACAGCCATTAACACTGAATCACAGCAAAGGCAATAAGAACACAGCTACAGGGGGCAGAAGTGGGATTTCTCAGAGCTGCACCTTTTCATTGAATAACTACCTGCTCAGGATTAAGAGCAGTGTTTGGAGGTAACAAATGAAAAGTAATGTGCATTACGCAGTCTGATTACTCTTAAAGCAACGAGTAACATGACGCAGTTTTTATTTTATTGACATAAAAATACCTGTGCTACCTAAAAAAACAGATATGCATTATTGCGTTACTATGGATGTTTATTCTTGCCATTCCAGAATAAACAAATAATTCAATAAATAAACAAACAATAACTGTTATGTTATTTCACACAAGTATTGCCTACTGCAGTTGGTGTAACATCATACGCGCGGCAGCTAGTGAGGAACACATCAAGCACGTCTGTAGCGTGCAGTCAAGTGAAAAGTACTGAACAGACATTACATTTAACCCTGCATGTGCTGAGGAGTAAATTGACTCCTACCAGTTTAGGGTCACAGGGAGGCAGCGATCGTCGCAGCAGCACTGGGTGTAAGGCAAGCAGCAAATGTGGTGGATGGCAAGCCGCTCCATCGCAAGACTTCTTCACACACCCAATCAGAAAAGAGTGTGCTGTGTGCAATCCAGTAAAAGAAGCCTATTTCAAAGTGTCAGGGTCAGATTAAGACCCCCACAGCCCACTTGGTGACTTTGCTCCTTAACAGAAAGTTGATCAGACTTTTAACAATGCAGCACATGGACACCGCTCATTTAATGCGGCGTGGCATTTCTCACTGAAACACACCTGCTTTACCACATATGGATATGCTTTATCCAGGACTTTGTCCCTTGTCTTTGTTTTACTTTGTTAATTTTTGGTAATTTTCCTATTATTATTTTTTTTTTTGCAGAGACCTGTCCTTTTGTACTTTTTATTCTTGTATGTTTTGATTTTTCTTTTTATGATGCTTTTGTAATTCATGTTAATTCTGTGGAATGTTTTCCTTGCTTTCTGTATGTTAATGCCAAGGGGGCTTTATTCAGCCCAGTGCTGAAGAATTAACTCTCGTTGTTCAGCTTTTTTGAATTTCAGATTTTTGCTTTTGGTTGTGTAAGTGCTTATTTTTTGATATGGACTTTGCAGTTGTTTCTGATTTTGATTTGTGGTTCACAAAGTTGTATTTTGTTTGTATTTGGCTTGCATTTTTTATTTCCCTTCTTTTTTGAATCCACATTTTGTTTAAGATTTTAAATCATGTTTTTTGTTTTTAATTATTAAAATAGCAAGAACTTTTTTATTATATGGAGCAGGGGTTTTACAGTTTCCCTCTCCCATGTTTAGATATTATAGTGTTTGGCTGCTTTTTATCTGTAAGCTGCTAACCGATTTCTTGACTTTCACGGCCAGACTTACTTTATGTTGCTTGGCCTCATTAAAGTTTTGACGTGTCTTTTTTTTTTACTCTCATATAAATGGATATGGGGTGATGGGGTCAAAAATGTGACATTGAGTTAAGTGTAGATTTTGATTCTGCGCTGTTCAAAATATCAAAGAAAGCAGACTTTAGCATGGTGTCTGTGTGTGTGCCTGTGAAAACGATGACTTCTGAAAAAATAAACTGATCTTTTTCAAACAAGATGCATTGTGTTGGCCTTGTCAGAGGCTCCAGGCTTAGTGTTTCTGGTTCAGTTTGGTCCAGTACTTAACTACATATCCTTCAGAAACAGTGAGACCTATGTCCAAAGATAACTGCCACAGAAATTGCTTAATTTAACTGAGATTTTTATATTCTGTTCTGCTTAGACATAGGACCAGGACCAGTGATTTTCAAAATTTTTACACATGTAGTTTTTGAGGTACATAACTAATTTAAATATACATCTATGAACACATGAAGGGCCACAAAAGTGTCCATATGCACACTCACACTCTCACAGAAATGAATACGTGAAGATAGCTGACAGCTTCTTTGTCATAAGAGAGGACATTGAAGATGATGATGAGAAAGAATTGAACACATACAAACACACAAACACACCACAGTAGGTCTGTAAAGGTTGACGTGCACAGAGACATTAAGCCACCACTGTGACAAGCTGTCTATCTGTGCAGCTCAGTTACTTCATTTGCCCCAGTGTGTTTAGTCTCAAATTAAATATTACTGAAACTGTTTCCTTTATTCAAGTTCACTATTTTATTTGTGTACATAATGAACATTATACAAATGAATGTACTAGATTGTATATTATTGTATTGTACAATTGATTGTATTATGTTGTAAAATCTTCTGCTTTGCGTCATACATGTGCATTGGAGGATCACCTTCCAGGCTCACGTGATGAGCTGTACAATACCACCCCATGATGACAGGGGGTGCTGTAGCCAACAGTACCATCTCTTTTTTCCTCCACATTTCAGAGAAGACCCCCAGTAAGGCCAAGTGATGCTGAGAAGCTCTCGCCCCATCTGGTCTGATTGTATAAAACCAGACATCCCCCTGAAGGAGGGGGACGCATTTTGGACTGGAGCTAGCATAGGGTGGAGCTCTCCCAAAGCCACACCCACTCTACTGAGCCCTCTGAATTTAATGCCCGACAAGGTGGATTCTGCAGCGATTGCCTTTTTTTGGTGCTTAGCACCATTGTGCATTTGTTTTTATTTTCCAAGTTTTCTGTGCGTATATTAAACAAGGTGGCCCAGTTGTCACCCCAACTTACTTCTGGATTCCTTCAGGTCTATTACTTGTCTACATATGGTATCACTAAAGTATAACTTACATGGAAGTGCTGTTTGGAGCACTCTATGTGGATTTTTGAATTTAATGAGCTTTGTAAATTATAGTAGAGAGTGTCAATAGACAGTATTTTTCAGGTCTTGGTAGTGGTGTCTAATCCACTATGGGCACAAGGGAGCTATCTCAACTGCAAACAAAAAATAAGAATCATAAACTTACTTCAAACTGAATGCTTATGTTTTTTGAAATAAAAATATTTTGATTGTTTTAAATTATGTCTATTGGGGTGTCAGAAATTAGGCTGCTTTGGCTCCATCTGTGCTCTCCTTGATGACAATGACAAGCTGAGAACATGATGTTGCTGCCACCACCATGTTTGATGTTGCTACCTGGACGTTGGGCTATATTTGGTTTTACTGCTGAGCTTTAGCCTCATCTGACCACAATTTTTTTATACAGTTTCAGATTTTGTCTCACAGCTTCTAGCAAACTCTGTCTGACTTAATTTTGACCTTTCTTGGTACTGACTTCCTTGTAGACACTCTCCTAAAACAGCCAAATATATCAAGTGGTTATGAGATCGCTGATGTCGGCATGGTTTTTACTGTTTCAACCAAAGAGGTCGGCCACTCTGAGTGTTGTAACTGGCCTCTCGGTCACTTCTGACATTTGTCTGGTTGCTCAATTTGGTAGCATGATCTCCTGTTGGTAGTGTCTGGGTGGTGCCATGTTTTTCCCATTTTGTGAAAGCATTGCTAGTCTTTTTATAAGCTTCTCCATTTTTTTCCTTTCTATTTACTTCATCTTGAAGTTCAATGGGCAGCTGCTGGGTCTTCATGTACGGGTGTGTTTTGTAAACTTGTGTACAGCTCAAAAAGTTGTTGTGTTTGCAATCATTTTTAGTGCCTCACTGATAGGATTTATGGCTCCCACCAATTTCTGCTTGACTTTTAATGACAAATATGTTCCGAGTTTTTCAGGTAAAGATAACAGAGGTTTTCTAGGTACGGTAGTAATACTCACTAATCATGGCACCAGAGAGTGGCATAGATGTTGACGAGCACATGCCAGGAAGAGTTCCAGTGTACTCTGAACACATACCAACAATAAGCCGATAGTAACCGTATACATCTATAGCAGCAGGACTGGTCTGAGCAGATTTAGTGGGGCGACCTCACAAAGCCACTGATATTTGTTGTGCCATCATGTAACTGAGCACAGGCGGATCAGAAATGACCTTGTAATGTAATGTAGTGTAATGTTCCAAAAGAAAAAAACTCAAACACCTCACCCAGCTACCCTCAAGACAACTGAACTCACATCTAGACAGACGGCTCATATAAACAGGCAATGAAGAAGAGCGGTGCAGGAATCTTCATCAGGTACACAGGAGGCAGAGAAGAGGCTCTTCCTCCTGAAAATGAAGCAGTGGCCTTCCTGACTGGTGCTGCCCAGGTCAAAAACAGCCCTGATACCTCCAGTATTGTCATCTTCTTTATAGATGACCCATCTATAACAGTGATAACTCATTACATTTATATAGCATTTTTCTCACTACTCATAGCGCTTCAGTGAGTGGGGAGCCACTTCAACCACCACTAATGTGTAGCATCCACCTGGATGATGTGACGGCAGCCATTGCTACAACAGTACGCTCACCACACATTAGCTGTTAGGTGGTGAAGGGATGTGAGAGAGAGAGAGATAACCAGTTAGAGACAGGGGATGATTAGAGGGACAGAATGACCAGGCCGTGGTGGGCAATTTAGCCTGAATATCGGGATACATCCTGCTCTTTATGAAGGATGGTCAGAGATCTTTAATGACCACAGAGAGTCATTTGATGGATGGTGCCATTTTTACAGCACAGTTTCCCAGTCACTGCACTGGGGCATTGAGATCCACACATACACCACAGGTTTAAGCACCCCCTGCTGGTCTCACCAACAACTTTTCCAGCAGCAACCCAAGCTTTTCCTGGTTAGTCTCCCATCTAAGTACTGAAACCCGTCAGAGACAAAAAACTGAACAACGTGTCCATCGCTGTCTACACAGAACTCACACAGCCATTCTGTTCTGGATTCCTTCCCAATGTACAAGGTAATGAAGCTGTTGACATTCAAGCAAAGGAAGACAGATCTACCACATTTAAAGCTGCCAAGACCACCATCAAGGCAAAACAATACAGCAAGTGGTTGCACCAGCACCCATGTTACAACAGAAACAACCCATACCACCTGCTAACCTGTGGAAAGACCACAATCACCTAAACTGCCATTTGTACGCCAAGCTTTGGATCAGTCAGTCAGAGCAAAGCCCATGCTAGAATGCCAGTCAGACAACAACACATCTGCTGCAAGACTGCCCACTACACAATGCCCTGAGGAGCCAGATCTGGATGAAGGACACACCAATGGAAGAGAAGTGGTGAGGCAACCGGAGGACCTGCAACACACACAGCAGCATTCATCAGAGAGACCGGCATGTTCCTTTGAGTGAAGAGCAAGCAGAAAAAAGAAGAACGTTCAGGTTGGTAAAGTGAATGGGAAGAACACTTATCAAGTATGCAATGGTCAGGTTTTAGTTTTTAATATAATTCTGAACACTTCAAAGCACTTATTCCACTTTAACGTTACACATCCATAGTTCTACAGAAGAGAACAAAACAAAAGTCCCATATAGACATGCTTTGGTTTAACTTTACATCTCAGCAAAAAGGGAAACGAAGGCACTGGAGATACGCCAGGCAGGCAGGCAGGCAGGCAGGCAGGCAGGCAGGCAGGCAGGCAGGCAGGCAGGCAGGCAGGCAGGCAGGCAGGCAGGCAGACAGACAGACAGACAGACAGACAGACAGACAGACAGACAGACAGACAGACAGACAGATAGATAGATAGATAGATAGATAGATAGATAGATAGATAGATAGCATTTTAATTGCCTTTTTATAAAAGCTGTATAAATCTATAAATATTATTTTAACAATAAGCAACAACACAGCAGAGTGTCTAAAAGAAAAGAAAACTAAAAGGTAAGAAAACTTCTAACTTGTCTAAAGACATAGTATAGATACATCCAGACACCCATAAATAGAGAATATGAATGTTAAGAGTGTTTATACTTAATGATGACAAAGCATGAAGGTCAATCTCATGGTGGCAAATGTGTGTATCTTGGTAATATTTCCTCCATTAGACATAAACTACACATATAATTTGAATTATGATAAATATGCCTCTCATGAACAGTGTTTAGTATATTTCTTTTCAAAATAACATGTCTAAACAAAACATATAACATGAGGAGAATGACTGCTTACAAATGGAGAAAAACCAATGCACTATGTAAATAAAAGGACGCCCATGTTGTACAGTTTATGGTGCCACGTAATGTGCAGTTCTTGGCTAGATGTCCAGTAGCAGGGCCCATTCATATGCTGGTGTGGAGTGCTGCAGCGTCTTGACTTGGACTCTTCTGCATCTGGACGGTGGGTGTTGACAAGCTCTTCTAAAAGCATCTCATCACAAGGCACAAAGCTTAGCGCACACACCATTTTAACGTTCAGCGAGCCCTTTTTCCTTTCATTGTTTTTTGTCACTTTTCTCCACAGCAGCTGTCTGATGTGGAAGGAGCTCCTCATTGTAGCTGCACACATTTTTTCCTTTGCACATTCGTCAAGATTCTGTCCCATGTTCCATTGGCACTTTCTGTCAGTCTAGCTGTCCCGAGACTCTTATTTACAGTATTTGGACACAGGTACTTGGGGGTCCACACCACTGACAGGCTGGACTTGTTTAGTGACACCAAGGAGCTATATAAGAAAGAGCAGGACAGACCCTTTAATGTGGGTAGGGCTATCCTTTACATATTCTACAACTCTGAGATAGCAATTGAGATTTTCAACACGACAGACAGACAGACAGACAGAGAGTTAGATAGATAGATAGATAGATAGATAGATAGATAGATAGATAGATAGATAGATAGATAGATAGATAGATAGATAGATAGATAGATGCACTTGATGTATTCATGGACGTCCACCTGCCAATTGCACATCTCAGTGCTCACAAGTGTCCTCCTTCTCAGAACTGAAAGTCAGATGTGTGCCAAGTGACTCACGATTGGCAGAAGCTCGGGCATGTATTTATTTACCAGGCGCTATTCCATCAAGCGTCACATTATTTAAACTAAAAATCTCATCGTTCGTCAGCCTCTGCTTCAAAAGTAAAAAAAAAAAGAAGCCCATCCATGAAAAATGAGTAGCACATACTGAAGATTTTAAGGAAGGAGCAGCAGGCAGTTGCACCCACCCAACTGACGTGGACGGTCAGCAGCCAGCTGAGTCACACTGAACAGCATGTTCTGTTGATGAGTGGCATGTGACGCCTTTATTTGTCAAACACATTCAGCAGACTGTCATGAGGGGTTGAGTGGGCACCAGTAGGCAGTGCCATATGGGAGCAGGATTGACAATTTTATTTTACATTTACAGTAAATTTTAATGTAAGCTGTGAATTCTGGGACTCCTTTTAAGTCTGTTTTACACCAAGTAACCCAGCAGTATGTTCCAGTCATCTGCTTCCCAGTGCCCTTTGTTGATGCCCATCATATGGATGCTATTGTACTCTGGGTGTGCTCTTTTCAGCTAAAATAAGTCCAACACAAAATTTTAAATAGAAAAAAAAATACTGCATGCCCATTGGTTTGAATGAACCACACTGTAAAAGTGGCTTCAACAATTAAATGCTAGTGCCTCATAAAACTTGTTTATCCTGTCAACCCCAGAATTAGAAATCTCCAGATCTGCCTGACATCAGGCAAGCACAGTCAGCCCTGTTTGAACACAAATGTCTTACACAATGTGTTCTGAAATTTTTCTTTCAGATAAAATAACGTGCAAAAAAAAAAAGGAACAAAAGACTTTGTAGGTTAGAATGAATGGCACTTTTATAAAACAAACTATCATTTGTTCTTTCTTCTTATGGTGCAGCTTTTACAAATCAAGTCTATGAATCAGTTAAATGCTACAGCGAGTCAGGCAGACATCCTTTGGACTATCCACACATCCTAAAATGATCATCACTGGTTATTTCTCAAGTATCAACAGCCAATCAAATTGTACCAACCATGCATTTGTGATGTCACCCATTTATTCAACTATTTTTCTAAACTCACTTAATCTTAATTTACAGGGCAGCATGGGGTTGGGTCTATCTTGGCAAGATGCTAGTCCAGTGCAGGGCACGCTCACATACGCACCCACACGTTCATACCGTGACAATTTGAGTTACGTGAAAAAAATGTAAAATGTTTGTGAAAAATCACAAACTGTGAAAGGGGATCAATTGCAATCTGTAGAGCAATCACTGCATAACAAGAAAAAAACACCACAGTGTTCTGATGGAAATGTGCAGGAAAATCAACAGCAGTGCATACACCACTGCCAACAAACAAATACAGCGCTACAACGCAGATGTTATCCCCGAGGAGTGTAAATACCTGAGGATTCCATCATCAGCCCTGAACATAATGGCAGCATGAACCACTCAAGAATGACAGTCAGGTCACCACAGTGGTGGCAATCATGGCATGGGATCCAAAAAAGAAAGGACGTGAGGAGAAACCATGTAACATGTTGATGGCTGATGAGCAACAAACAACATTCACATTGAGATATTACAGATATGGAGAACAATTTTCATCTTTACTTTCATACCTAACATGGAATATTTCAAATTGGCTCCATATTTTAAGGACATGGAGGGTTTAAAGTTCTGCTCCATCACAGAAAGTTTTTACGAGAGGAAACTGTTTACTCAGTGACCTTGTCACTAATAATGTGACATGTCAGCCATACCTGCCAGTCAGCATGCTGTGTCTGATGGAGGTCACCAGGACTCGTGAGATGTGATTAGCAGGACAGGATTTAGTGCTGTGAGGTGAAACGTTCAGAAAGTGGGCTTGAGTGGGCTGAGGCTGTGTTAAAAAAAAACGAGTCCACTGGTTCAAGAGCAGACAGGAGCAGAAGCAGGATGATACTTTTAGTGTGTGTGTAAGAGTGGGACAAAATGTTAAATGGGCAGGTAGGAAGCAGGGGGGTCTGAGGAAATTCTATGCAGTAAAAATGGATAGAAAATGGTGATAAACTGCCAAGTCTAGTGCCCCCTGTGGACTCAGGTTCAATAGCAAACAGACGCAGCTTCGCCGTTTAAGTGTGGGAGTGAATACAAGGATGAGATTGATTTGATTCACTCCTGGAGTAAAATTAAATGAGATGTGAAGTGGATTAAATAAATCAGTCCAAGAAGTCGCAGCTCTCTATAGCACAGTTTCTTAAACTATGGGTGGGTCGCAGGTTGCCACCTTTCATGTTGCGTAGGATTGTGCCTCACCGTTGGCATTAAATGGGAATGGGTCACAATGAGTTGCCGCGTGTAGTTTAAGCAATCAACCCTGCTCCACTGTGACTGTCGGCGGCGATTCTCCAAGAGGGAGATGGTCATCATGGTCTGGGTCTCAAAGACACTAAGAAGGGCGAGATTGGGTCGCAAGAAAAAAAAAAAAGTTTAAGAAACTCTCGGGTGTTTGGTACAAGGATCTGACTGACTGTCTGTGACTCTCTATGGGCAAATGAAGTTTGGTCCAAACCCCACCACTGCCAGTTAACCAGCACTAACTGGCAATGGTGGAATTAGACTGGCCGTGTAGACAGCATGCTTGAAGTAAATTTTACTGTGAAACAACTGTACCCTTTTGGATAAAATCTCACCCTAACTGACTGCTTTATGACCGCTTTGATTGACACTGTTAAAGTTCAGTGGAGTGTGGTATGAAGAGGCAGAGAAAGAATTTGGAAGCTACTCTGAGAAAGGGGCCAAAACCAATAAATCAGTAAAGAAATCCCCAAAATGTTTAAAAGCAAGGGGCTAGAAAAAGTAGCAATGAAAGAACAATCCAAAATGACTAATGTAACCATCCGTGACAAAACTCTACTAGACTTTAGGAATTTAATCTTACTAAGCGATGACAGACAACTACTTTCTCACCATAACATAATGACATAGGCTTACTATTGTCATGTACAGAGTACAATGACATCCGACATGCATGTGCTAATCAACTCTCAACACGTCGCCACTCTCCAACCACAATCACCAAGTGTGATAAGTGGTCTGCGGCGTTGTGCAGGTTTTTAAAAAAATAATTGTGTCCTGGGAATTGCAGGCTCCATTCGTGGGTGACTGGGGTGCTTGGCTGATTTCAAATTTATGTGTGGATCCGTAAGATGCCTCATTCACGCCTCAAAGTTAGCGGCTGATCATAATTTGGCTTGATTGGGCACAGGTTAAGAGGAGGCTGAACGGCAGACAGGGGAGACAGAAACATAAATAGAAAGATCAGAAAGGAATAAGACAGATGGAGGTTACAGAGGGGAATGAGAGAGCGCAAATGAACGTTGCAGGATCAGGGAATGCTAGGGTGCAGAAGAAAGGAGGAAGGCAGCTGGGGAGGGAAGCTCCTAGGAGGAGCGTTGAGCTAACACCAAAAGGGGCTGAAGAGGGCCACTGCAGCCAACCATTTTTTTTAGAGTAGCTGGAGTGATCTGATGCTCATTAGGGGGCTGACACATAAGACCGAGAAGTGGCACCGGGAGACGAAGAAGCAAGGTGAAGTGCAGTGCCCTACCAGGAGCCTACAATGGCAGCAGGGACCCAAGCCTGTGAGGAAAAGTTGGCTGTGCCTGTCGGTTGGGCACCTCCTCTGCTGCCAGATCCTATACAGGGTAATCAGAGAAGACATCGGTTTTAGAAGGGATACACCAGGGACCGAGTTTTTTTATGGGACAGCTATCTGTCTGTGAATTTAACCTCACATAATGGATTATTCATTAATAACATTTTAACCTTTACATTCAACTGTTTTATTGGATTATTTATTTATTGAAGATTTATGGACTGGTGCACTGCACTTTTGAACACTGACTTTGTTGGGTTTTAATAAAAGCAGTGAGCACTTTTGCACCAACCCCCTGCTCCATGTGTGTGTCCTCATTTGCCTGGCTCATCTCACTTCATGACTATCGACGGTTCGAGTTCAAGAAGCTCCCAGACGCAACAGGAAGTGTGCAGCCAGGTTTACGTTGAAACTCCTTACCTGAAAAATCTCTGAACACATTTGTCAGAATATTATGTCTTTAATAAAGCCTCAGCTCTCAACAAAACTATCGTTACGTAATATAGCAGCTTACTTCAATATGACCTAATATTCCTTAATGTGACCTAACATAACATAATCCAACAAAAACGTCACGTAATGTAACTGTTCTGATTCTAAAATGTTACACAGTAGATATTTCATGAAGGTTAGATTTTTTTTATGATGGTTTTGGATCATGGGGAATCTACTCTCTATATTTAAAATCTTAAGCCTAAAGGTGCAACGATTTCATGTGACGTTTTTTGTCACGCTTTAAATCAGGCTTATTTTAAAACTAACATATATATGTTTGGTATCATTCTTTTCAGAATTTTTCGAACTTTAGTGTGATGTTGCAGATTTTCAGATTCTTATTCCATTTTTAAATTATAAACTAAAAAATATAAAAAACTGACGTCCCACGAGATGAGACTTTGTGCCAAAAGATTTAACCACTCCCGGGGCCGGAAATAAAAGACAAAGAGTAGATGACAAAGTAGAACGTCACAGTGACAAGGCAGTGAGACAAAAGGACAGCGACTGTACAGGCTTTTAAGTATTCGAAGCACTGAGCGAGGTGCTGATCACGTGGCACGGCAGCAGCAGCAAGCAGCGACAGAGATACAAAGTGGCTGGCGCGTAGCACAGGTCAGGGGGTTGGTGAGCGAAGCGAGCAGGGGGTGAACCCCCTAGTTCAAATATGTTTTTCTTTTCTATCAAAATTTTTCTTTAAGCCTTGTTAATTTTATTTTCAATAGGTTTTAAAATTTACAGAGATGCCATTTTGATGAGGTGATGCTGCTATGATGTGGCATCCCATGGCCAGGGAGCACAGTATAAATGTTGGCATTGTGGAAAACAGTTTGTCCAAGATTGTGGATACTTCAAAATGTTTATTCACAGAAAACCCCTCCCAAAAATTATCTTTTCATATGTTACTTTTCCCATGTAGTTTGTAGAAAAGGCCAAGAAAAATCTTTAATCTTGTGTTTTCATGGAGAATGGAAAGCAAAAAAATTTCTGAAAGAATGGGACCCAATGGTAACCAATGTTGGATAACAGCAAACAATATCTAAACAGACCATGAAAAAAATCTCACGTTACTCGTGTCAAATAATCCACAAGTTAAATCATCTAGTCGTATGCTCACAATGTGTAAAATGCATGTGTTTTTTTGCTAAAGTACTGTTAAATAACAAAATTGCAAAATCTGAAAGTAGTGCACAAAAAGGAAGCCCCTTCACACAAGATCATACTTTTGAATTAAAGACAGGACTCTTGACCAATGAATGAGGGGGAGAGGCAGGTCTTCAATTCAAAAGCACAGCCCCCTGTGAAGGGGTGGGGGGGGGCATTATGCTCAGACTATATAATGCATTAGTGAGACTACATCTTGAAGTATTTTGTGCAATTCTGGTCACCACGCTACAAGAAAGACAAGCAATGCCCCAAGTTGTGTAGAGAAGAGCAACCAAGTGCATCCCAGGACTTAAGGATGTGTCGTACTGTGGCAGAGAATTAAACCAGTTTAATGTGGAGCAGAGGAGACCATGGAGGAACTTAATCCAGGTCTTCAAAATCCTCAAAAGCATTGATAAAGCAGATCCAGCAGAACTCTTTTGACTAAACGGCAAGTCACATATTCAAGGACATAAGTGGAAATTAAAGGGAAGTGCATTTAAGACTGAACCCATGCAAAGAGTTGTGGGAATCTGGAACAAAATATTGAGACATGGAGTTGAAGCAGAAACTCTGGACGAAATACTGGGACAGCTTAGCTATTAGCTAAACAACCAATCTTGATGGACTGAGTGGTCTCCTCTTGTTTGTCAGATTTCTTATGTTCTTATGTCCCTATATAATGTTACTGTGCATTGTTTTGCGGCCTTGCAACGTGTCAAGAATCTCAGAATGGTGGCAACCATTTAAACGCTGACTGCCAGCTACAAGTTGTGGGAATTTTCTGTTCAATCTTCCAACTGTGAGTTAACTAAAATTTTACAGAAAATCCATTTTTATTACAAGTTTTGCTCATTAACAAACTTTACTTTAATTAGTTTATTAAAGTAACACCCTGATTTTACCTAAACATCAAGAACAGATTTATCTATTGTCACTGAGGCAGTCAAAATATTACTAAATTAATACATTTTAATAATAAAATCATGACAGTAACATAACATAATGCTACTGACATCCAGTTAATCTAATGGTGGTTTGTGGAGGACCCGATCCTGACATCACTGGGTGCAGGACAGAAATCACACAAATTTAGATAGAAAATGATGTTACACACCAAACATGCCTGTGCAACTCAAGAAAGCAGCCATGATGAAATTAACAGAGATGAAACAACGACAATGTAAACCAGGAATAAAACTGTGCAAAAATAAAAGGCATGGATCATTAGGACAGTGGATAGCGCTGCCACCCCATAGTCTAGAGCACTGTGTGAAGTCTGCATGTTCTCCCTGTGTGCTTTTCTCCAGGTACTCAAGTGTCTCTCCCTAGAAGACATGCACATTACACAAATTGCAGCTCTAAACTGACCCCATGTGTGACTGAGTGAGTGCGTGAGTGAGTGACTGCACCCAGCACTTCAGGGCTTTACCTGATTTCAAGATGCCAGTCTACTTATAATCCCAAGGATGAATAAAATAACAGTGGAAGGTTGAGCTTTTAGTTACAGTTCCCTGAAGCTGTAGAATGATCTGCCTGTTCATATATGAGATACCCTTCGGTCTCATCTTTTAAATTAGGCTGAAAACTCACAATTTAGTGTGGCATACCCTGACTAGAGCTGCTGATTAGCTGTGCATACTGCACCCCTGTTTGTTAGTCATTTGTACAGAAATTTAATTAACACAATATTTTAAAACCATTACTAACCCTTCTCTATTCCGTTTCTAGAAGTGGCACCGCTCTACTGCCAGGCTGCTATGTTCAAAGTTCAAAGTTTATTGTCATGTGCACAGTAAGGAAACATGTTTCCCTGTACAATGAAACTCTTTCTTTACTGTCCACACCAAATGACAAAACCAACGTATAAAGATAAACATAAATAATAAGTAGCAGATATATAATAAGTAACAGAGGCAGGATAAAGTATAAAAACAGAATAGAAGTAAAAAGTGTAATGTGCAGGTAGGTGTGTGATGGACAAGTCAAGTACAGCTATGTGAGGGAGATAGAATGAGGTGAACCACAGTTATAAACTCCAGTCAGTTGTTTAGGAGTCTAATGGCCTTGGGAAATAAAGAGTTTTTTAGCCTGGAAGTCCTGCATTTCATACTTCTATACCACCTGCATGAGGGTAGAAGTGTGAACAGTTCGTGTTGGGGTTGGGTGGGGTCCCTGAGGATCGAGGCAGTTCTCCTGCAGACTCTGCAATTGTAGATGCTCTGCAAAGAGGGCAGTGGGGTCCTGGTGATCTTCTCAGCAGTCTTCACCACTCTCTGCAGGCGTTTGCAGTCCACACAGTGATACACAATCAAAAGTTATCTTGGATAAAAGATCGTTGGAATCATCAGATGGAAAGATTCTCTTACCAGAATGGATGGCCAGTACAGACTCCACTATAGAAAACACAGTTGGCCAGGGTCTCCAGAACTCTGACTGTACCCGACTTTCTCTTGTACAATTTTAATCTCCTTCGTTGTCAGCTAGCCATAGATCATTAATTAATTAATGGACAGATACTGTTGTTTTCCACTTATGTTTAATCAGTTTCTACCTTGTTCTCTGTGTGATTTAACAAATCTGTATTTTTATGTGTACCAGTTCTGTATTTAATAATTAGTCTAATCTGTACTTGTATTTTAACTGGGAATTGTTGACAGCGTTTTGCTGTTGCACCCAGTGATACACCCAGTGTTGCACCCAGTATACAAAAAAAAGTTGCATTGTATTGTACTTGATGACAGGTCAGGCTATTGTCCCTGGATTAGGAAGGTTTAACATTGTTATACTACAGAAATAAATGTAGGCAGCATAAAAATAATAACTAACTAATCACTTGGATGACACCTTTATGCAAGGCAGCTTACAACATTTATGATACAATTGGTTACATTTCTTTTGGTTTTCCAACTGGAGTACAGGCAGGTGAAGTGTCTTGCTCAGGGTCACACAGTGTCAGTAGTGGGATTTGAACCCACAGCCTCAGGGTTTGAAGTCCAGCATCTTAACCACTGCCCAACAAGGATTACATAGATCTGGAGTCTGACAACACCACCAGTGCTCTCTCCGGTGGAGTGTTGTGATCAGAGCTATGAAGTGCCAACATACTCATAATTATTCATTTTAAAAGCTACAATCAATCCAGTTGTGACTCCCATGTGGCAGTATGTCCATGATAAAGAAGTGAGAACTCAAGGGCTACGATTACTGTGACACAGGCCAACTTCAATAATTCCCCTCAAATGTTCGCACATAGGGTTGGAATTGCTTTAAGGGCGATATGGTGGTGCAGCAGTTAGCACACTCTTGGTGTCCAGTGGCTGTCCATGTGTTGTTTGCACGTTCTCCTATTTGCCTCCAGGTACTCCAGTCTTCCTTTCACATCCCCAATTGGGTTAACAGGCAATTCTAAACTGGTAGAGTGTGTAACTGGGCCCGCCGGTAAAATGGTGCCCTTCCCAGACTTGGTTCCTGCTTTGCATCTGATTCTGAATTTAGTAATTTGTAAATTTTATTCTTGCATTTTACCTAAGAGCTTCACTGCAAACATACAAAAATAAACCGAATTGAATTGAATGCTGCTAGGAAACGGCTCTGGCATCCCATAACCCTGAACATGTTTGAGAGTGTTGTGTCGCTATGATTGATTTATACACACACGATAAAAACACCTTTTGTTTTCTCATTAACTCAAATGAAATTAAAAAATGAGGGGCAGCACAGCAGTCAGTGCTATAGCATCACAGGTTCAGATTCAGTCCTGCTCACTGTTTATCTGGACCCAGTATGTTCCCCTCGGGTCTATAGGAGTATTTTCTGTTGACTCTAAACTGGGTGGTAACAGCTCAGCATCTGAAGACAGGGTTCAAATCCAGGACTGGCCACTTTTGCATGGCACTTGCATGTTCTCCCTGTCTGCACGGCCATTTTGACTGTCAACTTTTAACTAGCCTGTCAAATAAAAAAGGACTGGTATCAGGGCGCAGTGATAAGCACAGTACCCTCACAGCTCCATGAAGCCGGGGTCAAATCCAGGACTGGTCATCATGTGTGTGGCATTCCCATCGCCATCTCCATTTTTCTAGTGATTCTAAATTAGCCCATAAAAAAGGAATACGGCAGCAGTTATGGCTACAACATTGCACTACCAGCAGTGAGTGTGAGTGTTCTCCCAGTGACACCAAATTGGACGAGTGCAGTGTGGGTCCTTGAGTGCAGATTGGCACCTGCAGCAACCCGTTTAAGCGCTGCCTGCTGTGACTAAGCCAGTTCAAACAATGGATGGGTGAGAAAAAAACAGAGATGCCCCATAACAACTGACCACAAAGATTCAGAGGTTCTCCCTATAACAGACAGAGCAAGTATCACAGCTATTCAATAAAACAATTTTTTTGAACATTTCATGTGATCTTTATATACAAGGGGGCTCCGCCCCCTGCTCACTTCGCTCGCCAACCCCCGGCGTTGGGTATCCTGAAATACATTAGTCGACCCAAGCAGCACATTATTCCTAACTTCACTCTGCAGTAGTGCCACTCACAATATGGCGGTGACGCCTGTGCCTTCACTCCGCAGTAGTGCCACTCACAATATGGCGCTGACGCCTGCGCCTTCCGTACTTTATAGACCCGTGGGGCCTCTTCTGTTTGAATCTGGGCTGCAGCGCAGAGTCCTCTTTTTTGTGTGACTGTCAGTAGTCGTTAGCCATGGGCGCATTGTTGCTTCATTTCTCATTCACGTCAGTTGTGCTCTTTCGTTTCTTGGCTGTGACTCCTTCGTGTGTGGTGGATACAACTTCGCGTGCGGTTTATGAGATGCGCGCTGTACGCGTCTGCGCAGTACGTCTCATGATCCCATCGCCATGTACCTGCGTCCATGCCATCTGGTTTACCATTCTCGGTTAGTAATATGGATATTTGGACATGGAATTAAAAAATGAAAACCATTTTTCTCCATCACATAACATTTTTAGATGTCAATTATAGTTGCAACACTATAATTAATTAGTCAGTCAGTCAGTCATTTTTCAACCCACTATATCCTAACACAGGGTCATGGGAGTCTGCTGGAGCCAATCCCAGCCAACACAGGGCGCAAGGCAGGAACAAACCCCGGGCAGGTTGCCAGCCCACCACAGGGCACACACACACACACACACCAAGCACGCATACGGGACAATTTAGGATCGGCAATGCACCTAACCTGCATGTCTTTGGACTGTGGGAGGAAACCGGCAGCACCCAGAGGAAAACTACACAGACACGGGGAGAACATGCAAACTCCATGTAGGGAGGACCCGAAAAATGAACCACTGCACCACCGTGCCGCCCTATAATTAAATACCTAACAATACTTTATTTTTAATGATAATTTTTTTATTTTATATTTTCTAATATTAAAATCTAAGTTTATTCAATAATTAGGTCAGAATTTTGCTGGAATTGAACCTGGTGATGAGTCACAGCAGCAGGAAACGGCCCATTAGAAGTCCATATGAGTGGAACAGCAGAGCCAATAATTGACATTGGGGTCAGAAGGAATGGCCAGCTTGGCATCAAAAACACCCTCAGATCCAGATCAAGTGCTGCTACCACTGCTTCATGTTATGTTTGGTTTACGTTAGAACATTAGAACAATCTAGATGGGAACAGGCCATTCAGCCCAACAAAGCTCACCCAGTCCTATCCACTTAATTCTTCTAAAATAACCTCAAGTTGAGTTTTGTAAGTCCCTAAAGTCTGACTGTCGGCCACATTACTTGGCAGCTTATTCCACGTGTCTGTGGTTCTCTGTATAAACAAAAACTTCCTAATGTTTGTACGAAATTTACCCGTAACAAGTTTCCAACTCTGTCCCTGTGTTCTTGATGAATTCATTTTAAAATAACAGTCTCGATCCACTGTACTAATTCCCTTCATAATTTTAAATACTCCAATCATGTCTCCTCTTAATCATCTGTTGTTTAAACTCTAAAAGCTCAGCTCTAATCCTTCTTCATAACTCATCTGTAGACCTGGAGTCAGCCTCGTTGCTCTTCTCTGGACCTTTTCTAGTGCTGCTATGTCCTTTTTGTAGCCTGGAGACCAAAACCGCACACAGGACTCCAGATGAGAAGTTATAAAGGGCGGTATAAAGCTTAAGCAGAACTTCCTTGGACTTGTACTCCACACATAAGGGCGCTATATAACCTAACCTAACAGTTTAATGAAGCCGTTTATCAAAGCCCTAACAAAAGATGGAGCCTGTTTGATATATTTGTGCCAAGAATGTCCAAGTTTGTCTGGGACTAAAATAAAAGATGTCACTTTTGCCAGATGTGGTATCAGAACACTGATTTCTGATGCAGAATTTGAGGCTTGGGTACCATTCAAAGAAGTCATTTCTAAGTTTTTAGGTAACAATAAGGACCCAAATTATAAACGAATTGCGAAAAATGTATTACAGTAATCCCTCGCTACTTTGCGGTTCACTTTTCGCGGATTCACTACTTCGCGGATTTTATATGTAAGCATATCTAAATATAAAGCACGGATTTTTCGCTGCTTCGCGGGTTTCTGCGGACAATGAGTCTTTTTACTTCTGGTATTTGCTTCCTCAGTTGGTTTGCCCAGTTGATTTCATACAAGAGATGCTATTGGCGGATGGCTGAGAAGCTACCCAATCAGAGCACGCAGTTATGTTCCTGTGTGCTGCTGATTGGCTCAGCGACGGAGTGCTGCATTAACCAGGAAGTCTCATCTCACTCATTCAGTATTAACGTGCTCTTGCTACTGCATTCAGGGGATTATCACCTTCATCGTCATCATTTTTACTGCGCAGCATATTCATCACCATCATCACGTCATATATAGCTACGTGTACTTTGCTATACAGTAAGTGTAAACTTATCTACCGATTTCATATTGCTTAGCAGTTGTCCCTGTTATTAATAGAGTAAAGGGTGGGTTGTAAACAATACAGGGAGGGTTTAAAAACGTCCAAATACACGTTAAATAATTAAATAAATATGGTGTCCCTACTTCACGGAAATTCAGTTATCGCGGTCGGCCTTGGAACCTATCTCCCGCGATAAGTGAGGGATTACTGTAGTTCATTTTAAGGATTTGGGGTGCAGGCTGAAAAATTCTGTAAGGATACCAAAGACATTGAAAGAAGCTACCAGAGATGTTGGGGTGTCAGTATGATGGTCGACTACTGCAGGATAATTCATAGGGACACACTAGAAAAATGTGTACAAATGACGGGCCATCAAATGATGTGACAAAAACTAGAAAAGATATATATCAGTCAATGAATATGTATTGTTCTTTTTTTACATTTATGTTTAATAATATTAGTTGACCTAATATTTCATGTTAAATTGATTTAGAACAATATTGTATACATGAATGGTGTAATTTGTTGTTTTAATTAAATTTGTCAACTTTGTACTTAAATGTGACGTAACAGGAACATTCTAATTATACCTTTTATTGTGTCAATAAATGCAAGTTAAAAAAAAAAAGTCTCATTTAGCATAAGCCACCTTAATTCAGGGTATTCATAAGAAACGTGTTGAACAAGAACAGTAGCGTCAAATATCTGATATATGAAAATGTGTGCTTCAATTTAAATGTTTAAAGTCTAAATATTCTTGATTGCAACAGAGATTTGTCATTGAGGTCCACTGACGGTGTAGCGGAAAATGTTTCTGCTAACAATTCCAGTCTATTAAGCTTTTTAGTTTGTGGCAGATGGCTGGGGTCCCTACCCAGCCGGGACACCTGGAAGGACCAGGAAAGGGACAATACCACCCCTGGACCACGAGAGGGCAGCTGCCCTGGTTTGCAAGGGGGCCATGGAAGCAGAGCTGGGAAGCTCCTCCCTGTTGGGGCCTGTGGCCACCGCCAGGGGGTGCCCGGAAGATTAATGAGTCCGGGAATGCAGCCACAACCGGAAGTGCTGCCGGAGTTAAGTCCAGGAACACCCGGAAGCATACGGCACTTCCGCCACAAGAAGTTGGGAAGAAGGAGAGCAGAGGTGAGAGAAGAGACTGTTGGTGAATAAGGCATTGTGGTGCTGTTTATAAATAAAATGTGTGTGTTTTAGGACATTTGGTGTCTGTCTGTGCCCAGGGGCTGTCTTTCCACAAGTTATAGCGCCTTTTGTCAAACTGTTGTAAGCAAGATGAGTTCATTTCAGAGTGCAGGGCTTCAAGGTCGCTCCAGACTTGGAATGAAGTATCAGGTGTGCCTCTACTGTATGTAGCCTAACACAGGATGATCTAATGTCCTACATATGGACCACTTTGGAATTTATTAACATGTTATCAGCCATATGCTAAATATTCTCTTATATATTCATACTCTATAAAGCCTTTACAAAGCCTCTGGCCTTATAACTGGACTCACCTTACTTACATTATGATGCTATAAATAAGGATGCTACCTTTCTACTAATTATATATCTGTTTTATAAAATCATAAAGATGTTTATTACTTATCCATTAATATTCTTACCATATCTTTTTTTTCTTTTCTTCTAACATTCTCTTTGACATTTCGAAAAGCACTTTGAGTGACAGTCTTTGTGTGAAAATGTGCTACAGAAATAAATGTTGTGAGCATATCCTGATTTGTATTACAAGAGTAACCATGTCCTGCTGTGCTCCAAAGATATCTTTATTCTGACAAATTTCTCATATATTGCTGATGTCTGAATAACCTTTTAATGTAAGTTGAACCCTGGCCAAGAGTTCTCCCTATCAAAAGCTAGATCCCCAACAAAGGAACAAAAATAAAAAAAAAACATCATATTCATAATCACTGACCTTGAAATTGTCTAAAATGATACTCCACATGCTTATGCTTGAAATTTGGGGTGTGGGTCGTAGAGGGCTAGGACCAACAGTAAAGAATCAAAAGTATTATTATATTCATCAACAGCAACCTCAAAATGGTACAAAACAACACTCCACATGTCTACAGTACCGATCCTCATTTTTTTCAAAGCTTTGTGAAAAGGCGTAACTTTGACCGCTTGTATCCCATTAGGGGGTGAACCCGTGGGGTAGGTTGATGTGGCACACTTAACTTCAAGTTATTATTTTCTATCTTAAACATGACATTTCCTGCACAAAAGATGGTCCAAAAACTGCCTACAAATGAGGGGTTTTCGGGTCTAGAGGGCCCTATAGGGGGGAACCCTAAAAAAGCTTGACATCCTGCACAAGTCAAACAGTATCATATGTGGGGGATTCCTCGTACCTGTCAGTCAAGAGGCGCTGGACAAAAAAAAAAAAAACGTGATTTTAAAGCAGAAGTAATTCTTATGAACATAATCACTATTCACAATTTAAATATTATTTTATTAGATTATCCCGCTCAGTCAGGTCTACTCACTGACAACAGGTTGCATTCATGGGGTCTCTCTTATACAGAAAACTAAAGTACAGCTGGTTAGCTTCCTATAAAATCGATATGAAAGCATTTATAACCTGCTCATGTCAAGACAAGTCATGGGCAACATACCAGCATACCGAGAACAAAAAAGTAACAAATAAAAAACTGGGAATTAGTACGCTGCTCTTCCAAAGGATTTCTCAGACGAGGGCTGAAAGCCTCTCCTTCCAGCTTTACCGGACCATCTGGGGCTTCCTTCAGATTAGCTCCTTTGAACTTTAGCAGCTTACAATCTAAATGTCTTGGATTATAACGTGGACGCCTGTATGGGGGTGGGGGGTGTGTGCGCCTAATTATGGAAAACTGTTGGCAGGGCGCGCCTGACGTCACGGGCTGCAAGGTTCACTCAGGTGATTCAAACTGCTGACGCGGACGGGAACGGCGGGACCGCGCGGCGGGTCCTTTTTGAATAAAAAACGGAGCAAAGGCATTTATGCCTTCTGACTTTGTGGACCCTTTTTATCTAAAGCAATTAATAAAGTGCAAAGTTCGACCGTTATATTTTTGCAATTGCTGCCGACTGGCTAAGGTTTGCATGGCGAGCCAGCTCTCGGCCACTGACACGCTATAGGTCATTTTTTTTGCATCCCACCAGAACGGAACCTCCATTTACGAGAGCTCCTCTCATCATAAATCAGAATTTTATTAATTTATTTATTTTGCGTTATAAATCGGAGTTTTATGAATTTATTCCTGAACCACATTGTCCAATTCTGACTGTAGGAGTAACGAGCAAAACCTGGAAGGGACGCCATTCCGATCCGGGCCATTTTGACAGGACAGGGTGTTTTAAATATAAAATGATCAGCGCATGAAGATTCTCCAAACTGTTCGCCCAGGTCAACTGTTTAAACAGGAAGACGCGTCGTTTCCATCCTTAAAAGCAAAGTGAAAATTTGCAGAAGAACTTGTGCAAATTCAAGCCCCCCGAAAACACACAACGACAGCTTGGGGTTTTCGGCACCTGCGGCTGTTACGTGGCCTTTCAGTGCACCACCATCACACTTCCTGCTTAATGTTTTCGAGATGTTCACTGACACCATTAGCCAACGGTATCAGGAAGGAAGCAGACATAACACGATAACGGTGAGTGCGTGCTGACGGCTGCTTCGGCTTATATAGCGCCTTTCTGAGTAAGGCCACAAAAACAGAGTGAAATCACGAAGCCAACAGCAATTTAAATTGTGCAAAGGCTAATGGATGAGGTCATTTTTTCTGACGAGGGGACGAACCGATTAACTTCTTCAGTTTATATTGAGCGCGATGGCAAGAAGTACAACGCAGGAACACATAAATAAAAGAGACAGTGCGGTAGAAATGGAGGCACAGAAATGAGCAACGGAAGAACCAAAAGGTGACCCAAGTGGTGGGATGTGTTATATAGCGCCTTCCACATTGTGCGTTCAAATAAACAAATCAGAAAAATAAATACGGCTACTCATTTGAACCGCATGTGACGCTTCTCATAAAGTGCACTGGCACAAATCAAAATCATTCAAAGAATGCAAAACAGGACAAACGAATCACCCTGTCGTTATTGTGTGCTCTGCTATCGATCGGCGACCATCTATAATAACAAAAAGTGAAACGAAAGAAGGCAAATGGTCGGACTTACAGGATGGTCGTCAAGAAAGTGCGGTGTAAACAGCGAGCGACAATCGATTAAGTTTTATGGTATGTAGTGGCTTTCATAGAATGCAGCATCGTTAATTATAGGAAAACTATTATCACAAAAAATTAATAAAACAATAGATGATCGTACTGTATTTAGCGCCTTTCAAAGAGGACAAAATCGCAAATAAAATAAAAAATCACATTAACAAAAAAGGAATAAAACAATCAACTAATGTTGTATATTATGTATTTCATTGAATACAGTACACCATTGCAAATCAAATAAAAATCATATTCACAAAAAATGAATAAAACAATCAGCCAATCTTACTGTAAATTGGACCTTTCATAAAGTGCACAATCATAAATAAAGATCGCATTAAGCAAAAAACTACTCTGGCTGTATATAGCACCTTTAAAAGCGTGCACAATTACAAAATAAATAAAAATCATATTAACAAAAAGGGCCGAAAACAATCAACTAATCTAACCATATATAGCAAATTTCACAGAGTGCACAATTGCAAATCAAATTTTAAAAATTACATTAGCAAAAAAAAATGAATAAAACAGTCAAACAATCTTACTGTACATTGCACCTTTCATAAAGTGCATTAAAAATTACATTATCAAAAAAATTAATAAAACAGTCAAATACTCTGGCTGTATATGGCACCTTTAATAGAGTGCACAATTACAAAGCAAATAAAAATCACTTTAACAAAAAAGGACCAAAACAATCAACTATCCATCCATCCATCCATTTTCCAACCCGCTGAATCTGAACACAGGGTCACGGGGGTCTGCTGGAGCCAATCCCAGCCAACACAGGGCACAAGGCAGGGAACCAATCCCGGGCAGGGTGCCAACCCACCGCAGGACACACACCCACACACCAAGCACACACTAGGGCCAATTTAGAATCACCAATCCACCTAACCTAATCTATGGACTGTGGGAGGAAACCGGAGCGCCCGGAGGAAACCCACGCAGACACGGGGAGAACATGCAAACTCCACGCAGGGTGGACCCGGGAAGCGAACCCGGGTCTCCTAACTGCAAGGCAGCAGCGCTACCACTGCGCCACCGTGCCGCCAACAATCAACTAATCTAACCATATATAGCAACTTTAACAGAGCGCACAATAGCAAATCACAATTTTAAAAATTTCAGTAGCAAAAAAAATGCATAAAACAATCAACCAATTTTACTCTCCATTGCACCTTTCATAAAGTGCACAATCATAGATCAGGTCAGGTCAGAGAGCATGCACTGGTACGCACCCACCACACGACCAAACAGCTCAGGATCCCAGTTGACAGCCCCCCAGGCAGACACACAGTCCAGTCCCACCCTCCAGAAATGACCATCTATCTGCCGCAGCCAGGTGTTATGTGGACGTCCCCTTGGCCTGGTCCAGCCACTCGGGTCCTCAACAATGATGCACATTGTGATTTATGATCACAATCATAAATCAAATAAAAATCGTATCAGTAATAAATGAATAAAACAATCAGCTAGTCTGCCTGTATATAGAGTACAGAATTCCAATTCCAAAACAAATAAAAACCACCTTGATTAAAAAGGATTAAAACATTTAACTAATCTTATTATAAATAGCACCTGTCACAGAATGCACTACCACAGTCAAATAAAAATTGTACTCACAAAAAATGAACAAAAAAAATCAGCTAATCTTACTGTATACAGCACCATTCACAGAGTGCACTATCACCAATCTAATAAATGCTATATTACCAAAAAAAAGAATAAAACAATCAGCTAATTTTACTCTATATGGTACACATATCAAGGCAAAAATGTACAGATCACATGATGTGCAAATCAAAAATAAAATATAAATCATATTAAAAAAGACAAATAAAACAATTAGCTTAAATGTATATAGTGCCTTTCACAGAATGCTATTTCACAAAACAAGAAGGGGCCATGTTAACAAAAACTAAAGGAGTGAATAATAAACTCACTCACAGTATATAATGCTCTTCTCAATGTTCACCCAAATCAATTTTTTAACACTTCACAGAAAAATAAACAGAACAACTCATTTCAATTCCGCACATTCCAGCTTCCATGCAACCCTGCCCTGGATAAATGGGTTAAGAAAATGGATGGATAGATGAATGGATGGATGGATTTATTTTATTTTATTTATTTATAAAAACACTTTAAAAACAACATCAAGTCTGGCCAAAGTGCTGTACAAGAAAACCCAACATATCAGACACACAATAACCAAAGGGTAAAAGAAACAGATGGATGGATGGATTCTTCCATAACGTGCTCTGCCACAAATCAATGTCAAGTTTCTTGTCATGTGTACCGAGGTCAGACAAATTCTTAACTTGTATGTGTGACCAACTCACCACAAATGCCACAGTCCGGTGCCATGACCAGTCACACCGTACTAGTCAAACGTGGGCCTTACAGATTCTTACTTTCTCAAATATGATTTAATTACAAAACTGTTCAAAGCAGGCAAAAAAAAAAAAAAACACAAAAAATTAATCTTTACTAGTTATAGTGCCTGCTGCAGTATGTACTAGCTCAACTTAAAGGACAACCATTTCAACAAAACAGAATACAATATGAAGTGTACAGTGGATGTGATTTATGGTGTGCTTAGTGATGAATCACATTAGATTAGATTATACCTTTTTTGTCCCCAAGGGGAAATTAAACTATTAAAGAAGCTCCCAAATATTAGATAGATAGATAGATAGATAGATAGATAGATAGATAGATAGATAGATAGATAGATAGATAGATAGATAGATAGATAGATAGATAGATAGAACATCATAAACACTCACAACACGTATACAGGAACATCACAATGCTGTCAGAGGACAGGCCCATGGTCTCTGATTTATGCTCATACAAGTTCAACCAGATACACATTTAAATGGGGCTCAGTGCAAGTAAAACTCAAAGCTAATACTAAAAGTGCCCGAGACTGGGCTAAACCATGGCTATCTAATGAAAACGCCATTAACAGACATTTGGACATGAACTCAGCACATGCAGGCTTAAAAAGAAGAACATGCGCATAATAAATAAGACTTTGTGATCAACACCCTCTGAACCTCACCTCATTAATTAACCCTATCATCCCCTCCTTATTTGCTAAATACTGTATTGCCTTGGATTCCTGTAAGTCTAATAGTTTTCCTCTAATGATGACTGTAATTCATTTTCTCCCTTTCTGGATTTCCAGCTACAAACATGCAAACCGTATCACTGACCTTCACTTCCACAGTATGGACATACTGTATATATCACATCTGCTCGGATTGTTCCACGGGTTTATATTTAAAGTTGTTAATATTTGGATAGACAAGTTCAAGCTTGTAGTGTCAATAAATGGAACATGTCTATGTTGATATATATGTGGATTATGTCTAACTTGATTCCTTATTTGATCTCTCCATCATTCAATTAAAAAAAAAAAAGAATGAAGCAGTCGCTCCTCTAGTTATCTTATATGGTGCCCTTCAAAAAGAGCAGCGTCACAGATCAAGAAGCAACTGCATTTACAAAAGATGGAGGAGTAATCAACTAATCCTCATTGTATATACAGTATTGTCTTTCAGTGTGTGCACTGAAATAAATGAAAAACCACAGAAAAGAAATGATAAACAATGAATTTAACAGAGATAAGATTGCTTTCATAAAGTGCATTAACACAACTCAAAGAAGAGTCATTCAAAGAAAGGAATACACTAATGGACTCATCTTTATGCTGAATTTACAGTGTGCTCTTTTATACACAAGTGATGAACCTCATCAAACAAAATGAACTGAACGGTCACCTTATGCTTTACCTTATAGTCTTTCATAGCAAACATAAACAAGTCAAAAAAGATCACTAAACAAGTGAAGCAATTAAATAATTTGTCTTTACTGTGTATAATGCTTTTGGTTGATTCACAGAAAATGTATTAAGCAATCATTTATTTTTATAGTGGGTTTCATAAAATACTCTGGTCCAAACAGAAAGACAAGTGAATCTTTATTTTACATGGTGGCTTTCATAATGTGCGCTGCTACAAATCAACAAAGAAGTCTGTTAAGAAAAACAAATAAAAGGATTAAATGATCAGTCCCCTAACCTAACTGCCCTTTCTAGTTTGGGGCCCCTGAGAGACAACCCTGGTGGGGGTACCAGTGCATTGTTTGGCCGACCAGTTTAAATCAAACCTGCACCTGTCTGTGATGTTAAAGAATAATTCACAGGAACACTAGGAGAACATGCTGATACCACGATTTGAACACAAGAGTCTGGCACTTTTTAGGCAGAAGTAGTAGCCGTTGTGCCATAGATAAAATAATCAGATAATCACTATTTTCCACAGTACGTTCCACAAAGTGTCCTCAAAAATGAAACAAGGCACACATCAACAGAAAACATGAAATAAAACCGTTAGTTTGACTGCATATGGTGCCTTTCGTGGTGTGCATCAAGCAGTAAAGATCCATATAAGCTAAAAATGACCATATCTTTATTTTATTGCGCGTTTACATGGCACCATGTCAAAATTACGGGGTTTAAATGACTTTATATAGTGACTTTCCCAATGCGTACAGTCAAGTCACCAATAAATAAACAATTTATACATGTGTAATTTAGCCAATGCCTATCAGGTGTTAGAGTTCCACGGGTGGCCCTGCCATTGCGGGAGTCTGGCAGGTAGTAAATCCTTAACTAAGCTGAGATAAAGAAAAGATAAAACATGCGTTGCCAGCACTTCCCTCGTTCTGAGACGGTGACAAGGCACCGGAAGCGCAGCCCTACTCGTATCAAAGCGAAGTCATCAGTACGTTCAGCCGAGGCCCCCACGCCACAAGTGGCTCAGTCCAGAAAGCCGTACGCCGCGGACGAGGAGCTTTAAAAGCGACAGTAGCAGCCGCGCGCCTACCTGCTTGAGCCACACGTTTGGTCGGATCTGCAGGACGTCCAGCTGACTTCTACCTTTCGACGCGTTTTTCTTGGTCCTCTGGTCGGTGGAGTACGGGCTGTAGCTGGTTTTGCCCGACACTCCCCTTTTCAGCATGGTCTCACGAGGTCAGGCCGAGGTGTGCTAAACACGTTCACGGCCGTTTCATCGCCGATTTTATAAAACTCGCAGACCTGCTAGTGGCAGAGCATCAAGCCGTTCAAGGGCAGGACCAAAGAAGCGAAGCGAGGCGAGGCGAGGCAGGGCGGGGTGGTGGCGACGGTGGTGGTGGTGATGATGGTGCTGGTGGTTGCTACATCCGTAGCGGACACAGTTCCTGTGCGCTAAAGTTTGCTGTTGACAGCCATCGATCAGTTTGACTAGTGTGCCGAAATGAACATCCCGCCTGCACAAACTGTATTGACTGCGAAGAAACTTCTAAAGCACAGCCCCGCAACAACAAGCACGCTGGTACACCTTGGGGCAGGTGGCTTTGTATCAGTCGCTCGCGCCCTTCTATCCTCACAAACCAGTGCCCACATCCCACCGTGCTTTACACTCCTTGGTAGCGCGCACACTCACACTGACACACACACAGAACATGCTGCTCAACTCACCGTGCAGCTCTGTGGTCCTGGGCTTCCTGCTCGGATTTTCTTGGAAATTGATTGGGTTTTAATCAATTCGCGTTTCTTCTTAGAAAACATGATTGTCTTTCTATGCAAGTCCCCCCATCCACCTCCGCCACCACCACCTTCCCCTCCTCCTCCTCGTCGTCGCTGTCCTCTTCCTCCTCGTATTCCTCCACCGTTTTCTTACAATGCGTGGTAATTCCTGAAGTAGCTGCTCCGTCCGTCTTCTAGTTGGAGTGTATGTCCACTCAGTCCACTCCCTGGCTGTCCCATACACCGTTATGCTGCTTCGTGTCGCTTTCTTACTGACTTACATTACTAAGCGAACTGCAACACTGACAGGCTGTCTACGGAGTCTTGCGGCACTAAGGCGAGCTGTGTGTGTGCAATCTTTCCGTTCAAAGTTTTTTTTTTTTTTTAGTCAAAGCTGAAAAAATAATACTCGTCCCCCATCTATCACGTGATGACGCAGCCTTCGCTGATTGGATGCTGTAGCTACACTAAACTCACACAGGAAAAAGGCGGCTATAGTAAATAAAGTAAATTCTCGTTCTCACTCATGTTGATTTCATTGCGATAAGCCATTAATTTGGCTAAGCACAAAAACATATCTCCGCTGATAAATCAGTGTATACTGGTATTATTATATTGTTATGATTTTTAAATAGGTCTTTCTTGATAGATATTCCCGATTATGCTATTAAACAAAATAAATAGTAACAAATTCACCGAAATAAAAGGATAAGTGGCTATGAGACTCTGTCTGTCCAGTTGCAACATCCCTGTCATTTCAACAGACAAGCGCCACATACACATTTGTAGTAATAAAAAGCAGTGCATTTGTCATTCCAACAGATGGCACATCACAAACATTAACACTGCTTTTACGAATCCCATTCCAAATAGCATATAACAGACACATATGCATTGCATTTGTCATTCCAACTGATGGTACATCACAAACGTCTGTAGTAATGCATTTTATTTCTATAAATGTTTGAGATGTGCCATCTCTTGGAATGCCAAGTGCAATGGATCTTATTACTACAAACATTACAAAATACACTCCAACGGATGGTACACTGCAAATGTTAACACTGAGGCCTATGTTGATTTCAACCTGCCTTAGATGGGTGGCACTACTAGTAAATAAATACAATAATACAACTAAGAATAAAATAATACAGTTAGGAAATAGAACAGTTAAGAATGTACACATATAAAATTACATATATATGTACCCATATACATATACAGTACATATACACTTCAAATATACATTAAGTTATTGTTAAAGCTCACATACTAAGTGAAAATCTAGCTGTGTCATATTATACAGTCATTATTGCACATTGCACATAGTCAGGTGTTACTGCCATTATTAATAGACATTAATGTGTGAATAGTAGAAGCAGTTTGAATGTATGTATGTACATACAGGTATGTGTCATTTTATGTAAACATTAGCTGTACCATCTGTTACATGCCTTTTGGTATGGGATTTGTAAAAGCAGTGTTAATGTTTGTGATACACCATCGGTTGGAATGACAAATGCAATGCATTTTATTACAGCAAATGTTTGTGATGTGTTATCTGTTGGAGTGACAGAGACATAGTAACTGGGCAGACACACGGGTACACAGGTGGACCTGATTAGGAAGCTCAGTCTGGCTTGAGGTGTCTTCCATACATCAGTCCAGGTTATGGCCATACTGATTATGGTGTCCCAGGTTGTCCTTTTCCCTAGTTTCCCTTGACTTACAGCTCTCATCTTGTATTTCTAAACATGTTATTATGTTTTACAAGGGTTAGCGAAGTAAATGTATGTATGTTGATCAGAAAAATAAGTATGCAGATTTTTAGAGTCACAATGAGACCACTATTTCTGTTTGGGGCTGAATGTTGGACTTTAACAAAGAGTGAAGAAAACCTGCTGCAAACCTGGGATAGAAAGATTTTGAGGAAGATATTTGGGCCTATGAATGAAGAAGGCACATGGAGAATTAGGACTAATTCTGAAGTCGTGGAGCTATGTAAGAACATAGACCTAGTGAAGGAAGCGAAAATCAGAAGACTGCAATGGCTGGGACACATGAAAAGATAGATTAGATGAGGTTAGGTAAATTTATTAATTCCATGGGTAAATTCAGTTACAGTACAGTGGCAGCAGTGTAAAAACAATGATACAGACTCAAAGGATAAATAATACAGCAAATCAATCAATCAATGAATGAATAAAAATAAACCTAGCGAGTATATGGGATGGAAACATTGAATTACCTAATAGCAGTGGGCAGAAAAGACCCCCCCAAAGAGGCACTTCTTAGCACACAGCAGTGGAATGAACCTGTGGCTAAAAGTGCTCCAAGACAGCCCCTCCTGCAGGGGATGGAAGAGATTTTTCATGTTGCAACATTATGCTGGCAGCCAAGAGCGGCGTTTGGGGGTGGCAAGTGGGGCGACCACACCAGGCCCTGTGCCTAAGGGGGCCCCGCTTTTGAGGTCCATGTGTCCCGTTTGAGCGGATTTGTCAAGTTATATTCTTCTATATATATATATTTTTTAGATGCTTCTAAGGGGAACCCTTTTAAAATCCCTTTTCAAGGTCAAATCCAGTACATGTACATCTTTGAAAACATTCCATAATCCGAATATTAATGCACAAAAACATGTATTACTAAAGATAACCAGCTGGCATGACATCAACATGAGTTATGACTGACATCCTGCATATCGAGACTCAGAGTATACTTGCAATTTGGGTACATTTTCTACAAGAGGCCTGCATGACACCGCATCGCATTTCGCACTGTTGTGGTATTGACATGAATTATGAATTGCACTTTTTAAATAGATTATATCGTTACTAGGGAGTCCCCCTCTGCTTGCTTTGCTCACCAGCCACTTCGCACTGTGAAGATGGGGGCTGAACGCTCCCCAAGGAGACGCGGCCGCTCCTCTGAAACCCCCTCTTAAATGGTGATACAATGGGAAACAAATAGTTTTTTTTTTTACCTCCTCTGCTCGATCAGCTGCTGGCTTGCTGCTGCTGCGCTGAGTGATCTGCATCTCGCACGGCACTTCGAACATTTAAAAGCCTGTACAGCAGCTGTCCTACTCTTTGTCTTTTATTTCTGGCCCCAGGTGTGGTTAAATGTTTGGGCACAAAGTCTCATATCGCGAGACGTGAAAATGTCACCGTTGCACTTCTAGGCTTAGGATTTTATATATATATATATATATATATATATATATATATATATATATATATATATATATCTGCGGTGGGTTGGCACCCTGCCCAGGATTGGTTCCTACCTTGTGCCCTGTGTTGGCTGGGATTGGCTCCAGCAGACCCCCGTGACCCTGTGTTCGGATTCAGCAGGTTGGAAAATGGATGGATGGATGGATGGAGATATATATATATATATATATATATATATATATATATATATATATATATATATATATATATATTACAGTATATAGAGTACAAGTAGATATTTTGATAAAGTTCATGTGTTATCTTGCAAAGATTTAGCTGAATACTGTAATAAGAAAATCTGGTGTAGGTTAACATTATTTTAATTAAATTTGCACGCAAGTTTATACAGTCCACACATACTGGTACAGCGTTTGATGTAACCCGGCCCCGTAATTGAACACATCAATATAAAATAACAAAATAGCAAGTCCACCCCTGACCATTAGCATGGGCTGTCCATAATGGAAGACTAAGTAAAGAGAACTGGGTAAGCTCACCACAGGAAAATCTGTGGAATTAGATGGAATCAGTCCTCGAGTTCTTAAAGCCCGTGCTGACCAAGTTTGTGGTGTCCTTTGTCACCTGCTCAGAAAGTGCCACTGCTGTGGAAAGCATCCTGCATTGTTCCTGTTGCAATGAAGGCGGGCACCTCTTTGCCTAATGACTACAGACCAGTGGCACTTGCGTCTCACATCATGAAGACCTATGAGTGGCAGGTCCTAGAGGAGTCCCCTTGGGACAGACAACCTGGGCCCACTGTAGTTTGCCTATTGAACAGAGATTGAAGTGGAGGACGCAATTATCCATCTGCTCCACAAGACTTATTCTGACCTGGACAAAGCGGGCAGAACGCAGTTTGTGAGACTCTAGGACTGTGTGAGCCACACTGGAGCACCACAAGGAACAGGCCTGCCTCCTGTTCTCTTCACTCTGTACACCTCAGACTATAAGTATAACACCAGATCATGTTACCTGCAGAAATTCTAAGATGTTTCTGTACTTGTGGGGTGCATTGATAAGGGGGGTTTGACAGAGGAGAGGAGTCAGGTGGAGAATTTTGTTTCTTTGTGCAAAGAGAAAATTGTCTGCAGCTTAACATCAGCAAACTTTAACTGCTTATTGACTGTCATCACACCAAACAGCCACTATGTCTGGTCACTATTCAAGGAGTGGATGTGAAGGGGGTTCACATCAATGACAGGCTGGACTGGTCTCATAACAGAGGAACCATATAAGAAAGGGCAGAGTAGACTCTTTTACTTAGGAGACAGCGCTCCTTTACTGTGGAAGGGGACACCCTTCACATCTTCTACAACTCTGTGATGGTCAGTGCAATTTTTTTTAACTCTGTGGTGTGCTGGTAACATCACTTCAAGAGAGGCCCACCATATCAACAATCTAATTAAAAGGAAGGGCTCAGTTATGGGACGCATAACCCCCCCCCCGGAGGTAGCAGCAAAGGAGAGAATTAAATTTATGAACAATGCTGCTCTTACCCTCCATGACACACTGAAACTGAGGACTTTTCACCCAATACATTATTCAGACAAAGTGAGTCAAGGAAAGTGACCGGGGGTCCTTTATATCAACAGCAATACACCTGCATAATAATGCCTCATTGGGACTGACTATACACATATATATATAATATATATATATATATATATATATATATATATATAATATATATATATATATATATAAAATATATATATATATATATATATATATAAAATATATATATATATAAAATATATATATATAAAATATATATATATAAAATATATATAAAATATATATATATATATATATATATATATTTTATATATATTTTATATATATATATATATATATTATATATATATATAATATGTAATAGCGACGACTCCATGTTAAGTGCCACTATAAGCAGGACCAAAGATTTCTGACACGTTAAACTACTAGTAACTTCTTCCATATCATTAAGAGAACTTTATTACAAAACAGAGGTAAATTAAAGAATAGGACAAACGTATTAAACTTGTCAAAACATATTGCCAAAAATAGTTTTCTTTAGTTTAAACCTATATCCGACTAAAACTGTCACAAAACTGTTGCTCCATATCCTGCTTGATAGCAATCATCTGACCCAACCCCCTTTATAGAATAAAAGCTAGAAGCAGGACAGACTAATAGAGAACCTACTTATTGTACACAAAGGCATGATTAATCAAATGATACTTATACTAATACAGGCATTTATATATTACTATACGAATGGCTCTTCTGCATATACAGTGGGGCAAAAAAGTATTTAGTCAGCCACCAATTGTGCAAGTTCTCCCACTTAAAAAGACGAGAGAGGCCTGTAATTTTCATCATAGGTATACCTCAACTATGAGAGACAAAATGAGAAAAAAAAATCCAGAAAATCACATTGTCTGATTTTTGAAGAATTTATTTGCAAATTATGGTGGAAAAAAAGTATTTGGTCAATAACAAAAGTTCATCTTAATACTTTGTTATATACCCTTTTCTGGCAATGACAGAGGTCAAACATTTTCTGTAAGTCTTCACAAGGTTTTCACACACTGTTGCTGGTATTTTGGCCCATTCCTCCTTGCAGATCTCCTCTAGAGCAGTGATGTTTTGGGGCTGTCGCTGGGCAACACAGACTTTCAACTCCCTCCAAAGATTTTCTATGGGGTTGAGATCTGGAGACTGGCTAGGCCACTCCAGGACCTTGAAATGCTTCTTACGAAGCCACTCCTTCGTTACCCGGGCGGTGTGTTTGGGATCATTGTCATGCTGAAAGACCCAGCCACGTTTCATCTTCAATGCCCTTGCTGATGGAAGGAGGTTTTCACTCAAAATCTGATGATACATGGCCCCATTCATTCTTTCCTTTACACGGATCAGTCGTCCTGGTCTCTTTGCAGAAAAACAGCCCCAAAGCATGATGTTTCCACCCCCATGCTTTACAGTAGGTATGGTGTTCTTTGGATGCAACTCAGCATTCTTTTTCCTCCAAACACGACGAGTAGAGTTTTTTTTCATCTGACCATATGACATTCTCCCAATCCTCTTCTGGATCATCCAAATGCTCTCTAGCAAACTTCAGACGGGCCTGCACATGTACTGGCTTAAGCAGGGGGACACGTCTGGCACTGCAGGCGTAGTGTGTTACTGATGGTAGCCTTTGTTACTTTGGTCCCAGCTCTCTGTAGGTCATTCACTAGGTCCCCCCGTGTGGTTCTGGGGTTTTTGCTCACCGTTCTTGTGATCATTTTGACCCCACGGGGTGAGATCTTGCGTGGAGCCCTAGATCGAGGGAGATTATCAGTGGTCTTGTATGTCTTCCATTTTCTAATAATTGCTCCCACAGTTGATTTCTTCACACCAAACTGCTTACCTGTTGCAGATTCAGTCTTCCCAGCCTGGTGCAGGTCTACAATTTTGTTTCTGGTGTCCTTTGACAGCTCTTTGGTCTTGGCCATAGTGGAGTTTGGAGTGTGACTGTTTGAGGTTGTGGACAGGTGTCTTTTATATTGATAACGAGTTCAAACAGGTGCCATTAATACAGGTAACGAGTGGAGGACAGAGGACCTCTTACAGAAGAAGTTACAGGTCTGTGAGAGCCAGAAATCTTGCTTGTTTGTAGGTGACCAAATACTTATTTTCCACCATAATTTGCAAATAAACTCTTTAAAATCAGACAATGTGATTTTCTGGATTTTTTTTTTTTCATTTTGTATCTCATAGTTGAGGTATACCTATGATGAAAATTACAGGCCTCTCTCATCTTTTTAAGTGGGAGAACTTGCACAATTGGTGGCTGACCAAATACTTTTTTGCCCCACTGTATACGCTGTTATTTAGGAGGCGGTGGAGGAGGTTGTGAGCATGCGTTGATTGCCGCATCCACCACATGGCAAACCACCCGGATTGAGATCCGAGTGCAGCCGTGCAATGGTATTTATTAATTTAAAAAGCTTCTGTAGAAAGTTAAAATTCCCACCTAGGTGTTATGTATGTTGCAGATACATAACACTAGGGACAAATAAAGTTATATCTATCTATTACTCTTAATATTGCAGTATAAAATGTCAGTAACTGCACCCTGCAACATTAGTGCCACAGTCACCGCGGTCTTCTGAATTTAAAAGTGCGTGTCGGGAAGTTACAAGTTACTAGAAGTGAACCCTTCGGTCATCCTGTCGGCTGTGATGATGTGCGGCTTTAACTACAACAGTTTGCAACGCATTTAATGCAACTCGTGAGCCTGGTAAGCAATTCCGTATGGCCAACTTCCGGGCTATCTATGGATTGCAAAGTTTGAACGCAGGTCAATGAAAACTCCATGAACTCCGGGATGCACCTCCGGTATAAACGGTGCTTGCACATGTCTTGTGTAATGGTGTCCCTAGCGGTGGCTGCTGATAATGCAGGCAATTCACCACAAACCGTCGCTAGAATGAGGTAAGAGGCAGGTGCTTCCACGCAGATACGAGTCCTCGGTTAATGAAGAAATCCATATCATGCATAAAAGGCGCCTGGTTAATAATAAAAATAATTTTAAAAAATCGTCTGACTGTTCGAGCACCAGCATTAGTGAAGGCAGCTCGACTTATTGACATTACACGTGTAATTTGGAACCCTGAATACTATCCGCATAGTGCAGACGTGCTTGGTGCACCCGAGCCGATGAGTGAGTAGGCCAGTCGTGTTCTCCCCAAACGGACGAGCGCACTAAGGCAGCAGCCTACAGGCTCAGACGTTTGGGTCTGGTTGGGTCCATGTTTATAATTCCACGATGACTTCGTTTGTCGTTATCTATAAATTAGCTGGGCTCGTTAGACACGTAATACATTTCCAAAGAGTATAACGAGGTCTGCCAACTCTCTCTCTCTCTGGAAATGAGGACATTTGGGTCGAAAAATGAGAACTTTTGAGGACACCTTCCCCTGTGATGTCACAAAACGCCTTCATACTGTCTTATGGCTTTGTAAAATGATATAAATCTTCAGTAGCAGTTTAGCACTATAATTATAGTATGATGGTCACAATCACAGTCACTGGCAAACTAATAACCCATTAAATATTTTCAATATGTCAAGCCTCTTAAATGAACAGACTTCATTCCTTCCATTCTTTTTTGGACAGCTTAACTGTCATAAACCTGTAAAAAAATACGTGTGGTAAATTCACTTCTAGTAAAATAAAATCATTTTACTCCTTTCAATTTAGTTTATTTGCATTTATCTACATTCTTTTATATTTTTCTCAGTATATCTGGGTTTTTGAATAAATATGAATTGAAATCTTTACATAGCATGCTACTGAAATTGAATCTTGGGAGCATCAGCCCCTTCATTGAGTTTGTTCTGCTCTTTCGAAAACTTGCTGTTCGTGTATTTTGTGAACTTGCACTCTCATTTCTGCATAATGGGTATTTCTGAATTTATGTAAATGAAAGAATTATGAAAATATTAAATTACTTGAAGTGTCTTGTTACTTGATCAACTGATAACTAAAAAGATATTGCATTTATATGACACAATACATGTCTGATTTTTTTTTAATGAACTGAAGCTTTAATAGTTGACTCATTCATTTACAATTATAAATCAATTTTGGAACAATGGGTGATAACATTTTCCATTAAAATATTACAAAGCAGTACTTCCTTGCACTTAAATATGACGGACTGTACCTGGATGTATGACATTTCTTGTTTAACCAAGCTGCTGAAAGAAATAGAAAATAAGATCTCACATAGAAAACGTGAAATTGTAATTTTGATTTTGAATAAATTCACTTAGTTACGGTGAATTAGGATTACAAATAATTAAGATAAGGAGCAACATTTATCATGAATGGTCTACTTGCCAAGAAGATAAAGCTGAGTTCAAATGAAGTGAAAAAGCCAAGTTGGACAGACGTCGACTATTCTCGTCATTATCTGCACTGTTTACTACTGGAAAAGAAGATGATTCTGGGAAAATAAAGTGGGCACATGACTTCCACAAATGCGGATTGGTGTACGGCTTTCAATTTTTAGCAATGATAAAGATGTGGAGATTTTCAAATTTTAGGAGCCAAAATTACGGACATTTTCAAAATTTTATAAATTCCTACCGGACAGTCCATGATGCGTTAAAAATGAGAACGGTTGGCAGCCCTAAAGCATGAGGGGGACCTCCCTGAATCCAAATCCAAACAGCCGTATTGTTTTTTTCTTCTATGTGGACCTCAATAAACACAACAGCGTGGCACCCAAACTGCAGTATCAGGGGTAACATTCAGTACTGGACAAGACTACTTGTTTTTTTTTACTTTGCCTGGAAGAAACACTCATCCAAACTCGTATGAAAGTACTTTAATAACTTATTTTAATGGAAATGGATGTCCCGAGGATCACTGCCACCCCACAGATGCAGCATTTGGGCTTTAAATACCATGCCTGGCTGTTTGTGTGGTGTCAGCCCATTGTCCCCATGTATGCGTGGGTGACCTTCTCATGTCCAAATAGATGTACTGGTTAGGTTGACTGGTGATTATAAGCTGACCGTGTGCAACAGCAGGTCTTTGGTGTTGCCCAGTTGAGGGTCTTTTCTTGCAGTGCACTAGGGTCGGACAGTGGCCAGGTGGGTTTTCTGAAAGACTTACAGTCATATGAAAAAGTTTGGGAACCCCTCTCAGCCTGCATAATAATTGACTCTCCTTTCAACAAAAAAGATAACAGTGGTATGTCTTTCATTTCCTAGGAACATCTGAGTACTGGGGTGTTTTCTGAGCAAAGATTTTTAGTGAAGCAGTATTTAGTTGTATGAAATTGAATCAAATGTGAAAAACTGGCTGTGCAAAAATTTGGGTCCCCTTGTAATTTTGCTGATTTGAATGCATGTAACTGCTCAATACTGATTACTTGAAACACCAAATTGGTTGGATTAGCTCATTAAGCCTTGAACTTCATAGACAGATTTGTCCAATCATGAGATATAAAGGCATTTAAGGTGGTCAATTGCAAGTTGTGCTTCCCTTTGACTCTCCTCTGAAGAGTGACAGCATGGGATCCTCAAAGCAACTCTCAAAAGATCTGAAAACAAAGATTGTTCAGTATCATGGTTTAGGGGAAGGCTACAAAAAGCTCTCTCAGAGGTTTAAACTGTCAGTTTCAACTGTAAGGAATGGAATCAGGAAATGGAAGGCCACAGGCACAGTTGCTGTTAAACCCAGCAGGTCTGGCAGGCCAAGAAAAATACAGGAGCGGTATATGCGCAGGATTGTGAGAATGGTGACAGACAACCCACAGATCACCTCAAAAGACCTGCAAGAACATCTTGCTGCAGATGGTGTATCTGTACATCGTTCTACAATTCAGTGCAATTTGCACAAAGAACATCTGTATGGCAGGGTGATGAGAAAGAAGCCCTTTCTGTACTCACACCACAAACAGAGTCGCTTGTTGTATCCAAATGCTCATTTAGACAAGCCAGATTCATTTTGGAACAAAGTGCTTTGGACTGATGAGACAAAAATGGAGTTATTTGGTCATAACAAAAAGCACTTTGCATGGCGGAACAACACCACCGCATTCCAAGAAAAACACCTGCTACCTACTGTCAAATTTGGTGGAGGTTCCATCATACTGTTGGGCTGTGTGGCTAGTTCAGGGACTGGGGCCCTTGTTAAAGTCGAGGGTCAGATGAATTCAACCCAATATCAACAAATTCTTCAGGATTAATGTTCAAGCATCAGTCACAAAGTTGAAGTTACGCAGGGTTTGGATATTCCAACAAGACAATGACCCAAAACACAGTTCGAAATCTACAAAGGCATTCATGCAGAGGGAGAAGTACAATGTTCTGGAGTGGCTGTCACAGTCCTCTGACTTGAATATCATCAAAAATCTATGGGATGATTTGAAGCAGGCTCTCCATGCTCGGCAGCCATCAAATTTAACTGGAGAGATTTTGCATGGAAGAATGGTCAAAAATACCTCCATCCAGAATCAAAGGCTATAGGAGGCATCTAGAAGCTATTATATTTGCCAAAGGAGGCTCAACTAAGTATTGATGTAATATCTCTGTTGGGGTGCCCAAATTTATGCACCTGTCTAATTTTGTTATGATGCATATTGCATATTTTCTGTTAATCCAATAAACTTAATGTCACTGCTGAAACACTACTGTTTCCATAAGGCATGTCATATATTAAAAGGAAGTTGCTACTTTGGATTTTTATTTATCATTGGCTGAGCTTTCAAAGAATTAAGAGGGGTTCCCAAACTTTTTCGTATGACTGTACAGGTGTGCCAGCTAGCAACTCTATCAACATCTCTGCTTCATTTTGACTGATTTAAGATAATGTTTTGCAAAAAAAAAAAAAAAAAGCATATGCACCACTTCTCCGTGAGTCAAACTTGGTGTTCACTTGTACTTGTACTGTGAAGGACAGCCGTGCAGACCAAAGGAAGAACAAGTATGCATTTAAGAGACATGGAAGGACTAAGGGCTTAGTGCACGGTGAAGGACTCTACATAATGTTTGATTAGGACATAAAGGTTCATTATGGCAGCCTGGCTTATCCTCCGATTAAGGAGTTATTAAGATTTAACCAAAAGTTGTAGTTAACTTTTGTTCTAAACACCATAGTCCTTACCTGACAGTTTTGACTACAAGCCATTAAAGGTTAACTGCAGCATTTGATACGACTGACAGCAGTTATTTATTACATAGCCTGAGAAGTCAGGCGCACTTTAACGTGCTATACCTTGATGGCATCTGCCACTTGCTGTGATGGCATGGCACCCCCGCTCCTACCTGCACTTTAAATACCACTGGCTTCGGCTTCACAGAAGCTCCTTTTTCCTTCAATGTAGTGCAAAAGTAATTAAATGATATTTGTAACAAGCAAAAAACCCGAGAGAAATCAGTATAAAAAAACGTGCTGGCCATTTATTACGTGGTGCTCAGAGGTTTAAAAAAGTTCAATTTATGAAACAAGATTACACACTCAAAAAAAAAAAATTAACAAGTAAGGATCAATGTCCAACAAAAAAGTGTCCATCTGCATGTAGGGATAAAAATGGGCCACTTGTCATTTGATGAAACGATGAGAAAGGAAGGAAATTAAACAGAACAAACAACCTCATATGGTCCTTTGGACAGCTTAATATGCTACAAGAAAATAACACAGCGTGTCTGTGCCCTTGACCGCCATCACTCTCTGGCTGAGCGTTTGGGGCCGATTACCACACGTCAGGGGTCTTAGGCATTGTGCTTCTGTGACGCAGCTCTCATTAAGTGCACATCATCAATGGATGTCATTCAACAGTTCAGAAAACTTTACAACTTAGTTTTCCCAGACACTCCAATTATTGGTCAATACACTGAAATAAATAGATTTGCTAAAACTCAACTTTTCATTTATAAGCTCGTTAGTAATTTGACAAAGAAATTGCATTACTGGCTAAACATACATCTCCAACATGCTGGATGGTGATCTAGTCGTTCTGTAGATGTTGCTAGTTTGTAAGTTTAATATGCAAGTGTGCATGTTATGTAGTTAGTACACAGAATGGTATACATATGCAGGGATTTGTTAGTGAAGCTGTAAACCATTGTGTGTTATTTGTATTCAGAATATCATATGCATTATATACACACTTTTTTATATTTATATATATATATTATATATACATACATATACACACACGCATACATACATACACACTTCATGCTCATGTTCTGCACATTCACAAGTGCACATGATACACAGTTTTTACTCAAGACTGGCATACATATGCAGGGAGTTGTAGTGATGCTGTATTATTGTTATGTGTGTTATTAGTATTTTGAATATCACACGCAGTGCATGTATATATACTCACACTATATGCTCAGATTTATGTACTGGATTTACACATACAAATCTACAGCATACAAAAGTGCACGTGATACATGTAAACATTATACACATAATACATTTATATTGTATGTACCTGTATGTATTTCTCTGTATAAAATGCACTATGTGTTACACATACACTCAGAATGCAAGTGTGTATATACAGAGGAGTATAATTATTGTATATAAATTCTATGCAGTACGTACACAGTACAAACCAGTGGGTGTAATGTTATATTATAGAGGGAGGACATTATACACACACAGATAGGCACAGTTTATTTACTGTATGTGCTTTTATATATATTGTTGGTACATGTAGACCCTCTCCTCATATAGCATATTACATATACAGGGTGAATATATTGTAAACTACTTGCATATTTTCAGGCATATACAGTGTGTGTCTTGCATATACACAATAAGTCATATAGTGTGTATATGGTATTTAAACACACACAAACTATGCAATACTTTTTATATAAATACATTATGTACATTATTCACATGTACAGTACACACACAAAAATAACCTAACAAATTCCTACCCATCTTCCCACATGCTGTACTTCATTATTTGGTGCGTTTCTCCTTTGGTCAATATTGGCACCCACCGTAAGGGTCAGATCTCCTCTTACTACCACTTGGAAAGCCAGGGGAATAAAATCCCTAAATCCCTTCTTTGAGGAGGTGCACACACTTCTAGGGGTTCACCTTTGCTGTTGTTGTATTGGTTGAAGGCACTTTAACTAGAAATCATAGGAAGTAGAATTAAAAGTAGAGCAAACACACTGATAAAAAGATTGAGGTGAGTTTTTTTCCCCCCATTAAGGTTATGGGTGCATGGACATTTTTCCCCCAAGGTAAATACAGTTTCATACTGGAGAAAGGCACCCAGTTGAAGAATAAAAACTTCCAGGGAGGTGACACGCATACACACAAACAGAAGGGAGAAAGAACGGCTTCAGGTCAGACAGGCTGCTGCGCCATAAGTGACACTGGTACACTGTTTCCACAGGACAGAAAAAGTGTCCTTCCTCCATTCACGTGGTCCTCTTTATCTGGTACTGACAAATGCACCACAGGAATGAAAAATTCAAAAATAAGAGGGAAAAAAAAAAAAAAACAGTTGGCTAGAGATCAGTGGCCGGCCCCCAGTCATAGCCCCTGTCCTCTTCCTTCTCTTCTGAACTACCACTCTGTCTGAAGTGTGGCTGCCTCCAGTCTGACTCTCGGTGGTCATCAAATCTGAAAGAGAAAGCTCAGACATTTAAAAGATGGACATTCTAATGCACTGTATGTAGCACCATAATGTGCAACTACAACCCAAAGCAGTGACATTTTTATTGCCGTTGATCATACCTTCCGTATTGGCCTGAGCTCTCCTGTCCTTGAGGGAATGCTGGCTGGAATTCCATTGGCTGACAGGGGGGAAAAATTTTTTTTTTTAGAATTGAACCTCTGGGAACTTTAAGGAAATTCCATTTAGGTTTTTCAAAATGCACACATACAAACCATTTTTCACAACATTAAAATGAGCAGAAAATAATTACTTCTTAGAGCTACTCAGTAGGGACCTCATAAGAGTGAATGTCCTGGGACCACATGCTCCTGGGGTTAGATATGTTAATGTCCAAGTTGAGCAATGGTGCCATTCCACCGCACAGGCTCCATGTGGGGTTACCAAGTGAAATGAACAACAATGGAGTTTCAATCTGTGCGTCACTTACCATTCTTGACCACAAGGGAGCAGGATATTAAGTGATTTGGCTTTAGGTAACAAACAATGCCTGGACACACCATGCACTAGAGATGCCAGGCCAAGCTGGGTCACACAGCAGACCACATTAGTAAATCTATAGTGGCCTGATCTCTAGGCTGAACAGGATCAGACAGAGGTCCTTAAACACTCCTAATAGGTGGTCCAGCTAGATGTCCTCTACTTTTATTCACCTGTGGACTCTCAAAGGGCTCAGAAGAGCGGGCCAGGGCCGTTCCTTCAAAAGCATCATCCATTTCATTGTCTGTGTAGCCACCTCCCTCTCCATCCATATCTTCATAGTCACTGGTGGCACGGCTGTCACAGCTGAGATAGTCAGAGGAGCGATCACGGCCGAGCGTGTCCAGGTCCTGTTCTGCTTCACTCTCCATCTGGTAATACATGAACACTAATCAGATGGGACGATGGTGATGTATGGGATTTAGGGGCAGTGGTGAGGATATGGGAGAAATTATTTCTTCAGGTTAAACATTTTGGCACATTTTGGTTCAAGGGAGTTGTGAAGAAGTTGAAGCATCTGCTTACCTTGTCCTTTGAAAACCAGACGGGCCGAGACTGTAGGTCCTTGACTTTGTCCTTCAAAATCTCATACCAGGCGATAGAATTGGGCTGCAGGGTGATCCGTGCTAAACAGAAAAAATGGAGGAAAGTAGGACAAGTAGGAGTAAAATTCTTTGGTCAGTCAAGCATCGACTAGTCTGGGGAGATGGCAGAGGGTCCCTCAGAAGTGACCTTCTGTCCTAAAAGTAAGAAACCCTAAAGCAGATGTTTTGACTTCCCACTGGCTGATGGAGCCAATCGCCACTGCTCAAACTTACCAGAGAAGAGATGGGGACAGTACTTCCTCATCTTGACAGCTTGTGCATACAGCCGGCGGGAGCTCTTTTTGGAGTCCGGACACAGCCGCTGCCTCATGGTCTTCACATCTTGTTTACTCTGAGGTTCCAAGAAGAACACCATGGGGTGCAGCTGAATGTAGTTGAGGCGCTCGATTGCTGATGGCGTGATGTCCAGTAGGGGGTGTTTGTTCTTTATATAAAACAAACAAAAAAAAAAAACAACAACAATGCGGAGTACCTCTGAGACAGTGTAGAGCCTGACCACTTGCTACCAGCATGTCCACATGTAATTACTTCAGAAATCAGGGCTAGTAATGGATAACACCAGTTACAAAAGGAGCAAAAGGCATGGGCTCAGGAAGACATGCCAAGTGGAGCTAACACAAAAATATACGATATGTTCAAGAGCTGGACTACCCTGACCTACCGCAGCAATAGATTAGTAAAATTAACAGATCAATACACACTGCTGCAATTTACATCAGGGCAGACTGGACAGAAACAGTGCCCTAACTGCCAAATAGCTCAAGAAACTTCAGTTTAGTAAATGTTGAGGACTCTGCCCTTGACAAGTGACAGCCCAGCAAATAATTTCCATTCCATTCAATGGAAAAGTAAGAAGGATTCATTAAAACATAATGAAGAATCCTGACATGTACACTACACTTGGTCACATAAAAAAGGGGTCTGCATTTCAAAACTTACCAAAAACATCTGACACTGAATTCCGGTGATGACAAATAAATGAAAAAGACCCATTGAAAACAAAGTGCGACTTAATGGCACATTTGTCATGTCAACAGAGAATGACATCTTTTATGGACAAAAGTCCATAATAAAAAGACCCCATCCTGTTACTGTCTGTTAATGCCATAAGGCAGACATGTGGAACCCTAGTGGTCACAGTGCTTAATTAGTACCCAAGGGTGACAGTTTAACCCTTAACTAATTTGCACCATATCTGATCTCATAAGCACTTGGCACAGTGTACTTTATGCACCAGTGTTAAAATGGCTATTTATATGCATACTGTAAGGTTGTTATATAAAATATTGCAATAATTTTAAATTGTACATTTTTTTAATGTAATTTAATACCATATTACTGAATAGTGTGACACAGTTTAGGACTATCCGACAATAAACCTGATCCACTTCTCCAGTGCTCAATCATCACCGGTCACACTTTCATCCACTGCAGGATTTGCACATGGATCACATTTCACTTCAGTGGTTGCATGTTCTTTGCAGACAAAGTCATTGCGTATGTATGACAATGATGCAATATTCCTTCTTGCAAGTACCCGTGCTGTGTACCAAATGCACCATATGGAACTTGAGACTGTGCATCCACCCATAAAACCAGCTGGGGGCACACTGGATGGAAACCATTGCAACCCTGTACTTGTAGTGAATCAAGCGGAGTATAGATGGCAGATGCTGCTGGTAGGTTCAATTAAAAGGATATATTATACAAAACTTAAATTGGTGTACAAAATACACCAGCACGAGTAGTTAAGGGTTAATCCTCACCACTACATTACTGTGCAATCCTGAGCAAGTGACTTTACTTGGTAGTTTTCTAAGATATGAAAGTCATAGAAATAATCTCAGTCTTGAGAAACTGAAAAGTTCTAACATAAAATAAAATGCATCCAAAAATAAGGCTGCAACTAAATTTACAAATCACTTTATAAGCCCACCCAGTGTCTTTAGATATTCTGATTTTATAAACGAGAATTTACAGTGGCCTCACAGCTCCAGCGCCCAGGGTTCAAATTCCAGTACAATCACTCCCCTCCCACAAAATGTTTTTCATCCAATGTCAAAGACGTGTGCCATTCCAATCTGGCCAAATGTTAGAGTATGCCCTGCAATGGACTGGCATCCCACCCTGGCTTGGTCCCTTCTTTGTTTTTAATGCCACCAACCACGCAACTCTGAATTAGATAAGCAGCTGCTGAAATTGGATGGCTGCAATTTATACAATATGAACAAGGAAAATGAGCCTGTCTAATAAAATATAGGGAGACAAATGCTTATAGGGGCTTCAGAAAGTATTCAGACCCCTTCACTTTCTGCACACTTTGTGTTGAAGATTTATTTTTAAACGGACACATCTGCCATGCTTATCCATCAATCCTCTTATAAGCCATAATGACAAAGTGAATACACATTTTCAGAAATGTTTACAAACTTATTAAAAATCAAAAACTAAACTCTCTCAATTCTATACGTTTTCAGACCCTTTGATGTGGCACCCCAAATTGTGCTCAGGTATGTCCTGTTTTTTTTTTTTTTAATCTTCTTGAGATGTGTCCAGAGCTTGATTGGTTTCCACCTCTGTCAAACTAAACATCATTTAGAAAGGTGCACACACACCTGTGTTTATGAGATCCCACAATTCACCAGGACAAAAAACAAGCCACAACATCCTAGGAACTCTGTGTAGACCTCCGCAATCAAATTGTGGAGAGGTATAGGTCAGGGCAAGTGGATAAAACCAATTCTAAAGCATTCAGTGTTCCCAGCAGCACAGTGGCCTCAATAATTCTGAAATGGAAGACTGGAACCTCCAGGACTCTTCCTAGAGATGGCTGTACAGTCAAACTGAGTAACTGGGCAAGAAAGGCTTTGGTGGGAGGAAGGTGACCAAGAAGAACCCAACTGTTACTCTAACTGAGCTTCAGCAGTCCTTTGCGGAGATGGGACAACCTAGCACAAGGACGTCCATCTCAACAGCACTTCTACAGGTTTATGTTAGAGGGGCTAGAGTAAAAGGCATTTGGCAATTCAAAGAACCCCGAGAATATGAGGGGAAAAAAAGTCTCTGGTCTGATAAGATAAAAACTGAACTCTTTCTGCAGAATTCCAAACACTATGTCTGGTGAAGACCAGGTAGTGTGCCCCTCAACTGCCTAATACCAGCGACGACAGCATGCTATGGGGGGGGTGGGGGGGAGCTCAGCAGCAGGGACAACAATGAGACTCATCAGAATTGAGGGAAGGATGAATGCAGTCAAAAACGGAGAGGTCCTTGAAGAAAACCTGCTCCAGAATGAAGGCGACTTCAAACTCTGGTGACGCTTCACCTTTTAGCACGGCAATGACCCAAAGCATACAGCCAAGACAACACGTGGCGTGGCTCAGTGACAAGCCTTTGAATGCCCTTGAGTGACCCAACCAAAGCCCAGACTTAAACCCTATAGATCAGTGGTTCTTAAACAGTCCTGGGGACCACCCGTGGCTGCAAATTTTTGTTCCAACCAACTTTTGTTTTGAATTGGAATCCTAGCCTAAGTAATTGAGCTGCTATTTCTGCTATTGTGTTTTGGGGTCAATGTAGAAATCACAAAACTTTTTTTTTTTTTTTATTAATTGAAATGTAAAAATGTACTAAAAAGTTATATGGGGATAATGTGTTTTGTTTTTTTGTTTATACATTATTTTAATCCTGAATTTCATTCTGTTTTTTCGGGTGTCCTAGTTGTTTAATCCATCATTTACTGATTAGTGGATCTGATGCTAAAGTAGTTGCTGCCTTGCACCATTCACCGAGTTTGGCCGCGGTTGAGTCTGCTCTGCTTGTTTTTAATTGTCGTAATTAGGATATAATGAAGGGATCACAATATGCATAAAATGGTAAAATACCAGGAAAACAAAACAGTTAAGCATTTATAGTAAAAACAAATATTTCTGAATCATATAAATGTAAAAGTCCTACTTCTGTGATTTACTGAATGCAAAAATAAGAGTAAAGGAAAAAAATGACTGGCTAATGAAATACGATCAATTATCACAGATTGGTTGGAACAAAAACCTGCAGCCACAGGTTTGAGTTTAGGAAGCATTACAACAGAACATCCATGGAGAGATGGCAGTTTACAGACACTTTTTGTCCAGTCTAATGGAGCTTGAGAGCATCAGCCAGGAAGAAGTAGCTAAACTGCCCAATCCCAGGTGGGCAAAGCTTGTACAGACTAACCCAAAAAGACTCAAAAAGGTGGAATTGCTGCCAAAGGTGCTTCTCCAAAGTACTGAAGTAAGAGTCTGAACACTTGCATGAAGGAGAGATTTCAGGATTTGATTTTTAATAAATCTGAAAAACTTTCTGAAAACATGTTTTCGCTTTGACATTATGGGGTTATTAACTCTGAATGGATGGGCAAAAATGGCAAAATGTATCCATTCAGAATTAAATATACAACACTGTGTGCAGAAAGTGATGGGGTCTGAATACTTTTTGAATCCACTGTATTTATGTGTAAAATCTAAATACAACTATATATTAAAATACACAACAGAATGCATGATTATGCTGGATAATCAGAAGAATAAAATGAAATATAAAATTAATCTCTCTTCTGAATGCACTTTTTCATTACAAAGGCATGGAGATCTGAAGCCTATCCCAGCAGTATCGAGGGCAAGTCGAGAATCAGCCTTGGATAGCATGCCAGCCAATTGCAGGTGTGGTATAGCAGGTCCATGGCTTAACAATAAGAAGCCCGTTTTAATAAATAATGAATGACCTGGCTGGCTTGATCTCTGTGGGTCTGCATGCTCCCGAGGCTGTGGGAGGTTGGTGAAGTATTTGGGGAGAGACTCACCTGCATGTGAGGATGCGGCCTGTCTCAATTGCTTCATCACCTTTCTGCTTTGCACGGTTGAGAAGCTGTGCCCATGGAGGCATATAAGGGAGAGCCAGCACAAGTAAAAGAGAGAAAACAAATGAAAGAAAAAAGGAAGAACGCAGACTGGCCAGTGAGTGAGCGAGCAAGAGGAGAAAGGATGGATGGAGGTTAAACAAAATGAAAAAGAAAAATCGCAAGAGAGACAGAGCGAGGACCCATGTGGGACAGACTGGAGACAGGTGGGCAAAGTGGAGCCTCAGGTCAAGGAGCCTGCTGCCAAAGAGAGGGCAGCATTGGGAAACACAAGTTTTAAGAAACAGTGAACAGTCTCTTATTTTTAACCTCTGGTTTTAAGAAACTATTTATTGAACCGTTTTTAATCTCCACTAGGATACCGTTCATTTACTAATTGGATTACTTATTTATTTAAGATTTGCACTGCACTTTTGGACACTATTTGTTTTTGACTGATTTTAATAAAAGCACTTGTACATTTTTTCATCTACTCCTTGCTTTGGGTGTGTATGTGTCCTCATCTGCCTGGCTCATTACTGACGGTTGTTGGTTCAAGAGGCTCCCGCATGCAGCAGGGAGTATGACGCCAAACTGCACCATCACAGCATGGCACACTCAGTCTCACTTCTTAACCCCACAGCAAGACCTTTGGAATGCGAGAAGCTCTTCCTTCCTTCCTTCCTTCCTTTACTTCAGTACTGCAAATTGTTATCATGCCTCAGATCGTATGGAAGCTTGGAAACGACAATATGCAGGCTTTTACCAATATCGAATTTGTTCTTGTATCTTCCTGCAGTAGGTGCAACGTCCATACAGTGACCGAGAGAAAGAGCCAAATTTACCAACGCTCCTCCATATTCCACAAATTTGATTTGAGGCCAGTTCAGTGCCTTTTTAGCGTATGCTTAGTATATTTGCCCACCACTGAAGATTTTTAGTACAAATTGTTACTGTACAAATTGTTCATAATTAATTTGGCCATTCACCATTAATGTCAGCTTCTCTGATCATTTCATATTTTATATATAGATATAGATCTATAGATAGATAGGAGAGAACTCATAGAAATACAAGGAAAACATATAAACCTCATACAGGTAGAGAATTGACTTAAGGATTGAAAGGAGAAACTATAAGACACCAATAAAACCTCTGCACCACTATATTACCCTAATAAATAAACCATGTTAAAAAAAAATACTATATAAATAATTTGCAGCCACCTGGTACACCATACAGGTCTGGTTTTTGCCAGTGCCCAGCGCTGGTGGAACAGGCTCAAGTCCCCAACACCACCAATGTCAATTAAGTAGGACTACAATGAATAGCATGTTACAACCAAACATAACTACAAATATAATAAAAATACAGGAAAATTTGACCAGCCTGCTTGCACAAAAAGATCTCTGGGTTGTGCCTGTCAAGAATATAGCAGAGTTCTTGGCAACCTTTTGACTCTGGTACAGCACTGGCACCTCCCAAAGGTGCCCCAACTGGATGCCTTGACCTCCATGCTGTGTACATAAAGTTAACAATTTCTAGGTTTTCTGCTTTTCCCAGCTTGTCCTTTACACTCCAAGGTGGGCACCGCTTTCCATTCCCTCCCAGTCACCTTCCCCCTTCATCTCAGTCTGAGTTACATCATTTTCTGTCACCATACATACTTCTGCTAGTATCTCCTTCACCGTCTCCAGCCTGATCACCGAAGAGGACTTCCCTTCTGCATTCCGGGGCACCGTCTCTGTTGGAGAAGGATGGACAAACTGTGAGTGCTTAGGTATAACTCAGTTTGGAGAGCCTTTCCCCATATGGAGTAGTGGAAATACCTACGTGCCATTTGGAACTGGTGAGGCAGGTCAGTGGACAGCATTTGCAAGGCAACATCGCTCAGAGGACCAAGCACTACAATGGGGCGCTTGAAAGAAGCTGGAGAATTAGAAGGTTTAGGGTTAAAGTCTCAAGACTGTATGTGACAGTGTTGCAATAAAACTTGCGTTTTATATACAACTTACAGTCAAAATATCGTTATTAAAAAAAAAAACAACTGAACAAAAGAAACTCTGCTTAGTGTGAAGTTCTACCCAAAAAAAATCACAGGAGGAAGCCAGTGCATTTACAGAAAAGCCATTAAACATACCCCAAGATCTATTTAAAGGCTTTTTTTGTGCTCATTTAAAGTATTCTTTATAGTGCTTTGCAGAGCACTGAAAAATGTTCATGAGCAATAAAAGCAGATCAAGATGGGTCCCAGAGGAAAAACAGAAGACTATCCACAACAGTGTAAGAGCACCCACCTTCTTGAAGCTGAACCTTCTCATATGGTGGGTATTTATTCTGAATGGTCAGCTGGGTGAGATCATCTCGGCTCTTTCGGAGGTTCTTCTTTGCTCCTCTCAGACCTCGTAGTTTCCAAAATTCCGCCCGCAGTCCTGAAGATGCACCAGGATTACCCACCTTCTGCATCTTGTCGACTGTGGCTATCTGCTCCGCTCTGCAGATGAAAGCCACGCAGGTTCAGAAAAGAGGCATCATCATGAAACTGCCTACCCAGCACATTAAACGTACCGACTCTTGCTTGGGATGATGCCCTTCTCCATATCCTGAAGGTCACTGCCCTGGCGTACAGCCAGCCAGGAGCCCAGTTTACCACGGTGCATGGTGTCCAGCACTCTGAAGACATCACCGCGTACAAAGCTCAGCTCGCCAGGAATCTCTGTGTCATGCTCAAAGTGTGTGCGGATGAAGAAGTGATCACCAACAGCAGAGTCCACCATCTTTCTGTAAACTGGGAGAGTAGTAGGGTGGTCAGCAGTTGTGGGCATACATCACCCAGATGTGCCCACACTAGTCTATCAACACTTACTGTCAGGTTTGCTCTGGGCACAGATCTTCACTCGCTCTCCCCTTGGAATGTTGAGCAAATAGAGGACGGCTTCTTCTCGTGTGAGGTGGGTGAAGTCCTTTTCATTCACCTGCAGCAAGACAGAATTAACCCAGCATGTGGCAAAACTGGTCACTATGTAAAATGCCCCTATGGCCCAGCAGTTTAAAAAAAAGCTGTGCTTGTGCCATACATGCCAGCCTCCTAACATTTTTTAAAGAAATTAAGATAGGCATGATACCAGCACATCTAACCATGGGTTTGTATTCCACCTACCTGCAGAATTTGGTCACCCTCCAGGACGCCCTTTTTATTAGCCATGCTGCCATCTTGGACGCCTCCTACAAAAATGCCCACATCGTTGCCCCCTACCAACTGCAGTCCCACACTCTCTTCTTTTAAAAAGGCAACCTGCTTGAGGTCCGAGCTATAACTATGGAGAAAATGGATGAAACAACTTTTGGGGGTGGGGTAGGTTGGCATGGTGAACAGAATTTAATCAAATGCCATTCCTGTCAAAGTGCAATAGTGGTCCCCAAGGGATGCCTACATACCCACTGTTGAGATCCTCCTGAGACTTTGACTGCAGGTTTGGAATGGAATCAGGAGGCAAGCAGTAGATGGGCTCTTCTTCCCTTGAGGCTGGAGAATGGGGCAAAAGAGGAAAACTCCAGTGAACTTCAAGGCCATCCGCGTGTCGGTCACTGTGTGAATTGCATGCTAGTTGTGAAAGAAACAGATGCCCAGTAGGCATTAAGCAGCCTCTCTCTGTCACATGAGCTAATGCAACTTTCCTCATGTTGTCACCATAAGGCTTAAAACTCCCAAATCATTCAGTCAAACAGCAACTTAAATCAGTGTGCGGGAAGCACATTGGCACGGTGTGGTGCACTGCCGCCTCACAAATCCCGCATCCTGGGCTCAAATCCTGGCCTACACACTATCTGTCTCTGTGTGTGTGTGTGTGTGTGTGTGAGTGAGAGATGGGCCGTGCAGTGGACTAGCATTGTCTCGGAGGTTTGTTACTGGCTTGTGTCCGACCATGCCGGAACATTTATTTGACACAGTACCTTCTCTGAGTAAAGGGTGTTGCAAAAGCTGGATGATTAAGTCATTACACCACACACCTTATCAAAAAACGGCCTACATTTTATAGAATATTCTTGAAATCAATTTCAAAGATGATCTAGCCCAATTTACACTTAGATGAATTTGTTTAGCAGACACGTTTATCCAAACGATTTACACAACAGGTCATTTTCAAGTAAATATCAGTCTGGGTAAACAGGTGTTACAGGACAAGGGTACAAAATTGATCATTACAAGTGGTGAGCTCAGAACAAAACACAAACGAGTTACGATCTTTAGAATCTTAAAATTGATAATATCAGTTAGACAGAAATTCACCAAACACTAGGGTATTCAAAACACTTCTTAAAACACAGTGTCGGAGTCAGCATTCCAATTGGAGGTGGGCAGCTCATTCCACCAGCTATGAGCCACACAGAGAGAGTTTGGATCGAGATTTCATGTCATGCAGAAGTGGCATCACCAGACGCCATTCGTTAGCAGACCCGAGTGTAATCAGAACACAAGTTTAATATATCACTGTGCTCTGTGCAAATATTTTAAATCTGCTTTTCTTTTCTTCTCACATGTACAGCTAACACAAAGCCAGATTTAGTACAGGGACCCAGCATTTAGAACTGCTAGGCAAGCATTTTAAGATAAGACAAGTTAAGAACAACTGCAAAATGGGCATTGTACTATTTCTGTGTGTCAGAGTCAGCATGACACTGGGTCTTCTTTTCCTTGTTTGGAATGGCATGATTTACCTTAGTGGGAGCCTGCACATGGAGAAAGAGTATAAAGCCTTGGAACATTGCCTGGCACACCTTTGAAGCCGACGGACGGATGGGAGATACCGTCATCTGATCTAGAAAATCCTACCAATGCAGCGACGAAAATGGCAGACTCTACACATTGGGCCCCCACTACCCGAAGGACTTGTCACGGCTTCCTCGTCTGTTAAGCCACGTAAACCGTCATTAAAGAAAGCTAAGTTATTTCTTCTATGTGATTCCTTACCGCAGTATCACTAAGGGAGGGGTATCGCCTTTTTATATTATATCTATATAGTATCAGGTTATGTAACATGATGCAAGACCTCAGTATGTGCGTCTTGGGAACTGCAGGTCTGACATTGTGGTCAGCAACACAGGAGCGCCACAGGGGACTGTACTTTCTCCGGTCCTGTTCAGCCTATATACATCGGACTTCCAATACAACTCGGAGTCCTGCCATGTGCAAAAATTCGCTGATGACACTGCTATCGTGGGCTGCATCAGGAATGGGCTGGAGGATGAGTATAGGGATTTTAGGAGGCCCAGACCCCTCATGGACCCCGTGATCATAACAGGTGACTGTGTGCAGATGGTGCAGACCTATAAATATCTGGGAGTGCAGCTGGATGATAAATTAGACTGGACTGCCAATACTGATGCTCTGTGCAAGAAAGGACAGAGCTGACTATACTTCCTTAGAAGGCTGGCGTCCTTCAACATCTGCAATAAGATGCTGCAGATGTTCTATCAGACAGTTGTGGCGAGCGCCCTCTTCTACATGGTGGTGTGCTGGGGAGGCAGCATTAAGAAGAAAGACGCCTCACGCCTGGACAAACTGGTGAGGAAGACAGGCTCTATTGTTGGCATGGAGCTGGACAGTTTGACATCTGTGGCAGAGCGACGGGCGCTCAGCAGGCTCCTATCAATTATTGAGAATCCACTGCATCCACTAAATAGTATCATCTCCAGACAGAAGAGCAGCTTCAGCAACAGACTGCTGTCACTGTCCTGTTCCACTGACAGACTAAGGAGATCATTCCTCCCCCAAACTATGCGACTCTTCAATTCCACCCGGGGGGGGTAAACGTTAACATTTAACATTATACAAAGTTATTGTCTGTTTTTTTTTACCTGCATTATTATCAATCTTTAATTTAATATTGTTTATTGTATCAGTATGCTGCTGCTGGAGAATGTAAATTTCCCATTGGGATTAATAAAGTATCCATCTATCTATCAATTGCAAAAGAACTTATTCCAACAAGGGAGCTAGCACCCCCTGCTGGATACACCGAGTACACGATAAAGAGCACAGCACCTCACAAATGTCTCCATACATCTAGATAAGTGTTTCCCAAACTCGGTCCTGGGGAACCCCTGTGGCTGCAGGTTTTTGTTCCAACCAGCTTCTGTTTTTAATTGAACTCCTGGTCTAATTAAGTGAACTGATATTTCCCAAGTTCTGTGTTTAGGGAACAATATAGAAATTAGAAAACTAAGTTTGCTAAAAAAATATTATGATGTACCAAGCAGTTATATAGGAATAATGTATTCTTTTTTCTTTTTAACAGTATTTTCAACTTGAATTTCATTCTACTTTTCTAGGTCTTCTAATTGTTTAATTAATCCATTATTTACTAATTAGTGGGTCTGATTCTAAAGTAGTTGCAGCCTTTGATTATTCAGTGTTGTTTGCCTGGGTGTCTGATCTGCTCATTTTAAATTGTTATTATTAAGATACAACAAATGGGGAAAAACTGTACAGAGACAGGGCAAAGTATAATGAAATCAACAAAAGAGAGTTAAGCATTTAAATCTATAGCAAAAGCAGAAATATTTCTAAATGTCTTATAAATGTAAAAATCATGTTGCTATGCTTTTCCGAATGTTGAATAAAAGAAAAAAGAAAAAAACAGCTAATTAAATGAGATCAGTGCTATCAGGTGTTGTCACCAATTAGGAATCCGGTTGGAACAAAAACCTGCAGCCACAGGGGTTCCCCAGGACCGAGTTTGGGAAACACTGATCTAGATGATGACCTGTTGACTACTCTGTATTTAAGCATCAATGATTTGATCATCCTGTTACAGGGAGCCAATATAGTGATCTGACATGAACCCACCTTGAACAACAGAGGTGCCGCTATGATTCATTTGCAACAGCTTGGTGACACATGCCAGTACTCATCACAGAGTTGCAATACTGCAAATAGGACAAGACCAATGCCTGGACCAGGAGTTGTGCTGCATTCTTTGTCAGATACAGTCTGATCTTGCATGTGTTGTATGTGCAGAGTGAATCAGCAAGACCAGGAGACCAATGTGACATGGTCAGTGAAGGACAGCAGGTCGTCAATCACCACACCAAGACTGTGTACCGACTTGGTGGGTGTTAGCAATAATGAGTGGAGCTGAACAGAGATTGGTAGTTTGGCTTGGATATTTAGAATAAGCAGAAGAGCTGGGGTAACAGGAAGGTCCCCTTGCCAAACTGAGCTGGAGATGGTGCTCTTTCATTCAGGGTGAATATCAATGAGACATGCGAGATTCTAGTTGATACTGTAGAGCATTTTCAGTTGATTGGATAGCGGAGACTTTGACTCTTTAAATCTAACTTCTTTAGAGCTCTTTCAACAGGCTGTACATCATAATGAACAAAAACACGCTCATCTTGATCAAATGACAAGTAGAGCTGCATCACACTGATTGGAGAAACCATGGAATAAGACAATAGAGGCTAATGAGGTGGTGTATACTGAGAAGAGGACCAGCACTGACATCTCCCCTCAGCAGGCCACACTGTAGGATCTGCCCAAGAGGTAGGACTCATACCACCAGAGGGCAGTTCCAGTGATGCCACAGAGGATCTGGTGACCGTGTTGAAGACAGATGAGAGATCAAGAAGAATAAGTACAGATAACATGTTGGTAGCTCTAGCTAGCCGTAATGTGTTGACCGTGGTAAGTAAAGCCATCCGAGTGGAAGGGCCCTTCTTGAAGCCTAACTGATTAGGATGAAGCAGTCTGTTTTTAGTGTTATAGTGACTTTTTCAGCAAGCACCTTCATAAAGCGTTTTGAAAATAATGCAGTCATTTTAAACAGTTTTTCAAAGATAATATGATGAAAATTACTAACTAGAAGCCACTTAATGTTAGTCCACCATGAATCAAACATTGGGTACAGTGCATTCACTAATGGATGGTGCAGGGTGATTATGGTTTGGTTCCTCTAGAATACACAGACAGGGCTGAACAATGACATCCAAACGGGCAGGAGTGGGTACACAATGCCAGCCAAGGAATGGTAGATACTGTGCATGAAGAGAATGCGGGCATGAAAGTGACAGTCTGGCAAAGAGGGGCTAGAGAGGTTAGAAGTCAATCCACAATTTCATATACTGCAGCAAGGTGGGCCATTAAAGTGACTCTTACAAAGCAGGCATCCGGGCAGTCTGTCCATTAAAACCTAAAGGAAAGTCCCAGTCATATTGCACACCTCCTCCTAAAGTAGTTGCTGACTTCTAATGTATGAGGTAAAGACCACCACTTTTTATTTCAGAGTACTCTCTATTAATGCATGTAATAGTACTGGAATGATGATGCACGCCATTGCAGATTTTTCTTTTTATTGACAGGAACCTGACTCTGTCCTGAAGTGTCTCCTGCTGCCTGTAACAACAGTGCCAACCAGGCACCCCATTGTAACACAATGGCTGGCATGATAAACACAACTGAAAATTGTTTTTAAAGCGCAATTTCACACAATTGTCTATGAGAGACCCTGTTTCTGTGTCATTATTGAAGATGTGCCTGATCAAAGACACATTAATAAAACACAGTTTGGGAGATCATTGAAGTATTTTTGAAAAAGCCTGCTATGTGCTTTTACCATTTGTAGCCAAGTTAGTGTCAACGGTTAAAATATACAAAAAGGTGATTAGGGTGTGATTGTATTGTATGCAGGGCAGGCAATGAAACAGACACCCTGCTGCCATCCTTTCCTCCAAAACTTGATGGCTCCCCTGGCAGGATGTGGCATTTAAACTGCCAGACAGGGGTTCCTTCTGGGGTCAAGGCATGGAAGTCCTGGTGCTTCTCTCCAGAGATTCCTCTGGCAGCTCCAGATATCCTTTCCTGCCACAGCAGCAACTCCTGCTTAAAGGGCCAGGAATTCCTAACATTCAGTTCTTTTGTGTCTTCCCTGCCTGCTTTGTTTTTTCTTGTTTAATTTGAGGTTACATTTAATGTTCTATATTGTTTAATGTCTTTTTCCACCATTTGTAATGTACTGTCATGGCCAAAAGTTTTGAGAATGACACAAGTATTGGTTTTCACAAAGTCTGCAGCTTCAGTGTTTTTAGATTTTTTTGTCAGATGTTTCTATGGTATACTGAATTATAATTACAAGCATTTCACAAGTTTCAAAGACTTTTATTGACAATTACATTAAGTTTATGCAAAGAGTCAATATTTGCAATGTTGGCCCTTCTTTTTCAAGACCTCTGCAATTCGCCCTGGCATGTGGTCAATTAACTTCTGGGCCAAATCCTGACTGATGGCAGCCCTTTCTTGCATAATCAATGCTTGGAGTTTGTCAGAATTTGTGGGTTTTTGTTTGTCTACCTGCCTCTTGAGGATTGACCACAAATTCTCAATGGGATTAAGGTCTGGGGAGTTTCCAGGCCATGGACCTAAAATTTCAATGTTTTGTTCCCGAGCCACTTATCACTTTTGCCTTATGGCACGGCGCTCCGTCATGCTGGAAAAGGCATTGTTCGTTACCAAGATGTTCTTGGATGGTTGGGAGAAGTTCATCTCAGAAGATGTTTTGGTACCATTCTTTATTCATGGCTGTGTTCTTAGGAAAAATTGTGAGTGAACCCACTCCCTTGACTCAGAAGCAACCCCACACATGAATGGTATCAGGATGCTTTACTGTTGGCATGACACAGGACTGATGGTAGCGCTCACATTTTCTTCTCTGGACACTCTTTTTTGAGGATGCCCCAAACAATCAGAAAGGGGATTCATCAGAGAAAATGGCTTTACCTCAACAGTCCTCAGAAGTCCAATCCCTGTACCTTTTGCAGAATATCAGTCTGCCCCTGATGTTTTTCTTGGAGAGAAGTGACTTTGCTGCCCTTCCCGACACCAGGCCATCCTACAAAGGTCTTCGCCTCACTGTGCGTGCAGATGCACTCACACTTGACCGCTGACATTCCTGAGCAAGCTCAGCACTGGTGGTGCCCCACTTCCGCAGTTGAATCAAGTTTAGGAGATGGTCCTGGCACTTGCTGGACTTTCTTGGGCAAGATGCCTTCTTCACAACAGCAGTGGAAGTTTTTTTTGTGATTAAGTTACTTTTCTTGGCAAAGGAGGACTTTACAATTAATCATCTGATTGCTCTTCATAACATTCTGGAGTATATGCAAACTGCCATCATAAAAACTGACGCAGCAAACTTTGTGAAAATTAATATTAATGTCATTCTCAGAACTTCTGGCTACGACTATAATGTCATTACCACCATTTAAGTAATGGGTCAGCAATTAGGTCAGGCTCCAGCACCCGAGGGCTATAAACACCTTGGCGTCTGACTCCTTTCATTGGAGTGGCATTAGTTTATGTTTAACTAGCAAAATACCCGCGCTTCGCAGCGGAGAAGTAGTGTATTAAAGAGGTTATGAAAAAGTAAAGGAAACATTTTAAAAATAACGTAACATGATTGTCAATGTAATTGTGTTGTCATTGTTATGAGTGTTGCTGTCATATATATATATACATATACACATATACACACACATATACACACATATACAGATATATTATATATACATATACACATATATTTTTTATTTATATATTATATATATACACACATACATACATACATACATATACACACATAGATGCACTTACAATAACATAGAAATCAATATAAACAACATTAACATCATTATCATATGAGAATATGAAGTAATATATAAGAAGCACATTTCATATAAATATAAATTATTAAACAGTAAAATCTTCTATAATTTGCTACCGTGGCTTTTCGTTGGTCTGTCCAGGATTTTAAATCACCTGTAGCTTGCAAACCGTTTCACCTATTGACTTGAAATCTGCTACACATATAATACGTCACGTCTGCTATCCGCTTTATGGGTGATGATTGTATTACTCTTTTTATGTTTATTTTATTTTAGAATCAACTCCTATCTGCGCACACCAGGGCGGCCGTGGGCAGATGCGTATGGTGTATTCACTCCATGTTATCGTGCATTGCGCTGTCACTGGTATTTTGATAAAAGAATTTGAACAATATATAAGAAGCGTATAAATTATTAAACAGTAAAACATTAACATTTAAGAAGTAAAGTTACATTGAGTACTACTGCAGTGCCTTCGGGTATACCTCATTTTTTGTTTGCCCATTACATGCTTAAATGTATACATTTTTTGGTGTACCTACCCGAGAACACGCGACATATAACCGAGCGTGGGAGAAGCATGGATTTTAAACACGCGTTGAGTTCATCTGCTGGTCTCCCTCGTGGAATAACTGGTAATGTTTGAGTAAAATGTACAGCGAGTAAAACGACATTACCTCCTTTTTTTTTTTTTACGATCTCTGAGATGTTGCTTTTTTCGGTTCAAGGCTTCATAAGCTCTTTTATGTGCCATGGAGTACTTAATAAGTACTAATTATCCCAAACCATCATCTTTGAATGTTGCAAGACTTTCGCCTTGTATGTAGATCGGGGTAATTACATTCATTGCATTCCTAGTCTGAATCACAATCTGATTGTATGGGTGGTTACCTGGCAGTGTAGGGTTGCCACCCGTCCTTTAAAATACGGAATCGTGCCGCGTTTGAGAATGAAATTGCGCGTCCCGTTTTGAATCAATACTGGACGGGATTTATCCCGTATTTTTTTTATCATTTTTTTTTAAAGCAGCGTCTCATGCAAATCATCCCACACGCATTTTATGAAGATGCCTCCTTTCGTACTTTTGATTGGGTAATACTTGATGTCATCGTTAGTTTGATTGGTGTTTTTAACTGTCCAGTGAGGAGGGCGTGTCTTTTAAGTACAGTCTGCAAAGTGTTGGCACTGAGATGTGGCGTCAGCGCCATAGTTGAAGCCCCTAACGTTGCGGTCAGCAAGTCGGCTAACATCCGCCATGTGCCGTCTTTCAGTTGCGAGAAGCAGATCATAGAATGGTTGAAACTGTTGCCCCTAACGTTGCGCCACGGCGTGTGGTTCGTTTATACCTCGTGTCTTCTCATTAAACTTTTATCTCGCGAATATGTTATTGCAATCCGCAGCGGGAGCGTTTCTATAAACTTAATTTAAACTTACGTTTTACACCGTGCTTTGTTTCCCTTATGAACATGCTTGTATGCTTAACTCGCTCCGTTCTCAATTGTTTAATTAATTTTTTGCTCTTCGCTGTTTGCGGCTGTTCCTCCATTTCCCCCTACTTCGTTCTTTTATCTTGCGAATATGTTATTGCAATCCTTAACGGGAGCGTTTCAATAAACTGATTGAAAATAGTTTTGCATTTACCTTTTTAGTAAAAGGCGAGCTTTTAAGCCTGAGAAATCACCCCGTAAATGCACACGTTTAATTGGACATGTGTTAATATGTATGGTTACACAGTATTAAAAGACAGTGAACAACGTCAGTTACCTTTCTTCCCGCGTTTGATAAAAGGTGAGCTTTTAAGCCTGAGAAATCACCCCGTAAATGCACACGTTTAATTGCACATGTGTTAATATGAATGCTTACACAGTATTAAAAGACAGTCAAAAATTAACGTCATTTACCTTCGTTCCCGCGTGTGACTCGTGCTGTAAATGTCTTCCTTGTTTTTAGTTCACGTGATTACGTAGGAGGCGTGATGACGCGATACGTGACTCCGCCTCCTCCATTACAGTGTATGGACAAAAAATATGTTCCAGTTATGACCATTACGCTTTGAATTTCGAAATGAAACCTGCCTAACTTTTGTAAGTAAGCTGTAAGGAATGAGCCTGCCAAATTTCAGCCTTCCACCTACACGGGAAGTTGGAGAATTAGTGATGAGTGAGTCAGTCAGTCAGTCAGTGAGGGCTTTGCCTTTTATTATTATAGATTTTAACTGGCCATCAGAGGTTCCATTTCACCTTCATGTGAGTGAAGTCATCAACAGGCACACTGATAACATTCTTATAAGTGCCAGAATTAGCGTCATGTACAGGAAGTCTCATCTAACAGATGTGATGGACAGCCGGCAGCTCAACCTGGCTGGGACACCCAAAGAGTAGAAGGATGGGGGAAGGCAGCTACTTTGGAAAACTGCCTCCCACAGGACACTAGATGGCGATTTCCCTGCAGCATAGCGGTGCCCCAGATTCCCACTGGGCACCCCGAGATTTGGAGTTCGGCTTCACAGCCCTGCTGGGTACCGTGGGTGCCTCCAGGAGACACTGCAGGAGGACTGTGGAACTCTTATCTTTTCCATAGCCCGGGAGTACTCCCAAGTCACGAGGGCGGGAGCCCTGAAGTACTTCTGGGATTGAAGAAAAGGACTGAGAAAATAAAGAAATGTAAAGAAAGGAAAATGTGTGGTTGGGCAGTTGGGGATACTGTATATAAATAAATTCACGTGTGCTTTTTGGACTTGTGCCTCTAGCATCTGTCTGTATTGGGTTAGCGCGTTATAGCACCATATTTATTTTTATATTATATTAATATTATATATATATATATATATATATATACACACACATACACACACACACACACACAATTCAAATTCTCTATCCGGGTCAAGGACTATTTAAAGGACTGCTGTGAACACAGCAAGCGAGCCAGAGTCGGGTGGAGGTGGACAAAGCTTGCTGGGAGGTGTGGAGGAGAGTTAGAGAGAGAATTGTGTTTATTGTATGATTTACTTGTGTATATTTGTGGTTGTGGTGCTTAAGGGACAGTTGCTAAGAAGAAAGAACATTAAAATACTTCTTGGGACTTTTACTCAGTGTCCAGTGTCCACAGCCACTGTCTGTTGTGGTTAACGGGGCAACAGTGACCCCTAGAGTTTACACAGAATACACTCCAATTTCTTTCTTACCATACACCATTGGGACTGCCTTGTCAGCTTCTCCTTCTGGTACAGGTGGGATGCTGTTCAAAAATAACCAAGATAATTAAAACAAAAAATGTTAAAAGTGGACACAACAGAGAAGAGAATGACTTCCTTAGTCTCACAGATGATCTACTTTTACCTTCTGTGGTCTTCTTCATGTCGGTCTGGTATTCTGCTGTCCAAGCTGCCCAACCTTTTAGGTGGAGATGGCGTCTCCTCGTGTTCAATGTCTGAAATGTCTACAATTGGAGCAGAAGGCACTTGGAATTATATAGCCCTTACAGTAACACTCGACTCAAAAATGATACATATTCCTTACTCCAAGTTACTTGTAGTGATGGCTGAGTAAAGTTTTTAATCTCAAGTTCTCAAGCAGAACAAGAGGAAAAAAAAGTTTGACATAATATCTAATGGGGCAACTCATGCTGTACAACTGCAAATG